>NC_088356.1:31873068-32523068 GCF_036884655.1 Musa acuminata AAA Group | reverse complement strand
TGCTCACACCATCGCATCTCCACGGTTAAAAGGGTGAGCCCAATCATAGGATGAAGAAAACAAATTGACATACTCTCATAACCTAAAAATATTAGTAAACATAATATTTATTATTCTGTAAACCAGATCATATATACATCAAAATGAGATTTACCTTACCATCAATATTACTACATAACTTTTGAGAAATCAAATCATCTTTGTGCTTGATGAAAATAATAGACTTTATTGAAGAAGTGAAAAAACTTAAATACATTAACATGTCCCTCTCCTATTTATACAGATTAGGAGGAAGGATTTTCCTTCCTCATACAGTTGGAAAAATCTTATCTTCTATCATGCCCCCGCAAGATGGTGCCCTGATTTACGAGCGAGAGGCTTCGTGAGTAGAGCAAGAGCAGATCGCTACTGCTGCGATTGCTGTTGCTGTGAGGGCACAAGCGTTCCTTTCATTCCCCTTAAATCCGCCCTTCATTCTCCTGAAGTCCGCTGACTGTTGGCAGATCAACAAAGACTATCGCGGTGAGGAAGATGAAGATTGACTGTGGAGCCTCTTAGGAATTTGGTTGCAGTGGCGTTGGTCGCTGGCCGAAGGCAAGGACGAAGCTTTGCTTTTCTTAGCGGCGTTGGTCGCTAGTCGAAGGCAAGAGCGAAGCTTCGCTTTTCTCAGCGACGTTGGTCACTGGCCGCTGACAAGAGCGAAGCTTCGCTTTTCTTACTGCTCTGATCTTGTATCAGTGCTAAAACAAGCCTACAAATGAGATTTATATTTTGGCTATTCGACAACTAATCTAGAAAGTATTTCTCTTATATATACCTAAGGCTGTTGTTTGACCATCGACCACTTCTCGATGGTTTAGAACACCCAAGATTAGAGCAACATTAGTAGGGCTAATGTCAACTGGGATATCAACAAATGTAAAAGTGCAGCCCTTCTTCCAATATTTTAAAAAGGGAATATCAACAAGTTGGAATGTTAAGAATATATACTATATGATCAAATAAAGTCCTCCTAAAGACATTTAGATGGTATTGCCTAGAGGAAATGGAGATCATGTGGTCTCAACTTCTAGCACTTAGTTTAGAAAAAAAAAACTTCTTAAAAATAGTATAATCATTGACTATATATTGTGGGTTATATGAGATGGTGGGTGATGAAGTATAGGGTAGTGGAGGAGTGGGTGAAGAACGCAATGCAGATTTCACATTTAGTAAAAAAATATAATTAATTAGTTGTATATAACATAGTTATGCTTATTATAAATCATTGAGTCATCAAAATATGTTTTTCGTCATAATTCTTTCTTTTTTTTTTATCACTTCGGAGTCAAAGGGATCTATGCAAAGCTATTCTATTTATGCATAAAAGTAAATGTTATCAATAGGACAAGGGTAAAACAATATTTCCAATATAAGGAATCAGAATCATCAAGTAAGTTTCCTAATATAATATAATGGTGCTCACTATAAATTAATTAAGTATTACAAATTTAATAAGGGATACAGTAGCAGAAAACTATTATTAGCTAACAAAGATGATGACTTTAGGTAAACTATTATCGATTGATCTCCACTGTTTCATTAGATAAAATGGCCAAATATATATGAACAAATGATGCATATATAGAAAAGATCTGTTGATCAAGTATTTTTTCCTGCAATAAACTCCAAGAATTGAAGTTTATATGGCACGGTAGGAGGCAAAAGTTTTTAGCAGTGAAACTACATGTTTCGTCACTTGGAGAATGCAGTTAACATCCTGTTCTTTTCTGATCGTGAACGAGTGAAACATCAAATTACTTTTAACTTGGACTCCTGAATCACAAAGGATGAGATGCTATTGTTCTTAAACATGTTGCTACAACTTGAAAAAACAAAAAACCTAGCTCACCTGCAAACCACTAAGGAGAGGCCGTTGCCATCGATGATGAAACCCTAAAAGATGCCACCGTTGAGGGTTACCAAAGACTAGTGCTGTTAAGGAAAGCAATCGCCAAGGATAACTCACCACCATCGAGGGTTATTGTCACTGCAGTCATTGCGAAGGGAGGATATGCAACTAACGCCATCGAGGAAGAGAATATTTTTGTTTGTTGAGGAGAACTCACTATTGAGGAATGTCATTACCGAGTAAAAATCACCAAGGAAGGGAACATCGTTGCTTCTCGAGGAGAACTCATCACCAAGGAACACCACTATCGATTATAAATCGTTGAAGAGAGGCCCTCGTTATTGCCCTATACGTTAAGGTTACACTCGATCAATGTAACTCACAATTTGTCCCTTTGCCCATTTAACTTCACAGATCCGACTTGTAACCATTGCGACTTAATCCATTACAAGTAGACTTAATCCATTGCGACCTGGACCGAGATGCCTCGATCAGACCAAATTGACCTGTAAGCTATGGATTGAAATAGCTCGATTCAAGGGCTTTATTAGAATTTTTTTAAAAAAATATCCTAAGTTGGAAACCAATTATGAGGGTATCATATGATAAAAGCCTAATTGTAATCACCAATATTTTTTCTCCCTTAATATAAATTAATTACCATAAATAATGTATTACTTTATTTAAATTATTAACTGTATTACTTGTTTAATATGGTTAAAAAATAAAATATTTATTTATCAATCAATCAGATTATTAACTAATTTATTTCCTAATCAGTGATATGATTTTTAGAAAGTAAAAAGTTTAAATTCTTTTTTTATGTTCGAATCATAAGAAATAAATATTATAATTTTATTTTTATATGTGAAAGTAAAATAAAATTATTATATACCTTTCGAAGAGAGTAATTTTCTCCTATATAAAGTGTTCCCTATTTCTCATTCGTCACTGAGCCTGACAATAGAAAGATTAAGGAAAGGATTCCCCGTGGAAAAGATATCCAAGGGATCTAATATTTTTACACTTACCAACTTTTGTTCATATTTTAAAAATCTTTGATATTAGAATTATCATAATTTGCGTGATACAAAAAAATATTATAATTTTGAAAATTTATAATTAATAAATAATAATTATTAAATTATGATGTTAGAATCATTAGTTAATTTAATAATAGTTTCAATTCATTTAATTAGACATATTTATGTTTCAAAAATTATGTATAAATTTTTATGATTTAACTAGTTTTAAATTTAAAATCAAGAATCTAAATTAATTAATTCATGAAAAAAATGGACTTGAGGTTAATTATTATTTTATAATATTTTATAATATTTTTAGAAAATATTAAAATCTAATTTAATAAGAGGGGTCAAATTTAGGGTCTGACTTGAGTTAAGTTGATTGAATATATCAACTCGCGTGGTCATGTATGACCTAGCACATATGATCTAGCATAACCCAACCCAAGTGGTCAGATATGATGCAACCCACGTGGTTAGGCATGACCTAGCCCATGTGACAATGTACAACTTAACTTATATGATTAGGTACGACCTAGTTCATGTGGCTAGGTATAGTCTAGCCATGGTTAGACATGACTTAGCCCATATGACTAGGTATGACATAACCTATATAATCAGGTATAGTTTAACCCATGTGGTTAGGCATGACCCAAACCCATATGACTAGGTATGATGCAATCCATATGGTCAAGTATGGTTTAGTCTATGTGGTTAAGCATGACGTAACCCATGTGACTAAGTACGATGAAATCCATGTGACCAGGTATATCATAGCTCATGTTGCTAAGCACGACCCAGCCCATGTGGTCACGCATAACCTGACCCATATGGTTAAGCATAACCCAACCCATGTGGTCAAGCACGATCCAACCTGTATGCAAGTGTGGCACAATTCAATGGAAGGTTCAGGCCAACTCGTGAATGAGACTCAGCCTAACTCGCAAAGCTAAGCCCGCCTAGTTATGTGACTGGTTGTCATGGACAAATTTCTAAACAGGATATTTGATGTAATGCTTATGTATGTCCGTGTCTTTTGGTATGTTCATGCTTTGTACAGCATGTAGAGGGACGGCCGAAGGCTTAATAATCTCATTTTAATTAGGTTGGCGGCCGTTTTAGGCTTGTAAATAAAGGTTGTGTCATGTGGACACGTGTGAGAGATTTACGGTCTATAGTGGACCATTTTACCCTTTGTTGTGCAACTGTTCAGAGCTTGTAAAGTCTGTTTGTAATTTACATTGTCTATGAAGTGTTTCCTGGAATGTTTGCTTGTGGATCTCGAATGAGACGTTTTCTCTAACCCGTTCTCTCTTTTGTGGGTCCTAAGGGACCGTGGGAGGCTTCGGGGAGGCTGACCTTTGCGGACGGATACGCAAGGGTGCCGCACGACTTAGGCAAAACCAGCTAAGTCTGTGACAGATGGTATCAGAGTGGGACAAGCACTCATAGAAACACTTAGCATGCAAACGTGGGAGACCTAGTGGGGTTGCGTTGAGGGCAGTCAGCACACGCACGACCGTTTGGGGGAAAACGGGCATGGAGATGTAGGGAAAAGGAGTCGCTCGGAGGAGCGGGCATCTGAGATTGGTATTTAAAGGAATGGCCAACCCTTCGCGCAAGAGGCACCACGAGAACAAACAAGCTTGGAAGAATGCGGAGCGCACAAAGGTTGGGATGGCTGAGTTTGAGCTACGGCTCAACGTTGACAACTATACTTGTTGGTGCTCAAGGCAAGCGAGGCGCTTGGTAAAGGATGAGACCATGCAAGGTGGAATGAGTTGCTCAGCGACCAAAAGTGTTGTACAAAGCTCACAGAGGTGAGGGGAATTGATAACTCAAGGAATTTGGTACTCATGCATGGGCTTGTATGCGGATGATGGAATGTTCGCGGCCATCCCAAGGCGACCGAAACTCGGCGCTATGGAGCATTGAAACTTTCTCTTCGGCATGTGAAGGATACGTCCGTAGGAGGCTGAAGTGTGCAACGAGTTCAACATGTTGCTAGGCCTTGAGTGGTGCAGCGGGGGCTGTATTGACGTGGAGTCGTAATCTAGCAAGTGTGTTTGCAGGAGGCAGAACAATGCACAGTTTGTTCAGCAGATCGGAGTAGTCCAAGGGGATGGAAGTCTCCGAAACAAAGAGAGATATTGCTCCAACGGGACAGTTATCTAGGAGGGATAAGTCCCGGCTCTCCAGAGGGAGAATCATGTGGGACGGACCTCACATGTTGAGGAAGAGTACCTCAACAAACAACAACTCCACGAAGCTCAATGGACTGAGCAAGCGGTGAGGAGTCGTCGTATGATCTCGCTCGAGAGAATGCATTGGTGGATGCATTGCGAGATCAAGTGGGGGAGCGACCCAAAGCAACACAAATGAAGGCACACTTGGAGTCGATATAGAGATCAGACTCAAGGGAGGGCTGACCAGTGGAACGGTGGGCGCGAAGGCCACCATCAACTCAATGCAAAAACGAGGAGCGGAACAACTTGGGTGTAACTTGGTGAAGTACCCAAGCCGTATGAAGGGAGCCAGCATAGAAAATGGAACATGGAGTGGAGGCATAGTGCTTTCCTTGGACAGAGGTCAAGGACATAAACTCTTGCAGAGGCAAGAGCAGGATCATGTTGTTCCATGGGTCATTCATTCTGATGGAGCGGACTCATCTTGCATGGTGCCAAAGACGAAGGGAGATTCTGGGCACATGCACCTTTTCTCGGAGGAGCATTTGATAGAGGAACTAAGGCGACTCAATTTACGGAGGCGAAGTTGGGTTCAAAAGGCCTTAGCACGGGGCAAGAGGATGCAGAGGCGGGTACTCTTGAAGAATATGCCATATTGTTGCCATTCAAGTTGCCTTGAAGGAAGTGGTGCACAGCGAAGATTGTGTTGGTAGGGGCAGAGGCCTAGGATCCAGACAATGGTGCACTAATTGCAGCGAAGTTGGGGGACTTCGGGAGCTACTAGGCGACGGACTGTCCTAGAGCGATGCTTCATCTAGGTGTGACCCAAGAGTGGGTGGATGAAGGTCGATTGCCAAAGGAGCGAACCAAATCGAAGATGGAAGAGACCCTGTGATGTATTGGTAAAGGCCACACATGAAGGGTTCACAATTTGAGTTCAATCCCACAAGGATCAGAATGCAATAGAGATATCACCAAGAGGTGACATGGTGCAGCGGAACGTGGTGGAACAGTTCGTGGCAATGCGATACACACGACATAGTCCCGTGAGGGACTAGATCATATGGAGGTATGATCGGGAGCTACTGGAAGCTCCACTTCGGTGAACAACATGACAGCAAGAAGGGCTATGGATTCAAGAAGTGAAGGCTATGGTACCGCAGAGGCGGGTCTTCTGTGCGTGCATCGAATTTTGCATCGGATGAAAGCCTTGGTCATCAGCATATGGGGGCTGTGTTCCACCAAGGGAAAAGTTCGAATGCAAGTACTAGTGAGTCCCATGGGAGGGACTTGATCATGCAGAGGTATGATCGAAACACCTGGAGAGTTGGACTGCTCCAGAGCTCATATTCACTTAAGGGAGCCCGGCAAGTTAGAGGACAAGGTCGAGTAAGCGAACGTTGCTACCAAGGAAGCTAAGGAGAACAGAATCGGTGCAAACCCTACAACATGATGGCAGAGGCCATGCATGGGAGTTACAGTCTGTCTTTCCATCGACCAAAGGGAGCTGCTTGGAGAACACAGAGGTGTTGAAGCAGGGGGGTGAAAGGGGCGAGGAAGCGACGACGAGTCCAGAGGGACTTAGCTACCCAAAATCAAGCATCAGTTAGAATGGAGGTGGACTCAGAGGAGTGCCACAGAGACATATCTATTGATCATGAAGAAAAGGGATGTAGATGCGAGGCGACAGATAGTAGGGCCTGTTGAATCTCGTATTTTGATGATGAAACTACTTGATATATGTTTATGATTTAATCTGCGTTTTGAGTGACGTAGGATGCTTCGATCAGGATGAGACAATTAAAGCAGGAAAATCATGTTGTGCCGGAGGAACATGTCAGAAGATTGGACGTCGGGCCGGTGGATCGGTCGACGTATCGACAGAAGGCTTCGGGCTGTGGACTCGGGCATCGGGCCAAGAAGAGCGGGTGTTGTGCCAAGAATATCAGAGTTGCGGAGTCAACTGGCCGATTGGGCAATAGGCTACAGTAGAGGACGATGCGGCGAAGAATCGGACGAAGCGTCGAGGGACCAATGACATGCCGGACAACTTGATTAATTGCTTAGGATTAATTATCTCGATCGAAGTTTTGTTTTAAGTATGCAGGATTAACTATGATGAAAGTAAGATATGCAGCAGGAGTTGCGCCGGAGTCAAGACAATGATCACGTTGGGAGTTCGAGAGTTCGACGGAAGTTTGGACAGTCGTCGGAGGTTCTGCGGGAACAAATCAAAGAAGTCCATGAGCTTGCCAAAGAAGCTCGTCAGAACTCGCCAAGTGGATCGTCGCAAGTCCAGGAGTTTGCCGGAAGTCCGCAGGAGCATCACCGAGGGTTCATCGGATGATTGACGGAAGTTCGCCGGAAGCTCGCCGGAAGAAGCGATTGATGCACCGGAGCAAGTTGCAGTAAATGTCTTAGGAAATATCATAGTTAGCACAATGATTAAGTTGGAAATGGGAGGTGATCCCATTAACTTAATCTTGGGGCAATTGGGCCCTTGAAAAACCCAAATTGGGCCGAATGGATCAACCCATTCGGACCCTGATTTCTGGCAGGAGGTGCAACCGCCTAAGCCAAGAGGTTGCACCGCCTGGGCTCAGTCTCCGAGCGAGACTGGGAGGTGCAACCACTACAGCCAGGCGGTGGCACCGCTTGGGCTTAGTCTCCGAGCGAGACTGGGCGGTGCAACCTCCCCTGACAGGAGGTGGCACCGCTTGGGCTCGGTCTCCGAGCACTGGCTGAGCAGTGCAACCGCCTCAGTTAGGAGGTTGCACCGCCTGAGCTCGGTCTTCGAGCTCTGGCAGGAGGTGCAACCGCCCCTGACAGAGGTGGCACCGCCCAGAGGCTCAGTCTTCGAGCTCTGCCAGGCGATGCAACCGCCTCAGTCAGGAGGTGCAACCACTTGATCCCGGAATTCCGGGAATTGACAGTTTTGAGCTCCAAATTTGAACTGGGTTGGGGCCTATAAATACCCCACCCATTCAGCACTGAAAGGGCATGAACTTACACCGAAATCCTGATCTTGTTCTATGATTTTTAGAGCTCAAAATTGTTGTAAAGGCCAAAAGTTCTTCTCCCTCTTTTCTTCCAAGTTCTGAGCTTTAAAGAGAGGAGAGAAAATTCTGTAAGGGTTGTCTCCTAAGCCCGTCAAAAGGAGTGAAACTGTAAAAGGGTGGTTGGCCTTCGCCTATTGAAGGAAGGCCTCTAGTTGACGTTGGTGACCTCGTCGGTGGAGGAAGCCAAAAGTGGAGTAGGTCAAGATTGACCGAACCACTCTAAATCTCGGTTTGCATTTACTTTGAGCATATTATCTTTACTGCAAACCTCCTCTAAAGCTTCCTGCTTTTTGTGCATATACGATCGGGTTTCAAGCTTTGCACTTTCCGAATCAGCGTTTAGACATAAATCTATTTTTTCGTACGATCATCATATTTCAGTTTGCGTTTACGTTTTGATTTCTATCTTAACTGCAAACTGCCTTTATATCCTTGCTTAAGCTGCATCTCACCTAATCAAGTGATTTACGAATAAGCATTTAGACATAAATCAGTTTCTTCGTACGAACGTCATATTTCAATTTGTGCTTATATTCTGGTTTTCATCATAACTGCAAACTGCCTTCATAGATTGACTTTAACGTCATCTCGCTTGATCTTAAGTTAAAGTAATCTTCGAATCAGTTTTCACACCAAAATCATTTTTATCGTTCGAACGTTTTTTTTTATCGTCGAAAGATTTCCGCTGCACTAATTCACCCCCCCCCCCCCCCCCCCTCTTAGTGCTCTTGATCCTAACAATTGGTATCAGAGCGGGGTTAACTCTCAAATGGATTAAAACCCAAGAGAGATGGCATACGACGGGAACCAAGAGGGCCATTCTATTACACGTCCACCCATGTTCAATGGGACAGACTACACCTATTGGAAGACCCGAATGAGGATCTTTCTTATTTCTATGGATTTTGAACTTTGGAATCTTGTCGAAAAGGGATTTTCGAAGTCTTCTCTTCCAATGATCGATTGGAATGAATTGGAGAAGAAGGCTTTCGCTCTTAATGCAAAGGCTATGAATGCCTTATTTTGTGCGCTTGACAAAAATGAGTTCAATTGGATTTCTACATGCGAAACGACTTTTGACATTTGGCGAACACTTGAAATCACGCACGAGGGAACTAGTAGAGTCAAAGACTCGAAAGTTAACATTTTATTGCATGATTTTGAGCTTTTTCGAATGCAACCAAGCGAGACTATATGCGACATGTACACCCGTTTCACGGATGTCGTCAATAGTTTAAGAGCTCTTGGAAAATGTTTTTCGGATTTTGAACTCGTAAACAAGATTTTGTGTTCTCTTTCTAAGAAGTGGGATTCAAAAGTAACTGCAATACAAGAAGCTAGAAACCTAAACAACTTACCACTTGAAGAACTAATTGGTTCGTTGATGACATATGAAATGGTGCACAATGCACATGATGAACAAAATCACCATCCAAAGAACAGGAAGGATTTGGAACTCCGGACAAATGAATACCACTTGAGCGATGACTCAAGTGATGAGGACAATGATGAACTTGAACTTCGAACACTAAATCTTAATAAGTTTATTAAACAAAAATCTAAAATAAATAATAAACTTGAACGAAGGAAGAGGCCAAAGAAGAAGAACATAAAGTGGGATGAATCGAGCTCCTCCGTAGACGAGGAGAAAATCAAGAAAGGCGAGGTGACAAACTACGCCTTAATGACATTCAACGATGAGGTAATCAAAACCCCCTTAATTTATTTCGAAATTACATGATGCTCTTCATAATGCATTTTCTTTTTTAGTATAGAATTAATTTTCTTGAAAATTACATGTTTAAAAAAAATGATGAAAATGCAAAATTTATGATCATGCTAGTAGTTCTGAAAATAATCATGAAAAATACATATTTTATGATAAACAAACAAAATGATTTTGGTTGAAAATATGAAATCATGCTTGATGATATAATGATGTTTTGATACCATGATTTTATTCTATGCATGAGATTTTAAACGTGTTTATTGGTTTTATAATTATGGATGATGAATCTTGCGATTTTCGATTTTCACGGTAATGAAAGTGCCTTATTGATCTTCGTCATAATAAAACTTGCACTTTCGATTTTAAAACATGCTACATGTTTGGTATAGATGAAATAAAATCATATGAATTAAAACAACTAAAAAGAGAAAAGTATTTTTCTTGAAAATTTATTTTTCTCTACCTTATTGACTTTTTCACTAAGAGATTAACAAAATTATCTATGCCATTTTGAATCTCTTGAAAGTAATGTTGAGATTTTGATGATTTGAATTTAATGGGTTTTATCGAAATCATGATCTTAATTTCCCATGATTTATAACTTGAAATCATTTATGAATCAAGATCACCTACTTTGTGTTCTTATTAAAATTTATTGAAATAAATCGTGATTTTTTGGAATTATAACTTGAGAATTCTTTTTATAAATCAAAATAACTTACTATGATTCTTTATTTTTGCTATTTGAGTTATCTAAAAAGAATCATAATATATCTCTTAATATTCATAATTTGTCTACATGATTCGTAAATCTCATTACCAATTCTTCTTGAAATTCCTTATGTGACGATATGAATACATGAAATATTCATTAATTTATTTTGATGTATACAAATGAAAAGTTATAATCATGCATGGTAGGATATAATTTGACAAAATTGATACCATCATGATATGAAGCATTTATTATTTGCAATGATGCATGCAATACTTGAGCTTTTTAATTATGATGTGATGTATTACATATGATGTAAATCATGATTTAAAATGCTATGAGTTGTTACTAAAATGATGTATTATAAATGTTGATTTAATGTCATGAATACTCTAAATGATGAATGTTTGGTATCATGATCAAAATGTTGATAAATAGTTAAAAATTTAAGTATCATGTATAATATGCTCATAATATTGATTGATTTATTCAGTATCATGCATTAATGAAATATAAGGTTTTTGAAATTGTGCATGTTCGAATTTAAAAATATAATGATGCACAAATAAGATTGAAACCTACCTTTGTCATGATTTAGAAATTAATGTAAAGGGTCTTCCCTTCTTTTTGCCAATGACATAGGGGGAGAAAGAGTTGCTAATGTGCATATCTCAAAGAGAAAATTGCTAGCTTACGTGTCTTAAAATGTTGAAAATTTTTTGCTAGCTTGTATATTGTAAACTTGCTATCGTACTACCATAATGATGAGCATGTCTTATCTTCATGATTGTATTTGAAAAACTATGGCAAAAATATGTCCGAATGATTGAACTTTTTAAAATTAATTTTCGAACTTTCTTGATTGAATAATCAAATCACTCGATTGCCATGATTTTACACAATTACATGCCCTAATAACAGGTTGAAAATTATGTGCTTTGGATACAAAAATTTCCATGATAATAAGCATGTTTTGTCCTCATGATTGTATTTGAAAATCAATAGCACAGCCTTGTCCGAATGCATGAAATTGTTAATTTCATTTTCGGATTCTCTTAACTATTGGTATCCTAACAATTGGATTTTCGAATTATCCTCTTCCAGACTTAATAAGCATATGTCATATCAAGTTTAATTCATATCATTGATTTTTGACATATGGAATCAACTAGCAAATACATCTCTCATACACTTATTATGTGAACAATATTTTGTTTTGAGAAATGGATTTGATGAAATGATTCCTGCTTATAAATTCCTTCTAGAAAAAGGAAGTCATTTTTACGTACAAGGATTTGATTCACATACATATCTTGATACTTATAAAAATGAAGCATGCTTTAATATCTTATCAATTTTAACTTCATTCGAGTAAGCTCAGAAATAGCTTTCCTCCTTCATGTAAGAAGAAAATAACAAATAAAATAGAAGAAGTTTTCAAAGCTATCTCCATATCATGTTTTCCTTGAGATGTTTGAATATTTGGTATCTTATCACTCTTTGTTGAAAAATGACATGAACCTGCTTATGGCATCACACTTATATTTAAAATTTACTTATATCGTTCTCCTTTTTGTTGACAACAAAGGGGGAGAAATATATGAATTGATGCTATGATTGCCATATTTGCTCTATGCCATGGTTGTATTATAATAATATATCAAGAACTAGCATCGCAACTTTACTTATTGATATCTTGCCATGTGATGAAATGCTACAATTGATAAACACTTGAAATGTTTGCGTTACGATATCAAAAGCTTACATTGCAATCTTACATGTTGATATCATACCATTTGATAATAGCAAACTTGCATGATGGTAAAAATAGATATTATGTTTTTCATGCAATGAGTTGAACTTATATCACAAACACTTGATTGTGGTACTTCTTCTTTTTGTTTATGACAAAGGGGGAGAAGTATGTTGATGACATGACATGTTATGCATAAGTTTATGCATAAGTTCATGATGACGTGTTGCAAGTATTCATGATGAATATAGCAATGACTTGAATTCAGTTTGAATTCAAGGTTCTATCAATATGGCATATTGATAGGGGGAGTTTGTTTAAACTCCGGGAGTTAAGTTTAACTCCGTCATCAAGTGGTTGTCATCATCAAAAAGGGGGAGATTATTGAATCTCGTATTTTGATGATGAAACTACTTGATATATGTTTATGATTTAATCTGCGTTTTGAGTGACACTGGATGCTTCGATCAGGATGAGACAATTAAAGCAGGAAAATCATGTTGTGCCGGAGGAACATGTCAAAAGATTGGACGTCGGGCCGGTGGATCGGTCGACGTATCGATAGAAGGCTTCAGGCCGTGGACTCGGGCATCGGACCAAGAAGAGCGGGTATTGTGCCAAGGATATCGGAGTTGCAGAGTCAACTGGCCGATTGGGCAATAGGCTGCAGGAGAGGACGATGCGGCGAAGAATCGGACGAAGCGTCGAGGGACCAATGACATGCCGGACAACTTGGTTAATTGCTTAGGATTAATTGTCTCGATCGAAGTTTTGTTTTAAGTGTGCAGGATTAACTATGATGAAAGTAAGATATGCAGCAGGAGTTGCGTCGGAGTCAAGACAATGATCACATTGGGAGTTCGAGAGTTCGACGGAAGTTCGGACAGTCGTCGGAGGTTCTGCGGGAACAAATCCGAGAAGTCCATGAGCTTGCCAAAGAAGCTCGTCGGAACTCGCCAAGTGGATCGTCGCAAGTCCAGGAGTTTGCCGGAAGTCCGCAGGAGCATCAACGAGGGTTCATCGGATGATCGACGGAAGTTCGCCGGAAGCTCGCCGGAAGAAGCGATTGATGCACCGGAGCAAGTTGCAGTAAATGTCTTAGGAAATATCGTAGTTAGCACAATGATTAAGTTGGAAATGGGAGGTGATCCCATTAACTTAATCTTGGGGCAATTGGGCCCCTGAAAAACCCAAATTGGGCCGAATGGATCAACCCATTCGGACCCTGATTTCTGGTAGGAGGTACAATCGCCCAAGCCAAGAGGTTG
This sequence comes from Musa acuminata AAA Group, assembly GCF_036884655.1. Lineage (NCBI taxonomy): Eukaryota > Viridiplantae > Streptophyta > Magnoliopsida > Zingiberales > Musaceae > Musa > Musa acuminata. The sequence goes on along the minus strand of NC_088356.1, from coordinate 32,509,442 downwards.
CACTGCCTGGGCTCAGTCTCCGAGCGAGACTGGGAGGTGCAACCGCTCCAGCCAGGTGGTGGCACCGCTTGGGCTTAGTCTCCGAGCGAGACTGGGCGGTGCAACCTCCCCTGACAGGAGGTGGCACCGCCTGAGCTCGGTCTCCGAGCACTGGCTGAGCGGTGCAACCGCCTCAGTCAGGAGGTTGCACCGCCTGAGCTCGGTTTTCAAGCTCTAGCAGGAGGTCCTGGTGCAACCGCCCCTGACAGAGGTGGCACCGCCCAGAGGCTCGCTCTTCGAGCTCTGCTAGGCGGTGCAACCGCCTCAGTTAGGAGGTGCAACCGCTTGATCCCAGAATTTCGGGAATTGACAGTTTTGAGCTCCAAATTTGAACTAGGTTGGGGCTTATAAATACCCCACCCATTCAGCACTGAAAGGGCATGAACTTACACCGAAATCCTGATCTTGTTCTATAATTTTTAGAGCTCAAAATTATTGTAAAGGCCAAAAGTTCTTCTCCCTCTTTTCTTCCAAGTTCTGAGCTTTAAAGAGAGGAGAGAAAATTCTGTAAGGGTTGTCTCCTAAGCCTGTCAAAAGGAGTGAAGCTGTAAAAGGGTGATTGGCCTTCGCCTATTGAAGGAAGGCCTATAGTTGACGTCGGTGACCTCATTGGTGGAGGAAGTCAAAAGTGGAGTAGGTCAAGATTGACCGAACCACTCTAAATCTTGGTTTGCATTTACTTTGAGCATATTATCTTTACTGCAAACCTCCTCTAAAGCTTACTGCTTTCTGCGTATATACGATCGGGTTTCAAGCTTTGCACTTTCCGAATCAGCGTTTAGACGTAAATATGTTTTTTCGTACGATCATCATATTTCAGTTTGCGTTTACATTTTGATTTTTATCTTAACTGCAAACTGCCTTTATATCCTTGCTTAAGCTACATCTCGCCTAATCAAGTGATTTACGAATCAGCATTTAGACGTAAATTAGTTTCTTCGTACGAACGTCATATTTCAGTTTGCGCTTATATTTTGGTTTTCATCATAACTGCAAACTGCCTTCATAGATTGACTTTAACGTCATCTCGTTTGATCTTAAGTTAAAGTAATCTTAGAATCGGCTTTCACACCGAAATCGTTTTTATCGTTCAAATGTTTTTTTTTATCGTCGAAAGATTTTTGCTGCACTAATTCACCCCCCCCCCCCCTCTTAGTGCTCTTGATCCTAACAGGGCCATGGGCATGGCAGCGTCATGGTACTGCAAAGGCGAGACTTCCGTGAAAGTCATTGATCCCTTGCTCTCATGGAGGGAGAGCGTTTGGTCATGAAAGGGGCCGAGGAGGTGGGGCATGCAGAGGCAAACTCCAAGTACCGAGACAAGGCTGAAGGGCAGAGGCCAAGGAACTTCGTAAGACCAGTGTCGACAAGCTTCTCATCAAGATAGCCGAAAGTGAAGGACTTCGGGTCAAGCAAGAGTGCATGACCAAGGAACGAAGCAAGCAGTATGCGGTACTGTACCTTTGCTACTTAGTGGAGTAGGCGGTAGGGTTGATGGAGTAGACAGTATGATCCCATAGGCGACCAAACCTATGAGAGAATCACTCCAAGTTAGGGTGAAAACTTCCTGCATTCCAGAAGTTTGATGGTATTGAGAAGGTGAATCACAGTAACTAACTCAACGCAAGGAGTGCAAACACTTCAAGTGCTTCAGAAGTGTGAGCAAAGAGCAGGCAAAGGCTAATAACCAGCTCAATGTATAGAGTACAACCTCGAGGAGGCGGGCGAAGTCAAGTAACCTTTGCCTTCTCAACCCTTAAGAGAATGGGCGAAACTGAGTACCCCAATTCTCTTATCTATCCAGCAGAGGAGCTCTGCATAAGTTTAAAGACCCTTCGAAGATAATGGAAGACAATAGTTGTCAAATCCTCACCAACGATGATTAGTGCTACTGAGAGTAGATTGTTCGCTTCATTTCCCAATGAAATGCTAATCGAAAGCGGAAGTGATGCGAACCTACTTGGATGTGATAACTAAGTGAAAGAAGAGTCAATAAGCAAATTTTGTGGAGGAAGGACCTAAAACTTCAGAAGTTTGCGAGATGATGCTCGTTAAAACTCTAACAAGCATCCACCCAGTTCAAGCAGCATGAGGCATTTGAGAGACTAGCGCAGTAAGGATGGTCTTTTCCTTCATCTAGAGGATCCGCAGGAACCAACAGGGATCAACACAATTCAGCCAACCTGACACTAGAGTCAGAGTCATTGGCGAGTTGAAGTAGTATGGCGGATCAAAACTTCTAAACAGGATGTTTGATGTAATGCTTATGTATGTCCATGTCTTTTGGTATGTTCATGCTTTGTACAGCATGTAGAGGGATGGCCGAAGGCTTAATAGTCCCATTTTAGTTAGGTTGGTGGCCGCTTTAGGCTTGTAAATAAAGGTTGTGTCATTTGGACACATGTGAGAGATTTACGGTCTATAGTGGACCATTTTACCCTTTGTTGTGCAACTATTCAGAGCTTGTAAAGTCTATTTGTAATTTGCATTGTCTATGAAGTGTTTCCTGGAATGTTTACTTGTGGATCCCGAATGAGGCATTTTCTCTAACCCGTTCTCTCTTTTGTGGGTCCTAAGGGACCGTGGGAGGCTTCGGGGAGGTTGACCTTTGCGGACGGACACGCAAGGGTGTCGCACGACTTAGGCAAAACCAGCTAAGTCCGTGACATGGTGTTAAACACATTGTCGTCCCTCTATCTAGCTCATTATACCTCAATCCAACTTGTTTGTTACTTGGGACATGCATGTGTGATGCTCGTGACCCATCTAAGACACAAGGGGGTCAATTTAGTTTAGATTAGTACTATACGATATAGTCCAATTTCCTCTATTTTTATTTATTTGAGTTCATTTGTTGAATAACCAATTCAAACCTACTTGATTTAATTGAAATCAATCAAATCTAAATTAGACCAGTCTATGATAATTCCAAATCGTTCTATAAGGATTTGAGGTCGAGTCTATTAGGATTTGTGGTCGATTCTGTGAGCCCATTTTATTTCCTGATAAGATGCTTTGCTCACTTCCTAGTGGCTTCTTTAGCTTTTGTATACCCTACAAAGAGTTTGTAATATGGATTGTTGATCCAAAGTCAATCCACCAGGTGCTAATATTAATATTAACCATATTAGATTCATAATATACAAACGAGATTGGTTTACCTTTCTTTTCAAGTCATTGTTGGAATTTCGTGTATTCCTTCTTCATGTGTCTCTTCCTTTTACAAAAGAAGCACTTTGCTTCTTTCTTGATGTCAGCTTGGGATGGTATTTTATCTTTTCCCTACTGATGAGTATTCTGATTAGCTAGATTTTTGTCTGTTTTGTTCTTCCCACGAGTGGTTATCACCAATGCACTCTCACCTAGTTCCATCACTAGCCTCTCTTCTTCTTGAACACACTTGGTCATTAATTCATTAATTGATCATTTGTCCCTATATGTATTATATGAAATCTTAAAAGGCTCATATTGATGTGGAAGGGTGTTCAGAATATAGTGCACTAGGAAATATTCTGACATATTGACCTTGAATTTCTTAAGTTGAGCCACAATATCTTGCATTTGCATTTTATACTCATGCACGCCCTTTATATTGGTGAGTCTAAGGGATGAAAATTTCATTATTAGAGTACTTGCTAGTGCCTTTTCCGAAGTGACGAATTGCTCATCAATAGCTTGTAGCAAGTCTTAGACTTTTTCATGTTGATCAATAGAACCACATATACTAGTAGTTATCTTAGTTTTGATAAACATCACGTTGAGCCGATTGGATCGCTCCCATCGCTCATATTAGGAAATAAGATGGGCTCACATGTGGAGACAATTGGAACATGCATTTTAACTTTAAGTAGTGGTTTTGTTTTAAAATTGGAAAGGACCTTTTATGTACCAAATTTCTTACGAAACTTAATTTTTATTTCCAGACTCGTACCATTTAGGTATTCCTTTAATTTTAAAGATACATCATTTCGTTTATTATATAAATCTGATTGCGTTGGGAAAGATATTTTTTCTGATGGTCTTTACTATATTTTATTACAAAATGATGATACTCAAAGTTATGAGTGACGAAGGATGCTTCGATCAGGATGAGACAATTAAAGCAGGAAAATCATGTTGTGCCGGAAGAACATGTCAGAAGATTGGACGTCGGGTCGGTGGATCGGTCGACGTATCGACAGAAGGCTTCGGGCCGTGGAGTAGGGCATCGGGCCAAGAAGAGCGGGTATTGTGCCAAGGATATCGGAGTTGCGGAGTCAACTAGCCGATTGGGCAATAGGCTGCAGGAGAGGACGATGCGCCGAAGAATCGGACGAAGCATCGAGAGACCAATGACATGCTGGACAACTTGGTTAATTGCTTAGGATTAATTGTCTCGATCGAAGTTTTGTTTTAAGTGTGCAGGATTAACTACGATGAAAGTTAGACATGCAGCAGGAGTTGCGCCGGAGTCAAGACAATGATCACGATGGGAGTTCGAGAGTTCGACGGAAGTTCGGACAGTCGTCGGAGGTTCTACGGGAACAAATCCGAGAAGTCCATAAGCTTGCCAAAAGAAGCTCGTCGGAACTCGCCAAGTGGATCGTCGCAAGTCCAGGAGTTTGCCGGAAGTCCGCAGGAGCATCACTGAGAGTTCATCGGATGATCGACGGAAGTTCGCCGGAAACTCGCCGGAAGAAGCGATTAACGCACCAGAGCAAGCTGCAGAAATTGTCTTAGGATTTATTGTAGTTAGCACAATGATTAAGTTGGAAATGGGAGGTGATCCTATTTGCTTAATCTTGGGGCAATTGGGCCCTTGAAAAACCCAAATTGGGCCGAATGGATCTACCCATTCGGACCCTGATTGCTGTGGGAGGTGCAACCGCCCAAGCCAGGAGGTAGCACCGCCTGGGCTAAGTCTCCCAGGGAGACTAGGCGGTGCAACCACCCCAGCCAGGAGGTAGCACCGCCTGGGCTCAGTCTCCGAGCGAGACTGGGCGATGCAACCTCCCCTGACAGGAGGTAGCACCGCCTGAGCTCGATCTTCGAGCTCTGGCAGGCGGTGCAACCGCCCCAGTCAGGAGGTGCAACCGCCTGAGCTCAGTCTTCGAGCTCTGGCAAAGAGGTGCAACCGCCCCTGACAAAGGTGGCACCGCCCAAAGGCTCAGTCTTCGAGCTCTGCCAAGCGGTGCAACCGCCCCAATCAGGAGGTGCAACCGCCTGATCTCGGAGTTCCGGGAATTGACAGTTTTGAGCTCCAAATTTGAACTGGGTTGGAGCCTATAAATACCCCACCCATTCAGCACTGAAAGAGCACAACTTACACTCGAAATCTTGATCTTTTTCTATGATTCTTAGAGCTCAAAATTGTTGTAAAGGCCAAAAGTTCTCCTCCCTCTGTTCTTCAAAGTTTTGAGTTGTAAAGAGAGGAGAGAAAATTTCTATAAGGGTTGTCTCCTAAGCCCATCAAAAGGAGTGAAACTGTAAAAGAGTGGTTGGCCTTCGCCTATTGAAGGAAGGCCTCTAGTTGACGTCGGTGACTTCGTCGGTGGAGGAAGCCAAAAGTGGAGTAGGTCAAGATTGACCGAACCACTCTAAATCTCGGTTTGCATTTACTTTGAGCATTTTATCTTTACTGCAAACCTCCTAAATAGCTACTGCCTTCTGCGCTTTTACGAACGAGTTTCTAAGTTCAGAGATTTCCGAATCTACGTTTAGACGTAAATCGGCTTTTTCGTACGATCATTACATTTCAGTTTACGTTTACATTTTGATTTCAATCATAACTACAAACTGCCTTCTGCGCATTTATAAAACGTATCTCAAAGTTCAGTATCTTCAAAATCGGCATTTAGACGTAAACCAGTTTTATCGTACGAACGTCACATTTCAGCTTGCGCTTGCATTCTGATTTTCATCATAAACTACAAACTGCCTTCGTAGATTTACTTTAATGTCATCTCACTTAATCTTAAGTTAAAGTAATCTTAGAATCGGCTTTTACATCGAAATCATTTTTATCAAACGAACGCAGCTTTCGATTTTAATAGTGAAAGATTTCCGTTGCACTAATTCACCCCCCCCCCTCTTAGTGCTCTTGATCCTAACAATTGGTATCAGAGCCCGGTATTTCTCATTTCGGATTTACACCCGAGAGAAATGGCTCTTCATGGCTTTCAAGAGGGCTTATTGGTCTTTCGTCCACCGTTGTTTAACGGATTGGACTACACTTATTGGAAAACTCGAATGAGAGTTTTCTTGATTTCTATGAATTTGGATTTATGGAATATCATTGAAAACGGTTTTCAACTTCCCTCTAAACTGATTAACGAATGGTCGGATTTGGAGAAGAAGTATTTTTCTTTAAACGCAAAGGCTATGAATGCCTTATTTTGCGCTTTGGACAAAAATGAGTTCAATCGGATTTCTACGTGCGAAACGGCTTTTGACATTTGGCGAACACTTGAAATCATGCACGAGGGAACTAGTAGAGTCAAAGACTCGAAAGTTAACATTTTATTGCATGATTTTGAGCTTTTTCGAATGCAACCAAGCGAGACTATAGGTGACATGTACACCCGTTTCACGGATGTCGTCAATAGTTTAAGAGCTCTTGGAAAATGTTTTTCGGATTTTGAACTCGTAAACAAGATTTTGCGTTCTCTTTCTAAGAAGTGGGATTCAAAAGTAACTACAATACAAGAAGCTAAAAATCTAAACAACTTACCACTTGAAGAACTAATTGGTTCGTTGATGACATATGAAATGGTGCACAATGCACATGATGAACATGTTGAACACAATCACCTTCCAAAGAACAGGAAGGATTTGGAATTTCGGACAAATGAATGCCACTTGAGCGATGACTCAAGTGATGAGGACAATGATGAACTTGAACTTCGAACACTAAATCTTAATAAGTTTATTAAACAAAAATCTAAAATAGACAATGAACTTGAACGAAGGAAGAGGCCAAAGAAGAGAAAGACAACCAAGGATGAATCAAGAACTTCCAAAGGTGAAACGACGAATTGGGCTTCGACTACAAGGTAAGTAACTCAACTCTCTTGAATTATTTCGAAATTACATGATGCTCTTCATAATACATTTTATTTTTAATATAGAATTAATTTTCTTGAAAATTACATGTTAAAAAAAATGATGAAAATGCAAAATTTATGATCATGCTAGTAGTTTTGAAAATAATCATGAAAAATATATATTTTATGATAAACAAACAAAATAATTTTGATTGAAAATATGAAATCATGCTTGATGATATAATGATGTTTTGATACCATGATTTTATTCTATGCATGAGATTTTAAAAATCATGTTTATTGGTTTTATAATTATGGATGATGAATCTTGCGATTTTCGATTTTCACGGTAATGAAAATGCCTTATTGATCTTTGTCGTAATAAAACTTGCACTTTCGATTTTAAAACATGCTACATGTTTGGCATAGATGAAATAAAATCATATGAACTAAAACAACTAAAAAGAGAAAAGTATTTTTCTTGAAAATTTATTTTTCTCTACCGTATTGACTTTTTCACTAGGAGATCAATAAAATTATCTATGCCATTTTGAATCTCTTGAAAGTAATGTTGAGATTTTGATGATGTGTTCTTATTGAAATTTATTGAAATGAATCGTGATTTCTTGGAATTATAACTTGAGAATTCTTTTTATAAATCAAAATAACTTACTGTGATTCTTTCTTTTTGCTATTTGAGTTATCTAAAAAGAATCATAATATGTCTCTTAATATTCATAATTTGTCTACATGATTCGTAAATCCCATTACCAACTCTTCTTGATATTCCTTATGTGATGATATGAATACATGAAATATTCATTAATTTATTTTGATGTATACAAATGAAAAGTTATGATCATGCATGGTAAGATATAATTTGACAAAATTGATACCATCATGATATGAAGCATTTATGATTTGCAATGATGCATGCAATACTTGAGCTTTTTAATTATGATGTGATGTATTGCATATGATGTAAATCATAATTTAAAATGCTATGAGTTGTTACTAAAATGATGTATGTTGATTTAATGTCATGAATACTCTAAATGATGAATGTTTGGTATCATGATCAAAATATTGATAAATAGTTACAAATTTAAGTATCATGTATGATATGCTCATAATATTGATTGATTTATTCAGTATCATGCATGAATGAAATATAAGGTTTTTGAAATTGTGCATGTTCGAATTTAAAAATATAATAATGCACAAATAAGATTGAAACCTACCTTTATCATGATTTAGAAATTAATGTAAAGGGTCTTCCCTTCTTTTTGCCAATGACATAGGGGGAGAAAGTGTTGCTAATGTGCATATCTCAAAGAGAAAATTGCTAGCTTGCGTGTCTTAAAATGTTGAAAATTTTTTGCTAGCTTGTATATTATAAACTTGCTATCGTACTACCATGATGATGAGCATGTCTTATCTTCGTGATTGTATTTGAAAAACTATGGCAAAAATATGTCCGAATGATTGAACTTGTTAAAATTAATTTTCGGACTTTCTTGATTGAATGATCAAATCACTCGATTGCCATAATGATTTTACACAATTACATGTTGGAAATTATGTGCTTGAATACAAAACTTCCATGATAACAAGCATGCTTTACCTTCATGATTGTAATTGAATATCTATAGCAAAACCTTGTCCGAATGCAAGGAAGAGTCAAATTTCATTTTCGGATTCTCTTGATCCTAACATATCAAGTTTACTCTCTTCCGAACTTAACAAGCATATGTCATATCAAGTTTAGTTCATATCATTGATTTTTGACATATGTAATCAACTAGCAAATACATCTCTCATACACATATCATGTGAAAAATATTCTTTTTTGAGAAATGGATTTGATGAATATGGATGAAAGTGTTTTTACTTGCAAGGATTTGGTTCACATACATATCTTGATCCTTGTAAAAATGAAGCATGATTTAATCTCTCATCGATTCTAACTTCACTCGAAGTAAACTCACAAATAGCATGTATCACAAATAGTCTTCCTCCTTCATGCAAAAAGATAATAACAGATAAAAAAGGAAGAAGTTTTCAAACCTATCTCCATGTCATGTTTTCCTTGAGATGTTTGTATAATTGATATCCTATCACTCACTGTTGGAAAATGACATGAACCTAGTTATGACATGAATAATTACAAGCACTTATGCTTAAAATTTGCTTATATCGTTCTCCGTTTTGTTGATGACAAAGGGGGAGAAATATATGAATTGATGCTATGAACACTGATGCTATGCTTGCATCATCAAGAGATATATGAATTGATATGATTGCCATATTTGCAATGCTTGCATCATCAAGAGATATATGAATTGATGCTATGATTGCCAAACTTGCATTATGCCATGTTTGCATCATGCGTTAAGATATCAAGAACTTGTATCGTAATTTTACGCGTTGATATCTTACCATGTGATGAAATGCTACAATTGATAAACACTTGAAATGTTTGCGTTATGATATCAAAAGCTTACATCGCAATTTTACATGTTGATATTTGATAATAGCAAACTTGCATGATGATAAAACTTGATATTATGTTTTTCATGCAATGAGTTGAACCAATATCACAAACACTTGATTGTGCTACTTCTCCTTTTTGTTGATGACAAAGGGGGAGAAGTATGTTGATGACATGACATGTTATGCATAAGTTTATGCATAAGTTCATGATGATGTGTTGCAAGTATTCATGATGAATATTGCAATGACTTGAATTTAGTTTGAATTCAAGATTCTATCAATATGGCACATTGATAGGGGGAGTTTGTTTAAACTCCGGGAGTTAAGTTTAACTCCGTCATCAAGTGGTTGTCATCATCAAAAAGGGGGAGATTGTTGAATCTCGTATTTTGATGATGAAACTACTTGATATATGTTTATGATTTAATCTACGTTTTGAGTGACGCAGGATGCTTCGATTAGGATGAGACAATTAAAGCAGGAAAATCATGTTGTGCCGGAAGAACATGTCAGAAGATTGGACGTCGGGCCGGTGGATCGGTCGACGTATCGATAGAAGGCTTCGGGACGTGGACTCGGGCATCGGGCCAAGAAGAGCGGGTATTGTGCCAAGGATATCGGAGTTGCGGAGTCAACTGGCCGATTGGGCAATAGGCTGCAGGAGAGGACGATGCGGCGAAGAATCGGACGAAGCGTCGAGAGACCAATGACATGCCGGACAACTTGGTTAATTACTTAGGATTAATTGTCTCGATCGAAGTTTTGTTTTAAGTGTGCAGGATTAACTACGATGAAAGTTAGACATGCAGCAGGAGTTGCGCCGGAGTCAAGACAATGATCACGTTGGGAGTTCGACGGAAGTTCGGACAGTCGTTGGAGGTTCTGCGGGAACAAATCCGAGAAGTCCATAAGCTAGCCAAAAGAAGCTCGTCGGAACTCGCCAAGTGGATCGTCGCAAGTCCAGGAGTTTTCCGAAAATCCGTAGGAGCATCACCGAGGGTTCATCGAATGATCGACGGAAGTTCGTCGGAAACTCGCCAGAAGAAGCGATTGACGCACCAGAGCAAGCTGCAGAAATTGTCTTAGGATTTATCATAGTTAGCACAATGATTAAGTTGGAAATGGGAGGTGATCCCATTAGCTTAATCTTGGGGCAATTGGGCCCCTGAAAAACCCAAATTGGGCCGAATGGATCTACCCATTCGGACCCTGATTGCTGTGGGAGGTGCAACCGCCCAAGCCAGGAGGTAGCACCACTTGGGCTAAGTCTCCCAGGGAGATTGGGCAGTGCAACCGCCCCAGCCAGGAGGTAGCATCGCCTGGACTCAGTCTCCGAGCGAGACTGGGCGATGCAACCTCCCCTGACAAGAGGTAGCACCGCCTGAGCTCGGTCTTCGAGCTCTGGCAGAGAGGTGCAACCGCCCATGATAGAGGTGGCACCGCCTAGAGGCTCAGTCTTCGAGCTCTGCCAGGCGGTGCAACCGCCCCAGTCAGGAGGTGCAACCGCCTGATCCCGAAATTTCGGGAATTGACAGTTTTGAGCTCCAAATTTGAACTGGGTTGGGGCCTATATATACCCCACCCATTCAGCATTGAAAGAGCACAACTTACACTCGAAATCTTGATCTTTTTCTGTGATTCTTAGAGCTCAAAATTGTTGTAAAGGCCAAAAGTTCTCCTCCCTCTGTTATTCAAAGTTTTGTGTTGTAAAGAGGGGAGAGAAAATTTCTGTAAGGGTTGTCTCCTAAGCCCGTCAAAAGGAGTGAAACTGTAAAAGAATGGTTGGCCTTCGCCTATTGAAGGAAGGCCTCTAGTTGATGTCGGTGACCTCGTCGGTGGAGGAAGCCAAAAGTGGAGTAGGTCAAGATTGACCGAACCACTCTAAATCTCGGTTTGTATTTACTTTGAGCATTTTATCTTTACTGCAAACCTCCTAAATAGCTACTGCCTTCTGCGCTTTTACGAACGAGTTTCTAAGTTTAGAGCTTTTCGAATCTGCGTTTAGACATAAATCGGCTTTTTTCGTACGATCATTACATTTCAGTTTACGTTTACGTTTTGATTTCAATCATAACTGCAAACTGCCTTCTGCACATTTATAAAATGTATCTCAAAGTTCAGTATCTTCAAAATCGGTATTTAGACGTAAACCGGTTTTATCGTACGAACGTCGCATTTCAGTTTGCGCTTGCATTCTGATTTTCATCATAAACTGCAAACTGCCTTCGTAGATTTACTTTAACGTCATCTCTCTTAATCTTAAGTTAAAGTAATCTTAGAATCGGCTTTTACATCGAAATCGTTTTTATCAAACGAACGCAGCTTTCGATTTTAATAGTGAAAGATTTCCGCTGCACTAATTCACCCCCCCCCCCCCCTCTTAGTGCTCTTGATCCTAACAAATCCATTTTCTGATGAAACAAACTTCGTATGAATCAAGGTTTCCAACAAGGAGTTACCATTGATTTAGTAACCCAAGGTCAAAAACAAAATCACTATTTTGCAGAATTTATAGGGTCGGTTTCAACAGATAATAGGATAGGCATTTGAATTCCAAATTTTTCATTCTATATTTCAAAATAAAGGTCTATAAGTCTAGTTTCGAATGAAGTTAGTTTGGTACAAATCAGAATTTCCAACAGGGACTTATAGATATTTTAGTATCAAAAGGTCAGAAATTTTGATCCCTGTTCTGCAGCATCTATAGGCTCATTTGAAATAGATGTTTGGGTAAGTATTCGGTGTCCAAAATCTTCAAAATCAGTGTCAAAAGAAAGATATAAGAGTCTAATTTCAAACGAACTAGGTCCTGCCCAAATCCACGTTTGGTGCTAAAACTTATAGCTAAAACAGTGTATAGGGGTCAATTTACCGAAAAATTCCAGATCCATGGTTTTATGTCCAAAGAGAGAAATATCAGGTTCTAAGCAGAAATCTTTCATAAACAATATAAGAACAGAGACTAATATTTCTGTAAGATGTGGTTAGAACACTTCCTTTGAGAATTATGACCCTAAATGAGAAGATTTGAGCAAGAAACCTTAAAGCCCCAAATTTTTTCTTCTTCTTCTTCCCCCTTTTTTTTCCTCTTCTTCTTTCTTTCTTTCTCTGTTCATCCACGTAGCTGCCTTCTCTGGTTCCTTAAGAACGAAAGCAGAGAGGCTTAAACGGTGGGATTTATAATTTTGTGTATTTTACAGTTTAATCATTTTATTATTATATTTACGATTAGGTCCTCAGGGTTTACATATAGGTCCTCAGATTTTTTTTTTTGAACAAATCCTCCAATTTACATATAAATCCTTATTAATAAATTTTTAAAAGTGAGGGATATTACACTCTCCCCCCCTTAAAAGAAAATTTAATCCTCTAAATTGGTCATAGCTCAATCTATGAAAAGATGAGGATTATGATTTCTTTATTTCCTCCTCCTACTCTCAAATAATTTCATCAATACAATACAATTACACAATTTTCCAAGAGTGACCGAAATATTCTCCTCCTTGATCCTCAATAGATGATAACCCGACCTTCAATCAATCTTTGAAAATACTTGTGCACCCTGCAGTTAATCAAACAAGTCGTCACTTTAGAGAATACTCATTTTTTATGGTCACCTAATTCAACTGTCTATAATCAATACAAAGCCTCAATGTTCTCTCAATCTTATTAACTAATACCGGAGCACCCCATGATAAAATATTAAGCCAAATAAAATTCTTATTTAATAGTCCTTGTAGTTGCTTTTCTAATTCCACTTACTCAAATGATGTCATTCTGTAGAGAGGCTTAGATATTGAGATTGTCCCAAAGACCAAATCAAAAGCAAAGTCACGTTTTGGAGGCAAATCATCTTGGGATACATTAGGCAAGTAGATAAATCATGTCCAATACTTTCAAAATAAAAGATGGGCTGATCTAATATACAAAAAGTGATCATTAGTTATATAACAATCTATACTGGTATGATAAGAAGATAACCAATTCATACCAAGTATAATATCAAAACTCCAAATCTCTAGGAGAACTAAATCAGCAAAAAGTTCAAGTTCTCCAATAAAATCAGACAAAAGGACCAGATTCAAGTTCGTTATCAAAGAATCTCCAATGATTGTATTTACATATATCACATAATGTAGTGGTCTAAGTTGATTGCCAAAGTGATAAGTAAAATATTATCAATCAAATCGTAGATAGGACCCATGGTCAAACAAATGTTTGCATTCTTTCATAAACATGAAGAATACCTTCGACCACTAATTCAGAAGTTTTAGAATCATATTCAGTGATAGCATACACTCTGACATGGGCAGATGATTTAGGAGGCAATGACTCTTTCTTCTTGTTCAATGGGCAGTCTTTTATTTTATGATCCAACTTTCCACAAACAAAATATACTCTAGTCACCCACAAACATAAACTTATTTCATAATTTAACTCGTATCTTACATAGGATTAAGTCTTTTGTGGTTACTTCCACTTTTAAATCCAAATGTCTTAACCCTTTTGTGTATTACTTTCTGATTCATTTCCAATCATATTTTTATTGGTAAACTTGTCCTTATCATTATTGCCACTAATTTCTAAAAATTCTTTTTATTGTTTCCATTAATGATCAGCCTCTACTTCCAATATAAGGTGGCAAAAGAAATCTTTTGATCATCAGAACAATTTTGTACATCAAATATCTTCTCCGTTTGTATCATCCATTTTTCTACCACTAATGAAATTAGGTTCACCACGCTTTTGCTATGCTACTCTGATTTGATATCTCCGATCAACCCTTTCATCCCACTTAATTAATCAGAAACAATTGAAATAGGAGGACCAAATTACCTCATCACCCTAGATTCCTAAAATGCATCAAAGAAAATTTCCACCAATCACTATAATTCACTAGACCTCAATATATTTTGCACATCAACATATCAAATATTTCAGTGATCCTCAAACCATGCTCTGATACCACCTCTGTCACGCCCCTCAAAATATCGATAATATTAAAAAAATTTCAACACAAATCCATCCAGGATCCAAACACACATATGAGGTCACTAAGAAAACATTCAGATCAAAATTTCACCTCTATAATCTACAAATTTATAAACCCTGTGCAGTTCATAAACATACAACACATCGTTCAATGATTCATAAAATCTGAACCCAACTCACCAAAATAATAACCACAACATAAATTCATAAGTATGGGAGTCTATACAGTCACAAAACCAACGTTTACCATAAGTTCATATCATTACACGAATTAAACTTAACATTCCATAATCCTACACATGAGAGGTCCTTCAAACTTATACAAAATCCACAAGTTTAGATTTATCGTCAACATTTCCTTAGAAGCAGAGTGTACTTATACAACAAAAACATATATACTAATAAAGATCTACCCAAAATCTTTTAGCTTTCCACTACCTTAGCCCAATCTTAACATTTAAGCGAGCGACAAGCTATCCTGAAAAATTTATACAACAACAGGGTGAGCATATAAAGCTCAGCAAGTGACTAACATATCCATGGTAAAAGAGGGCAATTTTCAAGCAAATAAGGTTTCAAGATGCAAGGTAGAGTATAATAATTCAAGACGTAATCTCATTAGGTGCATAATCACAAATGTCATCTCAATCAAACATATTTGGTTCATAACAGATGGAGCATAGAGTATTTGGAGCATATCAATAGCGTATGAAATGTTCCGGAGCATATCAACTACATATGGAATATTTCGAAGCATAACAATAGCAAATGAAACATTTCGGAGCATATCAAAGGCATATGAAATGTTTCAGAGTATATCAATGACAAATGAAACATTTCGGAATATATCAATAGCGTATGGACAATTTCGGAGCATTTCAAAGAACGAATACAAAACAGAAGCTCAAACGTCGAATTGACGTTGCATTCATTTCATTCTTATCTAAAGCATGTATAGAAACACATAACCAAAGCTCTAGATACCATATCAAACATACAGAAGGTGAAGTGGGATCATAACATAATATGGTACATCCATTTCTGAATGACCACCAAACATAAGTCTCCCACGTTTGGGAGCTCCATCCACCCACGTCTGAGTGAAGTCATAAGGGCCGGTAGAGCATCTCAGGCTCTATGCATAACTCCCTTCACCATTTCTGGCAAAGGTTCACAATATCCCACAAACACCAGAGTACAAAAGGATAGTATAAACAATGAATAGCAAATATCGGAAGCACACGCGGAACAACAAAACGTACATGTGCCTTTACGAGTCAATACGAAGTAAGCAATAATCTTTCACCATTGTATTCAGACTTGAAAGGAAATGAAAGTAAGGGCACACACGGAATCCAAGCAATCACATACAACTCAATTCAAATAAGAAGGTTAGATGAATTCGATATCCAAAGGAACAGAACTAGAATAGGCACATATCAAAAGCAAATGCGGAACAATGGGATATACATGTGCCTATATGAGTCAATGTGATATAGCATAAACGTTACACAATATGTTCAAGAATGGAAATAATTTATAGATAAGAGCAAACGAGAATTCAAACATTAATATAAGCCTCAATTGAGTGAAGGGAACTGAATGAAATCTATTTCCAAACGAATGAAAACAGAAGATGCGAAATCGATCAAAGCTCGATTTCTGACAGAATTCGAGAGGCACATTGGATAAATACTTCAGATTGTCAATTATACTCCAATACCCTCAAGATGGCTATTGTTGAAAGATATATCAATCCATTTTCTGATGAAACAAACTTCGTACAAATCAAGGTTTCCAACAAGGAGTTACCATTGATTTAGTAACCCAAGGTCAAAAACAAAATCACTATTTTGCAGAATTCATAGGGTCAGATTCAACAGATAACAGGATAGGCATTTGAATTCCAAATTTTTCATTCTATATGTCAAAAGAAATGTCTATAAGTCTAGTTTCGAATGAAGTTTGTTTGGTACAAATCAGAATTTCCAACAGGGACTTATAGGTATTTTAGTATCCAAAAGGTCAGAAATTTTGATCCCTGTTCTGCAGCATCTATAGGCTCATTTGAAACAGATGTTTGGGTAAGTATTCGATGTCCAAAATCTTCAAAATTAGTGTCAAAAGAAAGATATAAGAGTCTAATTTCAAACAAACTAGGTCCTGCCCAAATCCACATTTGGTGCTAAAAATTATAGCTGAAAAAGTATATAGGGGTCAGTTTACTGAAAAATTCTAGATCCATGGTTTTATGTCCAAAGAGAGAAATATCAGGTTCTAAGCAGAAATCTTTCATAAACAATATAAGAACAGAGACTAATATTTCTGTAGGATGGGGTTAAAACACTTGCCTTTGATAATTATGACCCTAAATGAGAAGATTTGAGCAAGAAACCTTAAAGCCCCAAATTTTTTCTTCTTCTTCTTCCCTCTTTTTTTTCCTCTTCTTCTTTCTTTCTTTCTCTGTTCATCCACGTAGCTGCCTTCTCTGGTTCCTTAAGAACGAAGGCAGAGAGGCTTAAACGGTGGGATTTGTAATTTTATATATTTTACAGTTTAGTCCTTGTATTATTATATTTACGATTAGGTCCTCGGGGTTTACATATAGGTCCTCAGATTTTTTTTTTTTAACAAATCCTCCAATTTACATATAAATCCTTATTAATAAATTTTTAAAAGTGAGGGATATTACACAGGTGGGTACTACCTAACCGCCCGTAGTGGTTTTAAGATCAGTGGTGCGCCTTCCAACAACTAGGGTTGGAAGAGGCGTTTCTTCTTCATTAGTTGCAGCGAAGAGTGGGGCTTCAGCACTGGGTGGGCCTTTCGGACAATTGATAATGCCCCCCTTGACGCTCTCTGTTGGGGAAACTATGGTCATGGATTGACTAAGGGGTATCCTGTCCTCCTCTTGGGCAATTAAGGAGATGACCGAGGGGGGAATGGTTGAAGCAAAGATGAGCCCTACCGCCAGGGGTATGGTCGTTCGCTTATGATGGCTCGTTCGCCTGTCATGACTTATCTGACAGACCGATCTTCTCTCGCATATATGGTGGATCTTTGTTCCGTGAAGAAGGCAGCCAGCGTCAAGGCTATCGTGCCCCCGTCTTGGGACAGGGAGGGTTCCGGCGACAAGGAGGGCACTCCTTCCTCTAGCCCCTGCTAGTCATAGGTGCCCAGCAAGCCAATCACGTAAGTGATGGCACGTGTGACTTGATACAGAATCTTTTTGCTTATTATATTTTGACGCATATCGCTTTATAACTATTGCATATGTGCATATATATATTGTGATGTCCTTGGATTTGTGCAATGGGAATCGGATCGTGATGAGATCACGATAATGAGATCGATTCACCTTTAAACACATATCCTAAATAATCCCGGTTATAGGTTACTCGAGAGGGACATCGTGATAATCGGATAGACTAGTGTGCTGTATACCCGTCCATATGAAGGATGCAACTGGTCTCATAGCTGCTCGTGTAGGGACACTAGGGATACAGTACAGGTGCTTATTGGAGAATGAGTTCACTGATTGATCCGCTTACGGAATGCTGGATGGTTGATGATGCCTTATTGTCAGACAGTGATTCCGTAGTCCTAGTGGTATATCTGGTCCTTAGACTTGAGATACCAAGGATGTCCTGTATGAGTGCTCCACTCTTTGATACCAGACTTATAGGTTTGGCTGTCCCAGATCTAGTACAGCTGGTCATTGGGAGTGGTAGTCGACCTTACGAGGGCTATTGAGTGTCGATAGAGGATCATCCACTCTCGGCGTCATGAGAGGAATATCTCATGTGTTCTTGCTCAGACAAATCCCTGGCCAGGGTCATTCGGATTGAGAGATAAAGAGTTCTCCGGGAGAATCCGATTAGAGCGAGACTCGAGTAGAAACCGTATGGGTCTGACAGCACCATGCTCGATATACGGTCTTTGGGATATTAGATGGATGAGGGACTATAGGTACATGGTAACTGAGGACAGACAGGTCCAATGGATTGGATTCCCCTGTATCGTTTGGGGACTACGGCGTAGTGGCCTAGTACTTCCGTAGTCGATGAGTCAAGTGAATTATTTCAGAGATAATAATTCACTGAGTTAGAAGGAGTTCTGACAGGTATAACTCACGGCCAGCTCGATATTGGGCCTAGAGGGTCACACACATATGGTAGGCATTGCGATGAGTAGAGGTTCAGATATGAGATATCCGACGGAGCCCTTGTCTTATTGGATGCAGATCCAATACCCACTAGGGGAGGACCCATTAGGGTTTGACAGGGGATCTCTATAAATAGGAGGGATTCAGAGCCTCATAGACTGCTGTGTGGATCACCGCTAGAGAGAAGGACGCTCCTAAGGATCTGCAAGGAAACAGGGATATACAATCTCCCTAGGTAACACAATCTACTCTATACGCAATTTTAAGTTTTGCGGACTTTGCGCACCAATTTTCGCACGACGACGAACATTTTTTTGAGAATCGGGGATTTTGTTTTTTTGTTCTTCCGCTGCACATATGATGTCGCCCTCATGATTTCCCAACAGTGGTATCAAAGCCAGGTTGTTCGTGTGAATGATTGGTTTTGAACTGTTGTGTTTAAGAAGAATTTTGACGTCAAAATCGTTGACGCAAAAGCGAGGAAGGGCAGCAACAGTTGCTGCCCTCGATCTGCATGCCTGCAGCCACCTGCAGCGGCAGCCGCAGCCAGGCAGCACAGCGCCGGCGCATGCGCAAGCGCTGTGCCTGCAGCAGCCGGCCGGCGGTCTACTTGCAGCAGGCTTGCGGCCGGCGGGGCTGGCAGCCCGCGGGTAGAGGCGCCTGCGGCCGCTGAGCCCGCGGGCAGAGGCGCCGCGGGGCAGCAGCGCGGGCTGAGGCACCGCAGGGCAGCGGCGCCTGTGGCCGCTGCTCCCACGGGCAAAAACCCCGCAGAGGCGGCCGCCCGTCGGGACAGCACCGCCTGCGGGCGATGCCCCGCGGGAAGAACCGCCCGCGGAGGCGGCGGCGCCCGTAGGGGCGCCAACCTGCAGGGGCAGCACCGCCTGCGGGCGTTGCCCCGCCGGCAGAACTGCCCGCGGAGGCGGCGACGCCCGCGGGGGCGCCCACCTGCAGCGGCAGCGCCGGCAGCGGGCGTGCCGCCCGCAGGCGAGGGCAGCGCCCCGCCCCTCGCCGCACAGGCCGCCGCCAGCAGGGTGGCGGCGGCGGCGGCAGCAGCAAAGGTAGTAGGGCATTAGGGTTTTCTGGGCAAAAGACAGTTTTGCCCCTCGGAATTTGAGAAATTCCAGTTTCTGTCTTTTGTCCAAATTACTAAAATACCCCTATATATTCAGAAATTCCCTACATGTCCCTGATTTCATAAAATATTAATTAATTAAAAGGTTTAGTTGATTATTATTTTTATTACTATCTAGTAATCCTACATGATGATGATTATTTATACATGTGATGTATGATGTGTGGACGGATGATCATGAACCGTGTGATGTGTGTACTTGTGATTATTATTATTGAGGTCTGCGAGTCTCTATTATATTTCTCGTTTATTGTCGGGCCTGCATGCCTATGATTAAGTTGTAATCACATGAGGAGGCACAGCGGGAGCGTGGATGCGATAGCGAGACCCACGAGATGGACGATCGTGATGCATGAAGATGCATCAAGATGTCGACGGAACCGACGAGGACGAAATGGACGATCACAGGGAATGTAGATGCACCGTTGCACACATAGATCTTGATGTGAGTGATTAGGCCTATTGGCTCGGGCCTAATCATATTAGTTTGTTGTCCTTGATCATCTGGTGTGATTGCTTATACACATACTAGATATGTATATATATTTGCATGCGATGTAGATATATATTAAATGTGTATATGTGTGACATGTCATATTAGGAGACCAAATCATAGAAACTGTTAGGATCGAGAGCACTAAGAGGGGGGGGGGGTGAATTAGTGCAGCGAAAATTTTACAGCGATTAAAACCGAAAGCAACGTTCGTTCGATAGAAACTATTATGATGCAAAAGCTGATTCACAGTTTGTATCTAAGTGCAGTTTGCGTCTAAGCGCAGATTGCGTCTAAGCACAGTTTGCGTCTAAACACAGTTTGCGTCTAAGCGCAGTTTTACGTCTAAGCGCAGTTTGCGTCTAAACGCAGATTTACGTCTAAGCTCAGATTGCATTTAAGCGCAGTTTGCGTCTGAGCGCAGTTTACGTCTAAGATCAGATTGCGTCTGAGCGCAGTGCAGTTTGTGTCTAAACGCAGTTGTACGTCTAAACACAGTTTTACGTCTAAACGTAGTTTTACGTCGAAACGCAGTTTGCGTCTAAACGCAGTTTTACGTCTAAACGTAGTTTTACGTTCAAAAGTAGTTTACGTCTAAAACACAGTTTTACGTCTAAGCAGAATCAAGACGTAAACGTAAACTGCAAAGAAACTTGTTCGCAGAAATCAGTTTGCAGTTATAAACAGAATCAAGACGTAAACGTAAACTGCAAAGAAACTCGTTCGCAGAAATCAGTTTGCAGTTATAAACAGAATCAAGACGTAAACGTAAACTGCACAGAACCTTGTTCGTAAAAGCGCAGAAGACAGTTTGCAGTTGTAAATGAAATCAAGACGTAAACGTAAACTGCACAGAACCTTGTTCGTAAAAGCGCAGAAGACAGTTTGCAGTTGTAAATGAAATCAAGACGTAAACGTAAACTGCACAGAATTCGTTCGTAAAAGCGTAGAGAGTATAGGCTAAGTAGGAGGTTTGCAGTAATGATAAAGTGCTCAAAATAAACGCAAACCAGAGATTTAGAGTGGTTCGGTCAGTCTTGACCTACTCCACTTTTGGCTTCCTCCACCGATGAGGTCACCGACGTCAACTAGAAGCCTTCCTTCAATAGGCGAAGGCCAACTACCCTCTTACAGATTCACTCCTTTTGATGGGCTTAGAAGACAACCCTTACAAATGTTTTCTCTCCTCACTTTACAACTCAAACTTGAAGAACAGAAGGAGGAGGAAAACTAGCAGTTTTGAGCTCTAAGAACCACTGAAAAGATCAAGATTTCGGCTTGAGTTCTTACTTTTCTCAGTGCTGAATGGGTGGGGTATTTATAGGCCCCAACCCAATTCAAATTTGGAGCTCAAAACGATCAAATCCCGGAATTCCGGGATCAGGCGGTTGCACCTCTTGACTGGAGAGGTTGCATCGCCTGGCAGAGCTCGAAGATCGAGCTCAGGCGGTGCCACCTCTCTGCCAGGGAGGTTGCACCGCCCAGTCTTGCTCGAAGACTGAGCTCAGGCGGTGCCACCTCTCTGTCAGGGAGTTTGCACCGCCTAGTCTAGCTCGAAGACTGAGCTCAGGCGGTGCCACCTCCCGGCTGGGGAGGTTGCACCGCCCAGTCTCGCTGGAAGGCCTAGCCCAGGCGGTGCCACCTCCTGGCCTGGGCGGTTGCACCTCCTGGTGCAATCAGGGTCCGAATGGTTCATTCCATTCGGCCCAATTTCAGTCTTTCAGGGGCCCAATTGCCCCAAGATTAAGCCAATGGGATCACCTCCCATTTTCCAACTTAATCAACATGCTAACTACGATTAAATCTAAGACAACTTCTGCAGCTTTGCTTCGGTGCGTCAATCGCTCCTTCCGGCGAGTTTCCGGCGAACTTCCGTCGATCATCCGATGAACCCTCGGTGATGCTCCTGCGGACTTCCGGCAAACTCCTGGACTTTGCGACGATCCACTTGGCAAGTTCCGACGAGCTTCGCTTGGCAAGCTTCTGGACTTCTCGAATCTGTTCTCGCAGAACCTCCGACGACCATCCGAACTTCCGTCGAACTCTCGAACTCCCAACGTGATCATGAACTTGACTCCGGCGCAACTCCTGCTGCTTGTCTATCTTTCATCGTAGTTAATCCTGCACACACAAAAACAAAAACTTCGATCGAGACAATTAATCCTAAGCAATTAATCAAGTTGTCCGGCATGTCATTGGTCCCTCGACGCTTCGTCCGATTCTTCGGCACATCGTCCTTTCCTGCAGCCTATTGCCCAATCGGCCAGTTGACTCCGCAACTCCGATATCCTTGGCACAATACCCGCTCTTCTTGGCCCGATGCTCGAGTCCATAGCCCGAAGCCTTCTGTCGATACGTCGACCGATCCACCGGCCCGACGTCCAATCTTCTGACATGTTCCTCCGGCACAACATGATGTTCCTGCTTTAATTGTCTCATCCTGATCAAAGCATCCTGCGTCACTCAAAATGCATATTAAATCATAAACATATATTAAGTAGTTTCATCATCAAAATATGAGATTCAACAATCTCCCCCTTTTTGATGATGACAACCACTTGATGACGGAGTTAAACTTAACTCCCGGAGTTTAAACAAACTCCCCCTATCAATATGCCATATTGATAGAACCTTGAATTCAAACTGAATTCAAGTCATTGCAATATTCATCATGAATACTTGCAACACGTCAACATGAACATATGCATAAACTTATGCATCACATGTCATGTCATCAACATACTTTCATCAACATACTTCTCCCCCTTTGTCATCAACAAAAAGGAGAAGTATCATAATCAAGTGTTTGTGATATTGGTTCAACTCATTGCATGAAAAACATAATATCAAGTTTTATCATCATGCAGTTTTGAAGCCAAAAATTTAGCAAATGTTACATCATGCTTAGAACATTCAAGCTATCAAGTTTTAGATATGCAAGTTTTACAATATACAAGATAGCACTTGGTATGAAAATTAGAGATGTTCAAGATAGCAAGTTCTATATCATGCAAGCTAGCAAATTAGAGATGTTCAAGAAGGCAACTCTTGCTTCTTGAAATATGCAAATTTGTCAAGTTTTGCTAGATGTGCAAGTTAGCATTTTTGCCTCTTGAGATAGGCAAGATAGCACATATGCTTCTTTTGAGATAGCAACTTTTCGCTTCTCTTTAGACTACAAGCTAGCAATTTTTACGATATACAAGTTTCGCAATATACAAGCTAGCAGAAACTTCGAAAGCAAATGCAAGATAACTTTCTTGTGTAGGCTCATGATTATTGCTTCCTATTGTAATGTGTAGGTTGCAAGTCTTGCTTCTTGAGATATTCAAGATGGTGATGTTCAAGAAGACAACTTTTGCTTCTTGAAATAAGCAAGTTAGCAATCTTTGCTACTTAAGATAGGCAAGCTAGCAATCAAGTTTTTGCATCTTCTTGACTTGTGCAAGCTAGCTATCTCCCCCTTTGTCATTGTCAGAAAGAAAGGAAGAAAACAGTTTTGTAGTTCTTTTTCCTTTTACAACGATTTCAAAATCATGACAAAGGATGAATAATCAAGTTATGAATGTCAAGACAATTTTTCATCATGAATATTTTATCATTGCATGCATCATAATCATAAGTTGAAGTATTACATGCATAATATCATATCATCATTCATAATTACATTAATGTTTCAATATAGCAATTTCTTCTCAAAATGTGTAACTTAGCACTCATAGCATTTTAAATCATGATTTACATCATATGCAATACATCACATCATAATTAGAAAGCACAAGTATTGCATGCATAATTGCAAATCATAAATGTTTCATATCATGATGGTATCAATTTTATCAAATTATATCCTACCATGCATGATCAATAACTCCTCATTTGTATTTCATGTATTATTTCATTTCATCTCATAAGGAATATCAAGAAAAGTTATTGGATGAGGAGATAAATATTTTATGAATACACGGAATTGTATAAAAATCATATCATAAGTGTTTCGTGTATTCATATTATCACATGAAGCATATTATCATTTTTGAGATTCATAACATGAATAACGTTATTACTATTTCATCAAAATCAATTTCGAGATTCACACAATATCATGAAATCATTAATCTCGATAAGATGGGAAAAGCATTTTCTTTTTAAGTGATTCTTTTAACACATCATAAAAAACTCATTCATAATTCAAGTGATTTACAAGATATCATAAATGAATTTATCACTTGTATTTCATCAAAATCGAGAACTCTAGAGATAGAAAATGATTGAAGCATTTAACATGATTGAAGCATGTTTCATATTTAAAGTGTATCTTATGTCGTAAATACGAATCAAGCATTTGACAAATCTGAAATCATCCTCAAAATTACATTCAATAAATTCATGTATGACAAGCATAGATTTATCAATAAGATAGAGGATTACATTTCAAGTGTTCATCAATTGTAGCATTTCATCATATGGTAAGATATCAATGCGTAAAATTACGATACAAGTTCTTGATATCTTAACGCATGATGCAAATTTGGCAATCATAGCATCAATTCATATATCTCTTGATGATGCAAGCATGGGATAATCATAGCATAGTGTTTATAGCATCAATTCATATATTTCTCCCCTTTTTTAAGTGTTTCATCTTAAGTGATCGATTTCATGTTAGCATGCCTTTTCATTTATGTCAAATGAAAACATGCATCAACGTTTAGGATCGTAAAATGAATTTCATCATAAAACCATCAATCACAAAAATCATCATGTATATCTCATGCATGAAATTGTCAATTGAAATATTTAATTTCATCATTATGCATTTCTTCAAATCAAACATGATCTTTAATCAAAATCGAGAAATAACAATGAAAATCAACGTAATGCACATTATTACTTCTTAACCATGATTTCATATTTTCAATCAAGATCATTTTATTTGTTTTTCATAAAATATGCAATATTATCATTTTCGAAATTACTTAGTATGATCATAATAATTTTTTAACATGTAATTTTTAAGAAAATTAATTCTAAACTAAAAGAGAAAAATATATCATGAAAGCATCAAGTAATTTCAAAATAAATTAGGGGGATTTCGATTACCTCATCATTGTGGGCTGTTAAGGCGTAGTTTGCCGCCTTGCTTTTGTTGACTTTCTCTTCTTCGGAGGAGCTCGATTCATCCCAATTTTTGTTCTTCTTCTTGCGTTTAAAGCAAGTAGTTTGATTCTTTTTGCTTTTTAATTTTCGTTTCATTTGTAGTTTAAGTTCACCATCACTTGAGTGGTCTTCAAATGTTCTATGTCTCAAATCCTTCCTGTTCTTTGGAAGGTTGTTTTGTTCATCATTGTCCTCATCACTTGAGTCATCGCTCAAGTGGCATTCATTTGTCCAGAGTTCCAAATCCTTCCTGTTCTTTGGAAGGTGGTTCTCAAGTTCTTCACGTGCATTGCACGTCATTTCATATGTGATCAATGAACCAATTAGTTCTTCAAGTGGAAATTGGTTCAAGTTTTTCGATTCTTGAATAGCAGTTACTTTAGAATCCCAAGTTTTAGAAAGTGAGCGCAAAACTTTGTTAACGAGTTCAAAATCCGAAAAGCTTTTACCAAGTGATTTTAAACCATTGACGACATCCGTAAAACGGGTGTACATGTCAACAACGGTTTCGCTTGGTTTCATATGAAAAAGCTCGAAATCATGCAGTAAAATATTAACTTTCGAGTCTTTGACTCTACTAGTTCCCTCGTGTGTGATTTCAAGAGCACGCCAAATATCGAAAGCCGTTTCGCACAAAGAAACCCGATTGAACTCATTTTTGTCCAAAGCGCAAAATAAGGCATTCATAGCCTTTGCGTTTAAAGAAAAATACTTCTTCTCTAAATCCGACCAATCGTTCATCGGTTTAGAGGGAAGTTGAAAACCGTTTTCAACGATATTCCATAAATCCAGATTTAGAGAAATCAAGAAAACTCTCATTCGAGTTTTCCAATAATAGTAGTCCAATCCATTAAAGAACGGTGGACGAAAGACTGAAAAGCCCTCTTGAAGAGCCATTTCTCTCGGGTGTAAATCCGAAATGAGAAATACCCCGCTCTGAAACCAATTGTTAGGATCGAGAGCACTAAGAGGGGGGGGGGGGGGGTGAATTAGTGCAGCGGAAATTTTACAGCGATTAAAACCGAAAGCTGCGTTCGTTCGATAGAAACTATTATGATGCAAAAGCTGATTCACAGTTTGTATCTAAGTGCAGTTTGCGTCTAAGCGCAAATTGCGTCTAAGCGCAGTTTGCGTCTAAACACAGTTTGCGTCTAAGCGCAGTTTTGCGTCTAAGCGCAGTTTGCGTCTAAACACAATTTGCGTCTAAGCGCAGTTTTGCGTCTAAGCGCAGTTTGCGTCTAAACGCAGATTTACGTCTAAGCTCAGATTGCGTTTAAGCGCAGTTTGCGTCTGAGCGCAGTTTACGTCTAAGATCAGATTGCGTCTGAGCGCAGTGCAGTTTGCGTCTAAACGCAGTTTTACGTCTAAACACAGTTTTACGTCTAAACGTAGTTTTACGTCTAAACGCAGTTTGCGTCTAAACGCAGTTTTACGTCTAAATGTAGTTTTACGTTCAAAAGTAGTTTACGTCTAAAACACAGTTTTACGTCTAAGCAGAATCAAGACGTAAACGTAAACTGCAAAGAAACTTGTTCGCAGAAATCAGTTTGCAGTTATAAACAGAATCAAGACGTAAACGTAAACTGCAAAGAAACTCGTTTGCAGAAATCAGTTTGCAGTTATAAACAGAATCAAGATGTAAACGTAAACTGCACAGAACCTTGTTCGTAAAAGCGCAGGAGACAGTTTGCAGTTGTAAATGAAATCAAGACGTAAACGTAAACTGCATAGAACCTTGTTCGTAAAAGCGCAGAAGACAGTTTGCAGTTGTAAATGAAATCAAGACGTAAACGTAAACTGCACAGAATTCGTTCGTAAAAGCGCAGAGAGCAGAGGCTAAGTAGGAGGTTTGCAGTAATGATAAAGTGCTCAAAATAAACGTAAACCAGAGATTTAGAGTGGTTCGGTCAGTCTTGACCTACTCCACTTTTGGCTTCCTCCACCGATGAGGTCACCGACGTCAACTAGAAGCCTTCCTTCAATAGGCGAAGGCCAACTACCCTCTTACAGATTCACTCCTTTTGATGGGCTTAGGAGACAACCCTTACAAATGTTTTCTCTCCTCACTTTACAACTCAAACTTGAAGAACAGAAGGAGGAGGAAAACTAGCAGTTTTGAGCTCTAAGAACCACTGAAAAGATCAAGATTTCGGCTTGAGTTCTTACTTTTCTCAGTGCTGAATGGGTGGGGTATTTATAGGCCCCAACCCAATTCAAATTTGGAGCTCAAAACGATCAAATCCCGGAATTCCGGGATCAGGCGGTTGCACCTCTTGACTGGAGAGGTTGCACCGCCTGGCAGAGCTCGAAGACCGAGCTCAGGCGGTGCCACCTCTCTGCCAGGGAGGTTGCACCGCCCAGTCTTGCTCGAAGACTGAGCTCAGGCGGTGCCACCTCTCTGTCACGGAGGTTGCACCGCCCAGTCTAGCTCGAAGACTGAGCTCAGGCGGTGCCACCTCCCGGCTGGGGAGGTTGCACCGCCCAGTCTCGCTGGAAGGCCTAGCCCAGGCGGTGCCACCTCCTGGCCTGGGCGGTTGCACCTCCTGGTGCAATCAGGGTCCGAATGGTTCATTCCATTCGGCTCAATTTCAGTCTTTTAGGGGCCCAATTGCCCCAAGATTAAGCCAATGGGATCACCTCCCATTTTCCAACTTAATCAACGTGCTAACTACGATTAAATCTAAGACAACTTCTGCAGCTTTGCTTCGGTGCGTCAATCGCTCCTTCCGGCGAGTTTCCGGCGAACTTCCGTCGATCATCCGATGAACCCTCGGTGATGCTCCTACGGACTTCCGGCAAACTCCTGGACTTTGCGACGATCCACTTGGCAAGTTCCGACGAGCTTCGCTTGGCAAGCTTCTGGACTTCTCGGATCTGTTCTCGCAGAACCTCCGACGACCGTCCGAACTTCCGTCGAACTCTCGAACTCCCAACGTGATCATGAACTTGACTCCGGCGCAACTCCTGCCGCTTGTCTATCTTTCATCGTAGTTAATCCTGCACACACAAAAACAAAAACTTCGATCGAGACAATTAATCCTAAGCAATTAATCAAGTTGTTCGGCATGTCATTGGTCCCTCGACGCTTCGTCCGATTCTTCGGCGCATCGTCCTTTCCTGCAGCCTATTGCCCAATCGGCCAGTTGACTCCGCAACTCCGATATCCTTGGCACAATACCCGCTCTTCTTGGCCCGATGCTCGAGTCCACAGCCCGAAGCCTTCTGTCGATACGTCGACCGATCCACCGGCCCGACGTCCAATCTTCTGACATGTTCCTCCGGCACAACATGATGTTCCTGCTTTAATTGTCTCATCCTGATCAAAGCATCCTGCGTCACTCAAAACGCATATTAAATCATAAACATATATTAAGTAGTTTCATCATCAAAATATGAGATTCAACAGAAACATCTCTCGATAATATTAAGTCGGTAAACGTGAGGCAATTAGATTAACCCACGTGGCCTTCCATCGTTATAAGTAGGAACCGATTCCCGGTGTAGGTTGAGTTGGTCGAGTCCCTCGAGACTCACCTATATCGCGATTCGCTATCTTGCTTACGACATAGAGATGTCACCGGTGACCTGAGGGCATAGTATACTTGGTCGAGTCCCTCGAGGGTATATCATCAAATCAGACTCATCTTGTAACGAAGGTGTTGACTTAACCGAGCATCATGGTTGGTCGAGTCCCTTGAGGCCATGGTGATTCGAAGGCCGAACAGGACGGGAATCACAAGGAGTTGTGATCGGCAAGAGTTGCCTACCTTTTAGGCTTAGTGTGATTGGTCGAGTCCCTCAAGGTTACACTAAGACGCTGATTGGATTCTGATCCCCACTAGAAGTCTGCCGGAGACTTCCGTTTCACATGTTAAGGGTGTCACGTGACTCGTTAGTAAAATAGTAGGAGCATATTAAGATAGAAGTCCATATCTTGATAGTTTATTTCTTGCAAAATCTGAATGTTATTCATTTCTGCTGCATCTTTATTTTCAGAAAATATCGCTTTCAAATCCCTTACGTGGCATACTTGATGTCAACCGCCTCACCGGTCCAAATTATACGGATTGGCTCCGTAACTTGAGAATTGTTCTCATAGCGGAGAAAATCGTGTACGTCCTTGATACAGTGATGCCTACGCCCGAAGAAGGGGCAAGCGAGGATGAGATCGCTCGCTACGTGAAGTACATTGATGACTCCACTCTTGCTCAGTGCTATATGTTGGGCTCTATGACTTTTGAGTTATAGAGACAACATAAAAAGATGAATGCCAGATCCATTCTCCTACATGTCCGTAAATTGTTTGAGGAACAGGGAAGGACTCAGCGATATGAGATATCTAAGAGCCTCTTCCGCGCTAGGATGACTGAGGGGACATCGATTCAGAACCATGTCCTAAAGCTGATTGAGTGGATAGAGAAACTCACAGGTCTAGGAATGGTCCTAGAGGATAACTTGTGTGTGGACATTGTGCTTCAGTCCCTACCAGATTCCTTTTCACAGTTCATAATGAATTTTAATATGAACAAGCTTGAGGTGACTCTCCTAGAGCTCCTCACTATGTTGAGGGAGGCAGAGAGTACTATTAAGAAAGAGAAGCCAGTTCTCTACACTGGTGAGACTAAAAAGAAAAGGAAAGCATAAAAGTCCCTTAAGAAGGGAAAGGGCAAGGGCAAACCAGGTAAAGCAAAGGTTGCTAAGAAAGACCCAGCAAAGGACAAAGGCCAGTGCTTCCACTGTGGTATAGATGGGCACTAGAAGAGGAACTGCAAAGAGTACCTTGCAGAAAGGGTGAAATAGAAGCTTGGACAAGCTTCAGGTACATTCATGATCGATCTCCAATTGTCAGATTTTTTTGATAGTGCATTGGTATAGGATACCAGTATTGCTTATCACATCTACAATTTATTGTAAATTCTAGCAATGCCGAGGGGAGATTGACGAGAGGAATATTGCATAAAGGTTTGTTTATGCAAGATACTACTCCATATATCATGAATGTAAGTGTCTAAGAGGAAACGAGATGAGATGAATAGTGCATACATGTGGCATTGTAGGCTAGGTCATATCCATGAAAGAAGGATTCAAAAGTTGCTAAATGATAGATATCTAGATTCATTCGACTATGTGTCATATGCAACTTGTGAGCCTTGCCTTCGTGGAAAACTGACCAACTCTCCATTTAGTGGAATTGGAGAGAGAGCCACTGAGCTGTTGGAACTCATACATAGTGATGTATGTGGACCCATGTCAACTCATGTCATTGGAGGTTACTCTACTTCATTACATTTACTGATGATTCCTCAAGGTATGGATATGTGTACTTAATGAAGTACAAGTCCGAGGCCTTTGAGAAATTCAGAGAGTATAAGAATAAGGTGGAGAACCAGACTGGAAAGAGTATCAAAACTCTTCGATCAGATCGAGGAGGTGAGTACTTAAGTACAGAGTTTACTCAGTTCCTCAAGGACCATGGGATATTATCCCAATGGACACCTCCTTATACACCTCAGCTCAATGGTGTCTCTGAAAGGAGGAATCGTACGCTATTAGATATGGTACGGTCCATGATGAGTTTCGCTGACCTACCCATCTTATTCTAGGGATATGCCCTAGAGACCGCAGCTTACCTTCTGAACAGAGTTCCAACTAAGTCGGTAGTGTCTACACCATATGAGAAATGGAAAGGGAAGAAGACTGATCTTAAGGTTGTTAAGATTTGGGGCTGCCCTACCCACGTTGAAAGACACAACCCCGATAAGTTAGAATCAAGGACAGAGCGATGCAAATTTGTGGGATACCCCAAGGAAACTTGTGGGTATTATTTCTATCATCTCGAGGACCAAAAGGTCTTTGTAGCTAAGAGAGTAGTGTTCCTTGAGAAGGAACACATTCTTGGCGGAGATAGTGGGAGAATGATAGAGTTGAGCGATGTTGGAGAACCAAGCTCAAGCACCACTCTACAGCCCGAGTCTGTTCAGGTACCTAATACACAAGTTTCAACTTTACGCAGGTCTGATAGAGTATCCCATCCTCTTGAAGGATATGTGGGACATATTAGAGGAGAGGATGTTGAGGATATTGATCCTCAGACCTACGAGGAGGCTATTATGAGTATAGACTCCGGGAAGTGGTAAGAAGCCATGAATTCTGAGATGGATTCTATGTACTCTAATAAGGTTTGGAACCTAGTTGATGCGCTCGAAGGTATTGTACCCATCGGTTGCAAGTGGATCTTTAAGAAAAAGATCGGAGTAGATGGAAATGTAGAGACCTATAAAGCAAGGCTAGTGGTTAAGGGGTATCGTCAAAGGCAAGGTGTTGACTACGACGAAACCTTCTCACCCGTAGCAATGCTAAAATCCATCAGAATTCTATTGGCTATTGCAGCACACTATGATTATGAGATCTGCAAGATGGATGTGAAAACCGCATTCCTCAATGGGAACCTCGAGGAGGAGGTGTATATGATGCAACCTGAGGGATTCGTGTCCAAGAACTGCCCAGATAAGGTGTGTATGTTACTTAGATCCATTTATGGACTAAAGCAAGCTTCCCAAAGTTGGAACATAAGATTTGATGAGGCAATCAGATCTTATAACTTCGTTAAGAACGAAGATGAGTCTTGTGTGTACAGGAAGGTACGTGAGAGTGCTATTACCTTTTTTTGGTGTTATATATCGATGACATCCTCATCATTGGGAATGACGTAGGAATGCTATCCACAGTAAAGGCTTGGTTATCTAGACACTTCTCCATGAAGGACTTAGGGGAAGCATCCTATATCTTGGGGATTAGAATCTATAGAGATAGATCCAAGAGAATGCTTGGCTTGTCCTAGTCCAGGTACATAGAAACCATTGTCAAAAGGTTTGGCATGGAAAATTCTAAGAGAAGTCTCATACCGATGAGACATGGGATATCGCTTTCTACGAGTATGTCCCTAAAGACTCCAGAAGAAAGGGCAAACATGAATATGATACCTTATGCCCCAGCAATAGGGTCTATCATGTATGTCATGCTATGTACTAGGCCTGATATAGCGCATGCTCTGAGTGTCACGAGCAGGTATCAGGCGGATCCAGGCTTGGAGCATTGGAAAGCAGTAAAGTGTATCCTTAAGTACTTGAGAAGGACTAAGGATCTTTTACTAGTATATGGAGGTAATAGCCTTAAGGTTGAAGGCTACACTGACTCAAGTTTTCAGTCTAATGTCGATGATAGCAAGTCGAATTCAGGGTATGTGTACACCTTGAATGGAGGAGCAGTGTGCTGGAAGAGTTCTAAGCAAGATACTACTGCTGACTCGACCACAAAGGCGGAGTACATTGCTGCATTAGATGCAGCAAAGGAGGGAGTCTAGTTGAAGAAGTTCATTACAGATTTGGGAGTCGTTACGGATAGCGAGAAGTCGACTTCCTTATATTGCGACAACTATGGGGCGATTACTCAAATAAGGGAACCCGGGTCTCATCAGAAGTGTTCTGAGGAGGTTCTAGCTTATCAGAGAGATCGTAACCCGAGGAGATGTAGTAGTGGAAAGAGTTCCATCCGAAGATAACATTGCAGATCCACTAACAAAGTCGTTGTCTCAGATTGTCTTTGAGCGTCACAGGGGTCTGATGGGGATCAGACATATAGGTGATTGGCTTTAGGTCAAGTGGGAGATTGCTAGTCATAGGTGCCCAGCAAGCCAATCACGTGAGTGATAGCACGTGTGACTTGATACAGAATCTTTTTGCTTATTATATTTTGGCGTATATCACTTTATAACTATTGCATATATGCATATATATATTGTGATGTCCTTGGATTTGTGCAATGGGAATCGGATCGTGATGAGATCACGATAATGAGATCGATTCACCTTTAAACACATATCCTAAATAATCCCGGTCATAGGTTACTCGAGAGGGACATCGTGATAACCAGACAGACTGGTGTGCTGTATACCCGTCCATATGATGGATGCAGCTAGTCTCATAGCTGCTCGTGTAGGGACACTAGGGATACAATACAGGTGCTCATTGGAGAATGAGTTCACTAATTGATCCGCTTATGGAATGCTGGATGGTTGATGATGCCTTATTGTTAGACATCGATTCCGTAGTCCTAGTGGTATATCTGGTCCTTAGACTTGAGATACCAAGGATGTTCTGTATGAGTGCTCCACTCTTTGATACTAGACTTATAGGTTTGACTATCCCAGATCTAGTACAGCTGGTCATTGGGAGTGGTAGTCGACCTTACGAGGGCTATTGAGTGTCGATAGAGGATCATCCACTCTCGGTGTCATGAGAGGAATATCCCATGTGTTCTTGCTCAGACAAATCCCTGGCTAGGGTCATTCGGGTTAAGAGAGAAAGAGTTCTCCGGGAGAATCCGATTAGAGCAAGACTCGAGTAGAAACCGTATGGGTCTAACAGCACCATGCTCGATATACGGTCTCTGGGATATTAGATGGATGAGGGACTATAGGTACACGGTAACTGAGGATAGACAGGTCCAATGGATTGGATTCCCATGTATCGTTTGGGGACTACGGCGTAGTGGCCTAGTACTTCCGTAGTCGATCAAGTGAATTATTACAGAGATAATAATTCACTGAGTTAGAAGGATTTCTGATAGGTATAACTCACGGCCAGCTCGATATTGGGCCTAGAGGGTCACACACATATAGTAGGCATTGCGATGAGTAGAGGTTCAGATATGAGATATCCGATGGAGCCCTTGTCTTATTAGATGCAGATCCAATACCCACTAGGGGAGGACCCATTAGGGTTTGACAGGGGATCTCTATAAATAGGAGGGATTCAGAGCCTCATAGGCTAGAGCCTTTGCTTGCCTTTCCTATTCTCCTCTCCCTCTCCACCTCAGAGAAGGCCTGGAGTTTTGAGGAGCGTCATCGCAACCCTGCTGTGTGGATCACCGCTAGAGAGGAGGACGCTTGACCTCCTTCACCCTCTCCTAAGGATCTGCAAGGAAACAGGGATATACGATCTCCTTAGGTAACACAATCTACTCTATACGCAGTTTTAAGTTTCGCGGACTTTGCGCACCAATCTTCGCACGACGACGAACATCTTTCTAGGAACCAGGGATTTTGTTTTCTTGTTCTTCCGCTGCGCATATGATGTCGTCCCCAAGATTTCCCAACAGCCCCATGCCCCCGCGGGAGGGCATCAGTGTCTCCGACGGAGGGCCACCCTCCGAAGAGGACGAAGGCACTGGCTCGAAAGATGCCTGTGGGCCCTGCCCCCACTCAAGCGTAGCCCTGGTATCGACCCGGGCCGCCCCCTAGGGTGAGGGCTCGGGGGGTGTGAAGGGGAAGGAATCAGCCGGGGCATCCGACGGGGATCCTTCCAAGAGGGCACCGGTGTCCCCCCTACAGATACAAGAGCTATGCTGCGTCCACTCCTGGGCCGGCGACGAGCAGTACCAGTCCCCGAGTATGGTTGGCCTTCCGGCCGAGGAGCCTGAGGCCCCCTATGCTGCCCGGTGGTTGACTCTCTGGGCCGACAATCGGGTCTAGGGCGACGGGCCTATTGCCCAAGAGTTCATCCGGGGGTTGCTCCACCCGGTCATAGCCAGAGACCTGTACGCCTTTAGCTCCGAAGAGCTGGTTGAGCGGGCGGCCAAGTCGCTCGTCTGGGTAAGTGGTGGCTTCCTTTTCCTACTTGAGCCTATTTTGCTTGGGTGCTGACGTCGACCTTCATGCAGAGCCAGCACTATGGCATGGCGTTGGTTGACCGGGTCCTTGATGTCGGGCGCGTGATTGGGCGCCAGTTGGAGGTCGACGCCACCCTCTAGAAGGAAAACCTGGAGTTGAGGGCCCGGGGGGGGCCAGAGGCTGTTGTTGCGACTGAGGAGTGTGCCTTGGCACTGGGTGAGGAGGTGGCTCATTTGAAGACCGAGCTGGAAGAAAGCCGGTCACACATCTAGTCTTTGGATGACGAGTTGCTGACACTTTCCCATGATGTTGAGACCACCAAGTCCACCGCTTGGGGCGCTGAGGAGGCCCTGAAGGAGGAGCGGCTGGGGCTGCCTAAGAAGATCGAAGAGGCGATCGCTAGGTACAAAGCATCCGTCGGGTTCGAACGTGGCCTGGTGTGGTCAGGGCAGGCCATGTACGAGTAGGGGTACCGAGTGGCCTGCGCTCACTTTCGGGCGAAGTACTAGGACCTAGAGCTCAAGTTGGATCCCTTTGCCAACAATCCGACAAACCAAGACGTCGACATGCCGGCGAGCGTCCCCTTCGATGATGGGCCCGAGACTCCCCCCTCGAGCTAAGGTCCGTGCTTCCCTTCCTCCTCTCTCTTCTTTTTTTTTTAGCTGGTTGGGTTTGGAGCTGTCCCGCCCAACCTCTTCATGTAATGCCTCCTTTTGCCAGGAAATGTTTTCATTTTGAAATTCTGCTTAGGGTTTTTTCCGGCTATATGTGTGTGTGCTTCACATGTCTTCCCCGCACCCTGACCCGCTTTTCTCACGGGTAGAATTTCTTTAGGTTTGCTGCATTCCAAGCTCTTGGCAAGGGGCTTCCTTCTAAGGTTTCGAGTCGATAGGTCCCTTCTAAGGCCGTGGGCGGACCTTGCGGTTGTATACCTGGGTTGTTGCTTTCTTGTATACCAAGGCACGCAGATGTGCCTTGGCTCTCCTTTCTTCGAGGAGGTCTAAGTTTGCTCGGAGGCCTTCTTCGGAAGCCCTTTGTTCATAATTGGAGGTGCGTAGGGTCGGGAACACCATCTCGGGCGGAAGGACCGCCTCAGTCCCATAAGCGAGGCTGAACGGAGATTCTCCTGAGGCGGTTTTGGGAGTCATCTGCATTGCCCATAAGATGTTGGGAAGCTCCTCCATCCAAGCTCTATGTGCGCCCGAGATCCTCCTCTTATGGCCTTCTAAAATTGCCCGGTTCATTTCCTCAGTTTGGCTATTGGTCTGGGGGTGCACGATAGAGCTGAACTTTAGCTGGATCCCGTACGACTGACAATAGGCCTTGAACTTGGCAATGTTGAATTGAGCTCCGTTGTCGATGATGATAGCCTTCGGAATCTTGAACCGGGTGATTATGTTCTTCCATGTGAAGATTTGGACTTGCCTCTCGGTAATGGTGGCCAAGGGTTTGGCTTCGACCCACTTTGTAAAGTAGTCGATGCCGACTATAAGAAAGCGCCACTGTCCCGATGCTGATGGGAAAGGTCCAAGAAGATCAAGCCCCTATTGGGCGAAGGGCCAGGCCGCATCCATCGGGGTAAGGAGGACCGTCGGTTGGTGCGACAGTCGGGCGTGCCTCTAGCATTATGGGCACTACTGTACATATGACAAGGCATCCCGGTGCATGGTTGGCCAGTATTATCTGATAGAAGATAAGATTTTCCCAACTATATGAGGAAATCTCTCTATTCTATTGAGGAAAATCCTCCATTTTATTGAGGGAAATCCTTCCTCCTAATCTGTATAAATAGGAGAGGGACATGTTAATGTATTTAAAGCTTTTTCACTTTTTCAATAAAGCTTCTTCAATAGAAAAGCGAAGCTTCGCTCTTGCCTTCGGCCAGCGACCAATGCCGCTGAGAAAAGCAAAGCTTCGCCCTTGCCTTCGGCCAGCGACCAATGCTACTGCAGCCAAATTCCTAAGAGGCTCCGCGACCAATCATCATCTTCCTCATCGCGATAGTCTTTGTTGATCTGCCAATAGTCGGCGGACTTAAGGAGAACGAAAGGCAGACTTAAGGGGAATGAAAGGAATGCTTGTGCCCTCACAGCAACAGCAATCGCAGCAGCAGCAGCGATTTGCTCTTGCTCTACTCACGACTGTCACTCGTAAACCATTCTTTGCATCGATCTAAGATTGGTATCCTTGACAGGAGCACCATCATGCGGGGGCATGATAGAAGATAAGATTTTTCCAATTATATGAGGAAATCTCTCTATTCTGTTAAGGAAAATCCTCCATTCTGTTAAGGGAAATCCTTCCTCCTAATCTGTATAAATAAGAGAGGGACATGTTAATGTATTTAAAGCTTTTTCACTTCTTCAATAAATCTTCTTCAATAATTGTTCTTATCTTCTATTATTTTCATCAATATCCCTGTCGAAGAATCTTGAAGGCCAAGGTTCGTCTCGCGATGTGCTCCCCATAGATCCCCTCATGGAGCTCGGCGAGGACCATCTCAGCTTTCGATGGTGCGAGGCACGTAAGAGAGTTTGAGAGAAGGCCCTTCGGTGTAGCCTCCCACCGATGATGCAGTACCAGGCTTGGGTTCACTTCAACCATCTCGTGGCCGCCGGGTCGTCGGGTTCCCTTCCGTCCATCTTGGAGTGGAGGATTTCCTCCATCCAGTTGGGTAGTAGACTTGTTTCGGTGACCTCGTGAGTCGCCACTGTTGGTGTCATTATGGACTCAATTGCTGGGACTGATGCCGGGTCGTAGGCGGAGACCGTCCTAGCTAGTGCATCAGCCCACACATTCTATGCCCGAGGTATTCTAGCGATTGAGAGACGGTTGAAGTGGTGGGAGAGTCGCTTCGCTTCCATGAGGTATAGTGCCATCGTTGGGTTGTGGGCTTCTTAGCTCCTGTCGACGTGTCCCGATACCAACTGGGAGTCACTGAAAACCTGAAGGTTGACCACATGTATCTCCAGAGCGAGGCGCAGGCCATGAAGTAACACCTCGTACTCGGCCTCATTGTTGGTGGCTCAAAACTATAACTGGAGTGACCTCTCGTAGGTTTCCCCTGACGGGTCCTTGAGGATAAGCCCGATGCTGGCCACTCCGGTAGTGGATGAGTCATCTACATGCAGGGTCCATGTGTTCTAGTTGTTGTCCTGCCCCACGTTAAGGTCTTCAGGGGTTAGCTCGGAAACGAAATCAGCTAGTACTTGAGCTTTGATGGTAGTCCTGGGGGAGTATTGAATGTCGAATTCGCTGAGCTCGATCAACCATCGCAACATACATCTCGTTGCATCGAAGTTGGAAAGGATCTACCGTAGCGGTTGGTCGGTGGTCACTTTGATCGGGTGGGCTTGGAAGTAGGGTCGCAACTTTCAGGCCATCTTCATGAGGGCGAGAGCCAGTCTCTCGATCGGGGGGTACCGCGCCTCTAGCCCGACGAGGATATGGCTGACATAATATATAATATATAGGTTGTTGAGTAGGTGGCTCCTCTCATACCAACACCGAGTCGATTGCTTGTGGTGAGGCCACCAAGTAGAGACTAAGGGTTTCGCTTGGTTTGGGTGAGGCGAGCCGGGGCAAGTGGGCGAGGCACGCCTTTAGCTTTTGGAAGGCTTCCTCGCACTCCGGGGTCCACGTAAAACCATCGGCCTATCGCAGAGCCCGAAAAAGGGGGAGGCACTTGTCGCTTGATCACGACACGAACCTGCTGAGTGCCGCCATCCTCCCAGCAAGT
The DNA here is from genome assembly GCF_036884655.1 of Musa acuminata AAA Group. Classification (NCBI taxonomy): domain Eukaryota; kingdom Viridiplantae; phylum Streptophyta; class Magnoliopsida; order Zingiberales; family Musaceae; genus Musa; species Musa acuminata. The sequence continues at coordinate 32,470,537 of NC_088356.1, read as the reverse complement.
CATTGTACCTCCTTGATTGAGCGAGGGGAGTGCATTTTGGCTTTAGCCTACACCTTTTTCGGGTTGGCGTCTATCCCCCTTTGGTGAATGATAAAGCCGAGAAACCTCCCTGAGCTGACTCCGAAGATGCACTTTGTTAGATTTAGACACATGTTGAATCGTCGGAGTGTCCAGAATGTCTCCTCCAGGTCGGTTAGGTGTGCACTTGCGGCCCTGCTCTTTACGATCATGTCGTCCACGTACACCTCCATATTCCTTCTGAGCTAGTGTTTAAAAAGTTTGTCGACCATCCTCTGGTAGGTTGCACCAGCGTTTTTTAGGCCGAAGGGCATTACTTTGTAACAGTATGCTCCTTTGTAGGTGACAAAGGCTATGTCCCCTTGATCCTGAGTTGCCATTCGGATTTGGTTATAACCAGAGAACGTGTCCATGAACGTAAGGAGCTCGTGGCCTGCGGTGGCATCGACCAATTGATCCACCCTAGGGAGCGGATAGCAGTCCTTGGGGTATGCCCGGTTGAGATCGGTGTAATCAACACACATCCTCCAACTTCCATTAGATTTCTTAATGAGGACTACATTCGACAGCCACCGAGGGTATTGGACCTTGGTAATAAATTTGGCCTTTCTAAGGCAGTCGACCTTGTCACCGATCGCCTTCAGTCGGTCGGGAGTAAACTTCCTTGGTCTTTGTCTCACAGGCTGAGCCTCGGGGTCGATGTTGAGCCGGTGTTAGGCCACTTCCAGGCTGATCCCGGGCATCTCCTCGGGGGACCATGCCAACATATCAGCGTTCCTCCTCAGAAAGTCTGTGAGGTGGAGTTGGTCCGCCTCGAGAAGTATGGTTCCGACCTTGACGGTCTAGTTAGGTCGGCTCTTTTTCAATGGTACCTCGATGAGCCGCTTGGGGGGCTCCAGCGACATTGGTGCTGCAGGTCCTTCGCAGGGGTTAAGGACCTGAGCGAGGTGCGATTTTCTTAGGATAGTGACCGCCGCGAGATAGCATTGCCTCGACTACCCTAGGTTGTTGTGGGCCTCCCCGATCCTCGTCGAAGTCTGAAACTTGATAGCCCGATGATAGGTGGAGACCACCGCTTTTAATTTGTTCAGCGTCGGTCAGTCGAGAATGATGTTGTAAGCCGAGGGGAAGTCGACTACCATAAAGGTGGTTATCATTGACTTCACTCTTGGTTCCTCCCCAATGGTGACAGGGAGGGCCGTAGTCCCGAGCGGGAATATAGAATTCCCCATGAATCCCATGAGTGCAGATGCCATGGGGGTGAGGTCTCCCTTGGTCAAGCCGAGCCTCCGGAAGGCGTCAAAGTAAAGAACGTCGACGGAGCTTCCAGTGTCGACCATCACTCTTTTTACTCGAGCGTTGGCGACCTGGATGGAGATTACCAAAACGTCATCATGGTGAGAGCACTCGACTTCTCCAGCCCCGAAGGTGATTTCAGGCTCGATCTCAGGCCGGGGACGTTTCTCGACCATGCTATAAGCATAGGCTTTTCTCGCCGTAGAGTTGTTGCCGCCGGCCGTAGGCCCCCCGGAGATGACATCAGTTTGTCATTCGACGGGTTCCTTGGGGCGCAGAGTAGCTTCCCGGGGTTCCCTGAGATAGCGCCCGAGGTGGCCTCTACGGATCAACCCCTCTAGTGGTTCTGGAGGTCATGACAGTCCTCTGTATCATGGTCGTAGTCTCGGTGGAACCTGCAAAATTTAGACCGATCCTTGTGAGTGGCCCTCATGGGATGTGGATGTCGCAAGAGACCTTTTTCCCTAATTTGGAGGAAGATCTCAGTGCGGGAGGTATTCAGGGGAAGAGGCGGGGGCCTTGGAAGTAGCTCTTGTCGATCAGGACCCTAGTGGGGTGGCGCCAGGGTTGCTGAGGTTGATCCCTAGGGTTGTTCCGCCCTTGGCCTCTTGCCTTCCATACGCTTCCTTGCCACCAACGCTTCGGTGACAACGTACTGGTTGGTGCGCTGGAGAATTTCGAAGACGGTCACTGGCAACTTTTCGATGAGCGACCAAAAGAACCTTGAAGGCTTCAAACCCATCAGAAACACCTGCATGATTAGAGAGGGGTGAGCGTCCAGGAATCCTTGGATCTCAGTGGCAAAACGTGCCACGAATTGAGAAAGTGACTCGTCTTCGCGCTGGGATAATGCGAGCAGGGTGGCCATGGAAGGCCTAGGTCGCACGCTGGCGAGGAAGTTCTATTCGAACTCCTTGGCAAGCTGGTCGAAGGACGAGACCGAGGATTGACATAGGCGACTGAACCACGCTCGCGCCGGTCCCCTTAGGGTGGTCAGGAATGCCCGGCACATTAATGCATCGGAGGTGCCATAGAGGGCCATCTGATCCCAGAATGCAGAGACGTGCTCCGCGGGGTCAGAGCCGCCATCATATGCCTCTAATGTCGGCAGCCTGAAGTTGAGGGGTACTGGCTTGTCTTGTACTCCCTGAGTGAAAGGGGACCCGCTTGAGTTGTCTTCGTTGGACTCGCTCCGTGACTTTCGGAACTCATGCTAGAAATCGTCCAAGCGTTGATTGACCCGGGACAGCTGGGCCCTAAGTGAGTCGTTCGCCAAATCCGATGATATGGTGTCAGGCTCGAGGTGGGGTAGGTGACTCGGCAGGTTGCAGGTATGCTTTGTCCGGGTGGACCTCTCGAGTCTGTTGCTTGCTCTCGGGCTTCTCTAGTCCCGACCTGCTCCCCGCTCGGCCCTTGCTGGGCTGGGTCAGTCGGGGAGTCGCTAGCCACACGATCTGAGGAATAAGCGAAGCGAGTGACTGCATCATGCCCGCCATGGCCTACACTTGCTTGGACAGGCCGAGGAACGCCTCGGGTGTAACAGTTGAGGGTCCTATGATGAATTCAGGGGGCGACAACCCCGGGTCGTTGAATAGGTGCTAGTAGCGATATGGCGTTGAGGTCGGAATCCCACCATATCGGGGAGCAGGGAGGACCTGACTTTCGGGTTGGATGGAAGGGAGGTCGGCATGTGGTTCTCCCTCGGGGGGGCTCCGGCCAGATGCTCTTACGACATGGCCCACATTCTAGCGCCAAAATGTTAGTGAACAAATGCGCCGTGGCTGGTGAGTCAGCATGGCCTGGTTCATGGGTCAATGTTGCGAGCTTTCTGTAGGGTGATTCGGATGATGAGGTACTCGGGCACTCGGGAAGAGGTGCTGGTTGGCGTCGGTCGGGATCGAGGCTGATCGATGACTCCTTGGCACCGGGCGGATTGTGCTTCCATGCCAAGTCCTTCACCCTTGACGAGTGGTCGCCCTCCTGCAAAAATGGCCTTCGTCGGGTGGTACCCGACCGTGGCCCCTCCGACAAGCAAGTTAGTAATGAGTGGGATTGCCTTTTTCCTTTCTTTTTTCGTTCCCTTGGCCGAAGGCTGGCCAGGGGTTTTATACCTTGGCGAGAGGGTTGAGGACGCATCGATTTGGCATTGCCATTGGTCCCCGAGGGATGGGATGACCCTTCCGACTAGCCGCCACGCCGGGGCATGCAATGCGGCGTCAGATGGCACCGCCCTGAGCTCCCGGGACGGGACGTATGATATATCTTCTTGGTACGAGCTCCTAGGACGGGACATGTGGCGTGGGGCTCTGACTTGACGTATGTGTCGGCTGTGACATATTCAGACTGCCAAAATATACCGTATCAATGGTAAAATTTATTTGGATGGTGAGAGGTCGTTGACTAAGTGAACGTCATTGTATGGGATGATCCCGACACACTGGAACCTCCCGTCTATGGTTATCATATTTATACATCTATATTTAAGTTTAGAACTTAATTTTATTCAGTGGTTAATATTTTTGTTAGGTACTATAAGTTGATGGTTAGTTGAAAGCTTAATTTATATTAATACTCATTAATTGATGCTAAAAATATTTTATGTTATACATATCCTTAACTAAAACAATCAAGATTCCGTTATTGTTAAGAAGAAGAGAAGACAGTTGTGCTCTCTACTAATAATATAAAATCCCTTGTACTTAACAATTGATAATTCAATCTTTTAGCAATTATATTCAAAGGAGAAGGAAAAGATTTTGTAGGCCGTGCTCTCAACTGCATGTTGCCAATCAATGCTTTCCCTGTTTTCCCTCCTTTTTATCGTTTCTTTTAATCGATTGGTTTGGTAATTATCGAAGTGATGGCGGTGTGATGATATAAAACGAGCAATCTTAGAGCTTTTGGCATGGCCTTGAGATTGCAGAACATGCTTCCCTCATCTTCATTCATGCTCTCCTCTCAATAAAACCGTTATATAAGCATCTTTTTGAAATACAAAATATTCTTCATACGTTTAATTACTTGGGGCGCGAGTTTGAAATGTATGATGTTCACTCTTTGAAACAGTTGTTTAGGTTGATTGAATTGGGAAAATTGAAATGGAAGAATATATTACTCTTGAACAAAGATATATTAATAACAATAAAATATTCATATAGTGAATCCTGGGTGGACATTACGAGTCTTTCTGCCACACGATAGATAGCCCGTTGGAGTGGGGATGAATATGATTCAAATCGAATTGAAATCGAATCAGTTCGAAATCAGAAACAAAGACAATTAAATTTTGATGCCTACAAATTAGAACTGGAATCGGTGATTTCACACCCGGTTAAATATGACAAAAAGTAATAGTAAAATATAGATAAGTTTCATGATGTAATAGTTAGTAATTTAGATTTAAATCCTAATGACTTGCGTTTGAATCTTTGTGGAGTAATTAATTTTTTTTATCAATCAAAACCAATAAATCAAATCAGAATCTGAACCCTACGTCATAATCATGTGGATTCGATTGAGGACAAAGAACTGATCCAGTTCGGATCCCACTAGGGTCCCTTTATCTTATTAATGGATTCGGATTCGGATCTAAATAGGGTCCGGTAAAATTTTGGCGAATTGGATCCAATTACCCGGATGAAGTCTATCGGCCACTAGGAGAATCCACAACACAAAAACTTTGGACGGGCGACATGGAGCGCTACGACGTGATATGGCGGCGGAGGCTCACCTGGGGTGGCTGTTGGGCCGAGGAGCCACCTTCGGCCACATCAAGCAGCTGCACGCGAACCTCCTCACCACCGGCCTTTTCCGCCGCTCCCCTCCCCTGCGCACCACATTCCTCGAGCTCTGCGCCCTCTCCCAGTTCGGCGACCTCGCCCACGCCCTCGCCGCCTTCCGCTCCATCCCCCACCCCGCCACCACCACCAACGACTGGAACGCCGTCATCCGCGGCATCGCCGCCGGTCCCGACCCTTCCGGCGCCTTCGCCCTCTTTGCCCGCATGCTCTCCCTCGCCTCCCCGCGCCCTGACGCACTCACCCTCTCCTTCGCCCTCCGCGCCACCTCCCGTTCCTCCGCCCTCCCCGCTGCCCTTCAGCTCCACGCCCTCACCCTTCGCTTCGGTCTCGTCGCCGACGATCGTCTCGTCACCACCCTTCTCGACGCCTATGCCAAGTGCTCCGCTCCCGAGGCTGCCCTCCAGGTGTTCGACGAGATGCCCTTACGCGACGTCGCCACCTGGAACGCCCTCCTCGCGGGCCTTGCCCTCGGCCCCCACCCCCATACCGCTCTTGCCCTCTTCCACCGGATGGTCTCCTCCTCCCTTCCCGATCGCGAGACTCCCAACGAGATTACCGTTGTCGCCGCCGCGTCTGCCTGCGCACAGCTTGGCTCCGCCCGGGATGCCACCGCCATCCACGACTTTGCCCGGCGGCGTGGCCTCGACGCCGATGTCCGCGTCCGCAATGCCCTAGTGGACGCCTACGCCAAGTGCGGCGCCCTGGACCGGGCGCTCGACGTCTTCCGCTCCACCCGCTCCAAGACCCTCGTCTCCTGGAACGCCGCTCTCATGGCCCTCGCTATGCACGGCCGCGGCGCCCTCGCGCTCCGCCTCTTCGAGACCGAGATGCTCCGCTCCACCGTCGCCCCAGACGCCGTCACCTATCTCGCCGTCCTCTGCGGCTGCGTCCATGCCGGCCTCGTAGAGGACGGCCTCCGTATCTTCTACTCCATGCGTGGCGTCCGCCCCACGGCTAAGCACTACGGCGCCGTCGTGGACCTCCTCGGCCGGGCGGGCCGCTTGTCGGAGGCGCGCGACCTCGTCGACGCCATGCCCATGGCGCCGGACGTCGTACTCTGGCAGACGCTGCTGGGCGCGGCCCGCTCCCACGGCGACGTGGCCCTCGCAGAGCAAGCCGCCCGCAAGCTGGCGGAGATGGGCTCCAAAGGGTGCGGCGACTACGTGCTGCTCTCCAATGTGTACGCCGCCAAGGCCCGGTGGGGCGACGTGGGCCGCATCCGCAACACCATGCAGGGCAACGACGTGCGCAAGGTCCCAGGGTTCAGCTACACCGAGGTGGACGGCGCGCTGCACCGGTTCCTGAACGGCGACAGAGAGCACGAGCAGTGGAGGAAGATCTACCGGACATTGGAGGAGGTGGAGGCGAGGATCAGGGCGCTGGGGCACGTGCCGGAGACGGCCCACGTGCTACACGACATCGAGGAGGAGGACAAGGAGCGGGCGCTGTACCAGCACAGCGAGAAGCTGGCGATGGCGTTCGGGATCGCGGCGACGCCCGCGAGGGCTTCGATCCAGGTGATCAAGAACCTGCGCATCTGCGGCGACTGCCACGCGGCCGCCAAGCTCATCTCCAGGGCGTACGGCCGGGTGATCACGGTCCGCGACCGGGCCAGGTTTCACCGGTTCGAGGGCGGGGAGTGCTCCTGCGGAGATTACTGGTGAGCCAGCGACGTTAACACACGGGACAGCTCCTGTTGGTCCAGAGTTGCTGACCATGGTCTTCTCCTCCACTAATTGCGAGCACATCTTTCACCTCATTCTTGGACGATCAAGAATAGTGTTGGACCGGAGGGAGGGAAGCGAACTGCGCTCCTGAAGTGGAAGAGAGGGGGTGGAAATCTATATATAGGTGGATAGGGTTGAGTGAGTAGGAAGACTGAGAACAGAGGAAAGCAGGAAGAAATACTCTATTTATCCGTATCAAATCGAGGAGATAATGTTGATTAACTCACCAAATCATGTGGAGGGAGGGTTAAAGTCGTGCATTCAAATTCTGCTTGATATTGTTTTAGGATAATTTATCAAAAAAAAAAAAGCTCGTAGTCGTTTTTATCAGATGGCGCCCTAAGTTATCCCAATTTGAGAATTTACCAGATAATGTTTTTTGTGTTTATGTACATCTCTGTTTTACCCTTCTAATGTCAACAAATGTTTTTTCCCAAATTCTCAAATCGATTCAGGTGAATTGAATTGGTTCGGGTTAAAGTTTCGTGAACCCTCCTCCTAACGTGAAATCATCTGCCTCGCCTTTCTCGTCCTCGTCCTCCTCTCTATGTTTTAACTATTATTATCTCCTAATCTTAGTCTCTCCTTCTCCAACACCCATTGGCTCTCCTCCAAGTGAACAATTTCTTCATAATTTGCTCGTTCACTCAAAACCTCATCTTTTCATCCTCTGTATTTCTTTTTATCTATCCCGTATCTCCTCTATCTCTAAGGATAGCATCTTCAATGTCGATCCTACTGCCCTCCCCCCTGCCTCGATGTTGGTTGCTTTTTGATTTGGTATCATATGAAAGATTGTCAGCGCCGTTTTCTTATTGTCCCTATTAGTCCTTCCAAACGTCTAACATAGTTTGTTGCGATCGTTTTATGTGACTCGAATAGGCTAGCGAAAGGTGGTGGTCTAACATTAGAGAAGGTGACGATTATGCCATGATTCCCAACTCGAACTACATGGTGCAACTCGACAAGATCTCGTCCCATACCTATCCCGTCAATGAGATCCTTCAAGATTTGAATAAAAGGATGTCAGACCCAAATTATTGATGTCATTGACAACTTTATCCCTTTGTACCTTTATCCTTCTTTCTGCTTGTAGCTCGAAATTAGTCCTCATCCTATGTTGTAATGGAAATAAAGCATTTGTAAATTGAAGTTTGGCACTAGTTATGAATCATGGAACTAATGAAATAATGTTCCTTTATCCTCAAATTCTCACCCAAATTCCCCTCAATGAGATCGTCTCATATCCAAATTATTGGTGTCATCGACAATTTTATCTCTTTGTATCTTTATCCTTATAGCTCGAAATTGTTCCTCATCCTATGTTGTAATGGACATAAAGCATTTGTAAATCGAAGTTTGGCACTAGTTATGAATCATGGAACTAATGAAATAATGTTCCTCGAACCTCAAATTCTCACCCAAATTCCTAAACAACTTTTCAATTGTAGATCCATATATTTATAAATTTTAGGGTGATTTAAGAGTATTTATATAAGTTTATATATTTTTATATTAAATCTACAATATAAGTGTAATTAAGTTCATTTCCAAAATAAAGTTTATTAGAATCTCCAACTTTCACCATAAAAGCTCAATATAATATTTGTTGAATCTCGGATTTTGATGATAAAATCAATTAGTAAATTAATGATCTAATCAATATGTTGAGATAAGTGATACAGGATTAACTACGATCATGAAAACGATGAAACAATTAAAGTAGAATCGAAGTTGGGCCGGAGTCAATGATCGGGTATCGGGTTGGATGAGTCGAGGGCTATACTGAAGGCTAGTCGATGTAGTGAAAGCTCGTTGGGAGTTTGTCGAAAGCTCACCAGGAGTTCGTTGAAAGCTTACTGAAGGTTTGCTGAAAGCTCACCAAAGGTTCACTGGGAGTTCGTCGAAAGCTCGCTGGAAGATTACCAGAATTCGTCGGAAGTTCACTGAGAGTTCGGTTGAACCATTAACATGCAGGACAACTTATATTACAAGTAGAGTAATTATTTTAGCCTTAACTATCGTAGTTAGGATTTTAATTTGAGTTAGTTGTGGAAGAAATCCTACTAACTCAATTAGAGGCCAACTGGGTCATTAACAAGATTGAATTAGGTCGGTTAGATGGCTCATTCAACCACTTAGAGCCACGTCAGGCTGTGGCACCACCGAGATTGGGTGGTGGTACCACTTGAGGCTCGGCCTCCCAAGTGGTTTGGACAATGGTACCACCCAGACTGGGCGGTGGTACTATCGGTAGTTATTGCTGTTAGGTGGTGGAACCGCCATAGCCCCAGTCTTTGAGGCTCTGCCAAGCGGAGTACTGCCCAGACTGAGCGGTGGTACTACCCAATAATGGCGGTGGTACCGCCAGTACTTTAGAAATATAGGATGAGACACTTTTTGGCTCAATTTTTGAAGCCATTGGGGCTATAAACATCCCATTCTTTCCTACATGAGAGAGCACGAAAGTGTGAACAAAAATCTTGAGATTTTGGGTTATAAAATTGCTAAGTGTCCTCCTCCTCCCTTTCTAGTTTTGTGATCATTCAAGAGAGGTGTGAGGCTCATAAGGGTTGTCTCCTAAACCCGTGAAAATGAAAAAGTGTTGTAAGAGGGTGGTTAGTTTTCACCCATTGAGGGAAGACCATTAGTGGATGTCGGTGGCCTCAATGGAGGAGGAATCAGAAGTAGATATAGGTCATGACGATCGAACCACTATAAATTCGGTGTGCTTTCGTTCTGTGCGATTTCTTTTATGATTTTCATTCTCATCACTCACTGATTTACTTGCTTACTGCCCTCAATCACTTACGAACATTTTCTAGTTTAAACGCTTTTTCAAATACAAGCTTTATCAAACAAATATTTATGAATCGACGTCATATTTATCGAAAGCACTAATTCACCCCTCTTCTTAGTGCTAACTTGATCCTAAGTATCAAAGCAAGGTTACTCTCTATTTGTTTTAAAAACCCAAGAGAGATGACTTTTGTTGGCAATCAAGAGGGACTTTATATCACTCGTCCTCCTATATTCAATGGCACGGGCTACACTTATTTGAAAACTAGAATGAGAATTTTCTTGCTTTCTATGGATTTTGAATTGTGGAATATTATTGAAAACAATTTTGAGAAGTCTTTCAAACCAATGAACATATGAAATGATTTGGAAAAGAAGACCTCCTTAAATGCTAAAGCGATGAATGCTTTATTTTGTGCTCTTGATAAAAACGAATTTAATCAAGTTTCTATATGCGAAATTGTACATGAGATTTGGCACACACTTGAAGTCATACACGAAGGCACAAGTAGGTTAAAGAATCAAAAATTATTCTTTTAGTGCATAATTTTGAGTTATTTTGAATGAAACCAAGCGAAACCATTGGAGACATATACACCCATTTTACGGATGTCGTCAATAGTTTGAAAGCACTTGGTAAAGGTTTCTCTAATATTAAATTTATTAATAAAATACTAAGATCCCTTCCGAAAAATTGGGATCCAAAAGTGAGGGCAATACAAGAAGCAAAGGACCTGAACAACTTTGCTTTTGAAGAACTTATCGGGTCATTAATGACCTATGAAATGACATGCAAGGCACATGATGAACATGATGAACATAAGAACAACCTTCGAAAGAACAGGAAGGATATGATACTTAGAACTAAAGAAGACCTCTCAAGCGAAAGCTCAATTGATGATGAGGACTTGACATTTATAACAAGAAAATTCAAAAGATTTATAAGAATAAACAAAACAAATTTTGTAAAACAAAATACTAAAAATAAAAATAAACTAAAAAAGGACACAATTATATACTATAAATGCAAGAAGCCAAGGCACTTCAAAAAAGAATGTTCCCAAGTGAAAAAGAAGATATCAAAGAAAAAAATGGTACTTAAGGCGACTTAGGACGATTCAAGTGCATCCGAAGACGAGAAGCCAACCAACAAAGAAGAGAATTATTTAGTAGTTTTCATGATTTGTTTGATGAATGTAAATTAGTTGGTAAAAAATATAAATTATTAAAAAAGGAGCATGCTTCTATTATTAGTGAATTGATAAATTAAAAAATGAGCATGATAATATCATGTTAGCTTCGTGTAATGAGATAGATTCAACTTAAGAAAGAAAATGTCTTACTACAAGAAATATTAGAAAATTTTAAAATATGTAATAAATATCTAAACATGTGTTAGGACTCTAGCTAGGAGAGTTCTAATTAAATTTTATTAAAAGGGGCATTCACATAAAAGCTACATAGCCGACTCCTATTAAAGAGGTGAAGAGGCCGGCTAGGGTTAGGGTTAGTTAGGAGGTTGCTTCTTAGAGTAGGAGTCTTATTAGGAGTTGGTTAAAAGTAGGAGTCTTGAGTAGGAGTCCTATGAGTTGAGATTTAGAAGCCCAATAAATAGTCATATATTCATCCTCTTTTTACAAGAAATAGATAAATATTTTTAGCAGCTTTTGAGTAGCAACTTGGAGGAAGGAACCTCGATGGAGTTCCAATGAGGTCGATCCCCTAAAGAGATCAACCCCAAGCTTAGAATCCGTAAGGGTTCTAACACTTGGTATCAGAGCAGCATTCTTGGTGTCTCGCTACCCTTCCATAGCCATCCATCAGCCCTCCAAAGCCGCCCAAAGTAATTCTCACAATTGCTTAAAAGGTCATCGTCGAATTCCGTCATCATCTCCACCACCGCGGATCATCCTTTGATCTCCCCATGAATTGCAATAGGTTTTAGTTTTCTACCTTACTGCTACTGAAATTTAGTTATCTTTATTCAAAAATCTAAAAAAAAATCATTCCAATATTGCTGCATAAACTTTTTATCGTAAAGTTGTTATCTCTACAACGAAAGATGTACTACATAATTCTAGTTGCATAACATAGTTTGTTTGATCTTGCTACTGTGTTTTTTCTATCCAAATCTCTATGAAATTTTTATAATAATTTTAACACTTTCTAGCAGTAGATTTTTCTTTAGTTTTGTCAAAAAATTCCCAATATAAACCACTTATCTTTTATGTCTAAGCTGCTAGATGCACTGTAGAATTCTAATCGCATAGCACAATATATTTGATCTTGCTACTACGTTTGTTCTATCCAAATCTCTATGAAATTTGTATGACAGCTTTGACACTTCCTAACAATAGATTTTCCTTTAGTTTCGTCATAAAATTCTCAAATAAACCACTGATCTTTTATATCTAAACTGCTAGATGCATTGCAGAATTCTAACCACATAGCATAGTCAGTTTAATCTTGCTACTGCATTTTTTCTGTCCAAATCTCTACAAAATTTTTACGATAGCTTTGACACTTCCTAATAGCAGATTTTTCTTTGATTTCGTCAAAAAATTCTCAATATAAACCATTGACCTTTTATGTCTAAACTGCTACACTTTAGATGTAAAAAAATCTACTATGGATGAGAACCGTGATCGTGTACCATGACAACTACAATTTCTTTCGCCCGAATACAAGAAGAACGACTCAACCAAGATGCTCAGAGGATGAAAACCTCTCCTAGGCTCATGACATATAAACCTCCTTCTGCTCCTAGCCATCCTTCGCTCTAAAAAAATTAACAAGAGAAGAACTACGTGATCGATCAGCAAAGGGTCTTTGTGGGCATTGTGACGAGCCGTGGAACCACGATCATCACTGCAAAAGGAGCTACCTCCTATTGATTGAACCTCTTGAATACATGGAGGTGGAGGTCTAGAAGTATGAGGAAGAGGTCGCGATGAAGAACAACAGTTAGTTGATATTATGATGCATGCCCTTACCAGTTACACGAAAGTGGGAGGACTTCTGAAGCAACAATCTATCATCGTTCTTATTGACACTAGGAGCACTAATAATTTTATGAATAGCAAGGTTACTGTCCGATGGCCATACCTATCGAGAATTGCAGCAGGTTTGATGTTAAGGTCACCGACGGATGAATTTTAAAGTGTGATTATAGGTGCCCACGGGTGAAACTATTGCTATAGGACTAAGATATAATTGTAGATTTCTTCCTCCTCCCTCTTGATGATTATGAGGCTGTGCTTAGCATTGAATGACTGATGACATTAGGCAATGTTTCTTAGAATTTTGTGAAACTAATTATGAAATTTTATAGTAAGGGGAAGTAGGTGATACTACACAGGAAACGTGGGGTGACATAACGACGATTTGCACATAATGAATGAAGAAGGTTTTGCACAAAGCATGCAATAGCTTTTTGGTATAACTTGTTAGGATCAAGAGTACTAAAAGGGGGGGGGGGGGGTGAATTAGTGCAGCGGAAAACCTTCTGCGATTAAAATTGAAAACTGCTTTCGTTCGATAGAAGTGATTTTGGTAAGAAAGCCGATTCGTAAATCACTTCAACTTTTGACTAGGAGAGATGCAGCAAAGATATGAACGTAGTTTGCAGTTATGATGGAAATCAGAATATAAGCGCAAACTGAAATACGACGTTCATACGATAAAAGCGATTTCGGTATAAAAGCTGATTCGTAAACCACTTTAACTTGAGATAAGGCGAGATGCAGTTAAAGCAAAGATATAAAGTCAGTTTGCAGTTATAATGGAAATCAAAATGTAAGCGCAAACTGAAATACGACGTTCGTACGATAAAACTGATTTGCGTCTTAAACCTCGATTCGGAAAGCACTGAACTTTGAAACACGTTCATAAAAACACAGAAGGTAGTAAGCTATTGAGGAGGTTTGCAGTAAAGATAAGATGCTCAAAGTAAATATAAATCGAGATTTAGAGTGGTTCGGTCAATCTTGACCTACTCCACTTTTGGCTTCCTCCACCAACGAGGTCACCGACGTCAACTAGAGGCCTTCATTCAATAAGCGAAGGCCAACCACCCTTTTATAGTTTCACTCCTTTTGACGGGCTTAGGAGACAACCCTTACAGAATTTTCTCTCCTCTCTTTACAACTCAGAACTTGGAAGAACAGAAGGAGAAGAACTTTTGGCCTTTACAACAATTTTGAGCTCTAAGAATCACAGAAAAAGATCAAGATTTCGGTGTAAGTTGATACCCTTTTAATGCTGAATGGGTGGGGTATTTATAGGCCCCAACCCAGTTCAAATTTAGAGCTCAAAACTGTCAATTCCCGGAATTCCGGGATCAGGCGGTTGCACCTCCTGACTGGAGCGGTTGCACCGCTTGGCAGAGCTCGAAGACTGAGCCTTTGGGCGATGCCACCTCCTGTCAAGGGCAGTTGCACCTCCTGCCAGAGCTCGAAGACCGAGCTCAGGCGGTTGCACCTCCTGACTGAGGCGGTTGCACCGCCCAGCAGAGCTCGAAGACCGAGCTCAGGCGGTGCCACCTCCAGTCAGGGGAGGTTGCACCGCCTAGTCTCGCTCGGAGACTGAGCCCCAGGCGGTGCCACCGCCTGGCTGGAGCGGTTGCACCTCCCAGTCTCGCTCAGAGACTGAGCCCAGGCGGTGCAACCTCCTGCCTTGGGCGGTTCAACCGCCTGGCAGAAATCAGGGTCCGAATGGGTTGATCCATTCGGCCCAATTTGGGTTTTTCAGGGGCCTAATTGCCCCAAGATTAAGTTAATGGGATCACCTCCCATTTTCAACTTAATCAATGTGCTAACTACGATTTTTCCTAAGACATTTACTGTAACATCCCTCATTTCTGAATTTTCGTATAAGTTTCTAATTGTAATGTAAGTATCTATTTTAAATTTGATAAAAAGTCAAAGTATGAATCTGAGAACTTATTCATAAGAGTTGGAGGATTTGTTAAAAAAAAAATCTAAGGACCTATATGTAAACCCTGAGGACCTAATCGTAAATATAATAAATACAAGGACTAAACTGCAAAATACACAAAATGACAAATTCCACCGTTTAAGCCTCTCTGCCTTCGTTCTTAAGGAAGCAGAGAAGGCAGCTGCATGGATGATCAGGGAAAGAAAGAAAGAAAGAAGAAGAAGAAGAAGAAGAAAAGAAGAAGAAGAAAAAATTGGGGCTTTAAGGTTTCTTGCTCAAATCTTCTCATTTAGGGTCAAAAATTCTCAAAGGCAAGTATTCTAACCCCATCCTACAGAAGTATTAGTCTATGTTCCTATATTGATTCTGAAATATTTATGCTTAGAACCTAATATTTCTCTCTTTGGACAAAAAACCAAGGATCTGAAATTTTTTCGGTAAACTGACCCCTATACACTGTTTCAGCTATAATTTTTAGCACCAAAATTGGATTCAGACAGAACCAAGTTTGTTTGAAATTAGACTCTTATATATTTCTTTTGACACTGATTTTGTAGATTTTGGACACCGAATACTTTCCCAAACATCTGTTTCAAATGAGTCTATAGATGCTGCAGAACAGTGATCAAAATTTCGGACCTTTTGATACTAAAATACCTATAAGTCCCTGTTGAAAATTCTGATTTCTACCAAACTGAATTCGTCCGAAACTAGACTTATAGACCTTTCTTTTGACATATAGTTTGAAAATTTTGGAATTCAAATGCATACTCTATTATCTGTTGAATCCGACCCTATGAATTCTGCAAAACAGTGATTGTGTTTTTGACCTTGTGTTACCAAATCAAAGGTAACTCTTTGTTGGAAATCATGATTCGTACGAAACTTGTTTCAACAGAAAATAGATTAATATATGTTTCAACAGTAGCTTACTTAAGGGTATTGGAGCATAATTGAGAATCTGAAGTATTTGTTCAATGTGCCTCTTGAATTCTGTCAGAAATCGAGCTTTGATTGATTTCGCGTATTCTGTTTCATTCGTTTGGAAATAGATTCCATTCAGTCCCTTTCGCTCAATTGAGGCTTTTGTTGGTGCTTGAACTCTGGTTTGATCTTGTCTATAAATTATTTACATTCTTGAATCCTTTTGTGTAATGTTTATGCTATATCACATTGATACATATAGGCACATATATATCCCATTGTTCCGCATTTGCTTTCGATATGTGCCTATTTTAGTTTCATTCCTTTGGATATTGAATTCATCTAACCTTCTTATTTGAATTGAGCTATATATGATTACTTGGAATCCGTATATACTCTTGCTCTCATTTCATTCCAAATCTGAACACATTTGTGAGAGATTGTTGCTTGCATCGTACTGATTTCGAAAAGGCACATGTACGTATATTGTTCTGCGTGTGCTTCCGATATATGCTATTTATTGTTCATACTGCCCTTTTGTACTCTGGTGTTTGTGGGATTATCTGGACCTTTGCCAGAAATGGTAAAGGGTATGTGCATAGAGCCTGAGATGCTCTGCCGGCCCCCCTCTGACTTCACCTAGACATGGGTGGATGGAGCTCCCAGACGTGGGAGACTTCTGTCTGGTGGTCATTCAGAAATGGATGATTCACATTCTGTCTACGGTCCCACTACACCTTCTGTATGTTTGATATGATATCCAGAGCTTTGGTTATGTGTTTCTGTACATGCTTTGGATAAGAATGATATGAATGCAACGTCAAAGACGACGTTTGAGCTTCTGTTTGGTATTTGTTATTGATATGCTTCGAAATGTTCCATACGCCATTGATATGCTCCGGAACATTTCATATGCCATTGATAAGCTCCGATATGTTTCATTTGTTATTGATATGCTTCGAAATGTTCCATACGCCATTGATATGCTCCGGAACATTTCATATGCCATTGAGAAGCTCCGATATGTTTCATTTGTTATTGATATGCTTCGAAATGTTCCATACGCCATTGATATGCTCCGGAACATTTCATATGCCATTGATAAGCTCCGATATGTTTCATTTGTTATTGATATACTTCGAAATGTTCTATACACCATTAATATGCTCCGAAACATTTCATATGCCATTGATAAGCTCCGATATGTTTCATTAGTTATTGATATGCTCCAAAACGTTTCATTCGTTGCTGATATGCTCCAATTACTCTATGCCCCATCTGTTATGAACCAAATATGTATGATTGAAATGACATTTCTGATTCTGCACCTAATGATATTACGTCTATGAATTCGTATATTCTGTCTTGCATTTTGAAACTTTATCTCTTTGGAAGTTGTCCTCTTTTGACATGGATATGTTAGTCACTTGCTGAGCTCTTTATGCTCATCCCGTTGTTGTATAAATTTTTCAGGATAGCGTATCGCTTGCTTAAATGTTAAGATCGGGCTGAGACAGTGGAAAGCTAAAAGATTTTGGGCAGATCTTTATTAGTATATATGTTTTTGTTGTATAAGCACACGCTGCATCTAATGAAATATTGACGATGAATCTAAACTTGTGGATTTTGTAAAAGTTTAAAGGACCTCTCATGTTTAAGATTCTGGAATGTTAAGTTTAATTTGTGTAACGATATGAACTTATGGTAAACGTTGGTTTTGTGACTGTATAGACTCCCACACTTGTGAATTTATGTTGTGGGTATTAATTTGATGAGTTGGGTTCAGATTTTATGAATCATCGAGCAATGTGTTGTATGTTTATAAACTGTGCAGGTTTTATAGATATGAATTTGATAGAATGTTATTCAGTGTCCTCAAATGTTAGTTTGGATCCTGGATTTGTTTGTGTTGAAAATTTTAATATCATGGATATTTTGAGGGGCGTGACAGAGGTGGTATCAGAGCATTGTTTGAGGATTACTGAAATATTTGATATGTTGACGTGCAAAATATATTAAGGTCTAGTGAACTATAATGATCGGTGGAAATGTTCTTTGATGTATTTTAAGAATCAAGGATGATGAGGTAATTTGGTCCTCCTATTTCAATTGTTTCTGATTAATTAAGTGGAATGAAAGGGTTGATCGAGGATACTAAATCAGAGTAGCGCAATGAAAGCTTGGTGGACCTAATTTCACTGGTGGTAGAAAAATGGATGATGCAAACAGAGAAGATATTTGACATACAAAATTGTTCTGATGATCGAAAGATTTTTTTTTGCCACCTTATATTGGAAGTAGAGGCTGATCATTAATGGGAACAATGAAAAAAAAAAAAAAATTTTGAAGATCAGTGGCAAGAATGATAAGGACAAGTTTACCAATAAAAATATGATTGAAAATGAATCAGAAAGTAATAACAAGAGGATCAAAACATTTGGATTTGAAAAGGGAAGTCACCACAAAAGACTCAATAATGTGTGAATTATAAGTTAAATTATGAAACAAGTTTATGTTTGTGGGTGACTAGAGTCTATTTTACTTGTGGAAAGTTGGATCATGAAATAAAAGACTGCCCATTGAACAAGAAGAAAGAGTCACTGCCTCATAAATCATCAGCCCATGTCAGAGTGTATGCTATCACTGAATATGATTCTAAAACTTCTGAATCAGTGGTCAAAGGTATTATGCATGTTTATGAAAGAATGCAAATATTTGTTTGACCATGGGTCCTACCTATGATTTGATTCGTAATATATTGCTTATCACTTGGGTATTCAACCTAGACCACTGCATTATGTGATATATGTAAATACAATCATTGGAGATTCTTTGATAACGAACTTGAATCTGGTCCTCTTGTTTGATTCTTATTAGAGAACTTGAACTTTTGCTGATTTTGTTCTCCTAGAGATTTGGAACTTTGATATTATACTTGGCATGGATTGACTATCTTCTTATCATACCAGTATGGATTGGTATATAACAAATGATCACTTTTTGTATATTTGATCAGTCGATCTTTTATTTTGAAAGTATTGGACATGATTTATCTCTTTGCCTAATGTATCCCAGGATGACTTGCTTGGATTACCTCCAAACGTGACTTTACTTTTGATTTGGTCCTTGGGACAATCCCAATATCTAAGCCTCTCTACACAATGATATCATTTGAGTAAGTGGAATTAGAAAAGCAACTACAAGGACTATTAAATAAGGATTTTATTTGGCTTAATATTTCATCATGGGGTGCTCCGGTGTTAGTTAAAAAGATAGAGGGAACATTGAGGCTTTGTATTGATTATGGACAGTTAAATCAGGTGACCATCAAAAACAAGTATCCTATACCCAGAATTGATGATTTGTTTGATCAACTGTAGGGTGCACGAGTATTCTCTAAGATTGACCTGAGGTAAGGTTACTATCAGTTGAAGATCAAGGAGGAGGATATTCCAAAAACAGTTTTCAAAGCTCGATATGGTCACTATGAATTCTTGGTGATGTCTTTTGGTTTGACTAATGCCCCTGTAGCTTTTATGGAACTAATGAATAGGATATTTCAACCGCTCTTGGATGGCTATGTAATTGTATTTATTGACGACATATTGGTGTATTCAAGGAGAAATCAGGAGCATGAGAAACACTTGAGAAATGTATTGTCCATACTAAGAGAAAAGAAGTTGTATGCAAAGTTCAGCAAATGTGAATTGTGGTTGAATGAAGTTGCTTTCTTAGGCCATGTGATTTCAGGGAAGGGTATATCTGTTGATCCAAAGAAAGTGGAAGCTGTAGTTGAATGGGATGCACCAACAAATGTAACAGAAGTTAGAAGCTTCTTGGGCATAGCAGGATATTATAGGAGATTTGTGGAGGGATTTTCTCGAATCGCTCGACCTCTCACCAACCTCACTAAAAGGAATGTGAAATTTGTATGGGGTGATGATTGTGAGCAAAGTTTTCAAGAGTTAAAAAGAAGATTGACTAGTACCCCTATGCTCACTATTCCAAGTGGTAGTGAGGGATTTGTAGTTTATACTGATGCTTCAAGAAAGGGCCTTGGATGTGTTTTGATGCAGGAAGGGAGAGTAATTGCTTATGCTTCTAGGCAACTAAAAGGTTATGAATTGAATTATCCAACTCATGATTTGGAATTGGCAGTAATTATTTTTGCTCTAAAGATTTGGAGACATTATTTGTATGGCCGACAATTTGAAATCTTTACTGATCAGAAGAGTTTAAAATATATTTTCACTCAGAAAGAGTTAAACATGAGGCAGCGAAGATGGATAGAACTTCTGAAGGATTATGATTGTGCCATCCGTTATCACCCGGGCAAAGCCAATGTTGTAGCTGATGCACTTAGTAGAAAATCTACAAGTTTTATGGCTAGTCTGGTCGTGAAGCAATGAAAGTTATTAGAAGAAAATTTTGATTTGAAAGCTTTGAGGAAAGAGCAAGACTCGATGATATTGATGGCCTCCATTCAAGTGCAATCTGATCTTATTCAACAAATTAAGGAAGGACAATTACAAGATCCACATTTAATCTACTTGAGGAATGAAGTAGAAAAGGAATTGAAGCCAAAATTTCAAGTTTCAAAGGATGGCCTATTGAGATTTGGGGAGAGAGTATGTGTACTAAATGAACCAGATATCAAGAATCAAATCCTAAAGGAAAGTCATACTTCAAAGTACACTATGCATCCTGGGAGCACTAAGATGTATAGAGATCTTCAAAGTCATTATTGGTGGGAAGGCATGAAGAAGAAAATTGCAATGTATGTTTCAAAATGTTTGACT
This sequence comes from Musa acuminata AAA Group, assembly GCF_036884655.1. Taxonomy (NCBI): domain Eukaryota; kingdom Viridiplantae; phylum Streptophyta; class Magnoliopsida; order Zingiberales; family Musaceae; genus Musa; species Musa acuminata. Next base: position 32,450,239 of record NC_088356.1, on the reverse strand, counting down.
TGTCAGCAAATCAAAGTAGAACACCAAAGACCTGGAGGGTTGTTGCAACCTTTAGATATTCCTGAATGGAAATGAGAATGTATTACTATGGATTTTGTTTCAGGACTACCTAGAACCTCTAAAAAGCATAATGCTATTTGGGTTATCATTGATAGGTTAACAAAATCTGCACATTTTCTACCGATTAATATGACTTATTCGCTGGATAGACTTGCAGATTTATATGTCAATGAAATAGTAAGACTTCATGGTATTCCAAAGGAGATTATCTCTGATAGAGACTCCAGATTTCTCTCTAGATTTTGGAGAAGATTACAGGAATCTATGGGCACTAAAGTCAAGTTTAGTACTACATATCATCCTCAAACTGATGGTCAGTCCGAAAGAACAATTCAAACACTTGAGGATTTGCTTAGAGCCTATGTTATGGAATGGAAAGGTGAATGGGATAAAGATTTATCTTATGTGGAAGAGCCCAATCAAATTGTTGATAAGAAGGAAAAGATCTTAAGGAATCGGGTTATCCCTCTGGTTCAAGTAATTTGGAGACATCATTCTGGAGAGGAAACAACCTGGGAGCTAGAGGAGGAAATGAAAAAGGTTTATCCCCATCTCTTCATCGAAAGAGCTATAATAAATTTAGAGGACTAAAATTTTCTTTTAAGGGGGGGAGAGTGTAACATCCCTCATTTCTGAATTTTCGTATAAGTTTCTAATTGTAATTTAAGTATCTATTTTAAATTTGATAAAAAGTCAAAGTATGAATCTGAGAACTTATTCATAAGAGTTGGAGGATTTGTTAAAAAAAAATCTAAGGACCTATATGTAAACCCTGAGGACCTAATCGTAAATATAATAAATACAAGGACTAAACTGCAAAATGCACAAAATGACAAATCCCACCGTTTAAGCCTCTCTGCCTTCGTTCTTAAGGAAGCAGAGAAGGCAGCTACGTGGATGATCAGGGAAAGAAAGAAAGAAAGAAGAAGAAGAAGAAGAAGAAAAGAAGAAGAAGAAAAAATTGGGGCTTTAAGGTTTCTTGCTCAAATCTTCTCATTTAGGGTCAAAAATTCTCAAAGACAAGTATTCTAACCCCATCCTATAGAAATATTAGGCTATGTTCCTATATTGATTCTGAAATATTTATGCTTAGAACCTAATATTTCTCTCTTTGGACAAAAAACCAAGGATCTGAAATTTTTTCGGTAAACTGACCCCTATACACTGTTTCAGCTATAATTTTTAGCACCAAAGGTGGATTCAGACAGGACCTAGTTTGTTTGAAATTAGACTCTTATATATTTCTTTTGACACTGATTTTGTAGATTTTGGACACCGAATACTTACCCAAACATCTATTTCAAATGAGCCTATAGATGCTACAGAATAGTGAACAAAATTTCTGACCTTTTGATACTAAAATACCTATAAGTCCCTGTTGGAAATTCTGATTTGTACCAAACTGACTTCGTCCGAAACTAGACTTATAGACCTTTCTTTTGACATATAGTTTGAAAAATTTGGAATTCAATTGCCTACTCTATTATCTGTTGAATCCGACCCTATGAATTCTACAAAACAGTGATTGTGTTTTTGACCTTGTGTTACCAAATCAAAGGTAACTCCTTGTTGGAAACCATGATTCGTACGAAACTTGTTTCAACAGAAAATAGATTGATATATCTTTCAACAGTAGCTTACTTAAGGGTATTGGAGCATAATTGAGAATCTGAAGTATTTGTTAAATGTGCCTCTTGAATTCTGTCAGAAATCGAGCTTTGATCGATTTCGCGTATTCTGTTTCATTCATTTGGACATAGATTCCATTCAGTCCCTTTCGCTCAATTGAGGCTTTTGTTGGTGCTTGAGCTCTGGTTTGATCTTGTCTATAAATTATTTACATTCTTGAATCCTTTTGTGTAATGTTTATGCTATATCACATTGATACATATAGGCACATATATATCCCATTGTTCCGCATTTGCTTTCGATATGTGCCTATTTTAGTTTCATTCCTTTGGATATTGAATTCATCTAACCTTCTTATTTGAATTGAGCTATATATGATTGCTTGGAATCCGTATATACTCTTGCTCTCATTTCATTCCAAATCTGAACACATTTGTGAGAGATTGTTGCTTGCATCGTACTGATTCGAAAAGGCACATGTACGTTTGTTGTTCCGCGTGTGCTTCCGATATATGCTATTTATTGTTCATACTGCCCTTTTGTACTCTGGTGTTTATGGGATTATCTGGACCTTTGCCAGAAATGGTAAAGGGTATGTGCATAGAGCTTGAGATGCTCTACCGGCCCCCCTCTGACTTCACCTAGACGTGGGTGGATGGAGCTCCCAGACGTGGGAGACTTCTGTCTGGTGGTCATTCAGAAATGGATGATTCACATTCTGTCTGTGGTCCCACTACACCTTCTGTATGTTTGATATGATATCCAGAGCTTTGGTTATGTGTTTCTGTACATGCTTTGGATAAGAATGATATGAATGCAACGTCAAAGACGACGTTTGAGCTTCTGTTTGGTATTTGTTATTGATATGCTTCGAAATGTTCCATATGCCATTGATATGCTCCGGAACATTTCATATGCCATTGATAAGCTCCGATATGTTTCATTTGTTATTGATTTGCTTCGAAATGTTCCATACGCCATTGATATGCTCCGGAACATTTCATATGCCATTGATAAGCTCCGATATGTTTCATTTGTTATTGATATGCTTCGAAATGTTCCATACGCCATTGATATGCTCCGGAACATTTCATATGCCATTGATAAGCTCCGATATGTTTCATTTGTTATTGTTATACTTCGAAATGTTCTATACGCCATTAATATGCTCCGGAACATTTCATATGCCATTGATAAGCTCCGATATGTTTCATTTGTTATTGATATGCTCCAAAACGTTTCATTCGTTGCTGATATGCTCCAATTACTCTATGCCCCATCTGTTATGAACCAAATATGTATGATTGAAATGACAATTGTGATTCTGCACCTAATGATATTACGTCTATGAATTCATATATTCTGCCTTGCATTTTGAAACTTTATCTCTTTGGAAGTTGTCCTCTTTTGACATGGATATGTTAGTCACTTGCTGAGCTCTTTATGCTCACCCCGTTGTTGTATAAATTTTTCAGGATAGCGTATCGCTTGCTTAAATGTTAAGATCGGGCTGAGGCAGTGGAAAGCTAAAAGATTTTGGGCAGATCTTTATTAGTATATATGTTTTTGTTGTATAAGCACACGCTGCATCTAATGAAATATTGACGATGAATCTAAACTTGTGGATTTTGTAAAAGTTTAAAGGACCTCTCATGTTTAAGATTTTGGAATGTTAAGTTTAATTTGTGTAACGATATGAACTTATGGTAAACGTTGGTTTTGTGACTATATAGACTCCCACACTTGTGAATTTATGTTGTGGTTATTTATTTGATGAGTTGGGTTCAGATTTTATGAATCATCGAGCAATGTGTTGTATGTTTATAAACTGCGCAGGTTTTATAGATATGAATTTGATAGAATGTTTTTCAGTGTCCTCAAATGTTAGTTTGGATCCTGGATTGGTTTATGTTGAAATTTTTAATATCATGGATATTTTGAGGGGCGTGACATTTACTGCAACTTGCTCCGGTGCGTCAATCGCTTTTTCTGCGAGCTTCCGGCGAACTTCCGTCGATCATCCGATGAACCCTCGTTGATGCTCCTGCGGACTTCCGGCAAACTCCTGGACTTGCGACAATTCACTTGGTGAGTTCCGACGAGCTTCTTTGGCAAGCTTATGGACTCTCGGATTTGTTTCCGCAGAACTTCCGATGATTGTTCGAACTTCCGTCGAACTCTCGAACTCCCAACGTGATCATTGTCTTGACTCCGGCGCAACTCCTGCTGCATGTCTCACTTTCATCGTAGTTAATCCTGCACACTTATCTCAACATATAGATTAGATAACAAATGACAATTGACTTCATCATCAAAATCCGAGATTCAACAATCTCCCCCTTTTTGATGATGACAATCAATTGATAATGGAGTTAACCTTAACTCCCCCTATCTATATGCCATACTTGAGATAAGTCATTCTTGAATTCAAAATCTAAGAATTCAAGAGACATATTGATAAGTTAAAATCATTTGAACTTATCAATACTCTCATCATGATTCCCATCATGATGTACCTCTCTGAAGATGATGTCAAGGCTCGACATTCATTTTCAAATATAACAAGTTTGAATGATGGTAATAGTAGCAATTCATCATATAGTAAGATATCAACATGTAAAGCTGTGAAGTAAGATTTTGATATCATTACATGATGTACATATTTCAAATATTTTAGCAAGTATTACGTTTCTTCACATGGTAAGATATCAACTCAAGGCATAATGCAAATTAATGCATGACATCTGTTCATATATCTCTTGGTGATGCAAGCATGGCATAATCATAGCATCAGTGTTTATAGCATCAATTCATATATTTCTCCCCCTTTGTCATCAACAAAAAGCATGGTAGTTGTGATACCAGCAAATTATCAAGCATATAAATGAAGGCATGATACGTAGATTGCGTTGAATATTTCTTCCTCTTTTTTGTTATAATCCTTTTTGCATGAAGGAGGAAAGCCATTTGTGATACCAGCTATTTGTGAGTTTACTTTGAGTCAAGATATGTGTGTGAAACAGCTTTTTGTAAGTAAAAATACTATCATCCATATTTCAAGATGGAATTCATAAGCAGGAATCATTTCATCAAATCCATTTCAGAAAAAATATTTTTCATAAGAGTGTACGAGAGAATTCGATTTTTAGAATTCCAATTGTTAAGCGAATCCGAAAAATGAAATGAACTCTTTCATGCATTCGGATAAGACTATGCTATAGATTTTCAGATACAATACAAAACATTTTTGTATTCAACACATAATTTCCAACATGTTATTTAGGCATGTAATGGCAATCAAGTGATTTGAGCATTTAATAAAGTCCGAAAAATAATTTTAACTAGTTTATGTATTCGGACACATCAACATTCCTAATTCTCTTCTTATGAAATCAAATTGCTCTTCACTCAGAGGTTTTGTAAAAATATCAGCTAGTTGATGTTTAGTGTTAATGTCATGACTTATCAACTGCATTGGTATATCACTTTCTCAAATTATATTTATCATGGAAATCAAGGCACAAGGTTTTCAAAACATTTAGTTTTAATATAAAATCCGAGATAAATAATGAGAGATGTTTGTAACTCTGCATATGCTCAAAAAAAATATATATCAGGTAACCATATCAAGGATCAAGGCAAAGCCCATCATGGTGATTGTGTTCATACAAGCTCATTCATGAGGTGGAAAATTAAAGTGCCTAAACAAAGAATCAAATTGTCGATGAATTTACTGCAGCTCAGATAGGATTTGATCTTGTCGATGTTCAAGCTGTTCTTGTCTTTGTTCGAATCGGTCCATCCGAATCCCAATATCTTCGACTGGTGTTGCTCAAATGGATGTGTTTCCTTAAAGGGACAGATCGGAGGAGATTGGGTACCCCTAAAGACTGGTGTTTTCGGTTCTGGTTCTGGTTGAGGGGGATCGGTTCTTCTTGGCATTCTAACCCAGTTACCATTTCTATAAAAACATCTTAATCGGTGAAGTAGATTTTTATTTATTATGCTAAACCTATCTACTTTTATTACTTCTTCTTCCGGTGGTATTAGAATATCGTATGGTTTCATTATTCTAGTGATTATACAACCATATGGGAGCATCATGTCTTTCTTAGATAGTTCTAACATGTTTTGTTGGATAAGATAACCAAGACAGATGTCATATCCTTTTATGATCAAATACATAGTTCCTAATTCTAATTGGCTTACTTCATCATGATGGTATTGTTTAGGGAGAATGATGCTAGTTAGGATATGATGAAGTACCTTAGTGTTTAGAGGCAGTAGATGTTCACAACTTTTAGTAACAAATGCTAAGTTGGGATTGGCAAAAATTGTTCCTAAGGCTTCAACATATGTTGTTCCAACAGTTTCATCATCCCATGATCCTCTAAAGTAAAGTCCTCTACTTTTTATGGGAATGCCTATCATGTCGCAAATGAATTTATCTGTAATGGAGATGTGTTCTCCTAAAAGATAGGTAGACATTCTATCTTCTTCATCTATTTGTATGTTGTTGTAAAACAATCTAACAAGTCTTGGATAGATGGGTTCATTAATTTGCAAAATAGGGAGTAGATCTAAGTTTACAAACCATTGGATTGTCTCTAAGTCTCTTAGTTCATTTAAATCTACATATTTTCCCTTATTGACACTCCTAAGTTCGAAAGAGGAAAACTTTTCAGCATGATATTTTGAATCGAAAAGGGTGAGATCAAAATCTTCCACTAATCTCCTCTTCCCTTTGTCCCTTGAGGATCTTCTAGATCCCATAACTACTGTTATTTAGAAGAATAGTGATGAGCAAGAGTAAATGAATCAAAAATAGAATTTAAGGGCTTCTTAGAGAATACCTTAGTGAGATCTTCAAGAGAGAGAAGGATTGTTGATGTTTTGCTCCAAAATGAGGGGTATTCGGGATGCTATGAGGGGAGAAATGGGGATGGAGGAGCCTTGGAAGAGTAGAGAGGGGAAGGGAGTGAGTTGGGGTCGGTTTCACCGCCAGCCCTAACTTGGGTTAAAAAGGGCAGAGTTGCGGGCGGTTGCACCTCTGGCTGGGGCGGTGCAATCGCTTGCAACACGTGACAGCCGGAGGTGCTACCTCCAGCTGGGGCAGTGCCACCGCCTGCAGGCGGTGAGCACTTGTTCTAATCGCAGTGTGATCTGATTTGAGAGTTTTTGTCTTGAGAAGAATTTTCATTCAGAGCAATCAACTTTACTTACGTAATTACGTAAGAGTTTTCATTTTAAGACAAGAACTTTTGCACGATCAAGATAGATCTTTTAACGTGCATACTCTCAATGTCGTACACATGTTTGTGATAGTTTGTTCAAGTTGGTAAGCCTTGCAAGTTCATGACAGACTTAGTCAGTTCATGATACAGAGTTGGATTCGAAAGTTATGAACGGATGAAATTGATGGGTTCGAAAATCCAAAGGATATGTGAATTGAGAATCATGCGTTTCTAATTCTGAAAAATCAAATAGGATTGTATCTAAATCGCATTTGTGATTTTAAATTTCTAATCTCCATCTGTTATTTAGGCTAGAGAGCATTGCGAGTTCTTTTTGGATCTTGGGTCATGAATATCGAGAATCCAAGGAGCAGAATATTATTTCTTACTCCAGCTTATAATTTTTTATGTTTTTACAGGAAAGGATGATTTTTAGGTACCCATTTGCTTTTGGGTGCCTCAAAAATAGATCTACATTGTTTGTCATGTTGCATAGAATTTATTATGGTTCCTTTAGGAACCCAAATTAATTTGTTTGGACTAATTTTTTTGAATGGACAATAATACGTTTTGTGTCCAAATTTACAACAAAAGTTGCATTTGCTTTGGTGTTGAACATGTAAGATGGGGCCTTTTATGAAGGTGGTTGGATTTTGGTGAGGACTTCTCACAAATCCAATTCCACTTCTTTTGGGAACGTGACCCTTGTTTGCAAGGATCATGTTCAGTGACTTGCTACCAACCTCGAATTTCTTCAAGGTGTCCTTAAGTAGCAAGTTTTCCTTTTGGAGAGTTTCTAGATCATGGCATTTTGTGCATGAACTTAAACTATCATGATATTCAGTTTTTAACTTATCAAAATTACAAGTAAGACTATCATACTCCTTTTTTAGCAATTTATATTTTCTACTAATAGTCTTGCATTCATCAAATAAGTCATGGAAGGCATTTAATAATTCATCAAATGATAAATCTGCATCTATTAAATTTGTTACCTCCTCTCCGATGGCCATTAAGGCGTAATGAGCAACTTGCTCGGTGTTGGACTCCTCTTCTTTGGATGCGCTCGAGTCATCCCATGTTGCTTTGAGCGCCTTCTTCTTTGATGTTCTCTTCTTGACTTGGGGACAATCACTCTTGTAGTGTCCCGGCTTCTTGCACTCATAGCAAATAACTTGGTCCTTCTTGGGTTCAAATTTATTTTTTGTTTCATTCTTAAACTTGTTTCTTTTAATGAATTTTTTAAATTTTTTTGTTAGAAGTGCCAAGTCATCGTCACAGTCCTCATCACTTGAGTTTTCTCTCAAGTGGCTTTCTGAAGTTTTAAGTGTCATATCCTTCCTGTTCTTTGAAAGGATGTCTTCTTGCTCTTCATGAGCTTTGCAAGTCATCTCGTAGGTCATTAATGACTCGATTAGTTCTTCAAGAGGGAAGTTGCTTAGATCTTTCGCCTTTTGAATAGCAGTGACTTTAGGATCCCAACTCTTAGGAAGGGATCTTAGAATCTTATTTACGAGCTCAAAATCCGAAAAACTTTTTTCGAGTCCTTTTAGACCGTTGACGACATCCGTGAAACGGGTAAACATGTCGCCAATGGTTTCACTCGGTTTCATCCGGAAAAGTTCGAAAGAATGTAACAGAAGATTGATTTTTGACTCTTTCACTCTACTTGTGCCTTCGTGAGTCACTTCGAGTGTGTGCCGAATATCAAATGCGGTTTCACAAGTCGAAACACGGTTAAACTCATTTTTATCAAGTGCACAAAATAAGGCATTCATAGCCTTTGCATTAAGAGCAAAAGCCTTCTTCTCCGATTCACTCCAATCGATCATTGGAAGAGAAGGCTTCGAAAATCCGTTTTCGATAAGATTCCAAAGTTCAAAATCCATAGAAATAAGAAAGATCCTCATTTAGGTCGTCCAATAGGTGTAGTCCGTCCCACTGAACATGGGTGGACGTGTAATAGAATGGCCCTCTTGGTTTCCGGCGTATGCCATCTCTCTTGGGTTTTAATCCGTTAGAGAGTTAACCCCGCTCTGATACCAATTGTTAGGATCAAGAGCACTAAGAGAGGGGGGGGGGGGGGGGGGGGGGGTGAATTAGTGCAGCGGAAAATCTTCTGCGATTAAAATCGAAAACTGCTTTCGTTTGATAGAAGTGATTTTGGTAAGAAAGCCGATTCGTAAATCACTTCAACTTTTGACTAGGAGAGATGCAGCAAAGATATAAACGCAGTTTACAGTTATGATGGAAATCAGAATATAAGCGCAAACTGAAATACGTCATTCGTACGATAAAAGCGATTTCGGTATAAAAGCTTATTCGTAAACCACTTTAACTTGAGATAAGGCGAGATGCAGTTAAAGCAAAGATATAAAGTCAGTTTGTAGTTATAATGGAAATCAGAACGTAAGCGCAAACTGAAATTACGTTCGTACGATAAAACTGATTTGCGTCTTAAACCTCGATTCGGAAAGCATTGAACTTTGAAACACGTTCGTAAAAACACAGAAGGCAGTAAGCTATTGAGGAGGTTTGCAGTAAAGATAAGATGCTCAAAGTAAATGCAAACCGAGATTTAGAGTGGTTCGGTCAATCTTGACCTACTCCACTTTTGGCTTCCTCCACCGACGAGGTCACCGACGTCAACTAGAGGCCTTCCTTCAATAGGCGAAGGCCAACCATCCTTTTACAGTTTCACTCCTTTTGACAGGCTTAGGAGACAACCCTTATAGAATTTTCTCTCCTCTCTTTACAACTCAGAACTTGGAAGAACAGAGGGAGAAGAACTTTTGGCCTTTACAACAATTTTGAGCTCTAAGAATCACAAAAAAAGATCAAGATTTCGGTGTAAGTTGATACCCTTTTAGTGCTGAATGGGTGGGGTATTTATAGGCCCCAATCCAGTTCAAATTTGGATCTCAAAACTGTCAATTCTTGGAATTCCGGAATCAGGCGGTTGCACCTCCTGACTGGAGCGGTTGCACCACCTGGCAGAGCTCGAAGACTGAGCCTCTAGGCGGTGCCACCTCCTGTCAGGGGCGGTTGCACCTCCTGACTGAGGCGGTGCCGGCAGAGCTCGAAGACCGAGCTCAAGCGGTGCCACCTCCTGTCAGGGGAGGTTGCACCGCCCAGTCTCGCTCGGAGACTGAGCCCCAAGCGGTGCCACCGCCTAACTGGAGTGGTTGCACCTCCCAGTCACGCTCGGAGACTGAGCCCAGGCGGTGCAACCTCCTGCCTTGGGCGGTTCAACAGCCTAGCAGAAATCAGGGTCCGAATGGGTTGATCCATTCGGCCCAATTTGGGTTTTTCAGGGGCCCAATTGCCCCAAGATTAAGTTAATGGGATCACCTCCCATTTCCAACTTAATCAATGTGCTAACTACGATTTTTCCTAAGACATTTACTGCAACTTGCTCCGGTGCGTCAATCGCTTCTTCCGGCGAGCTTCCGGTGAACTTTCGTCGATCATCCGATAAACCCTCAGTGATGCTCCTGCGGACTTCCGGCAAACTCCTGGACTTGCGACGATTCACTTGGCGAGTTTCGACGAGCTTCTTTGGCAAGCTTATGGACTTCTCGGATTTGTTCCCGCAGAACTTCCGACGACTATTCGAACTTTCATCGAACTCTCGAACTCCCAACGTGATCATTGTCTTGACTCCGGCGCAACTCCTGCTGCATGTCTCACTTTCATTGTAGTTAATCCTGCACACTTATCTCAACATATAGATTAGATAACAAATGACAATTGACTTCATCATCAGAATCCGAGATTCAACATAACTTAAGTAGCAAACTAAGAGAGAGCCAACAGAATTTGAAGATTCAAACATACTTCCTTTGCTTGCTAAATTTTCAGATATATTTGATGAACCGCGCAACCTACCCCCTACCCCCTACCCGTCGGTATGATCATTGTATACTGATTCTTCTGAGCAAACCTCTAGTGAATACTCAGCCATATCGATATCCACATCTCAAGAAGGATGAAATAGAAAGGATTATAAAGAGATGCTTGAAACAAAAATTATTTGGCCAAGTTGTAGCCCCTACTCTTCACCGGTGTTCCTCGTATGAAAGGACGGAACATGGCAAATGTGCATTGATTACCGAGCTTGAGTAGTAAATGAATTGCTTGATGAATTAAAGGGAGCATGAGTCTTCATAAAGTTGGACCTTCGATCTGGATATCATCAAATACGTGTGTGAAGAAGATATACCGAAAACTGCCTTTTGAACACAAAACGACCACTATGAATTTTTGGTAATGCCCTTTAGTCTCACCAATGCTCCCTCCACCTTCTAGAGCCTTATGAATGATATTTTCTAGAATTATCTTCGTAAGTTTGTGCTAATTTTCTTCGACGAGATCCTTATTTATAGCCCTTCTCTTGAAAGTCATTTTCAGCACTTACGACTTATTTTGACGATTTTGTGAGAATATATTTTTTTTATAAAAAAATTGAAGTGTAGTTTTCTATAATAGAAGGTGGAATATCTTAGGCATATCATATTAGAGGAAGGTGTAGTGGTGGACCCTTCCAAAATTGAAGTAATACAGAACTGGCCGACCTCGAGGAATATAAAATCGCTACGCGACTTTCTCGATTTAATAGGCTACTACCGTAAGTTCATAAAAAACTATGGAAAAATTAGTGCACCCCTTACTTCCTTGCTAAAAGAAGATGCTTTCCAATGGTTGGACAAAGCCACCACCGCCTTTGACGAACTTAAAGTTGTAATGACGACAATGCCTGTACTAGCGCTATCTGACTTCGGTAAGACTTTTGTTATTGAAGTTGATGCCTTCAGAGTCAGAATTGGTGTTATACTAATGCAAGATAGCTGCCCCCTCACTTATACTGGTAAGGCATTATCTCCTTCCCATCTCAAGATGGCTATTTACGACAAGGAGATGCTTACGATTGTGCATGCGATGGTCAAATGGAGATCATACTTGATCAGACGATGCTTTCAAAACAAGACCGACCATAAAAACCTAAAATATTTCTTAGAGCAGATGATATCTTCCCCCAAGCAGTAAAAATAGGTAACAAAGCTTCTTAGATATGATTATGAAATAACTTACAAAAGGGGAAAGAGAATGTTGTTGCAAATACGCTTTCGCGGCTACCCGAGCAAGCTGAATTTTTGGTCATTTCACTTTCGACCAATGACTTCCTTGAATATATTAAGAGGAAATGGCAAGAAGATCCAAAAACTAGTAAGATCATAAAAAAATTAGAGGAAACACCAAGCTTTGTGGCTCATTATAGTTGAGACTCAAAAGAACTACGCAACGCATTGTGCTTGTGTTAAATTCTACTTGCATCTTCATGAGCATATTTTGGATAGAGTTATTCCAAATGCAGGGCAATAAATTGAAAAGGAGTATAGCATATCACCCACATACCGACGACCACACTAAAGTGGTGAACAGGTGCTTGGAGACATACCTTAGATGCTTCACTAATGACCGACCAAAAGAGTGGACAAAGTGGCTTCCCTAGGTCGAATGGTGGTATAATATAACTTATCATTCATCCACAAAATGTGCATTAGGCACCCCTAAAGTGGAACAAGCAGACAGAGAACTACAAGATAGAGGCAAAATGCTAAAGTTACTAAAAGATAATCTCACTATAGCTCAAGTAAAGATGAAACAACAATATAATCAACACAAAGGCGAAAGAGAATTTTTATTAGGAGATTGGGTCTTCCTACGGCTCCAGCCATACAAGCAAACATCAATATAGACCAAAGCATCTATCAAGCTTTCACCTCGGTTCTATAGACCCTACCAAATTTTGGAGCCCATCGGAGCGGTGGCATACATATTGGACTTACCCGCTAGCTCTTGAATCTATCCAGTTTTCCATGCGTCATGTTTAAAGCTCAAGCTGGGACAAAATGAGACAATCTAAAGCCATCTACCAAATATGACTACCCAAGGAAAACTCCAGACCCAACCGAGTGCCATTATTGATCGATAGATCGTGACTCGACGATGACAATGACCCACTACTGAAGTGCTAATATAGTGGGTGAACCTACCAGCAGAAGATGCCATTTGGGAGAACTATGACGACTTGAAGATCAAATTCCTAAAATTCATGGATTGTCAACCTCGAGGACAAGGCTAATTTGAAAGGGCGGGTCTGTTGGGACTCTAGCTAGGAGAGTCCTAATTGAATTTTATTAAAAGGGGCATTCATATAAAACCTACATAGCCGACCCCTATTAAAAAGGTGAAGAGGCCGGCTAGGGTTAGGGTTAATTGGGAGGTTGCTGCTTAGAGTAGTTGTCTTATTAGGAGTTGGCTAAAAATAGGAGTCCTATTAGGAGTTAGGGTTTAGAAGCCCTATAAATAGTCATGTATTCATCCTCTTTTTACAAGGAATAGATAAATCTTTTTAGCAGCTTTTGAGCAACAATCTGGAGGAAGGAACCCCTATATAGTTTAAGGAGGCCGATCCCCTAAAGAGATCAACCCCAAGCTTAGAATCCGTAAAGGGTTCTAACAACATGATTCTTACTAATAAGGGTCATGTTCATAGGAAGGAAGGAACTGGCTTTGTGAATAATACTCAACAAAAACCAACTATCCTCGTTAAAGGACCTACATTACATATCTCACCAAGAGAAAAATGTGATTTTTATGGAAGATGTTGTTATTTTGCTTACAAATACCCATTTAAAAGGTATTGTTCATACAAATTAGTTTGGGTTTCTAAATGAACCATAGATCACTCAATGATAGGTAGATCTATTTATGAGGAACCCAAAGTTAAATGGGTACCTAAAAGAAAACCCCTTTCTTGTAGATATGTCTACAATCACAAGCTAGGAGCAAGAGATGATACCTTGATAGTGGATGCTCAAGGCACATGACCAGAGATTAATATACTTCTCTAAGCTCACTAGCCAAGACGAAGGATTTGTCACCTTCGGAGATAATAACAAAGGAAAAATTATTGGGAAAGGAAACATAGGTAACAAATCAAACATTTTGATTGAAAATATTTTATTAGTAGATGGTTTAAAGCATAACTTACTAAGCATTAGTCAATTATATGATAACGGTTATAACATTAAGTTTAAATCTAATACTTGCATTATAGAAATACCACACATAAATAGATCCTTGATTTCCTTAAGGACCAACAATGTCTATATTATTGATCTTGATGAGTTTTGTAATGAAAATTGCTTTTTGATTTTAAATGATAAGGTTTAGAAGATTAGGTCATGCAAGTATAAAACTAACTTCATAAATTACAACTAAAGAACTTGTAAGAGGTATGCATAAAATTAAATTTATTAAAGACAAAGTTTATGATGCATGCCAACTAGGAAAACAAATAAAAAGTAGTTTTAAATCAAAGAATAAAATAAGCACCATTAGATCACTACAATTGATCCATATGAATTTATTTGGACCAATTGATATAATAAGCCTAGGAGGTAGTAAATATGCCTTTGTAATTGTTGATGATTTTAGTAGATATACTTGGACATACTTTTTGGCTCATAAAAGTAATTTTTTTAAATATTTCTCAAAATTTTATAAACTTATTCAAAATGAAAAGAGTTTTATGATCTAATCTATTCATAGTGATCATGGTAGTGAATTTTAAAACCATGATTTTTAAAATTTTTGTGAGTCAAATGGGTATAACCACAATTTCTCTACTTCAAGAAATCCACAACAAAATGGAATAGTTAAAAGAACAAATAGGAGCTTATAAGAAATTACAAGAATCATGTTAAATGATCATAGCCTACCCAAATATTTTTGGACCGAAACCGTTAACACGACATACTATTTCATGAATAGGGTTCTCGTAAGACCATTACTTTCCAAAACTCCATATAAATTATAAACAACAAAAGACCCAATATTTCATATTTTAAAGTTTTTAATTATAAATATTTTGTTTTAAATGAAAAAGATACCTTAGGAAAATTTGATGCTAAATCCGATAAAGATATTTTTCTTGGTTATTCTTCTATTTTTAAAGTCTTTCATGTCTTTAATAAAAGAACTTTGATTATAGAGGAATCTATTCATGTTATTTTTAATGAGCTTCCTGAATTTAGGAAAAATAATTTTGATGATGATTTTAATTTTGATGTTTTAAATTTGAATGAACACTCTCTTCCCTCGAGCAACTTGATGCATTTTCTTCCAAAGAAACCTTACCTAAGGATTGAAAGTATATAGATGCTCATCCGAAGGAGCTAACCATTAGAGATATATCAAAAGGTGTTCAAACTCGCTCTTCATTTTAGAATTTTTGTGCTAATGCAGCCATCTTATCTCATATTGAACCAAAATGCATTGACGAAGCCCTGAAAGATGATTCATGGGTTTTTGCAATGCATGATGAATTAAATCAATTTGAGAGAAATGATGTGTGAAAGCTTGTTCCTAGCTAGACCTAGTGACCATTTGGTAATTGATACTAAATGGGCCTTTAGAAACAAGTAAGATGAACTTGGTATCATATTGTTCAACATGGTTAGAGAGAAACGTGGTACCATGGTCAAAGCCATGTTTTTCTCATTTGGTTTAACACCCAAGATAAATGAATCTTTTCGACTTTCAAGAGGGTCACTCTATCATTCGTCCTCCTATTTTTAATGATATAGACTATACTTATTGGAAAACTCGGATGAGAGTTTTCTTGCTTTCATTGAATCTTGATTTATAGAATATTTTTGAAAATAGATTTCAAAATTCTTTTCTACCAATGAACGATTGGAATGATTTAGAGAAGAAGACTTTCTCGTTGAATATCAAAACTATGAATGCTTTATTTTGTGCTTTGGATAAAACTGAATTCAATCGAGTTTCTATTTGTAAAACATATTTTAACATTTGGCATACACTTTAAATCACACACGAAGGCACTAGTAAACTTAAAGATTCGAAAATTAATTTTTTGATGCATGATTTTGATTTGCTTCGGATAAAACCAAGTGAGACCATTGGAGACATGTACACCTGGTTTACGGATGTCATCAATAGTCTAAAAGCACTTGGTAAAAGGTTTTCTAAGTTTGAACTCGTTAACAAAATATTGAGATCCCTTCTAAAGAGTTAAGACCCTAAAGTAACGGCTATTCAAGAGGCCAAGAATTTGAACTATTTTCCACTTGAAGAACTTATCGGTGTTGAATCTCGGATTTTGATAATAAAATCAATTGATAGTGTTTATGATTTGATCTACATTTTGAGTGACGTAGGAAGCTTCGATCAGGGAGAGATAATTAAAGCAAGAAGAATCATGTTGGACTGGAGAGAAATATGTCAGAAGATTGGACGTCGAGTCGAAGGATAGGTCGACGTATCGACAGAAGGCTTCGGGCCATGGATTTGGGCATCAGGCCAAGAAGAGCAAAAATTATGCCAAGGAAATCCGAATTGTGGAGGTCAATTGGCCGATTGGGCAATAGACCGCAAGAGAGGATGATGCGCCGAAGAATCGAACGAAGCGTCGATGAACCAATGACATGCCGAACAATATTTGATTAGCTTAGTAATAATTATCTAGATTGAAGTAGGTTTTAATTATGCAGGATTAACTATGATAGCGATCAAGGCATAAAGTAAATGAAGTCCTAGAGTTAAGAATGAGATTTCATTGGGAGTTCTAGAGTTCGTCGAAAGTCCAGATATTCATTAGAAGTTCTACTGGAATTGACTAAGAAGTCCAGGAGCTTACTAAAGAAGCTCATCGGAACTCACCGAGAAGATCATCGTGAAGTCCAGGAGCTTGTCGGGAGTCCGTTGGAACATTGCCAAGAGATCATCGGAAGTTCACCGGAAGATCACCTGAAGCTCGCTAGAAGAAACCTAAACTTACTGGACTTATTTAGCTTAGTGTATGTCTTAAAATTCATAGTTAGTACATGTTTGAGTTGGAATTAGGCCAACTCAATTAGGGGCCAGTTGGGCCCAAGTTTAGGCTGTGTTGGGCCAAGTAAAAGGTCCAAAAAGTGACCCAACAAGTGGCACCGTTTGTGGCATAATCTCCGAGACTATGTCATGCAGTGGTACTGCCAGACTGGGCAATGGTATTGCCCAGTGACAGTGTCAAACAGTGGTACTGCCAGTCTGGGTGGTGGTACCGCCCAAATATAGTCTTCCAAGTGGTGGTACCGCATAGTGTGAGAAAGCATTAGTAGTGGTACCACTAGTACCTCGAAAACTAGGGATAAGACTCTTTTAGGCTCTCAATTTGAATCCACATGAGACCTATAAATACCTCTCTCATCCCTACTCAGATTACACAAGAACTGAGAACAAAAATAAGGTAAAATTCTATTGTAATCTTAAGAGTTCTCCTCCTCTAGTCTAAAGTGTGATTTCTGTTTAGAGAGGAGGTAGTGGGGGTTATAAAGGTTCTCTCCTGAACCTATCAAAAGGAGAATCGAGTTGTAAGGGTAGTTGATCTTCACCTATTGAAGGAAGATCATTAGTGGATGTCGATGGCCTCGACGGAAGAGGAATCGGTGGAGTAGATGTAGGTCATGACGACCGAACCACTATAAAACTCGGTTTGCATTTATATTTAAGCAATCTACCTTTACTGCAAATTGCTTTACTTACCTACTGTTTTCACTATATATATGAATGAGATTGAAGTTATCTTTCCTATATGAAATCGATTGTAATCAAACGAAGAGTTTTTTTCAAAATCGACGTTTTTACCCCCTTCTTAGTGCCGACTCGATCATAACAGTTGGTATCAGAGCTACGTTTTTCTCATTTGGTTTAACACCTAAGAGAAATGACTCTTTTTGACTTTCAAGAGGGCTTTTCTATCATTCGTCCTCCCATGTTCAATGAGATAGACTACACTTATTAAAAAACTCGGATGGGAGTTTTCTTGTTTTCTTTGGATTTAAATTTATGGAGTTTTATGGAAAACAACTTTCAAAAGTCTTCTACTCCAATGAACGAATGGAATAATTTAGAGAAAAAAACTTTTTCTTTAAATGCTAGAGCTATGAATACTCTATTTTGTGTCTTAGACAAAAATGAATTCAATCGGGTTTCTACTTGCCAAATAGCTTTTGACATTTTGCACACACTCGAAATCACACACGAAGGCACTAGTAGAGTTAAAGACTCTAAAATAAATATTTTGATACATGATTTTGAATTATTTCATATGGAACCAAGCAAGACTATTAGAGATATATATACCCATTTTACGGATGTCTTCAATAGTCTAAAAGTTCTTGGTAAAAGTTTTTTGAATCTTGAACTTGTGAATAAAGTTTTACGATCACTTTCTAAAAATTAGGATTCGAAAGTAAGGACAATACAAGAATCAAAGAACTTGAACCATTTTCTACTCGAAGAACTTATTGGGTCTTTGATGACATACAAAATGATTTATGTGGCACATGACGAACTTAAGAATAACCTTCCAATGAATAGGAAGGATTTTGCACTTAGAACAAAAGAAGAACACTCGAGTGAAAGCTCAAGTGATGGTGAACTTGAACTTCTCATAATAAAGCTTAACAAATTCTTAAAACAAGAATCAAAGAACAAAAATAAACATGAAAAGAAGAAGCTACAAAAGAAGAAGAAAATATTCAATGCGGCTTGGGACGAATCGAGTTTATCCGAAGATTAAGAAAAAGCCAACAAAGGCGAGATGGCAAACTACGATGATAAGGTAATCAAAATCCCCTTAGTTTATTTTGAAATTACTTGATGCTTTTCATGAGTTATTTTTAATTAGTTAGTAAATAAAATAAATATAAAAAAAATATTAGGATCATGCTAGTAATTTTAAAAATGATAATGATAATTGTATGTTTTATAAAAATATAAAAAAAATATTAGATATAAATCTAATGCTTGTACACCAAATAAGATTAATCTTATATATGTGTTTAAGAAGCAATAATGTGTATCATGTTGATTTCCGTATTGCTTTTTCATTTTGATTGAAGATGCCTTATGTTCAATGAAACCGTGCTTGATGTTTTAATGAATATGTTAAAAGGTTTGATATCATGCTTAATGAGTTTATAATTTGAAATTATGCTTGATAATTCTTGTAATTTATGGCTTATCGATCGTTACCGTAATGCAAGTTGCCTTTTCGGTTTTAAACATGATGCATGTTTTGATTTGGCATAAATGACAAAGACATGCTAGTATGAAATAAAAAGGAAATATATTTTTCTTTAAAACTTCTCAATCCTCTTCTTATCAATTTTTCAAAAAGAGATTAATGAATCTATTTATATTTTGAATTTCTTAAAAGTGATTTTGATTATTTTGATTATTTGAATTTGAATGAGTTTTACCTATATCGTGATTTTGATTCCTTGGAATTATAGCTTGAAATATTTTATGAATCAAGATCTCTTATTATGTGTTCTCATATTATTTAAGAGGAGTGTTTTTTATGAATCATGATTTTTTGAATTATAACTTGAGATCTTTCATTAATATATAAATCATGACCTCAATAACTTGAGATTCTTAGGAATCAAGATTGTTTAATATGTTTCTTCTTTTTGCTATCCAAAAGAATCATAATTTGTCTCTTGATATTTATAATTTGTCTTCATGAATTGTATACCTTATCACCAAGTTATTTTTTCTTGATATATTTAATGTGATGATTTGATAAATGATGAATGTTTGGTATCATGATCAAAATATTAATTTAATACATGAAGTGATAAATGTTTAAAAATTTTAATGTCTTAGTATCATGTATGATATGCTCATAGTGATGATTGATTTATTTTTGGTATCATGCTTGAAGAAAGGATGAAAAGTAATGGTTTGAAATTATGCATGTTATATATTGAAGACTTGAAACCATGTTTCGGTATCATGCATACCCAAGTAATATTGAGTTGAAAATTTATTGAATTAGTATCATGCCCAACGTGATAATGATAATGACTTGATATTTCTTACAAGAACACTTTATGGGTTAAGATTTATTTTCTTTATCCAAATCAGGATCTTGATTTCTGGATACTTGATATATGAGATTTTTCTGTGAATCAAGATCTTATTTCTGAACTCCTATGTTTCTTTTTATTATTTACTAAAAGGGAAAAGAATTATAATATTGTATTCTTCCCTTCTATTTGACAATGATATAGGGGGAGCAAATTTTGCTAGCTTGCATACTTCAAGAAGAAGTAAAAAGTTGCTAGTTTCACATCATAAAGAGAAGCAAAAAGCTTGCTCATCTCAAAAGATGCAAAAATTTTGTTAACTTTCATATATGTAAAATTTGCTAGCTTGCATATTTCAAAATTATGTAAAACTTACTAAATTTGCTAGCTTGCAAATTCCATGGAGAAAGAATTGCTAGAAACGCAAAAATGTCAGCATAAATATTTTAAAGATAGAAAAACTTGTTTGTTTGCTTGCACATCTAAAGTGAAGCAAAAATTACAAACATATATATCACAAAAATCACATTTCTCAAAAGAAAAGAAAGAAAATTACTAGCTTGCATGATGATAAAACTTGAGATTATGTTTATAATGCAATGATTTAAAATTATTTCTCAAAATTCGGCTAGATGCACTTCTCCTTTTTATTGACGACAAAGGGGGAGAAGTTATATTATGATCATATATGGTAGGATGTAATGTAATTTGACAAATTGATACCATCATGATATGAAATATTTATGATTTGGAATGATGCATGCAATACTTATGATTTTATTATGATGATGGGCATTATATATTGCATATGTTGTGAATCATGATTAAAATTACGTTGACTCGAATTCAATTTAAATTCAAGGTTTATCTCAATTATGGAATATTACAATAAGAATGACACTTTATCTTTGTCATAATTTGAAAATTGATGATTTGCACAATTGTATTATTTTTCTCCTCTTTTTGCCAATAACAAAGGGGGAAAATGAATTGCTAGTGTGCATTTTTCAAAAGAGAAGCAAAAATTGCTAACTTGCTTATTTCAAGAGGCAAAAGTTGCTTTCTTAAACATCTCAAAAATTGCTAGCTTACACTTTCTAAAATGATATAAAAATTTACTAGCTTGTATGTTGTAAAACTTATATATCTCAAATACTTGATAGTTTCACTTCTCCTTTTTGTTGATGACAAAGGGGGAGAAGTATGATGATGTTATGTATAATTTTATGATGACATGATGTTTGGATTTTTGAATCCAAGGTTCTATCAATATGGCAAATTGATAGGGAAGGTTAACTCCGTCATCAATTGGTTGTCATCATCAAAAAGTGGGAGATTGTTGAATCTCGAATCTTAATGATGAAACTAATTGATAGTGTTTATGATTTGATCTACATTTTGAGTGATGCAGGAAGCTTCAATCAGGGAGAGACAATTAAAACAGGAAGAATCATTTTGGGCCGGAGAGAAACATGTCAGAAAATTGGACGTCGAGCCGAAGGATTGATCAACGTATTGGCAAAAGGCTTCGGACTATGGGTTTGGGCATCGAGCCAAAAAGGACAAAAATTGTACTAAGGAAATCGGAGTTGCGGAGGTCAATTGGGCGATTGGGCAATAGGCCGCAAGAGAGAATGATGTGCCAAAGAATCGGACGAAGCATCGACGAACCAATGACATGTCAAACAACATTTGATTAGCATAGTAATAATTATATAGATCGAAGTAGGTTTTAATTGTACAGGATTAACTATGATAGCAATCAAGGAATAAAGCAAAATGAAGTCCCAGAGTCAAAGAACGAGATTTCGTTGGGAGTTCAACAGTTTGTTGGAAGTCTGGACGTTCATCGAAAGTTCTACTGGAATTGACCAAGAAGTCTAGGAGCTTGCCAAAGAAGCTTATCGGAACTCACCAAGAAAATCATCGTGAAGTCTAGGAGCTTATCGGGAGTCCGTTGGAACATTGCCGAGAGATCATCGGAAGTTCACCGAAAGATCGTCGGAAGCTCACCGGAAGAAACCTAGACTTACTAGACTTATTTAGCTTCGTGTATGCCTTAAAATTCGTAGTTAGCACATAATTGGGTTGGAATTGGGCGAACTCAATTATGGGCTAATTGGGCTCAAGTTTGGGCTATGTTAGGCCAAGAAAAGGCCCAAACAGTGACCCAACACGTGGCACCATCGGTGGCACAATCTTCAAGACTATATCATGCAGTGGTACCACCCAGTGACAGTGTCAGGTGGTGGTACCGCTAGTCTGGGCAATGGTACCACCTAGACATAGTCTTCCAAGAGGTGGTACCATAAGATTGGGTGGTGGTACTGTTGGGAAATCTTAGGGGCGACATCACATGCGCAGCGGAAGAACAAGAAAATAAAATCCCCGATTCCCAAAAGGATGTTCGTCGTCGTGTGAAGATTGGTGCGCAAAATTTGCGAAACTTAAAACTGCGTATAGAATAAATTGTGTTACCTAGGGAGATCGTATATCCCTGTTTCCTTGCAGATCCTTAGGAGAAGGTGAAGGAGGTCAAGCATCCTCTTCTCTAGCGATGATCCACACAGTAGGGTTGCGACGACGCTCCTCAAAACTCCAGGCCTACTCTGAGGTGGCGAGGGAGAGGAGAATAGGAAAGGCAAGCAAAGGCTCTAGCCCATGAGGCTCTGAATCCCTCCTATTTATAAAGGTCCCCTGTCAAACCCTAATGGGTCCTCCCCTAGTGGGTATTAGATCTGCATCCAATAAGACAAGGGCTCCGTCGGATATCTCATATCCGAACCACTACTCATCGCAATGCCTACCATATGTGTGTGACCCTCTAGGCCCAATATCGAGCTGGCCGTGAGTCATACCTATTAGAACTCCTTCTAACTCAGTGAATTATTATCTCTATAATAATTCACTAGACTCATCGACTACGGACGTACTAGGCCACTATGCCGTAGTCCCCACACGATACAGGGGAATCCAATCCATTGGACCTGTCTGTCCTCAGTTACCGTGTACCTATAGTCCCTCATCCATCTAATATCCCAGAGACCGTATATCGACCATGGTGCTGTCAGACCCATACGGTTTCTACTCGAGTCTCGCTCTAATTGGATTCTCCCGGAGAACTCTTTCTCTCTCAACCCGAATGACCCTGGCCAGGGATTTGTCTGAGCAAGAATACATGGGATATTCCTCTCATGACGCCGAGAGTGGATGATCCTCTATCGATACTCAATAGCCCTCGTAAGGTCGACTACCACTCCCAATGACCAGCTGTACTAGATCTGGGACAGCCAAACCTATAAGTCTGGTATCAAAGAGTGGAGCACTCATATAGGACATCCTTGGTGTCTCAAGTCTAAGGACCAGATATACCACTAGGACTACGAAATCGCTGTCTAACAATAAGGCATCATCAACCATCCAGCATTCCGTAAGCGGATCAATCAGTGAACTCATTCTCCAATGAGCACCTGTACTGTATCCCTAGTGTCCCTACACGAGCAGCTATGAGACCAGCTGCATCCATCATATGGACGGGTATACAGCACACCAGTCTGTCCGGTTATCACGATGTCCCTCTCGAGTAACCTATGACCAGGATTATTTATGATATATGTTTAAAGGTGAATCGATCTCATTATCGTGATCTCATCACGATCCGATTCCCATTGCACAAATCCAAGGACATCACAATATATATATGCATTTATGCAATACTTATAAAGTGATATACGCCAAAATATAATATGCAAAAAGATTCTGTATCAAGTCACACGTGCCATCACTCACGTGATTGGCTTGTTAGGCACCTATGACTAGCAATCTCCCACTTGACCTAAAGCCAATCACCTATGTGTCTGATCCCCATCAGACCCCTGTGACGCTCAAAGACAATCTAAGACAACGATTTTGTCAGTGGATCTGCAATGTTATCTTCGGATGGAACTCTTTTCACTACTACATCTCCTCGGGTTATGATCTCTCTGATAAGCTGGAACCTCCTCAGAATACTTCTGATGAGACCCGGGTTCCCTTATTTGAGTAATCGCCTCATAGTTGTCGCAATATAAGGAAGTCGACTTCTCGCTATCCGGAATGACTCCCAAATCTGTAATGAACTTCTTCAACCAGACTCCCTCCTTTGTTGCATCTGATGCAGCAATGTACTCTGCCTCTGTGGTCAAGTCAGCAGTGGTATCTTGCTTGGAACTCTTCCAGCACATTGCTCCTCCATTCAAGGTGTACACATACCCTGAATTCGACTTGCTATCATCGACATCAGACTGAAAACTTGAGTCAGTGTAGCCTTCAACCTTAAGGCTATTACCTCCATATACTAGTAAAAGATCATTCGTCCTTCTCAAGTACTTAAGGATATACTTTACTGCTTTCTAGTGCTCCAAGCTTGGATCCGCCTGATACCTGCTCGTGACACTCAGAGCATGCGCTATATCAGGCCTAGTACATAGCATGACATACATGATAGACCCTATTGCTGAGGCATAAGATATCATATTCATGTTCGCCCTTTCTTCTGGAGTCTTTGGGGATATACTCGTAGAAAGCGATATCCCATGTCTCATCAGTATGAGACCTCTCTTGGAATTTTCTATGCCAAACCTTTTGACAATGGTTTCTATATACCTGGATTGGGACAAGCCAAGCATCCTCTTGGATCTATCTCTATAGATCCTAATCCCCAAGATATAGGATGCTTCTGTTAGGATCAAGAGCACTAAGAGGGGGGGGGGGGGGTGAATTAGTGCAGCGGAAATTTTTCAGCGATTAAAACCGAAAGCTGCGTTCGTTTGACAAAAAACGATTTCAATGTAAAAGCCGATTCTAAGATTACTTAAGATTAAGCGAGATGACGTTAAAGTAAATCTACAAAGGCAGTTTGCAGTTTATAATGAAAATCAGAATTCAAGCGCAAACTGAAATGCGACGTTCGTACGATAAAACCAGTTTACATCTAAATGACAATTTTGAAGATACTGAACTTTGAGATATGTTTTATACATGCGCAGAAGGCAGTTTGCAGTTATGATTGAAATCAAGACGTAAACGTAAACTGAAATGTAATGATCGTACGAAAAAGCCGATTTACGTCTAAACGCAGATTCAGAAAGTTCTGAACTTAGAAATTTGTTTGTAAAAGCGCAGAAGGCAATAGCTATTTAGGAGGCTTGCAGTAAAGTTAAAATGCTCAAAGTAAATGCAAACCGAGATTTAGAGTGGTTCGGTCAATCTTGACCTACTCCACTTTTGGCTTCCTCCACCGACGAGGTCACCGACGTCAACTAGAGGCCTTCCTTCAATAGGCGAAGGCCAACCACCCTTTTACAGTTTCACTCCTTTTGACGGGCTTAGGAGACAACCCTTACAGAATTTTCTCTCCTCTCTTTACAACTCAAAACTTTGAAGAACGGAGGGAGGAGAACTTTTGGCCTTTACAACAATTTTGAGCTCTAAGAATCACAGAAAGATATCAAGATTTCGAGTGTAAGTTGCTACCTTTCAGTGCTGAATGGGGGGGTATTTATAGGCCCTAACCCAGTTCAAATTTGGAGCTCAAAACTGTCAATTCCCGGAATTCTGGGATCAGCAGAGCTCGAAGATTGAGCCTCTGGGCGGTGCCACCTCTGTCAGGGGCGGTTGCACCTCTCTGCCAGAGCTCGAAGACCGAGCTCAGGCGGTTGCACCTCCTAACTGGGGCGGTTGCACCGCCTGCCAGAGCTCGAAGACCGAGCTCAAGCGGTGCTACCTCCTCTCAAGAGAGGTTGCACCGCCCGGTCTCGCTTGGAGACTAAGCCCAAGCGGTTGCACCTCCTGGCTGGGGCGGTTGCACCGCCCAGTCTCCCTGGGAGACTTAGCCCAGGCGGTGCTACCTCCTGGCTTGGGCGGTTGCACCTCCCACAGCAATCAGGGTCCGAATGGGTAGATCCATTCGGCCCAATTTGAGTTTTTCAGGGGCCCAATTGCCCCAAGATTAAGCTAATGGG
Source organism: Musa acuminata AAA Group (assembly GCF_036884655.1). Classification (NCBI taxonomy): domain Eukaryota; kingdom Viridiplantae; phylum Streptophyta; class Magnoliopsida; order Zingiberales; family Musaceae; genus Musa; species Musa acuminata. The sequence goes on along the minus strand of NC_088356.1, from coordinate 32,424,364 downwards.
ATCACCTACCATTACCAACTTAATCATTATGCTAACTACGATAAATCCTAAGACAATTTCTGCAGCTTGCTCCTGTGCGTCAATCGCTTCTTCCGACGAGTTTCCGGCGAACTTCCGTCGATCATCCAATGAACCCTCGGTGATTCTCCTGCGGACTTCCGGCAAACTCCTGGACTTGCGACGATCCACTTGGCGAGTTCCGACGAGCTTCTTTGACAAGCTTATGGACTTCTCGGATTTGTTCCCGCAGAACCTCCGACGACTGTCCGAACTTCCGTCGAGCTCTCGAACTCCCAATGTGATCATTGTCATGACTCCGGCGCAACTCCTGCTGCATGTCTTACTTTCATCGTAGTTAATCCTGCACACTTATCTCAACATATAGGTTAGACAACAAATGACAATTGACTTCATCATCAAAATCCGAGATTCAACAGCTTCCCCTAAGTCCTTCATGGAGAAGTGTCTAAATAACCAAGCATTTACTGTGGATAGCATTCCTACGTTATTCCCAATGATGAGGATGTCATCCACATATAACACCAAAAAGGTGATAGCGCTCCCACTTACCTTCCTGTACACACAAGGCTCATCTTCATTCTTAACGAAGTCATAAGATCTGATTGCCTCATCAAATCTTATGTTCCAGCTTCGGGAAGTTTGCTTTAGTCTATAAATGGATCTAAGCAACCTACATACCTTATCTGGGCAGTTCTTGGACACGAATCCCTCAGGTTGCATCATATATACCTCCTCCTCGAGGTTCCCATTGAGGAATGCGGTTTTCACATCCATCTGCCAGATCTCATAATCATAGTGTGCTGCAATAGCCAATAGAATTCTGATGAATTTCAGCATTGCTACGGGTGAGAAGGTTTCGTCGTAGTCAACACCTTGCCTTTGACGATACCCCTTAGCCACTAGCCTTGCTCTATAGGTCTTTACCTTTCCATCTACTCCGATCTTTTTCTTAAAGATCCACTTGCAACCGATGGGTACAACACCTTCGGGCGCATCAACTAGGTTCCAAACCTTATTGGAGTACATAGAATCCATCTCAGAATTCATGGCTTCTTGCCACTTCCTGGAGTCTATACTCATAACAGCCTCCTCGTAGGTCTGAGGATCAATATCCTCAACATCCTCTCCTCTAATATGTCCCACATATCCTTTAGGAGGATGGGATACTCTATCAGACCTGCGTAAAGTTGAAACTTGTGTATTAGGTACCTGAACAAACTCGGGCTGCAGAGTGGTGCTTGAGCTTGGTTCTCCAACCTCACTCAACTCTATCATTCTCCCACTATCTCTGCCAAGAATGTGTTCCTTCTCAAAGAACACTACTCTCTTAGCTACAAAGACCTTTTGGTCCTCGAGATGATAGAAATAATACCCACAAGTTTCCTTGGGGTATCCCACAAATCTGCATCGCTCTGTCCTTGATTCTAACTTATCGGGGTTGTGTCTTTTAACATGGGCAGGGCAGCCCCAAATCTTAACAATCTTAAGATCAGGCTTCTTCCCTTTCCATATCTCATATGGTGTAGACACTACCGACTTAGTTGGAACTTTGTTCAGAAGGTAAGCTGCAGTTTCTAGGGCATATCCCCAGAATGAGATGGGTAGGTCAGTGAAACTCATCATGGACCGTACCATATCTAATAACGTACGATTTCTCCTTTAAGAGACACCATTGAGCTGAGGTGTATAAGGAGGTGTCCATTGGGATAATATCTCATGGTCCTTGAGGAACTGAGTAAACTCTGTACTTAAGTACTCACCTCCTCGATCTGATCGAAGAGTTTTGATACTCTTTCCAGTCTGGTTCTCCACCTCATTCTTATACTCTCTGAATTTCTCAAAGGCCTCGGACTTGTACTTCATTAAGTACACATATCCATACCTTGAGAAATCATCAGTAAATGTAATGAAGTAGGAGTAACCTCCAATGGCATGAGTTGACATGGGTCCACATACATCACTATGTATGAGTTCCAACAACTCAGTGGCTCTCTCTCCAGTTCCACTAAATGGAGAGTTGGTCAGCTTTCCACGAATTCAAGGCTCACAAGTTGCATATGACACATAGTCGAATGGATCTAGATATCTATCATTTAGTAACTTTTGAATCCTTCCCTCATGGATATGACCTAGCCTACAATGCCATAGGTATGCACTGTTCACCTCATCTCGTTTCCTCTTAGACACTTACATTCATGATATGTGGAGTAGTGTCTTGCATAAACAAACCTTTATGCAATATTCCTCTCGTCAATCTCCCCTCGGCTTTGCTAGAATTTACAATAAATTGTAGATGTGATATGCAATACTGGTATCCAATACCAATACACTATCACAAAAATTTGACAATTGGAGATTGATCATGAATGTACCGATAGCATCTCCAAGCTTCTATTTCGCCCTCTCTGCAAGGTACTCTTTGCAGTTCCTCTTCTAGTGCCCATCTTTACCACAGTGAAAGCACTGGTCTTTGTCCTTTGTTGGGTCTTTCTTAGCAACCTTTGCTTTACTTGGTTTGCCCTTACCCTTTCCCTTCTCAAGGGACCTTTCTACTTTCCTTTTCTTTTTGGTCTCACCAGTGTAGAGAACTGGCTTCTCTTTCTTAATAGTACTCTCTGCCTCCCTCAACATATTGAGGAGTTCTGGGAGAGTCACCTCAAGCTTGTTCATATTAAAATTTATTATGAACTGTGAAAAGGAATCTGGTAGGGACTGAAGCACAATGTCCACACACAAGTTATCCTCTAGGACCATTCCTAGACCTGTGAGTTTCTCTATCCACTCAATCATCTTTAGGACATGGTTCTGAACCGGTGTCCCCTTAGTCATCCTAACGCGGAAGAGGCTCTTAGATATCTCATATCGCTGAGTCCTTCCCTATTCCTCAAACAATTTACGGACATGTAGGAGAATGGATCTGGCATCCATCTTTTCATGTTGTCTCTGTAACTCAAGAGTCATAGAGCCCAACATATAGCACTGAGCAAGAGTGGAGTCATCAATGTACTTCACGTAGCGAGCGATCTCATCCTCGTTTGCCCCTTCTTCGGGCGTAAGCATCACTGTATCAAGAACGTACACGATTTTCTCCGCTGTGAGAACAATTCTCAAGTTATGGAGCCAATCCGTATAATTTGGACCAGTGAGGCAGTTGACATCAAGTATGCCACGTAAGGGATTTGAAAGCAACATTTTCTAAAAATAAAGATGCAGTAGAAATGAATAACATGCAGATTTTGTAAGAAATAAACTATCAAGATATGGACTTCTATCTTAATATGCTCCCACTATTTTACTAACGAGTTACGCGACACCCTCAGCACGTGAAACGGATATCTCCGACAGACTTCTAGTGGGGATCAGGATCTAATCAGCGTCTTAGTGTAACCTCGAGGGACTCGACCAATCACACTAAGCCTAAAAGGTAGGCAACTCTTGCCGATCACAACTCCATATGATTCCCGTCCTATTCGGCCTCCGAATCACCATAGCCTCGAGGGACTCGACCAACCATGATGCTCGGTTAAGTCAACACCTTCATTACAAGATTAGTCTGATTTGATGATATACCCTCGAGGGACTCGACCAAGCATACCATGCCCTCAGGTCACCGGTGACATCTCTATGTCATAAGCAAGATAGCGAATCACGATATAGGTGAGTCTCGAGGGACTCGACCAACTCAACCTACACCGGGAATCGGTTCCTACTTATAACGATGGAAGGCCACGTGGGTCAATCTAATTGCCTCACGTTTACCGACTTAATATTATCGAGAGATGTTTCTATGATTTGGTCTCCTAATATGACATGTCATACATATACATATTTAATGTATATCTACATCGCATGTAAATATATATACATATCTAGCATGTGTATAAGCAATCACACCAGATGATCATGGACCATAACCTAATATGATTAGGCCCGAGCCAGTAGGCCTAATCACTCACATCAAGATCTATGTGTGCAACGGTGCATCTTCATGCCCTGTGATCGTTCATCTCGTCCTTGTCGGTTCCGTCGATATCTTGATGCATCTTCATGCATCACGATCGTCCGTCTCGTGGGTCCCGCTATCGCATCCACACTCCCGCTGTGCCTCCTCATGTGATTACAACTTAATCATAGGCACGCAGGCCCGACAATAAACGAGAAATCTAATGGAGGCACGCAGACCTCAATAATAATAATCACAAGTATACACATCATACGGTCGATGATCATCCGTCCACACATCATACATCACATGTATAAATAATCATCATCATGTAGGACTACTAGATAATAATAAAAATAATAATCAACTAAACTTTTTAATTAATTAATATTTTCTGAAATCAGGGACATATAGGGAATTTCTGAATTCATAGGGGTATTTTCGTAATTTAGACAAAAGATAGAAAATAGAATTTCTAAAATTCCGAGGGGCAAAACTATCTTTTGCCTAGAAAACCCTAATGCCCTACTCCCCTTTGCTGCCGCCGCCGCCACCCTGCTGGCTGCGGCCTGTGCGGCGAGGCGAGGGCGCTGCCCTCGCCTGCAGGCGGCATGCCCGCTGGCGACGCTGCCGCTGCAGGTGGGCGCCCCTGCGGGCGGTTCTGCCGGCTGTGCTGCCCCTGCAGGTTGGCGCCCCTACGGGCGCTGCCGCCTCCGCGGGCGGTTCTGCCTGCGGGGCATCGCCCGCAGGCGGTGCTGTCCCGATAGGCGGCCGCCCCTGCGGGGGGGTTTTGCCCGCCGGAGCAACGGCAGCAGGCGCCACTGCCCTGCGGCGCCTCACCCCGCGGGAGAAGCGGCCGCAGGCGCCTCTTCCCGCGGGCTACTAGCCCCGCCGGACGCAAGCCCGCTACAAGCAGGCCGCCGGCCGGCTGCTGCAGACGCAGCCCTTGTGCTGCCTGCCTGCGGCTGCGCTGCACGCATGTAGATCGAGGGCAGCAACTATTGCTGCCTTTTCTCGCTTTTGCGTCAACGATTTTGACGTCAAAATTCTTCCTAAACACAACACAAGCAGTTCAAAACCAATCATTCGCACGAACAACCTGGCTCTGATACCACTGTTGGGAAATCTTGGGGGCGACATCACATGCGCAGCGGAAGAACAAGAAAACAAAATCCCCGATTCCCAAAAGGATGTTCGTCGTCGTGCGAAGATTGGTGCACAAAATCCGCGAAACTTAAAACTACGTATAGAGTAGATTGTGTTACCTAGGGAGATCGTATATCCCTGTTTCCTTGCAGATCCTTAGGAGAGGGTGAAGGAGGTCAAGCGTCCTCCTCTTTAGCGGTGATCCACACAGCAAGGTTGCGCCTGCTCTGAGGTGGAGAGAAGAATAGGAAAGGCAAGCAAAGGCTCTAGCCCATGAGGCTCTGAATCCCTCCTATTTATAGAGGTCTCCTGTCAAACCCTAATGGGTCCTCCCCTAGTGGGTATTGGATCTGCATCCAATAAGACAAGGGCTCCGTCGGATATCTCATATCCGAACCTCTACTCATCGCAATGCCTACCACATGTGTGTGACCCTCTAGGCCCAATATCGAGCTGGTCGTGAGTCATACCTGTCAGAACTCCTTCTAACTCAGTGAATTATTATCTCTGTAATAATTCACTCGACTCATCGACTACGGACGTACTAGGCCACTACGCCGTAGTCCCCAGACGATACAGGGGAATCCAATCCATTGGACCTATCCAAATAATCCTCAGTTACCGTGTACCTATAGTCCCTCATCCATCTAATATCCCAGAGACCGTATATCGACCATGGTGCTGTCAAACCCATACGGTTTCTACTCGAGTCTTGCTCTAATCGGATTCTACCGGAAAACTCTTTCTCTCTCAACCCGAATGACCCTGGCCAGGGATTTGTCTGAGAAAGAATACATGGGATATTCCTCTCATGATGCCGAGAGTGGATGATCCTCTATCGACACTCAATAGCCCTCATAAGGTCGACTACCACTCCCAATGACCAGTTGTACTAGATCTGGGACAGCCAAACCTATAAGTCTGGTATCAAAGAGTGGAGCACTCATACAGGACATCCTTGGTGTCTCAAGTCTAAGGACCAGATATACCACTAGGACTACGGAATCGCTATCTGACAATAAGGCATCATCAACCATCCAGCATTCCGTAAGCGGATCAATCAGTGAACTCATTCTCCAATGAGCACCTGTACTGTATCCCTAGTGTCCCTACACAAGCAGCTATGAGACCAGCTGCATCCATCATATGGACAGGTATACAGCACACCAGTCTATCTGGTTATCACGATGTCCCTCTCGAGTAACCTATGACCAGGATTATTTAGGATATGTGTTTAAAGGTGAATCGATCTCATTATCGTGATCTCATCACGATCCGATTCCCATTGCACAAATCTAAGGACATCACAATATATATATATGCATTTATGCAATAGTTATAAAGTGATATACGCCAAAATATAATAAGCAAAAAGATTATGTATCAAGTCACACGTGCCATCACTCATGTGATTGGCTTGCTGGGCACCTATGACTAGCAGGTACCACCCAATGCAAGAAAGCACTAGCGTTGGTACTGCTAGTACCCTAAAAATCGGGGATGAGACTCTTTTAGGGTCTAAGTTTGAATCCACTTGAGGCCTATAAATACCCCTCTCATCCCTACTTAGATAACATAACAACTGAGTATACAAATTGGGAAAAACTCTATTGTAATCTTGATAGATCTCCTCCTCTATCCTAAATGTTTAGAATTCTATTTGAGGAGTAAGTGGGGGTGTAAAGGTTCTCTCCTAAACTTATCAAAAGAAGAATCGAGTTGTAAAGGTAGTTGATCTTCGCCCATTGAAGGAAGATCGATAGTGGATGCCGGTGGACTCGATGGAAGAGGAATCGGTAGAGTGGATGTAGGTCACGATGACCGAACACTATAAAACTCGGTTTGCATTTATATTTGAGCAATTTACCTTTACTATAAACTGTTTTATATACCTACTTCTTTCACTACATATACGAACGAGATTTCAAGTTATCTTTCCGATACAAAATTGGTTTTAATCGAACGAAGAGTTTTTTCAAAACCGACGTTATTATCCACTGCACTAATTTACCACCCCACCCCCCCCCCCCTCTCTTAGTGCCGACTCAATCCTAACAATCGGGTCTTAATGACCTATGAAATGAGTTGTATGGCACAAAATAAATATGAGAATAACCTTCCAAAGAACATAAAGGATTTGACACTTCGAACAATAGAATACCACTTGAGTGATAACTCAAGTGATGATGATGATGACTTTGAACTTCTCATTATAAAATTTAAAAATTTCATGAAATAATAATTAAAAAATAAAAATAAACTTTAAAAAAAAGTTACCAAAGAATAAGAAAGTATTCAAGGTGGTTTGGGACGAATCGAGCTTGTATGATGACGAGAAGCAAACCAACAACGATAAGGTGGTGAACTACGCCTTAATGGTCTTCGACGACGAGATAACCAAAACCCCTTTACTTTATTTTAAAATTACTTGATTCCTTTTCATGAGTTATTTTTAAATTAGTTAGTAAAAATAATAAAAAATAAAAAATTACAAAAAAATAAATAAAAGGGGATTATGCTTTACTTTCTAGTGGTTTGAAAAATTAAAAAATTGATCATGACAATTACATCTCTTTATGATAAAGGAACAAAATATTAGATTTAAATCTAATGCTTATACACCTATTAAGATTAATCCAATGTATGTTATAAGAAACAATTATATGTATCTTGATGATTTTGTATTGCTTTTCGGTTTTAAACATGATGGATGGTTTTCACACAAAAGAAACATGACCATTGAAATAAATCACATAAAACGAAACACATAAAAAAGAAAATATATTATCATTGGAATCAAATTGATAAATCAAATCGTTTGTTTAAAGAAGCCTTATGTTTAATGTGTTATATTTTTTGTCATGATGATTTTGATGATGAAATTTATGTTTTAATTTTAATCAATGATGCATGGATTTGGCATAAAATAAAAGGGCATGCATGTATGAAATTAATCGCATAAGTTGAAATAAAAAAGAGGAAAATATTTTTCTTTAAAATTTCTCAATCTCTACCTTATCGAGTTTTCTAAAAAGGAGATTGATGAGTCTATTTGTATCATTTTTATGAATCTCTTGGACTATCAAAATGATTTCACTAATTTAAATTTGAATGACTTTTATATAAATCTTTCACATATTCTTGAGATTTATGAATCAAAATCTTATATCTCCTATGCTTCTTCTTGTCATTTACTAACGAGGAGAATTTTCTAGATGAATCATGAATTTTTTAGAATTATTACTATTTTTTTAATCGAGACATTATGCATGAATTAAGTTCTCATGTGAATCTATCTACGTTGTTTTCATTGAATTTTCTGAAAAGTGATTTTGATGATGATTTTGGATCTATTTTCATATGACTAATGAGATGATATATCCAACTAAATTATCTATCATATTTACGACTTTTGATATATTCAATATGAAATATCTTTCTTAATGCATGTATGATTTACTATTTTAAGAGAACATTTAGCAAATCGTGATAAGTTGAGATTTTCTTTATATGAATCAAGATTTTTCATTATTCTCCTATGATTCTACTTGCTATATATTAAAGTGAAGCTTTATTAAAGTTATGATCTTGATTTCTCACAATTATAATTTAAATTTTCTATCAAATGAATCAAGATTGTTTTCTATTTAAAAAGAGATTTGTCGAAATGATTCAGTCTTTTGGTATTCATGACTTGATCTTTTATTTTTTATGATTGAAACATTGATGTAAATCTATCCGTGTCATTTATCTTTGTCATAATTTAAAAATTGATGTAAAAAGAAAAGAATTACAACATTATATTCTTCACTTCTTTATGACAATGATAAAGGGGGAGAAAGAATTGCTAGCTCAAGATGCAAATTTTAGAAACTTGCACATTGCAAAGGGAAGAAAAACTTGCTAGCTTGCATGTTCTAAACTTGCTATTTACTATCTCGCATTCTTTTTCAAAAACTTGCTTGTTTGAATATCGTAAAGAAAAGCAAACATGCTAATTTACACATCTAGCAAAATTTATAAACTTACAAAACTCAAAATTGTTACTAGCTTAAATGTTGTAAAATAATGTAAAATTTTGCTAGCTTGCGCTTTGCAAAGGAAGCAAAAATTGCTAGCTTGCATTTCTCAAAAGAGAAGAAAGAACTCACTAGCTTACATATTTTAAAGTGATGGGAAAGTTGCTAAATTCCTAAGCTTATACCTCTAAAACATTGATAGTTGCACTTCTCCTTTTCGTTGATGATAAAGGGGGAGAAGATATAATGATGATCATGCGTGATATGATGTATTTTTATTTTTTAAAATATTACATAATTTTCTGAATTTAAAGGTTATATCAATATGGTATATTGATAGGAGGAAGTTAAGGTTAACTCCATCATCAATTGGTTATCATCATCAAAAAGGAGGAGATTGTTTAATCTCGGATTTTGATAATGAAACCAATTGATATATTTATGATATGATCCGCATTTTGAGTGATGCAGGAAGTTTCGATCAGGGAGAGACAATTAAAGCAAGAAGAATCATGTTGAGCTAGAGTGGAATATGTCAGAAGATTGGATGTCGAGCCGGAAGATCAGTCGATGTATTGGCAAAAAGGCCTTGGCCCATGGGTTCGGGCATCAGGCTAAGAAGAGCAAAAATTGTGCCAAGGAAATCGGAGTTGCAGAGGTCAACTAGTCAATTGGGCAATAGGCCTCAAGAGATGATGATGCACCGAAGAATCCGACGAGGCATCGATGAACCAATGACATACTAGATAACATTTGATTTAGCTTTGTAATAATTGTCTAGATCGAAGTAGGTTTTAGGCATAATTGGGTTGGAATTGGGCTAACTCAATTATGGGTCAATTGGGCCCAAGTTTGGGTTGTGTTGGGCTAAGTGAAAGGCACAAATAGTGACCCAACAGATGGAACCATCAGTGGCATAATCTTTGAGACTGTGTCTAGCGGTGGTACTGTCAGTCTAGATGGTGTACCACCCAGACTTAGTCTTTGAGACTGTCAGGTGGTGGTATGGCCCAAACACAGTCTCCTAAGCGATGGTACCGCCTAGTGTTAGTGCTACAAGTAGTGGTATCGCCCAGCACAGACAGTGGTACTGCCAGTACCCTGAAAATCGGGGATGAGACACTTTTAAGCTCTAAGTTTAAATCCACTTGAGGCCTATAAATACCCCTCTTATCCCTAGTTAACACACACAAGCACAAAGAGCTTAAAAGTGGGAAATGTTAGGATCAAGAGCGGAACTAAGAGAGGGGGGGGGGGTTGGTGAATTAGTGCAGTAGAAAAATCGATGATTTCAAAAAATAATTGTTTCAATTAAATCCATTTCGAAAAGATATTAAACTTGAAGGTGTTCGTAAGAGTGTAAAGAGAAAGTTAAGGAAGATTACAGTAATATAAATTATTCAAATAGAAATGCAAACCAGAATTTAGAGTGGTTCGATCGTTATGACCTATATCCACTTCTGATTCCTCCTCCATCGAGGTCACTGACATCCACTAATAGTCCTCCTTCAATAGGTGAAGACCAACCATCTTTTACAACTCTTTCTCCTTTTACTGGGTTTAGGAGATGACCCTTTCAAGCCTCACTCCTCTTTTTTTGGGTGGTTACAAAGCTAAGAGATGGCGGGGAGGACTCTTCTCACTTTTACAATACTTTAACACCTCAAGAATTTAAGACTATGTTAATACTTTTGTGTCCTTTCAGGCAAAAAAGGATGGGGCATTTATAGGCCTCAATGACTTTAGAATTGGAGTCAAAAAGTGTCACATCCCTATATTTTAGAGTACTAACGATACCACCGCTATTATTGGACGGTACTACTACCTGACACCCGACACTTGGTAGTACCACCACCCAATATAGTCGATACGATCGCTTGACAGGGCTCAGAGACCGAGCTTTGGCGGTACCACCGCCTGATAGGGGCGGTCCCACCACTGGCAACATTAACTACCGGTGGTACAACCACCTAGTCTAGGTAGTACCACCACCCAGAACACTTAGGAGACTGAGTCCCAAGTAGTGCCACTGCCGGCCATGGTTTCAAGTGCTGAATAAGCTATTCAATCTGGCCCAATTCAGCCCTATTAAGAGCCTAATTAGCCCCTAACTAAATTAACGGGATTATCTCCCAATCCTAACTTAATTTATGGACTAACTATAATAATTAAGACATTTGATAAAGCATTTTTATTCCAGTACGTCAATTTTTTTTCCAACGATCTTCCGACGAACTTCCGATGATCTCTCGGCAATGTTCCGGTAGACTCCCGGCAAGCTCCTGGACTTTACGACGATCTTCTTGGCGAGTTTCGACGAGCTTCTTTGGCAAGCTCCTGAACTTCTCGGTTGGTTCCGGTAGAACTTTCGATGAACGTCCGGACTTCCGACGAACTCTTGAACTCCCAACGAGATCTCGATCTTGACTCCGGCACAACACCTACTTTACATCTTACTATTATTGTAGTTAATCCTGCACACTTTTCTCAACATATAGATTAGATCAAACAATTTTCAATTGATTTTATCATCAAAATCTGAGATTCAACAATCTTCCCTTTTTTTATGATGACAATCAATTGATAACGGAGTTAACCTTAACTCTCCCTATCTTATGCCAAACTTGAGAAAAGACATTCTTGAATTCAATGCCTTTGAATTCAAGCATCAAACCGATAAGTTAAATTCATTTAAACTTATCAATATGCACATCTTGATTCTTATCATGATTTACCAATCTCAAAATACGATGTCACATATTTATAAAAATGATGTCAAGGCTTGACATCTATTTTCAAGTCCAATGATGATAGACAATCATTATTTTCAAATATGATATGAATTTCAAATATGAAATTTAGCAAGATGATAAAGATAGCAATTCATCGTTCCATGGCAAGATAGCAAGTTGAGCTCATGATATCTTATCATAATGAAAGACATTTATCAAGTATTCATGAAACATTTCAAGTATCTACAATGCATATGAAATTTAGTAAGATGATAAAGATAGCAATTCATCGTTCCATGGCAAGATAGCAAGTTGAGCTCATGATATCTTATCATAATGAAAGACATTTATCAAGTATTCATGAAACATTTCAAGTATCTACAATGCATATGAAATACATTTTAATTTGTTTCAAGCATTTGCGATGTGTTGCAATGTATTTGACGATTCCAATTATATTTCAAGCATTCACAAAAAATACAAGTATTTATGATAAGCATTTACGATAGGATACATTGCATACATTTACAATGCCAATTTATCATCAATTTACCACATTTTGGTATCATTTTTCCTCCTTTGTCATCAACAAAAAGGAGAACAATTCAACAATGCAAGTGTGGTAAAAATTCAAGTAAGTTTTACACTAGTTTATCCAATCGATATTGCTTCGTTTCATGGTAACATTCAAAAGTTCTCAACATCAAAAGTTATCAACATTAAATAGAGAGATTCCATCAACTTCTCCCCCTTTGTCATCAAAACTTTGCATGAAAAAGGAAAGTAAGGAGAGAATCCATTAAGAACCAAATTTATGAAATGATTTGAATTAAGTCAAAAATAATAAATGAGTTTCATTAAATCATGCTTCAATTTTAACAAAGAGAAGGGATTCATGAAAAGGATCAAAATATTCATGTGAAATCAAATCCTCATTCTTGCAAGTGATCATCTCATACTAAAAATTCATAAAAAATTCTTCTTTCATGAGAAGAGTAAGGAAGAATTAATGTGAAAGAAGCATCATATGAACAATAAAAGAAATTTTATGAATAAACCATCATAAATCAAATCTATTTCTCATTAAAAATTCATGAAAACCTTATTTATGAAATAATTTCATGAAAGTTTTAAAGAATAGAGAAAGTCCGAAAAAGATATACATCAAATTCATGCATTCGGATAAATTAACATTCCTAACTCCCTTCTAATAAAATCAAATTGTTCTTTACTTAAAGGTTTTGTAAAGATATCAGCTAATTGATATTTTGTGTCAATAAACTCTAAAGATATATCATGGTTATTAACATAATCTCTTATGAAATGATGTCTAATGTCAATATGTTTAGTTCTAGAATGTTGAATAGGATTTTTTGTTAAACATATTACACTCGTGTTATCACATTTTATGGGAATGTTCTTAAGATGAATCTTATAATCTTCTAATGTATTTTTCATCCATAAAACTTGTGCACAATATGCACTCGCAACTATGTATTCGGTTTAAGTTATAGATAGTGCAACCGAGTTTTGCTTCTTGGAAGACCAAGAGACAAGTGCATGACCTAAGAATTGACATGTTCCGAATGTACTTTTTTTCTCTAATCTATATCCAGCAAAATCCGCATCACCATAAGCAATTAGTTTAAAGTTCTCGGATTTTGGATACCATAATCTTAAATTAGTGGTTCCTTTAAGATATCTAAGAATTCTTTTAACCGCTTTAGGATGAGATATCTTAGGATTAGATTAAAACCTAGCACAAAGTCCTACACTAAACATGATGTCTGGTCTAGTTGTAGTGAGGCATAGTAAACTACCTATCATACCCCTATAAGCTTTTTGATCAAAGCTTTCTCTACTTTCGCCAATGTCTAACTTAGAAGAGGTACTCATAGGAGTGTTAATAGCCTTTGAACTATCCATATTAAACATTTTTAGCAAGTCTAAAGCTTTTTTTATTTGACTAAGAAAAATATCATTACTAAGTTGTTTGATTTGTAAGCCTAAAAAGAAAGTTAGTTTACCTGTTAAGCTCATTTCAAACTCTTGGCTTATAACCTTGGCAAATGATTCATATAGAGATTCATTTGTTGAACCAAAAATAATATCATTAATATAAATTTGAACAATAAGAAATTTATTTTTAAAATTTTTAATAAACAATAGAGTATCGACCTTGCCTTTAGAAAAAAATATTTTGGAACTAAGTCTCTCATACCAAGCCTTGGGGCTTGTTTTAATCCATAGAGAGCTTTAGTCAATTTAAACACATGATTAGAAATATTATCATTCTCAAATTTGGGAGGTTGTTCAACATAAACTTCTTCGGAAATAAAGCCATTAAGAAAAGCATTTTTGACATCCATTTGAAATAACTTGAAATTATTACTACTAGCATAGGCAAGGAGCATCCTTATGGCTTCTAATCGTGCCACAAGAGCGAAGGTTTCTTCATAAACGATACATTCTTCTTGGTTGAAACCCTTGGCCACTAATCTAGCTTTATTTCTAACCACAATACCAAATTCATCTTGCTTATTTCTAAAGACCCATTTAGTACCAATAACTAAATGGTCATTTGGCCTAAGAACAAGATTTCACACCTCATTTCTCTTAAATTGGTTCAACTCTTCTTGCATTGCGATAACCCATGAATTATCTTTCATAGCCTCGTCAATACATTTAGGTTCAATTTGAGAAAGAAAAGCGACGGCGGCATAAAAATTTTTAAGAGAAGAATGAGTTTGAACCCCTTTTGATGTGTCTTCTATGATTAGCTCTTTAGGATGAGCATCTATATACTTCCATTCCTTGGGTAAGAATGTTTCGGAAGAATATGCATCTAACTTGCTAGTTGGAGAAGAGGGTTCATTTAAATTTAAAGAATCAAAATTAAGATCATCATCAAACTCATTTTTCTTAAGATTGAAAACTTCATTAAATACAACATAAATAGACTCTTCTATAACCAAAGTTCTTTTGTTAAAAATATGAAATGCTTTAGAAATAGAAGAATAGCCAGGAAAAATTCCTTCATCGGATTTTGCATCAAATTTTCCTAAGGCATCTTTTTTATTTAAGATAAAACATTTACAACCAAAAACTTTAAAATATGAAATGTTAGGTTTTCTGTTATTCCACAATTCAAAAAGAGTTTTGGAAAGTAATGGTCTTACTAGAACCCTATTCATGACATAGCATGCTGTATTAATAGCTTCGGCCCAAAAATATTTGGGTAGGTTATATTTGTTCAATTGTAATTTTGATGATGAAGTCAATTGTAATTTGTTTGATCTAATCTATATATTGAGAAAAGTATGCAGGATTAACTATGATAGCAGTATAAAGCAGGTGTTGTGCCGGAGTCAAGATCGAGATCTCATTGGGAGTTCGAGAGTTCAATGGAAGTCCGGACGTTCATCGGAAGTTCTGTCGGAACCAACTGAGAAGTCTAAGAGCTTGCCAAGGAAGCTTGTTGGAACTCACCAAGAAGATCATTGTAAAGTCCAGGAGCTTACCGGGAGTCTGCCGGAACATTGCTGAAAGTTCGTCGATGTTCGCCGAAAGTATGCCAGAAGCTCGCCGGAAGAGCAATTGACGCACCGGAATAAGAAACAATGTAAATTATGTTTTAATTATCGTAGTTAAAGCATAAATTAAGTTAGAATTGAAAGATGATCTCATTAACTTAATTAGGGGCCAACTGGGCCCTTAGTAGTGCTGAATTGGACTGAAGTGAGATGCCAATTCAGCCCTTGAAAATATGGCCGATGGTGGCACCGCCTGGAAGGCAGTGCCCCTAGATTTCTAGGCAGTGGTACCACCGACAGTAATGCTGCTAGTGGTGGTACTGCCCCTATTCGACGATGGTACCGCCTAGTGTCAGATCAACGATGGTAGTACCGTTCAATAACGGCGATGGTACCACCAGTACCCCGGATTCCGGGGATGTGATACTTTTTTGCTCCAATTTTGAAGCCATTGGGGCCTATAAAAACTTTACCCTTTTCTGCATGAAAGGGTATAAAAGTATTGGCTTAATCTTAAATTCTTGAGTCATAAAAGTGTTATAAAAGCCTTGTAACCATCCAAGAAAGAGGAGTGAGAATTGTAAGGGTTGTCTCCTAAACCCAAGAAAATGAGAAAGTGCTATAAAGAGGTGTTCGGTTTTCACCTATTGAAGGAAGGCCTTTAGTGGATGCCGGAGATCTCGTCGGAGGAGGAATCCGAAAGTGGATGCAGGTCACCTTGACCGAACCACTCTAAATTCCGGTTTGCTTTTCATTTGTGTAATTTACTTTATTGCAAACCTCCTTAGTCTTCTCTTGCACTTTTACGAAAGCTTTCAAGTTTAACTTCTTTCTGAAATAGATTGAATTAAAACCATTTTTGTCGGAATCAGTTTTAAACGATACGAATAATTTTTTGAAATCGTAAAATTTTTTCACTGCACTAATTCACCCCCCCCCCCCCCCCCCCCCTCTTAGTGCTGCTCTTGATTCTAACAATTGGTATTAGAGCAAGGTTCACTCTCATTTGGTTTTAAACCCAAGAGAGATGGCATTTATCGGCAACCTAGAGGGTCATTCAATTACACGTCCGCCCATATTCAATGGGACGGATTACACATATTGAAAGACTACAATAAGGATCTTCCTAATTTCAATGGATTTCAAATTATAGGATATTGTAGAAAATGGCTTTCTAAGTCTTCTTTTCCAATGAACGATTGGAATGAGTTGAAGAAGAAGACTTTCACTTTAAATGCAAAGGCTATTAATGCCTTGTTTTGTGCATTAGATAAAAACGAGTTTAATCGAGTATCTATTTATGAAATAACTTTTGATATTTTAGAGTTAAGGAATCAAAAATTAATCTTTTAGTATATTCTTATGAGTTATTTCGAATGAAACCGAGTGAGACCATTGGAGACATATACACCTGATTTACAGATGTCTCAATGGTCTAAAAGGACTTGGTAAAAGTTTCTCGAATTTTGAACTTATTAATAAGATTTTAAGATCCCTTCCAAAAAGTTGGAACCCTAAAGTAACGGTCATTCAAGAGACTAAAGATCTAAATAATTTTCCTTTTAAAGAACTAATTGGGTCACTAATGACCTATGAAATAACATGTAAAGCTCATGAAGAGCTTGAAGACATCCTTCTAAAGAACAGAAAGGATATGGCACTGAGAACACAAGAAGACCACTTGAAAGAAAACTCAAGTGATGAGGACTTTGATGATGATGTGGCACTCTTAACAAAGTAGTTCAAAAGATTCATAAAAAAAAATAAATTTAAAAATGATACTAAAAATAAATTTGAACCTAAGAAAGAACAAGTGATATGTTATGAATGCAAGAAGCCAGGACACTTCAAGAGTGAATGTCCCTAAGCAAAGAGGAGACAACCAAAGAAGAAGGCTCTCAAAGCTACATGAGATGACTCAGGTGCTTCCGAAGAAGAGGAGCCAACCAACACCGAGCAAGTTGCTTACTATGTGCTAATGGCTATTAGAGATGATGAAACAAGTTCATTAGATGTAAATTTAACTTTCGATGAGCTTTCAAGTACTTTTCATGAATTGTTTGATGAATGTAGAATCTTGAGTAAAAAATATAACTCTTTAAAAAAGGAATATGCTTCTCTTATTAGCAATTTTGATAGATTAAAAGTTGAGCACAATGGTTGTCTAGCTTCATATACGAAATGTGATGAACTAGAATTACTTCAAAAAGAAAACTTGCTACTTAAGAAAACCTTAGAAAAGTTTGAGGTTGGTAGCAAATCCTTGAACATGATCTTTGCCAACAAGGGTCACATGTTGAATCTCGTATTTTGATGATGAAACTCCTTGATATATGTTTATGATTTAATCTGCGTTTTGAGTGACGCAGGGTGCTTCGATTAGGATGAGACAATTAAAGCAGGAACATCATGTTGTGCCGGAGGAACTGTTAGGATCGAGAGCACTAAGAGGGGGGGGTGAATTAGTGCAGCGGAAATCTTACAGCGATTAAAACCAAAATCTGCGTTCGTTCAATAAAACTATTATGATGCAAAAGCTAATTCTCAATTTGTATCTAAGTGCAGTTTGCGTCTAAGCGCAGATTGCGTCTAAGCGCAGTTTGTGTCTAAACACAGTTAGCGTCTAAGCGCAGATTGCGTCTAAGCGCAGTTTACGTCTAAACGCAGATTTACGTCTAAATGCAGTTTTACGTCTAAACGCAGATTTACGTCTAAACGCAGTTTTACGTCTAAACGCAGATTTACGTCTAAACTCAGATTTACGTCTAAACGCAGTTTTACGTCTAAACGCAGATTTACGTCTAAACGCAGTTTTACGTCTAAACGCAGATTTACGTCTAAACTCAGTTTACGTCTAAAACGTCTTTACACAGTTTGAGCAGTTTTACGTCTAAACTCAATTTTACGTCTAGACGCAGTTTCAAAGGGATCTGAACTTTAGAAACTCATAAAAGCGCAGAAGACAGTTTTGCAGAATCAAGGCGTAAACGTAAACTGCGATGTAAATATCGTACGAAAACGCTGGTTTACGTCTGAAAGCAGATTCGGACAGATCAACACTTAAAAACTTGTTCGTGAAGGCGTAGAAGACAGTTTT
Organism: Musa acuminata AAA Group; assembly: GCF_036884655.1. NCBI lineage: Eukaryota > Viridiplantae > Streptophyta > Magnoliopsida > Zingiberales > Musaceae > Musa > Musa acuminata. Next base: position 32,405,873 of record NC_088356.1, on the reverse strand, counting down.
GCAGAATTAAAACGTAAACGTAAACTGTAATGTACGAAAACACCGATTTGCGTCTGAATGCAGATTCGGAAAGAATAGCACTTAGAACCTTGTTCGTAAAAGCGCAGAGAGCAGTAGCTATGTAGGAGGTTTGCAGTAATGATAAAGTGCTCAAAATGAAAGCAAACCAGAGATTTAGAGTGGTTCGGTCAGTCTTGACCTACTCCACTTTTGGCTTCCTCCACCGACGAGGTCACCGACGTCAACTAGAAGCCTTCCTTCAATAGGCGAAGGCCAACTACCCTCTTACAGATTCACTCCTTTTGACGGGCTTAGGAGACAACCCTTACAGAAGTTCTCTCCTCTCTTTACAACTCAAACTTGAAGAATAGAAAGAGGAGAACTAGCAGTTTTGAGCTCTAAGAAACACAGAAAGATAGCAAGATTTCGAGTGTGTGTTCTGTGCTTTCAGTGCTGAATGGGTGGGGTATTTATAGGCCCCAACCCAGTTCAAATTTGGAGCTCAAAACGATCAAATCCCGGAATTCCGGGATCAGGCGGTTGCACCTCTTGACTGGAGAGGTTGCACCGCCTGGCAGAGCTCGAAGACTGAGCTCAGGCGGTGCCACCTCTCTGTCAAGGAGGTTGCACCGCCCAGTCTTGCTCGAAGACTGAGCTCAGGCGGTGCCACCTCTCTGTCAGGGAGGTTGCACCGCCCAGTCTTGCTCGAAGACTGAGCTCAGGCGGTGCCACCTCCTGGCTGGGGAGGTTGCACCGCCCAGTCTCGCTGGGAGGCTTAGCCTAGGCGGTGCCACCTCCTGGCTGGGGCGGTGCCACCTCTTTCACTATTTCAGCTCACTTGGTTTGGCTCCAAACTTGGCCCAAACATGTCCGAACTTGGGCCTAATTGGCCCCTACTTGGGTTATAGGATTAACACCTAATCCTAACCCTAATTAATGTGCTAACTATGATTTTAAAGACATTTTCTAAGCTATTACAAAGTCCGCAAGTCAAGACTTCTTCTGGCGAGCTTCCGGCAAACTTCCGACGGTCTTCCGATGAACTCTCGGAAACCATTCTGCGGACTCCCGACAAGCTCCTAGACTTCACGATTTGTTCTTAGCAAGTTCCAACGAGCTTCTTCGGCAAGCTCCGATCTTTCTCGGCGAGCTCCGCGAACTCCCAACGAACCTTCCGGCGAGCTTCCGAAAAACCCTTCGACAAGCTCCCAACTCATTCTCGGCTAGTTCCGGTAGCATTCCCGACGAACCTTCGAACTTCCGTCGAACTCTCGAACTCGCAACAAATCCTTCGCGCTTGACTCCGACACTTTGTTTCGCTTTATGTCTTCATCGTTATCATAGTTAATCCTGCACAATTAAAACAAAACTTCGATCGAGACAATTAATCCTAAGCAATTAACCAAGTTGTCCGGCATGTCATTGGTCCCTCGACGCTTCGTCTGATTCTTCGGCGCATCGTCCTCTCCTGCAGCCTATTGCCCAATCGGCCAGTTGACTCCGCAACTCCGATATCCTTGGCACAATAACCGCTCTTCTTGGCCCGATGCCCGAGTCCACTGCCCGAAGCCTTCTGTCGATACGTCGACCGATCTACCGGCCCGACGTCCAATCTTCTGACATGTCCCTCCGGCACAACATGATTTTCCTGCTTTAATTGTCTCATCCTGATCAAAGCATCCTGCGTCACTCAAAACACAGATTAAATAATAAACATATATCAAGTAGTTTCATCATCAAAATACGAGATTCAACAATCTCCCCCTTTTTGATGATGACAACTACTTGATGACGGAGTTAAACTTAACTCCCGGAGTTTAAACAAACTCCCCCTATCAATATGCCTTATTGATAGAAACTCTTAGATTCAAAAATCTAAGCAACATGTCATCATAAACGGAGTTAACCTTAACTCCCAGAGTTTAAACAAACTCCCCCTATCAATATGCCATATTGATAGAACCTTGAATTCAAACTGAATTCAAGTCATTGCAATATTCATCATGAATACTTGCAACACATCATTATGAACTTATGCATAAACTTATGCATAACATGTCATGTCATCAACATACTTCTCCCCCTTTGTCATCAACAAAAAGGAGAAGTACCACAATCAAGTGTTTATGATATTGGTTCAACTCATTGCATGAAAAACATAATATCAAGTTTTATCATCATGCAGTTTTGAAACAAATGTTACATCATGCTTAGAACATTCAAGCTATCAAGTTTTAGATATGCAAGTTTTACAGCATACAAGATAGCACTTTTATAACATGCAAGCTAGCAATGTTGCAACATTTTAGAACTTGCAAGCTAGCAATTTAGAGATGTTCAAGAAGGCAACTCTTGCTTCTTGAAATATGCAAGTTGCAAGCTAGCAAATTTTTACGATATGCAAGTTTTGCTTCTTGAGATAAGCAAGATAGCACTTTTACAATTTTTGTTTGGCAAGCTTGTGATGTTCAAGATAACAAGCTCTTTCTTCTCTTTTGAGAAGTGTCATTTTTGCTTTCGTTGCAAAGTGCAAGCTAGCAAAATGCCAAACTAGCAAGAGATAATGTTTTACATGAGGCAAGCAAACAATTTGGCAAGTGTTACATTTGCATCTTCTCTTAGGAAAATAAACAAGTTTTTGCATTTTCTTGACATTTCAAGCTAGCAATTATCGGTGATGTTCAAGATAGCAATTTCTTCTCTTTTGTAATTTTTGCCTTTTTCTTGAATTGTGCTAGCAATCTATCTCCCCCTTTGTCATTGTCAAAAAGAAGGGAAAAACCCTTTACATCAATTTCTAAATCATGACAAAGGTAAGTAATCATTCTTATTTGTGCATCATTATAGTTTCAATGCACAAATTCATTAACATTACATTTCATTTTTTTATGCACGATACCGAAAAATCAATCATCATCATGAGCATATCAAACATGATATTCAAGCATTCATGATATATCATTTTGGCAACATAATCATAGATATTCAAACGATGGTATCTAAATGTCAGAATTCATTACATCCTTTCATGATCATTGACTCCTCATTTGTATTTCATGCATTATTTCATTTCATCTCGTAAGCAATATCAAGAAGAGTTATTGGATGATGAGATAAGTATTTTATGAATACACGGAATATCATAAGTGTTTCATGTATTCATATTATCACATGAAGCATATTATCATTTTTAAGATTCATAACATGAATAACGTTATTACTATTTCATCAAAATTAATTTCGAGATTCACACAATATCATGAAATCATTAATCTCGATAAGATGGGAAAAGCATTTTCTTTTTAAGTGATTCTTTTTACACATCATAAAAAACTCATTCATAATTCAAGTGATTTACAAGATATCATAAATGAATTTTTCACTTGTATTTCATCAAAATCGAGAACTCTAGAGATAGAAAATGATTGAAGCATTTAACATGATTGATGCATGATTCATATTTAAAGTGTATCTTATGTCGTAAATACGAATCAAGCATTTGTCAAATCTGAAATCATCCTCAAAATTACATTCAATAAATTCATGTATGATAAGCATAGATTTATTGAAAAATCAATAAGATAGAGGATTACATTTCAAGTGTTCATCAATTGTAGCATTTCATCATATGGTAAGATATCAATGCGTAAAACTGTGAAGCAAGATTTTGTTTGATATCTTGATACAGGGCATGATGTACACATTTCGAATATTTTAGCAAGTGTAGCATTGCATCACATGGTAAGATATCAGCTCGTATGATGCAATTTTTTGTTTGATATCTTGATACAGGGCATATAGCAATGATAGCAATCATATATTTCTTGGTGATGCAAGTACAGCCTAATCATAGCATCAGTGATAGCAACCATATCAACATCAGTAATAGCAACCATATCATTATCAGTAATAGCAACCATATTTCATATTTTTGCATTTACATTATTAAATTATTAAAAATATAATTTTCAAGAAAATTTAAAGAAAAAGAAAAATGCATCATGAAGAATATCATGTAATTTCGAAGTAAATTAAAGGCATTTTGATTACCTTAGCGTCGAAAGGCGTAAAGGCATAGTTTGCCACCTCGCCTTTGTTGATTTTCTCCTCGTCTTCGGAGGAGCTCGATTCATCCCAGTTTTTGTTCTTCTTCTTGCGTTCAAAGCAAGTAGTTCCGTTCTTTTTACTTTTTAATTTTTGTTTCATTTGTAGTTTAAGTTCACCATCACTTGAGCTTATGCTCGAGTGGTCTTCAAATGTTCTATGTCCCAAATCCTTCCTGTTCTTTGGAAGGTGGTTCTCAAGTTCTTCACGTGCATTGCACGTCATTTCATATGTGATCAATGAACCAATTAGTTCTTCAAGTGGAAATTGGTTCAAGTTTTTCGATTCTTGAATAGCAGTTACTTTCGAATCCCAAGTTTTAGAAAGTGAGCGCAAAACTTTGTTAACGAGTTCAAAATCCGAAAAGCTTTTACCAAGTGAATTTAAACCATTGACGACATCCGTAAAACGGGTGTACATGTCAACAATGGTTTCGCTTGGTTTCATATGAAAAAGCTCGAAATCATGCAGTAAAATATTAACTTTTGAGTCTTTGACTCTACTAGTTCCCTTGTGCGTGATTTCAAGAGTGCGCCAAATATCGAAAGCCGTTTCGCACAAAGAAACCCGATTGAACTCATTTTTGTCTAAAGCGTAAAATAAGGCATTCATAGCCTTTGCGTTTAAAGAAAAATACTTCTTCTCCAATTCCGACCATTCGTTCGTCGGTTTAGAGGGAAGTTGAAAACTGTTTTCAACGATATTCCACAAATCCAGATTTAGAGAAATCAAGAAAACTCTCATTCGAGTTTTCCAAGAAGTGTAGTCCAATCCGTTAAAGAACGGTGGACGAAAGACCGAAAAGCCCTCTTGAAGAGCCATTTCTCTCGGGTGTAAATCCGAAATGAGAAATACCCCGCTCTGATACCAATTGTTAGGATCGAGAGCACTAAGAGGGGGGCGGTGAATTAGTGCAGCGGAAATCTTACAGCGATTAAAACCAAAATCTGCGTTCGTTCAATAAAACTATTATGATGCAAAAGCTAATTCTCAGTTTGTATCTAAGTGCAGTTTGCGTCTAAGCGCAGATTGCGTCTAAGCGCAGTTTGTGTCTAAACACAGTTAGCGTCTAAGCGCAGATTGCGTCTAAGCGCAGTTTACGTCTAAATGCAGATTTACGTCTAAACGCAGTTTTACGTCTAAATGCAGATTTACGTCTAAACGCAGTTTTACGTCTAAACGCAGATTTACGTCTAAACTCAGATTTACGTCTAAATGTAGTTTTACGTCTAAACGCAGATTTACGTCTAAACGTAGTTTTATGTCTAAACGCAGATTTACGTCTAAACTCAATTTACGTCTAAAACGTCTTTACACAGTTTGAGCAGTTTTACGTCTAAACTCAATTTTACGTCTAGACGTAGTTTCAAAGGGATCTGAACTTTAGAAACTCATAAAAGCGCAGAAGACAGTTTTGCAGAATCAAGGCGTAAACGTAAATTACGATGTAAATATCGTACGAAAACGCTGGTTTACGTCTGAAAGCAGATTCGGACAGATCAGCACTTAAAAACTTGTTCGTGAAGGCGTAGAAAACAGTTTTGCAGAATTAAAACGTAAACGTAAACTGTAATGTACGAAAACACCGATTTGCGTCTGAATGCAGATTCGGAAAGAACAGCACTTAGAACCTTGTTCGTAAAAGCGCAGAGAGCAGTAGCTATGTAGGAGGTTTGCAGTAATGATAAAGTGCTCAAAATGAAAGCAAACCAGAGATTTAGAGTGGTTCGGTCAGTCTTGACCTACTCCACTTTTGGCTTCCTCCACAGACGAGGTCACCGACGTCAACTAGAAGCCTTCCTTCAATAGGCGAAGGCCAACTACCCTCTTACAGATTCACTCCTTTTGACGGGCTTAGGAGACAACCCTTACAGAAGTTCTCTCCTCTCTTTACAACTCAAACTTGAAGAATAGAAAGAGGAGAATTAGCAGTTTTGAGCTCTAAGAAACACAGAAAGATAGCAAGATTTCGAGTGTGTGTTCTGTGCTTTCAGTGCTGAATGGGTGGGTTATTTATAGGCCCCAACCCAGTTCAAATTTGGAGCTCAAAATGATCAAATCCCGGAATTTCGGGATCAGGCGGTTGCACCTCTTGACTGGAGAGGTTGCACCGCCTGGCAGAGCTCGAAGACTGAGCTCAGGCGGTGCCACCTCTCTGTCAGGGAGGTTGCACCGCCCAGTCTTGCTCGAAGACTGAGCTCAGGCGGTGCCACCTCTCTGTCAGGGAGGTTGCACCGCCCAGTCTTGCTCGAAGACTGAGCTCAGGCGGTGCCACCTCTCTGTCAGGGAGGTTGCACCGCCCAGTCTTGCTCGAAGACTGAGCTCAGGCGGTGCCACCTCCTGGCTGGGGAGGTTGCACCGCCCAGTCTCGCTGGGAGGCTTAGCCTAGGTGGTGCTACCTCCTGGCTGGGGCGGTGCCACCTCTTTCACTATTTCAGCTCACTTGGTTTGGCTCCAAACTTGGCCCAAACCTGTCCGAACTTGGGCCTAATTGGCCCCTACTTGGGTTATAGGATTAACACCTAATCCTAACCCTAATTAATGTGCTAACTATGATTTTAAAGACATTTTCTAAGCTATTACAAAGTCCGCAAGTCAAGACTTCTTCTGGCGAGCTTCCGGCAAACTTCCGGCGGTCTTCCGATGAACTCTCGGAAACCATTCTGCGGACTCCCGGCAAGCTCCTAGACTTCACGATTTGTTCTTAGCAAGTTCCAATGAGTTTCATCGGCAAGCTCCGATCTTTCTCGGCGAGCTCCGCGAACTCCCAACGAACCTTCCGGCGAGCTTCCGAAAAACCCTTCAACAAGCTCCCAACTCATTCTCGGCTAGTTCCGGTAGCATTCCCGACGAACCTTCGGACTTCCATCGAACTCTCGAACTCGCAACAAATCCTTCGCGCTTGACTCCGACACTTTGTTTCGCTTTATGTCTTCATCGTTATCATAGTTAATCCTGCACAATTAAAACAAAACTTCGATCGAGACAATTAATCCTAAGCAATTAACCAAGTTGTCCGGCATGTCATTGGTCCCTCGACGCTTCGTCTGATTCTTCGACGCATCGTCCTCTCCTGCAGCCTATTGCCCAATCGGCCAGTTGACTCTGCAACTCCGATATCCTTGGCACAATAACCGCTCTTCTTGGCCCGATGCCCGAGTCCACTGCCCGAAGCCTTCTGTCGATACGTCGACCGATCTACCGGCCCGACGTCCAATCTTCTGACATGTCCCTCCATCACAACATGATTTTCCTGCTTTAATTGTCTCATCCTGATCAAAGCATCCTGCGTCACTCAAAACGCAGATTAAATAATAAACATATATCAAGTAGTTTCATCATCAAAATACGAGATTCAACAGGAACATGTCAGAAGATTGGATGTCGGGCCGGTGGATCGGTTGACGTATCGACAGAAGGCTTCGGGTCGTGGACTCGGGCATCGGGCCAAGAAGAGCGAGTATTGTGCCAAGGATATCGGAGTTGCGGAGTCAACTGGCCGATTGGGCAATAGGCTGCAGGAAAGGACGATGCGCCGAAGAATCGGACGAAGCGTCGAGGGACCAATGACATGCCGGACAACTTGGTTAATTGCTTAGGATTAATTGTCTCTATCGAAGTTTTTGGTTTAAGTGTGCAGGATTAACTACGATGAAAGTTAGACAAGCAGCAGGAGTTGCGCCGGAGTCAAGTTCATGATCACGTCGGAAGTTCGAGAGTTCGACGGAAGTTCGGACGGTCGTCGGAGGTTCTGCGAGAACAGATCCGAGAAGTCCAGAAGCTTGCCAAGCGAAGGTCGTCGGAACTTGCCAAGTGGATCGTCGCAAATTCCAGGAGTTTGCCGGAAGTCCACAGGAGCATCACCGAGGGTTCATCGGATGATCGACGGAAGTTCGCCGGAAACTCGCCGGAAGGAGCGATTGACGCACCGAAGCAAAGCTGCAGAAATTGTCTTAGATCTAATCGTAGTTAGCACATTGATTAAGTTGGAAAATGGGAGGTGATCCCATTAGCTTAATCTTGGGGCAATTGGGCCCCTGAAAGATTGAAATTGGGCTGAATGGAGCTAACCATTCGGACCCTGATTGCACCAGGAGGTGCAACCGCCTAGGCCAGGAGGTGGCACCGCCTGGGCTAAGCCTCCCAGCGAGACTGGGCGGTGCAACCTCCCCAGCCGGGAGGTGGCACCGCTTGAGCTCAGTCTTCGAGCAAGACTGGGCGGTGCAACCTCCCTGACAAAGAGGTGGCACCGCTTGAGCTCAGTCTTCGAGCAAGACTGGGCGGTGCAACCTCCCTGACAGAGAGGTGGCACCGCCTGAGCTCAGTCTTCGAGCTCTGCCAGGCGGTGCAACCTCTCCAGTCAAGAGGTGCAACCGCCTGATCCCGGAATTCCGGGATTTGATCTTTTTGAGCTCCAAATTTGAATTGGGTTGGGGCCTATAAATACCCCACCCATTCAGCACTGAAAAGATACAGACCTACACCGAAATCTTGATCTTTTCTGTGATTCTAAGAGCTCAAAAGTGTTGTTAAGCCTTTAAGTCTCCTCCTTCTGTTCTTCAAGTTTTTGAGTTGTAAAGTGAGGAGAGAAAGGTCTGTAAAGGTTGTCTCCTGAGCCTGTCAAAAGGAGAGAAACTGTAAAAGGGCAGTTGGCCTTCGCCTATTGAAGGAAGGCTTCTAGTTGACGTCGGTGACCTCGTCGGTGGAGGAAGCCAAAAGTGGAGTAGGTCAAGACTGACCGAACCACTCTAAATCTCTGGTTTGCGTTTATTTTGAGCACTTTATCATTACTGCAAACCTCCTTCATAACTACTGCTTTCTGCGCTTTTACGAACAAGTTCTAAGTGCTGTTCCTTCAGAATCTGCATTCAGACGTAAATCGGTGTTTTCGTACATTACAGTTTACGTTTACGTTTTGATTCTGCAAAACTGTCTTCTACGCCTTCACGAACAAGTTTCTAAGTGCTGATCTGTCCGAATCTGCTTTCAGACGTAAACTAGTGTTTTTGTACGATATTTACATTGCAGTTTACGTTTACGCCTTGATTCTGCAAAACTGTCTTCTGTGCTTTTACGAACGAGTTTCTAAAGTTCAGATCCTTTTGAAACTGCGTCTAGACGTAAAATTGCGTTTAGACGTAAAACTGCTCAAACTGTATTTAGACGTTTTAAACGTAAATTGAGTTTAGACATAAATCTGCGTTTAGACGTAAACCTGCGTTTAGACGTAAATCTACGTTTAGACGTAAATCTGCCTTTAGACGTAAAACTGCGTTTAGATGTAAACGACGTTTAAACGTAAAACTACATTTTAGACGTAAACTGAGTTTGGACGTAAATCTGCGTTTAGACGTAAATCTGCGTTTAGACGTAAATCTGCGTTTAAACGTAAAACTGCGTTTAGACGCAAACTGCATTTAAACGCAAATTGTGTTTAGACGTAAACTACGTTTAGACGTAAACTGCACTTAATCATAAGTAATCTTAGAATCGGCTTTTGCATCAAAAGAGTTTTTATCGAAAGAACGTAGCTTTAGTTTTTAATCGCTGAAAGATTTCCGCTGCACTAATTCACCCCCCCCCCCTCTTAGTGCTCTCGATCCTAACATCACATTCATAGAAAATCCAACCACCTTTGTTAAAGGCCCTATTTTACATGTTTCACCCCAAAAGAAATACAACTTTTGTTACAAATTTGGGCATGTAGCTTATCATTGTCTATTTAAGAAATGTAGTCTGCACAAACTGATTTGGGTTCCTAAAATAATCTCAAATGACTCAATGCAACATGATAAGCTATGTAGATCGATTTTTAAGGCACCCAAGGTCAAATGGGTACCTAAAAATCATCTCTTTTTGTAGAAAAAGACACCATCATAAGCTAGGAGCAAGAGATGATACTTTGATTTTGGATGCTTAAGGCTTATGACTAGAGATCCAAAATATCTCATAAAGCTCTCTAAGCCAAAAAAAAAAAAAGGAAACACAAAGAAAAGATCATTAGAATTAAAATAAGATCATGTTTGATGACTTGATGATGCAATTATTATTTGAAATCTTAAGTGATAAACACTTGATCATAATCTCTCAATATTTGAAAATTGAGAATTTTTATGCATGAGTTCCTTTTCGTAATTTTTGGATTTCTTGACATTTGAAAAATGAGTCTTCATTTGCTATTATCTCTCATTACAAATATGATTCATGGAACATTAATATGATTGATCTTTTATGAATTAATAATTTTAATAAGAGTTCTCCCTCCTATTTACGAAAACTGACTTGGTACGAGATTCACATGAACAAGCATTCGCACCACAAAATGACTATGATGCTGCTTGAAAGAGCAAGCAAGAATTCTTGCCTATTGGGAAGCTATAATACTTTAAAAAGAAAAGTGATAAGTTGAGGAAAACAGTGCCCTGGCAATGGCACTATTTCTATTAAGAAGCCACAGGGTTTAAAACAGTGCACCGATGGTGGCACCACCAGACTAGCAGTGGCACCACCGGATTGGCAGTAGCACCGCCAGTGGGCATTGGTTGTAGGCGGTAGCACCGCCCAACTGGCGGTGGCACCGCCCATAACTCTGCCCTATAAAAAGGTACTTAGGGCCGATGGTAGAACCGACCCCAAGCCCTCCTACATTCCTTCCTCACACCTCTCCACCCCTCGTTCTCTTTGATCCTCCTCTAGAAACTCAAGGAAACCCTCATTTTCTTCAAATCCAAGGATCAATCTCAGCCTTTCAAGAAGATTATTGCAAGGGTAATTCTTAAACCTCTTCTCTCAATTTATTGATAGATCTTGCTTCTTATGTGTAGTTCTCTCATCATTTATGTGTTTAGTCTCATGGCTTCTAGAAGATCCTCTAGGGACAAAGGGAAGAGGAGATTAAATGAAAATTATAACTCCCTACTTTTTGATTCTAATCAACATGCCCTAAAATTTTCATCCATAGAGTCTAGACATGTTCATAAGGGTAAATATGTTGATTTAGATGAATAAAGTGATTTGGAACCTATTCAATGGTTTGTAAATCTAGATATTCTCCCAATTCTTCGAATAGTTGAACCTATCTACCTTAGACTTGTTAGGCTATTTTACAACAATTTATATGTAGATGAAGATGAAAGGGTATCTACCTATCTACTAGGACATCATATACCCATTACGGATAGAATCATTTGTAACATCATAGGAATTCCGATAAAAGAAAGAGGGTGTTATTTTAAAGGACAGTGGGATGATGAAACAGTTGGGACTACTTACATTGATGCCTTAGGAACAATTTTTGGCAATCCTAACTTAACGATTCTTCCAAAAAGCTAAGAACATTTACTACCTTTAAGCACCAAAATACTTCATCACATCTTGATAAGTATCATTCTCCTAAAGCAATATCATCATGATGAAGTAAGCCAAATAGAATTAGGTACCATGTATTGGATTATGAAGGGACATAACAATTGTTTTGGTTACTTAATCTAACAGAATATGATTGAACTATCAAAAAGGGACATGATGCTTCCATATGGTGGCTTAATCACAAGACTACTCCATGCCTATGATATTGTTATTCCACCCAAAGAAGAAGTTATCAAACTAGATAGATTTAGTATCATAAATAGAAATCTACTTTAACAGATAAGATGTACATTTAGAAATGGAATATGGACTAGACTGTCTAGAAGGACTGATCCCCTCCAACCTGAACCAGAACCTGAAACATCAATTTTTAGGGGTAATCAATCTCCTCCAACTGGTCCCTTTAAATAATAACCTCCAATAGAGCAAGCACCTCCCTTATCTATCGATGACATAGGGATTCAGATGGATCATTTTGAACAACGATAAGATAGACTTGAACAACGCCAAGATCAAATCTTAACTGAGTTGCAGCAGATTCATCGATAATTTAATACCTTATTTAGACATTTTAACTTACCACCACCTGAATGAGCAAGGGATGAAATCTCTCTATTGTATTATGCTTACTTTTATGTTGTAATCTTATGTTGATTACCTTGCTATTTGTAATCTTAAAATGCTGCTTACTTTGATGCAAAAATTTCGTTGTAATCTCTTTTATGTTGTAATCTTATGCTGCCTACTCTGATGGTGAAATTATGTGCTTACTTTGATGAATGTAACACTCTAAGAATTAGACTTGATAAATCTTTTAAATGAATAAATTCCTTGATACATTCAACTTTTGGTATTTATAACCTGACTCATTATTTGATGATCATTTGTGAAGTTAGGAATGTTAATTTGTCCGAATACATGAATTTGTTAAATTTCATTTTCGGACTTTCTTGATTCTTTAGATCACTCATTTAAATTATGTGCTGATAATTTAATGATGCGAATTTTATATGATGATAAGGTTGTGTGCTTCAATAAAATGTTTACTTTGATGTTAGAATTTTGTGCTTTGATGTTGAAAGTTTCTATGATGTTGTGATCTCTTTAAATGATGAGCATGTTATTATACAATGATGCAATATCATGTTTACTTTGATGATTATGATTTCTATTGAATATTGTAAAGTTTTAATCATACATCGGATTCTTAATTTTTGAGTGCTACAAGCACTAATGATATTACCTCATGCAAGTAGTGACGGAAGGCTATAACAAAATATTTTATAAATACATGAAGTATTTATACATATCTTGATGTTTGATGCATGGAAGTAATTGACAAATGCATCTCTTATGAATTTCACTCTTATGAATTTTTAATGAGAAATGGAATTGATGTAATGCTCTTCTCACTATGAAGTTTTATTCGTGAATTTCTCTTCATGTGATACTCCTCTCCCATGAATTCTTGTCATGAAAATTGAAGAAATTCCAATGGATATATTAATCCTTGAAAGATGAATTCTCATGTGTGATAATAAAAGCATGAGTGTGATAATTTTTGTGGGGATTTGATTTCATATGGATATCTCGATCCTTTTCATGAATCCCTTCTCTTTATCAAAATGAAAGCATGTTTTAATGAAACTTATTTATCATTTTTTGACTTGATTCAAATCATTTCACAAGTTTAGTTGATTCCCTCCTTACCTTCTTTCCTCTTCTTCATATAAAATATAATGACAAAGGGGGAGAAGTTGTTGGAATCTATCGTTTTAATGTTGATAACATTTAATGATGAGAGCTTTTGTGTGTGAAATTTGCTTAATTTTTTTTTTACCACACTTGCATTGTTAAATTATTCTCCTTTTTGTTGATGACAAAGGGGGAGAAATAATACCAAAATGTGGTAAATTGATGACAAATGTATGTAATATATTTCATCATATATACTTGAAATGTTTGCTTGATAAATTTCTTTCATTATGATAAGATATCTCGAACTTAACTTTCTATTTTTTAATTGATATCTTGCCATAGAATAATGAATTGCTATCTTTGTCATCTTTCATATTTGAAATATCATACTTGAAAATGGATGTCATGCCCTGACATCATTTTGAGAAATACTTGGTATTATATTTTGAGAATGATAGATCATGATAGGAATCATGATGTACATATTGATAGGTTTAATTGACTTATCTTATCAGTTTATTTCTTGAATTCAAAGGCCTTGAATTCAAGAATGTCTTTTCTCAGGTATGGCATATAGATAGGGAGAGTTATGGTTAACTCCATCATCAATTTATTGTCATCATAAAAAAAGGGGAGATTGTTGAATCTCGGATTTTGATGATGAAGTCAATTGTAATTTGTTTGATCTAATCTATATATTGAGAAAAGTGTATAGGATTAACTACGATAGCAGTAAGACATAAAGTAGGTGTTGTGCCGGAGTCAAGATCGAGATCTCATTGGGAGTTTGAGAGTTCGACGGAAGTTCAGACGTTCGTCGGAAGTTTTACCGGAACCAACCGAGAAGTCCAGGAGCTTGCCAAAGAAGCTCATCGGAACTCACCAAGAAGATCATCATAAAGTCCAGGAGTTTGCCGGGAGTCTGCCGGAACATTACCGAGAGTTCATCGGATGTTCGTCGGAAGTACGCCGGAAGCTCGCCGGAAGAGCAATTGACGCACTAGAACAAGAAGCACTATAAATTATGTCTTAATTATCATAGTTAGAGTGTAAATTAAGTTGGGATTGGGAGGTGATCCCACTAACTTAATTAGGGGCCAATTGGGCCCTTAATAGGGCTAAATTGGGCTGAAGTGAGTTGCCAATTTAGCCCCTAAAAATATGGCCGGTGGTGGCACCGCCTGGAAGGCAGTGCCCTTGGATTTCTGGGCGGTGGTACCGTCGACAGTAATGCTGCCAGCGGTGGTACCACCCCTGTTCGGTAATGGTACCACCCAGTGTCAGATCAGCGGTAGAAGTACCATCCAATAACGATGGTGGAACCGTCAGTACCTCGAATTCCGAGGATATGATACTTTTTGGCTCCAATTTCGAACCCATTGGGACCTATAAAAACTTCACCTTTTCTGTATAGAAGGGCACGAAAGTATTGGCTTAATCTTGAATTCTTGAGTCATAAAAGTATTGTAAAAGTTAGAGTTCTCCTCCTTCATCTCTTAGCCTTGTAACCATTCAAGAAAGAGGAGTGCGACTTATAACGGTTGTCTCCTAAACCCGAGAAAAGGAGAAAGTACTGTAAAGAGGTGTTCGGTCTTCACCTATTGAAGGAAGGCCTTTAGTGGATGTTGGTGACCTCGTCGAAGGAGGAATCCGAAAGTGGATGTAGGTCACCTTGACCGAACCATTCTAAATTCTGATTTACTTTTCATTTATGCAATTTACTTTACTACAAACCTTCTTAATCTTCTCTTGCACTTTTACGAAAGCTTTCAAGTTCAACTTCTCTCCGAAACAAATTGAATCAGAACCATTTTTATCGGAATCAGTTTTAAATTAAAACGAACAATTTTCTGAAATCGAAAAGTTTTCCTCTGCACTAATCCCCCCCCCCCCCCCTCTTAGTGCTGCTCTTGATCCTAACACCAAGAAGTATATCCAAGTATATCTACTATAATCGTCTACAATGACAAAGGCATATTTGCTATCTCCTAGGCTTAATGTATCAATTAGTCTAAATAAATCCATATTGATCAATTGCAATGGTCTAGAGGTACTTATTTGATTCTTTAATTTGAAACTATCTTTTATTTATTTTCCTATTTGACATGTATCACACATATTGTCTTTGACGAACTTAATGTTGGGAATACCTCTTACAAGTTCTTTAGATGAGATTTGAGAGATTAGTTTCATGCTAGAATGACCTAATCTCCTATGCCAAAGCCAAGCATCGTTATTAAAAATCAAAAAATATATTTCATTACAAAGATCATCAATGTCGATAGTGTATACATTATTTTATTTTAGGGCAATCATAGATGTCTTTTTTTGTGGTTTTTCAATAATGCAAGCATTGGATTCAAATCTAATGATGTATCTTTTATCACATAATTGACTAATGCTCAAAAGATTATGCTTTAAGCCATCAATCAACAATACATCTTCAATCAAAAAGTCAGATTTGTTACATATAGTTCCTTTACCAATGATTTTACCCTTATTGTTGTCTCCGAAGATAACATACCCTTCGTCTAGGCTAGTGAGCTTACAGAATTGGGATAGATCTCCGGTCATGTGCCTTGAGCATCCACTATCAATGTACCATCTCTTTCTCCTAGCTTGTGATAGTAAACATTTCTCATCTCCAATAGCCATTAGTGCATAGTGAGAAACTTGCTTGGTGTTGGTTGACTCCTATTCTTCGGATGCACTTGAATCGTCACAAGTTGCTTTAAGAGTCTTCTTCTTCTTTGGTTGCTTCTTCTTTGCTTGGGGACATTCATTTTTTAAATGTCCCAGTTTCTTGCATTCATAGCATATAACTTATTCTTTCTTGGGTTCAAATTTATTTTTAGAGTCTTTTTAAAATTTATTTTTTTTTATGAATTTTTTGAACTTTCTTGTCAAGAGTGTCAAGTCATCATCATAGTCCTCATCACTTGAATTTTCTTTCAAGTGGTCTTCTTGAGTTCTTAGTGTCATATCCTTCCTGTTCTTTGGAAGGTTATTCTCAAGCTCTTCATGAGCATTGTAAGTCATCTCATAGGTCATTAGTGACCCGATAAGTTCTTCGAGAGTAAAGTTGTTTAAATCCTTGGCCTCTTGAATGACTGTTATTTTAGGGTCCCAACTCTTTGGAAGGGATCTCAAGATTTTATTAACAAGTTCGAAATTAGAAAAACTTTTACTGTGTCCTTTTAGACCATTGACGACATCCGTAAATCGGGTATACATGTCTCCAATGGTCTCACTCAGTTTTATCCGAAACAACTCATAAGTATGGACTAAAAGATTAATTTTTGACTCCTTTACTCTACCAGTGCCTTCATGAGTAACTTCGAGTATATGTCAAATATCAAAAGTCGTTTCACAAATGGACACTCGATTGAACTCGTTTTTATCTAGTGCACAAAATAAGGCATTCAAAGCCTTGACATTTAAAGTAAAAGTCTTCTTCTCCAACTCATTCTAATCATTTATTAGAAGAGAAGACTTTTGAAACTCATTTTCTACAATGTTCCATAATTCGAAATCCATAGAAATTAGAAAAATCCTCATTCTAGTATTTATGTATAATCTATTCCATTAAACATAGGCAGACGTGTAATTAAGTGAGCCTCTTGATTATTGGCAAATACCATCTCTCTTAGGATTCAAACCAAATGAGAGTGACCGAACTTTGATACCAATTGTTAGGATCAAGAGCGACACTAAGAGGGGGGGTGAATTAGTGCAGCAAAAAAATCGATGATTTCGAAAAATATTTGTTTCGATTAAATCCGTTTAGGAAAGATATTAAACTTGAAGGTGTTCGTAAGAGTGTAAAAAGAAAGTTAAGGAAGATTGTAGTAATGTAAATTGCTCAAATAGAAATGCAAACCAGTATTTAGAGTGGTTTGGTCGTTGTGACCTACATCCACTTCTGATTCCTCCTCCGTCAAGGTCACCGGTATCCACTAATGGTCCTCCTTCAATAGGCGAAGACCAACCATCTTTTATAGCTCTTTCTCCTTTTACCTAGTTAAGGAGATAACCCTTACAAGCCTCACTCCTCTTTATTTGGAAGGTTACAAAGCTAAGAGAGGGAGGGGAGGACTCTTCTCACTTTTACAACACTTTAACACCCCAACAATTTAAGATTATGTTAATACTTTTATGCCCTTTCATGCAAAAAGAAGTGGGGTATTTATAGGCCTCAATGGCTTTAGAATTGAGCCAAAAAATATCACATCCCCGGATTTCGGCATACTAGCGGGACCACCGCCCAATCTAGGTGATACAACTGCCTAATAGAGCTCGGTCGCGGTACCACCACCTAGTCTGGGTGGTACCATTGCCCAGAACACCTAGGAGACTGGAGTCCCAAGCGGTGCCACCGCTGGCCCTAGCGGTGCCACCATCGACCATGGTTTCAGGTGCTGAATGGGTTGTTCAATCCGGCCCAATTCAGCCCTGTTAAGGGCCCAATGGCCCCTAACTAAGTTAGTGGGATTACATCCTAATCCTAACTCAATTTATAAACTAACTAGAATAATTAAGACATTTGACAAAGCATTTGTGTTCCGGTACGTTAATTATTCTTCCGGCGAGCTTCCGACGAACTTCTGAAGATCTCTCGATAATATTCCGACGAACTCCCAGAAAGCTCTTGGACTTTACGACAATCTTCTTGGCGAGTTCCGATGAGCTTCTTTGGCAAGCTCCTGGACTTCTCGATTGGTTCCGGCAAAACTTCTGATGAACATTCGAACTTCCGACGAACTCTTGAACTCCCAATGAAATATAGATCTTGACTCCGACACAACACATGCTTTATGTTTTACTATTATCGTAGTTAATCTTGCACACTTATTTCAACATACAGATTAGATCAAATAATTTACCAATTGATTTCATCATCAAAATCTGAGATTCAACAAGAAAACACTATAGCAATCACTTGAGAGATCCCCTCCTCTAGTTCTAAGTTTAGAATTCTGTTTAAGGAGGAGTGAGTGCTTATAAAAGATTGTCTCCTAAACCTATAAAAAGGAGAAGAGAGGTGTAAAAGGGTTGTTGATCTTCGCCTATTGAAAGAAGATCGATTGTGGAAGCCAATGGCCTCAAATGAAGAGGAATCAAGAGTGGATGTAAGTCACGACGACCGAACCACTATAAAAATCTAGTTTGCATTTCCTTCATACTTTTTCCTTATATTGCAAACTAAATTCTTACTTTCACCATGCTTCTGTATGCTTTTAAGTTAAGCATCTTTTTGATACGTTTTTATTGTATGAAGATTTTCGACTCAACGTAATTTTATCGCTGCACTAATTCAACCCCCCCCCCCCCCCCCCCCCTCTTAGTGCCGACTCGATCCTAACACACCTGACATGGCTCCAGATCACTGAGTTAGTATGGTTACACCCAAATTCGGGCCTAGTTGGCCCTTAATTGAGTTAGTATGGTTACACCCAAACCTAACTCAAATTAAGACCTAACTATGATGATTAAGACTTAAATAATTATAAAATAGTAAATCTAAGTTGTCTAGCTTGTTATTTGTTCATCCGAGCTCTCGACGAACTTTCGGTGCATCGTCCGAACCTTTGGCATATCGCCCAATCCATCAACATGTTAACTCTCGCAACGTCCGATCTTGGTGCAACATCCGATTCATCCAGCCCAATGCCCGATCTCTAACTCTGACCTAAATTTTGATTCTTTTTCTTTAATTATTTTATCTTTTCATGATCGAAGTTAGTCCTGCATCATTTTTCTCAAACAGCACATTAGATCATAAACTCATCAATTGATTTCATCATCAAAATCCAGGATTCGACAATAGATATGTAGGATTTCAAGGATATACAATCTCCTTAGGTAACACATCTTTGATATATGCATAGTTTTTCAATTTCACACGATGATGAAACTTTTTCTGGGAAAATTCTAGGATTTTATTTTATGTTCTTCTACTACACATATGATGCTACACTAGATTTTCCAACATAGGAAATAAATTCAATGAGCCTTTCCATGGCTACGATTGCCCCGATCACATCGGTGACATTCCTTTAATGAAATTCTTGTTGTGCCCATGACTTTAGGCCATCGAGGAAGCTAAACAGCTTGTCATTCTCAGACATAACTTGTATGTCCGGTATCAATGTAGAAAATTACTTTACATAGTTCTGAATGAAAGTAGTTTGGCAGAGTTGTCTCAGCTTCCTTCTTGTGATGAACTCTGTGTTCTCAAGTAGAAACTAAGTTCTCAACTCCTACTTCAAGTCCTCCCATATGTCTGTTGAATCTTGGATTTTGATGATGAAACCAATTTATAGTATTTATGATTTAATCGGCGTTTTGAGTGATGTAGGAAGCTTCGATTAGGGAGAGACAATTAAAGCAGGAAGAATCATGTTAGGCCAGAGTAGAACATGTCAAAAGGTTGGATGTCAAGCCGAATGATTGGTCAACATATCGATAGAAGGCTTCAGGCCATGGGTTCAAGCATCGAGCCAAGAAAAGCAAAAATTGCGCCAAGGAAATTAGAGTTATGGAAGTCAACTGGCCGATTGGGCAATAGGCCGTAAGAGAGGACCATGCACTAAAGAATCAGACGAAGTGTCGATGAACCAATGACATGCCGGACAATATTTAATTAGCTTAGTAATAATTGTTTAGATATAAGTAGGTTTTAATTATACAGGATTAACTACGATAGCGATCAATGCATAAAGCAGAATGAAGTCTTGGAGTCAAGAACGAGATTTAGTTGGGAGTCCGAGAGTTCGTCGGAAGTCCGGACATTCGTTGGAAGTTCTGCCGAAATTGACCAAGAAGTCCAAGAGCTTGCCAGGGGTCCATTAGAATATTGTCGAGAGATCGTCAAAAGTTCGTCGGAAGATTGCTGGAAGAAACCTAGACTTACCGGACTTATTTAGCTTAGTGTATGCCTTAAAATTTATAGTTAGTACATAATTGGGTTACAATTGGGCAACCTAATTAGGGGCCAATTGGGCCTAAGTTTGGGCTATGTTAGGCAAAGTAAAAGGCCCAAATAGTGACCCAACATGTGGCACCGTCGGTGGCATAGTCTCCGAGACTATGTCAGGCAGTGGTATCGCTAGATTAGGTGGTGGTACCACCCATTGACAGTGTCAAGTGGTGGTACCACCAGTCTGGGCAGTGGTACTACCCAAACACAGTCTTCCAGGCGGTGGTATTGCCAATACCTTAAAAATCGGGGATGAGACTCTTTTAAGCTCCAAGTTTGAATCTACTTGAGGCCTATAAATATCCCTCTCATCCCTACTCAGATAACACAACAACTGAGTACACAAATTGGGAAAAATGCTATTGTAATCTTGAGAGTTCTCCTCTAGCCTAAGTGTTTAGAATTATGTTTAAGGAGTAAGTGGGGGTGCAAAGGTTCTCTCCTGAACCTGTCAAAAGGAGAATCAAGCTGTAAGGGTAATTGATCTTCGCCCATTGAAGAAAGATCGTTAGTGGATGCTAGTGGCCTCAATAGAAGAGGAATCGGTGGAGTGGATGTAGGTCACAACGATCGAACCACTATAAAACTTGGTTTGCATTTTCATTCTTATAAATTATCTTTACTGCAAACTACATTACCTGCTTATTGCTTTTACTATGCTTATGAATGAGATTTGAAGTTATCTTTCCGAGATCAATTTTAATCGAACGAAGAGTTTTTCAGAATTGATATTTTTAACCGCTATACTAATTCACACCCCCACAAACCACACCCCCACACTCCCCCCTCCTCCTTCTCCTAGTACTGACTTGATCCTAATAATGTCTACTCAAAATATCAATTAGTTGATATTTTTACAAAACCTTTAAATAAGGAATAATTTAATTTTATTAGAAAAAAAATATGCATGTTAAATCTTCCAAATGTATGAGCTCCTCTTATATATTTTTTTAATTTCTCAATTCTTTTTTAAAATTGAGTTTTCTTTTTACCGAGATCATTTCCTATCACCTTGAAGTTTTATTCATAGATTTTTTATCCTTTATAAAAGAATATATTTTATTCATTGACTTTTAGTATACTTGATCTTTTATGCAATAATCATTTTCTATGAATCCTTCTTCCTTCTATTTACCATAATAAGGATTTGATTCATGAATTTTTAGTATGCACATTTTGATCTTTTATATAATGAATCCTTTCTCTTTCTATTTACGAAAGTAGAAGATTCATGGACTTTCGACTCTTATAACTTGATCCTTCTTGTGATGAATGAATTTCTACCTTCTTCTTTCTCTTTTTTTTATTTTTATGACAAAAGGAAGAAAGAAATTTACTAACAAGAAAAGAACCAAAAACTACTTGAATATCTAAATAGAAGTACTAGCTTGCCCATTTCAAAAAGCAAAAGTAGTTATCTTACAAAGTTTTTGCTTAACTTCTTATTTCACAAATTTGCTAGCTTGCATAAATTGGTGTAAAACTTACTTGCATAGTTTAAAATACTTATTGAATGATTCTCATTTTTATTGATGACAAAGGGGGAGAAATGATGAATGTTTGGAATCATAATCTTGAATTTGGTATCATGCATAAAGTAATAGATGGTTAAAAAATGCTTTAGTATCATGTATGTTATGCCTAAAATGATTGAAAATATGAATGCTTTGGTATCATGAATATTATGCCCAAAATGATGTTAATTTTGGTATCATGCATGAAGTGATGAATGCTTTAATATAGGTTATGCCCAAAGTCATTTATTATCATGCATGAAGTGATGAAATTGTGCATGTTATACTTTGATGACTTGAAACTATGATGATGCACAATGTATGAAATTTTGATATATTACATTTGATCACTATTATTGAAATTATTTCACTTGAATTCAAAGATTATGATTCCTTTTGAATTCAAGATTGCCTTATCTCAATATGGCATATAGATGGGTGAGTGAAGGTTAACTCCATCATCAATTGGTTATCATCATCAAAAAGAGAGATTGTTGAATCTCGGATTTTGATGATGAAATCAATTGATGAATTAATGGTCTAATCCATGAGATAAGTTATGCAGGACTAACTATAATTGTGAGAAAGGCAAAACAATTAAAGAAGAATCAAAGTTGGGCCAGAGTCAATGATCAAGCATCGACCCGGATGAATCAGGGGATACACCGAAGGATCGGATGATGCAGTGAAAGCTTGTCAGAAGTTCACCGGGAGTTCACCAAAAGATCGTCGGATGTTCGCTAGGAGTTCGTTGGAAGATCAACGAGAGTTTGTCAAAAGTTCATCGAGAGTTCGGTTGAATAATTGACGTGTCGAACAACTTAGATTGCTTATATCGTAATTGTTTTAACCTTAACTATCGTAGTTAGGACTTTAATTTAAATTAGTTTTAGAAGAAATCCTACTAACTTAATTAGGGGCTAACTAGGCCCTTAATGGGGTTGAATTAGGCCTATTGGATGGCTCATTCAGCTACTTGGAGCCATGTCAAGCGGTGGTACTGTCTAGATTAGGCGGTGGTACCATCAGCAATTAATGCTACCATTCGGTGGTACCTCCCTATCAGGTGATGGTACTACTAGAGCCCGGTCTTCGAGGCTCTATCAGGTGGCCATACCGCCTAGTGTTAGTCTGTAGGAGGTGGTACCATCCAATAATAGTGGTGGTATTGCCAGTACCTTGAAAACTAGGGATGAGACACTTTTTGACTATATTTTTGTAGTTATTAGGGTCTATAAATACCCTACTCTTTACTGCATGAAAGAGCACGAAAGTGTGAACAAAGTCTTAGGATTTTGAGTTGTAAAAGTGTTAAAAAAGTGTTAAGTGTCCTCCTCCTTTAGCTTTGTGATCATTCTAATAGGGGTATGAGGTTTGTAAAGGTTGTCTTCTAAACCTATGAAAAGTATAAAGAGTTGTAAGAGGGTAGTTAGTCTTCGCCCATTGAAGGAAGACTATTAATATACACCGATGGCCTCGACAGAAGAGGAATCGGGAGTGGACATAGGTTACGATAATCGAACCACTATAAATTTGGTGTGCACTATTCTTTCTGCTCGTCGTTATTATGTTTTAATTGCTTATTACATTTACTTCAAGTGAAGCATACTTTCGATATTATTTTTTATACGAGTTTCATGGAATCAAGCTTTTTTATATCATTAAAGTTTTTCAAATCAACATAAGTTTTAGTTTAAGCATTGATTCACCCCTTACCGATTTCAGTCCTAACAATACCTATTGTATTAAACCCAAGGGAATCAAACCCCACCGCATGGATAACATCCTCCGTAAACTTAAATATCATCCCATGTATCAACTCACGGATTTATCATCCACTGGTACATCTCTCATAGGATGATAACTTGTTAAGAATCATCTGATAAGAAGATATCTTCTATATAATTTTTTCTTGACCAGGTACTACTCATGTTACCTCATCATCTTCACCTTGTTGTGAGGTTTACCACCCTCGGAATTTGCAACAAGGGTACAAACTCTTATAGTGAAACTAATGAGAACTAACTTAAAAATACATAAATACATATATAACATTAGCACTATCTTATTTGCTACTTGCTATAGCCACGTACATATTCACATGTATTAATTTATGATTAAAATAATTATACTAACACATCGTGGAAGCATACCATGATACAAGTATATAAAGAACATGAACCATATTTAAAGCAAAGCTTATAACACTTTATCATATCCAAAAAAAATTGAAATAAATGTTTATCCATATCTTTACTATTTAAAAATAAAATTTATTATTTTAAAAACATCTATTTGGGTCGACGAGCCACTTACTGAGTCCAATATTGGGTTGACTTAGCCCGTGATCAAGATGGCATGACAATTAAAGCAACGTAACGTATGGTTGAAAGAGAGTCACATCATCGTTGACTACGACGACAAATGTGAGACTCGTTAGTTGCCGATGTATCTATCAAGATAGATATAAAAGCACAAGCAAGCACTTCTCCAGCAACTGCACAACTTAATCAAGCTCGTGACTGTCATTCAGCACGAAGCATTGGCCTTTATCTTCCCATTTGATTTCCAACACCAATAACTACATGTGTCTTCCAAATGTATGTCGATCATGCAAGCCATGTAGAATACTTATGGTGGTTTTGCAATCCCCCCAACAATAGGACTCTCGAGTTCGTGGCAACCCTTCTCAGCCATTGTAACAAATACCTTGCGTCCCCTTATCAAGGCATAACAAAAGGTAGGAGACAGGGTGGATTCAAGATGATTTTTAACACCCGCATCATAAGGAGAAATCTAGATGGAATAACAAATCTTAAATCTACTCTTTGCAGCAAAAGTTGAATTGTCATCTTTGCAAGCATTCCAAAAAATACATGAGAGTCAGATAGCAAAAGGTAATATAAAATCAGAACCTTGCACTTCTCACGCCTCCTAATAAAATATGTTTTAAGAGGAGAAACCAAAGAAATAGTATCATCAATTGATTGTCATCATAAAAAAGAGAAAAATTATTGAATCCAAAATTATGATGATAAAATCAATTAATGAATTTATGAATTAATCGGTGTTGAGAAAAAGTGATACAGTACTAATTTCGATAATAAAAAAATAAATCGATTGAAATAGAAGAATCAAATATTGGCTCAAAGTTAGAGATAGGGCATCAAGCTGGAAGGATCAAGCATTATGTCAAGATCGAATATTGCCGAAGTCAACATACCGATGGATCGGACAATACGCCAATATCAAATTTTTTTTTGAATTTAGCACGTTTTCATGTTGAATGTATAATCTAATGTATTTCATTTCAATTTTTGAGTTTAACAATATGTAGATTTTCCAATCCACATCAAACTTTTATCATAGGAGTCAAATATGATACTGATGCTCTTTCCATTTTTTTTTAATAGGATGATTTTATGGGTATTTTATGTGAAATTTATTATATTTTTAATTAATTTTATAACTGAGTGTATTTCAATTCATTTTCAAGGGTATTTTTATTTTTGAAAGATTTTAAGATTTTGACACTTTTCAAGTGGATCCTACAATCAAAAGTATTTCAATTTATTTTCAAGGATAATGATATAAAATTCTTCCAAACCACCTAAAACTTTCACATTATAGTCAAATATGATATTAGTGCCTTTTTAAATATTTTTATTTTATAATTATATGATTATTTTATATCAAATTTAATATATTTGTTATTAAATCTACAGTCACGTTTACTTCAGTTCATTTTTAAGTGCAAGGGCATGAAGTTTCTTCAAACCACCAAAAGCTTTCACCATGTGAATCAAATATGATATTAATACTCTTTCCAGTGTTTTTCTATTTTATAATAATTTTATAGATATTTAATATCAAACTTGACATATTTTCAAGTTGAATATTTAGTCGAGTGTAATAATATGAAATTTCTCAAGATCAATTAAGACCTTCACATTAGTAGTAAAATATAATAATAACATGCTTGTAACATTGTTTCTACTTTTGGAGGAATTTAAGAGTTTTTTTATGAAATTTGACATATTTTTCATATTTGATTTCATTTTCAAGTGTGATGAGAGGAAGCTCCTCGAAACCACATGAAACTTTCACATAAGTAGTCAACCATGATACTAATACTCATTTCAGTGTTTTTTTTTTATTTTTAAAGGATTTTATCGGTTTTCTAAGAGATTTTTGGCATGTTTTCATGTGGATTTTATAATCGAATGTATTTTAATTAATTTCTTAGTTAAACAACATTATGTTCCTCCACACCACTTCAAACACTGAAATTAATGGTCAGATATGACACTAATATTCATTTTAGTTTTTTTCTATTTTTCAATCTTTTGAGGATTGTATGGGTTCTTGTATGAAATTTAGCATATTTTCAACTAAATTTTATAATCAAGTACATTTCAATTCATTTTCAAGTATAACAAATGAAGTTCTTCCAGACCACCTAAAACTTGTTACTTAATAGTCAAATATAAAATTAACACCCATTTCAGTACTTTTTTTATTTTTTTAATAATTTTATGAGCTTTTCATATAATTTAGCATACCTTCACGTGGATCCGACATTTTAGAATATTTAAGTTCATTTTCGAATGTAGGTACATGAAGTTCCTCCAAATCATCTAAAACTTTACTCATATGAGGTATTCATAATTTATTTTTTTAATAGATTTGTCTATTTTAGAATATTTTAAAAGTTCTTATAAAATTTATTATATTTTCATGTTAATTGTGTAGTGGAGTGTATTTCAATTTATTTTTTGGTGTAATAAGATGAAGTTTGTTCAGAAAACTTTAAACTTTCATCATCTAAGGTAAATATGATATAAATGGTGAATCAATTAGTTTTTAAGTCTATGATGATTTTAGTAGCTATTTTGGAAATATTAGGCTTTAGGCCTCTTTGAAGAAATTTATCATACCAAGTACAGGAAGCTCTCATGGGTGCTATTGTAGGCACAACTGTGGATCATGCTGTGTTGGGGAGGCCATGGGGACGATGGAGGAGAGGCCGTAGATGTAGTCAATGCAACCAAACTCGATGGCCCAACAACGGAGAAGGGAGAAAGGTGGGAGATCGGAAATATGAGGAAATGTGATTAGTAGGCCATGCTCTTGATCGCCACGGCATTATCTGCAATTTCTCAAGTATCCTCCATATCTACGATGGACAACGAAAGAAGGAAAAGGAAGAAGGTGGAGAAGAAGTTGTTATCTAAGAGGGAGAAATTAGAACCGGATCCATTTAATCCGGTTTGATCTTTGGTTTATTCCTTGGTTTACATAGATTCAATCTCAAACCTCACCTACCACGTAATAAAGTTCGATTAATAACGACAGAACTATTCATTCACGAAAATAAATGCTTCCTAATAAATTCTCAATATAGAGGTACTACCGATTAAAAAATAATCATGGCGTTTTTGCAATAAATTAGTTTATAGGCTCATCTTCATCTTCCTATAAGAACAAAGGTTTGTACATATATATATATATATATATATATATATATATATATATATATATATATATATATATATATATATATACTTTGCAAATTTTAACTGCAATGTCCTTAAGAAATTAAGATATTTAAGATATCCTTCGCATATAAGAACAGCATAATTACTCAAATTTTCATCCAAAACTTCTGTTGGAAAAATTTTCCGGAGAATTATGAGAGGCTTTAACAGATGATAAAGATGGATTATTGAGAAGATGATAAGAGACTAAAGACTAAAACCTTCTATCGATCATAATAACTTACAATCTCTCTCAAACTCTCAAATCTCCCTTAAATACTCAATGCATTACGTTGTCTGATCAAATCAATAGTTTGACTTTAACTAAAACTTTTAGATCAATCTCTTATCTAATAATAGAGTTTCATTTAATATT
Source organism: Musa acuminata AAA Group (assembly GCF_036884655.1). Lineage (NCBI taxonomy): Eukaryota > Viridiplantae > Streptophyta > Magnoliopsida > Zingiberales > Musaceae > Musa > Musa acuminata. The sequence goes on along the minus strand of NC_088356.1, from coordinate 32,378,297 downwards.
CCGACAAAATAAGCATCCCATAGCGGCATATACTGCTGGAGTTAAAAGCTGACATCAACATTAAAAAAAAAAAGTCATCTTCTGCTAATACATTAATAACTATATGTTTAGTTGGTCATATCTGATCGATCAGCTTGAGCAACTTTCGTACATCTGAAAACAAAAGGTGCTCCATAACAACTGCATTCACATAAATTGATCATTCAAAAGGTGAAGTTTGATCAACAAACCTCGGTCTCAAACTTGAGACAAATACCCATGCTGAAGAGTTCTTGGTAGAGCAGCTTGGCACCATAAGGAACATTGATCCGGACTATATTCTCACCAGACTGGCAGAACCCGCAATATGGACCACGAATCTTCTTGCCTCCAGGCACAGGTCGCAAGATAACATTTACAGCTCGCTGGCATTTCTGGCAGATGTGCATCTGAAAGAAGTCACTCAGCATAAACAAGCGCTCATGAAGGTTGGCTGCTGCACCATGGGCAAGCAAGCAGTCTCGTTCCATTTCTCCAAACTTCACCCCGCCAAACCGCTTTCTGTCTGCCACTGGCTGCCTCGTCAGTGGGTGAACTGGTCCGGTGTTCCTGAACTTAACCTTATCTTCGGCCATATGGATCAGCCGCTGATAGAACGTAGGGCCCATGAAGATCATAGAGCGCATCATTTCACCGGTCCGACCATTTAAAACTCTTTCACTTCCCCATCTAGAGTACCCTGCTCTGAAATTTGATAAGGTAGATAATTAAATAGGAGGGTGTAAAATCTGAGTTGGTTCAAGCAGACAATGCAATTTTTGTACATGAATAATAAAAGCTTCAAAAACCAGTAATCAGCAAACTCTTTATGAATCTGCACAATCAACCTTAGCAAGAATAAGAAAAAACTATAAAGTCGAAGTTTTCATTATCCCTCACCATATTGGAATATGCATATTTTCCCTCAAAACACTAGAAAACTGTCTATATGTACACATACAAAGTATATAAATATGTGTTGAGTTCAAATGTTCAAGCTTTTAAAGTTTCTTAACATGAGTATATGTGAAATTTCTTGCTTTGATGAGTAATAAAATTTTGGACACTTTAACACTGATAGAGATGTAAATGAATTTTTTATATGGCTATTAAAGTGATAAATTGCTTGTTTCATGCTGACCTAAAGTCACCAATCACTCGCTTCATGGTAACCAAAAGTCACAACGGAGAAGACATGAAAAGCATGTTTACATGAAACTTCAAACTGCTCAGCATGAACTGATTGTTTTATGCTGTCATTTTTGTTCACAGAAAGGAAAAATGACAATGCTGGGAAGGGAGAAAAAAATGACAATGCTGAGAAGGGACAGCCAAACATCCAGCAGAAACTAGTTTGGTACCAACCTGAAACAAAACCTGTTTTTTCAAGAAGTGCTGATCCTACCTGAATAGAATCAATCGCTTTGGTTATTTCCTGATCTTGACCTCAACCTAATGGACCAAAACCAATCCATTTAAGATGTCCCAATGGGCTAATGTATTCAGATCATGTCTAGATTGGGCAAAGCTTTTAAGATGTCCCAATGGGCTAATGCGTCAGATCATGTCTAGATCAGGAAAGCTAGCTCCATCAAACTGGGTTAAGCACAGTTTCCTTGCACAAAGGATCCAAAAGACCCTGTTGGGATCTGGCCAGATACGATCATAAGGTAAACATAGATGTTTTACCCACCAAGTCAAGACCAACTCTACCAGATTTTGGCAGCCCTAGTTTTCCTATTTGTTATGGGACACAAGTCAAGAAACATTGAACACCTAGCACATTAGGTTGAGCACTTTAATGTAACTAAGATAGTCCGCATGAGCGCGACTTAACTTTAACTCTTGAAGATGATCTAAACTAATACCAGCAAGCAAATTTGCAAAGAACATAAAACATAACCAACCTGTGTAACTGGGCTGTTATGTCATCAACTGAGGCAGTGGAGAATGGTGTAGCGTATCTTTTTGAACCTTCACAAGCAATTCCTTTCCCCAAAGCAGCCTCAAGAAGCTGTCCAGGGGTCTGCCGAGTTGGAAAGGCATGTGGATTTATAACAATGTCTGGAACTATACCTTGATGGGTAAAAGGAAAGTTCTCTTGAGTTTCCAAAAAACCAATGACACCTTTCTGGCCATGCATACTGGAAAACTTGTCCCCTAAACAGGGAGATCGGACCTGCATACACACAATAAAAAGATCAAGTTTATATTCAAAAGACAAATTTTAAGTGCAGTTCCTCCCTGTAAAAGTGTTAATAGTTGTACAAAATATGAAAAGCAAAGAACCAAAAACATTTAAAAGTCTCTTCTGCAGGAAAGCAGAACAGAACAATTCAAATAAACAGTTAAAATAGTATTAACATAAAATAGTTAATAACTCTCCACATACCTTCTTAAAGTGTCCAGAACATGGTTGTCAAACTTGCTTTCCTACCTAGGATCATAATAGGGTTCACCAACTAGAATCATAGGATCAGTTCATAGAATCATAAGAACCTACAATCTAAACAAATTAATTTTAAGGATCATATAAATACTCATAGAAAAGTATAAATATTTTTTTTAGAATTTTGTTACTTAAGCTTAATAATTGCATTTTTTTAAATAAATACATATTCTAATAATATTATTTATGATTTGGATGAATAATAATCTTATTGTTCTGTGTTCTTATTCTTTCAGGTCCGGAACAATGGTTCGATTAATCTCTCTTATATTACTTGAGCATCTTAGCAAATGAAAGTTATTTTCTAGAGTGATTGCATTACTGATGATATTTCTGTGATGATGTTTCAAGAAGATAACAGAGAAAAAGTTATTCCTTCAATTAGATATAAATATGCACAACCCTCAGATTATTTCATACAAGTATTATCTACTGTAATAATTGAGGTATAAGTATCTCTTTTATTTCTTTTTCATTCAAACTAACTGACAAGACTAGTGCCAATGTCCTTTTTGTCTCTGGTTCTAGAATTCAAGATTAGGGTTGAGTGATATTACATATGTTACATTAGAATTCAAGATTAAGTCTGAGAGATGTTATATGTGCCCATCCAGCCATCTTACTCTGGCACTTGCACAAAAAGTCTGGATGTAATATCAGATGGAGTCATTTCCATATGCTAAATTTCTGGCTTCATGTACTGGTAGTTCTTATGAAAGGCCCAATTTTAATAATTGAACTTCACAACAGCGAGACAAAATTTAGAGAAAGAGCTGACACATTAAAGCTCAATTTAGATCAACAACTAACCTGTCTCAACGTCACAACTGCAAAGTTTTTTCCTTCATCATTTGCTGAAAGAACAACTTTTTGGACCATCCCTTTCTCAGTGTGTTTTAGCTTGATACTATGATCATCTCCTGATTCTGCAACCTTACCAATGACAATGTCACCGCTTTGTAGGCTTGCACCAATATATGGAAAGCCATCATCATCTAAGCTATCGACACGTCCTTTTTTGCTTTCTATTTTTCCAAAAGCTACCTTATCCTTTAGCTTTATACGTTTTGTAAGCTCTTTATTGTCCACATCAGCTTTGTAACTCCTGAAGTGTTCTGTACGAAACATTCCACGCTCCAGTGAAGTCCTATTCATGACCAATGAATCCTCTTGATTGTACCCTTGGTGAACATTGACTGCTACAATAGCATTCTGACCATTGAAATACTCTGGTCTAGTCTTGCTGTCTTTTCTGCCGAGAGAATAATCAGCCCTGACGAGGCAATCAGCTATTACTGTTCTAAAAAGTGGTGTCTGAGGATAGTATAGATGGTGAGAAAGAGTGTCTACTCTGATACTTGGATTTGTCGTGGAAAAACCAATAGCCTGCTGAGAATGCTTTTCAGACTGGTACAGAACCCTCCTAGCAAAATTGTGGCTGGCAAAGGGAATGATGCCACAACTTAAGCCCAGTAAGAAAGACGGATCAAGTTCACAGTGTGAGTAATTTGGAGCAGAAATTCCTTCATTCACTGCAAGAAGATACTTGATTCCCCATGCAGTTTGGCAATCTTCCTCTTCCTCAACACCTATGAGTTCTATAATTTCCTGGTCCATAAGAGATTGAAATGAACAAACCCCTCCCTTGAGATTCCTAATCTTCTTTAAATTTTCCACGATTAAAAGGGGTCTCAGAATTCTTCCAGCATCAGTAAATATACGGACTTCTTTCTGGTGCTTGTCTCTTTTTATTTCCACCTAAGCAAAAAAAGAAATATAGTAACAAAACAACCACTCCAAAATAGTCAAGAGCCAAGATAAGTACAAGGCAATCAATTCTATAGCAAACAAGGAGAAATAAAAAGCATCTTTCAGAAGCCATAGACTATACAAGTTGTTTACATGAAACTCTTGGTATTCTCCAAAGGGAATTTGCTGGCTATCAGTGCTACACAGGGTGGTGTTGTCAATTGTGAGGTCAGTCATGATGGTACAGTTATATGAAGAAGATATATATATGGACAGTGTGATGTCTGACCAGATTTTATTGGAAAATCAGAATGTAGCCACGCACTAATCGTAGAAGCCAATGTGATGGTGCCTTAGTAAATAAACTATTAAATGGGCCAGCGCCAAGAAGGTATAGAGGTGTTTCCAATACTTCACTGGAAGAATTTTATAATACTAAACATAAGGACCATCAAGATCAAAAAATCATGGCCTCATATTTATATGAAATCTGATCATAAACCAGCTAATTAGCTCATATGATCAATTTTGCCAAGGACTCTATAGAAAGATAAAAATACTCTTATATGTAAACAGCATGGTTTGCTGTTCCAGTACTTCAAAAAATTACTTTTTTTAATAGGTAACTCAGTTGGCAAGAATGAGTTCACTGTTCATGGAAAACAAACTCTCTGTGAGGCTACATAAGGCTGCATATGTTGATGCTCACCCCAGCAGTAACACTGAGCGGCCACCTTTTAGTTGGAAAGTCATTAACCTGATCATGCTCCAGACACATTCATTGGTGTACTTAAAATAAGAAACATAATTCTTTAATTAATTCTCCATGTAACAAAACCATCATATGTAAAATGCTAATGATTACCTACAAAAAGAAATCCTCATTATATATTATAATGGATATAGATTTTGTCGCAGGGTTCAACCTAAGTGCCCGCAACCAAGAAAAAAAGAAACCCATTTTCTTAAGGTAAAAATACACAAAACTGAACAATGAGCAAGCAAGAACCAACCATGTAACAATATCACATTAACCTTATAAACATTTCAATCTATGTATATCCAATATGCAAAGGAACAATCAACTAACCTGCGGATGGATTAACTTGGCACGACGCATAGATCTGAGCCTGTCAGCAAATGAGCTCATATCTGGGCAAACTCCAACCCAGTCACCATTCAAAAAAACTTTATGCATTTGGCTCAATGATGATAGAGATATTTCATCCAGTTTCTCCATTCCACATGCAATCAACTTATCCAAAATGGGTTCCATTATTTTGGAGCTAACAACAGCTGTAACAGCTAAATTTTTAACAAGGCCACAATTCTCCCCATCCGGTGTCGATAAAAAGCACAACTTGCCCCAGTAGGATGGATTTCTGCATGTATATTACGCATTCAATAAGTTTCAACAAACTTCACCAGACAAACAAAAGATTCATTATCTGTGATTATTAGCCACAAGGTCACAGAGATCACAGGTGTCATTTCTCCATTAAAATAAGTTAAAGAAGAAATTCTTGGGTATAAAACTGAAGGTATGAATCTAAAAAAGCAAAGTGCAATGAACAAATTCTCCAGCCATAACTTGCCTAGTGCACTAGCATGATAAGATTTGTTTTTCCTTAATTTACTGGCATCAGCTTAATTGTTAATATCCCTAATAATGACAAATTATCTGAAATGACTAGAAATCTTATAGATAACAACTACCACTAAGACCAAATAATTGTCATGCTGGGTGAGGCGATGCAGTAAGTACCATACTGGAAGGTTATTGGCATATGTGCTGAAATGTGCTAATGCTGCCAGCACATTGCCAAGCGAGTTTTTGGCCTATCAGAGGGGCATGCCAATAGCATTCTCACACAGCACAGTATGGATCCTTGGTTAAAACATGCACAAGGTGACTAAAGCTAAATTGAAGGAATGAACCCCCTTTTCCATTATACAAGCAATCAAGCCTGCTACATTATATTTAGTAAGATCAAAATGATCAAAAGTTAACATTTATCCAAAAATAACATCCCATATTTCATCAAGCGTTTGGAACTTTGTGAAAGAACATGATGGTTGTTAGTATCTGCCCATTATCATCTGGAAAAACAATATGACCATATGATCAACTACGAGTCCATATGGTCCGATATTGGTCCTCAGTCTAACTAATAAATACTGGTTAGAACCTGAACCCCATGGTCTGATTTAATTATGAGGACCACAAGGTCAAGCATATGGATATATTCAGTCAACATTACTCAATAAAGAAAAACATGATAGCTGATATGCACCTACTTTGGAAGAACTCTCTTCAACCTTGCTTATTCAGAAAAAAAAAACAAAACAGAATAAAAGAAAACATAGCAATGTTATTCTACTTGAACCAACATCTCTCTATTTAAAGAAATTATTACATATAGAAGAAAGATATAAAGCAAATAGCTCATCAAGTGCCAGCATTATATTTCTTACATCTTCATGGAAGAGACAAGAAAGCAAGGACTCACGGATATCTAGCATCACCCGCCTTCCCTGCATATGCAACTTGCTGACGTGTTTTTCTCATGTCAGACATCATCTGTAGGGGATTTGTTCTTCTGAGAGTCGCCACTATGCCAGACAATCTCTCTGTCTTTTTATATGGATGAGTCCATGCACCAGTGGAAAAGGCTCGATTTAGACCATTTGTGATTATTGAGGCATCTAAGTAGCGCTCAATCGGCTGCAAGTCTCTATCTCCAGACAAATCTCTCTGCATAGCTCTAACCATCCGCTTCTCAGCATGTCTGATATGTGCCCGTAGCTCCCTAGCAAGTAGTTCACCAGCTAAGTCCAACCTCTTGTTTCTAAAATCATCCTTGTTGTCACATTTCCGTTTACCAAAACTGGACAGCAAGAGGCATTTGACCATATATCCTAAAAAATGAGCCTTTGTCCTATGCCCAATAATATTGGGAAAGAGATACTTGGCAACATATTCATCAAAGGATTCACTGGGAGGGAACTTTGCATTCTTAATCAGTGCATTTACATGCTCACGAGCCTTGTCTAAACTACGGAAACCCTCAAACTGTTCATCAGCATCCTTAATAGTTGCTAATATTATGTTAATCATACCAGCATCACAGTCTTTGAGATCAATCATTTCAAGAACTTCTTTGTCAGAAGATGCCCCAAGAGCAAAAAACATAATCCAAATTGGCATAGTGGCATACAAGAAGTAGACGCTAATAACTTTGCCTCCGTGAAAGCCTTCAGCTTTTGGAGCTTCAACAAGCTTCACGTATATTCTTTTCCGTTTAATTTCGGACAAATAAGAAACTGTCGCAACTGGCTTGTCAATGACCCAAAGTCTTGTTAAACATCTCTGTTCCTGTCCAATGAAGGTCTGTATAACAGAAATAAAAATGGCAAAAAATTACCACTGTATAAAGAGGAAATTAAGAATTTTTCTTTAAGGAACATATTCCAAAGACCATTTTAAACCGAAAGTAAAACATCTGCTATAAAGGAACCATTGTAAAAGAAAAGTATGAATTTTGCTACAAAGATAACATTGAAAAGGCATATATACTTTGGTCGAGGATGAGCAAAAAGATAAGACAGCATACTCTCACAATCCACCATGTTGCACAACAATTCTCAACCAGTAAAGTAAGATATTAGATTTTCTAGCACAGACATAATTTGCAGCAAAAAAAACTTATCCTAACCAACTATAACTTTAATAATCACCAACATGAAAGAGATCATAGTCCGCATATAGGCTTTTATGTGGGACACAGATAAGTTGTTAGGATTTCCAATATAACTGCTTCAATTTTCAAGAAATACACCCAGCATTTGACAGAAATAAATATGATTTTGGAGGTGATAAATTAAACTGAAAAGTTTACCAAAGATTGTTGACACTTACAGACGTTTGATTGTAAACAAAGATAAAAAACAATAAAGAATAGAAATGGGCAAATTACTGGTGACATTTGGCATAAGAATGGTACAAATTTTACCATTCAGAACCTAAGAGAGCATATGCAGAAAGCACAAAACTTGTTCAATCCTCCAAAAAATAAGACCACAGGACCAAATAGTAGCAAGGAAGCAAAGGAGCACATCAGCTTCTATCTTGCCCAAAAATCAACAAATCTATAGAAAATTTTAATAATAAACAGGGGCAGCACTTACCCGGTAGAAAAATAAAAAAAATAAAGAGAGAAAAGGTATAAAGAAAGAAGGTAAGAGATGTCAAGGAGTTAAATCAAGAAAACAAACAATAGGATATCACTCCCATAATAATGAAACGATATCCTAAGCACAATCTCAAATTCATCCTAAGCAATTGCTTAATTTGTAATAGGTACATGTTCTGAGCAATTATTTTTGTGCACCATTATATTGTGATCAATGACCAACAAATGATTTGAAGCAGCATAGCACAAAAAACATTATAAGTCCATAAGAAACCCAAAGAAAAAGGAAAAAGAACATAAAGGACTCAGAGGACCCAATGTCAGCCGAAACAATATGTCAGAGAAATCCAATCAAACAGAAATGGTCCCCCATTAATTATGAAGAATTTAGCTATTAGATATTTAGATGCCTATGCACTTATTGTGGTCCTTCAGGCACCATAGTGAATCTAGATTTAGATTAATAAATCTAAAAGTTAATTCTAGCCAACCTGAATACCTGATACATAAATAATAAAAAAACTATGTCAAACGAAGAGCATTAGTTCTATACAATTATCAGGATCGACTTCAGTGGCTTCCATACTGAAGTCCACCCTAACAAAGTTAAATAGTTCTAAATTGATCAGGAAGGAATTTAAGGAATTGTTTTGGATGTTATATGTGAAATGATATAGTGGACTTAATGTGGTAAAATATTCTATACAACAATTTACTTCCATCATTTAATTGCAGATTATGAGAAACTCAAGATATATTATGAACAACCTCCACAACAACATTATCAGATCAACTTTTGATCTAAATCAATAGGCACTAGTAACAAATTACAATAGAACATACAACCAATACATGATACTCCAATGATGAGTCTTCTCGTGGAAACATACAAAGAATAATGATAATCATAAAACAAAACTAATATTAGATATATTATCAAATTAAACATGTAAACTTATTTCTTACAGCAACAAAGTCATGCTAATATATTTACCTTCTCCATCCCTTTGATCAAGAAGTAGCCACCTGAATCAAAAAGGCAATCACTTTTGCCAAGTGCACTCAACCAGCAAAGATTTGATTGCACCATCACAGGCAACCTTCCTATTGTGATTTCCCCTTCATCATCATTCTGCACTCGCTTCTGAATATATGAGCTGTTGCCAATCTTGGCCTTGTCACTTTTTTCTTGTACATATACCTGAGAAGAATGCAATTGACAATTCTCAATCCTGAAAAGACCCCGGGGGGGTGGGTGGGGGCGGGGGATGGGATTTGTTGGGAATAGCATAGGTTCGATCACTTGAAAACCTTCACTATACATCTCAAAAAACATGAAACTCACAGTTGCTACTTGCTGGACACAATTTACACAGTGGCAACCTTCGAAGAACCTTTAGATAACACTGGTTCAAGCAATACATATTTGTATACCGATATCATTTTAATGCATGGTTAACCTAAAGCACCATCATGAGGGTATTTAAAATAATTGTAGTAAAGCATCAGCATACGACTTGACTCTTTGAAGCTACAACAGATATCCTTGTCAATCCTCACTTTCCTGGTGTAACCCAGAAAAATGAATTACGTAGTCTTTTTCTCATACAATATATCTCCAATATTGCTCAAAAGCATAGTTCACATTTACTTAAACTGTTATATTAAATTAAAACTGGCATAATTGTTCACTCTAGGAGTCATAGCAACACTCACTAATTGTCTTATAAAAAGTTAAAATACAAACATTGCATGTATAAGGACACGAATCAGAAACCACGAGTCAATGCACTAAGAAGAGAAAGCTCTAAAAATGCTTATCTTGAAAGAATGTCAATTAAAAAGAAGGATCAAGGATCAAAAGCACAATTATCTCATTTAATATATAAAGTTTGAACCAAAGAGTTCACTAAGTGTGCAATTCATGGTATGCATCCAACATTTATAATACCACAATATGATCAAATTTATAATACCAAGCAGTCCCATTAGGTTTATGAGATGAAAGCCTTATTAGATGGATTCTTCTCACTAAAAATCGAAAGATTGTAGAACACCATGATAATTTTAAAACTGCAAATTAATGAGATTGTAATGAAAACAAGAACAACTAACTTGCTGACCTGAACTCTCACTTTAACTTTCATTTGGGAAGAATATGTCATATTCTGAAGACGTGCATGTCTAGGCAACAATTTAAGTGATCCCTCCTCTATGTCGTTCTTCTCAGGCCAAAATTCAGGCTTTTCTAGCCTAACTTTTCCAAAAGTGATCGATGCATGTCTCCATGCACCATCCCCTTTCTTCGAAGGATCATATCCCGGTTCGACAACGACGTCACCAAGGGTATCAAAGAGATCTTGAATCCCATGCTCAACAAAATCATTATATGAGCTTATCTGGTGATTAATGAGGCCCCATTCCTTAAAGAAAGCCCTTGCTGCCTCTTTGCAGAACTTCTCCAAGTTTCCAATGTTCAAGTCGCTATCTAGACTCCCTTTAGTTGGGGAATCGATATCCATAGACTCAGGCCCAGCTTGGCTTTTCCCATGATCTTCCTTCAAAAAGCCAGATTCAAGGTCTGATCCATTTCCACTAGGCGGCTCCTCCTCGTCCATCAATGAATGCCAAAAGACCTAGAACAAAATATGGCCCTGAATGAATACATTAATCATCAGATTCATGGAGTGAGCACAAGATTCAGCAACCCTCCATAAACAACAAGTTAGTATAAAAACAGCGTTGTCAACTATAATGAACAAAAGTTAACTATTATTAACAATAATTAACATCGATTGGGGGCTGTCGGGGAGAGAAAGAAGCAGAGAAGGGGGGCTGTCGGTGCTGGTCGGGAGGGGACTGAGAGGAGAAGAGGGGGCTGTCGGGTGAAGAAGCAGAGAGGAACAGAGACAAAGGAGGGTGGGGAGTCTGGCGGTTGCTCTGCTGTGGAGACAGAGAAGGGGGGGGTGTAGGGGGAGACAGCAGAACCAGTGGCAAGAGGGAGAGCAACACCGAGAGGAAGGAGGGCGAGGCGCACAGTGGTGAAAGAGAGGGAGGGCAAAGAGGACGATATACCGTCGTTCGCGAGAGGGAAGGCGCCGCTGGAGGGCCGTCTTGCGCAATGCCAGTCGCCGGCAAGGAGTCGGATTGCCGATCAAGTCTCCCGCGGTGATTAGGTTTCCACGGAGCAGAGAGAGAGGAGAGAGGGGGTTAAGTAACTTTCATTTAAATCAGGGATTAGTTAGATCAGAGTTTAAACCAGAGGGGGTTAAGTGACTTTGAATTGATGGGATCGGGTTCGAACTCGCCAGATTTTTTTTTGTTTTTTTTGTTTTTTTGTTCAAAGTAATGAGAGAAACTATATTAAGTTAAAAAAGGGATAGAGATCAGCACATAAAAAATTATAAAACACAGGGATAAATTTTCTCTCCAATTAAAAGAAACTAATTTGATTCTTGTATAAATCGTCGATAAATCAACACATTTGTTATTCTCCCTAAATAGATGAATTTTTTTCATCAAGAAAAACTCAAAGCTCACCTGAGCCGTTGAATGTACATTTAAATCGGTCTGATCTGATTCAAGCGATCGCCAGAGCCTAATTTTAACCATCCGAAAGGTTCGGATTCGGATCAGTATATACCAGTCGGTATGAGCCAAATCGGATGAGACTGCGGTCATTGAATGCACATTCATTAAAAACTGTTTATGATGTTTAAAATGAATACAGTTGAAACTGAAAAGAAAGATTTATCTCCTGCAGATCAATGTTCGCAGGACTGGGATTGATCCTAGAGTTTGTACTACAATCGGCCAAATTTTACTTTCAAAATACAATTAAAAATTAAAATATCACATTTGGATTAAATAATAAGTTATTCATTATTTTTTTATATTATATGTCACAAAAAATAAAATAAAAAGTCATGACACACCATGCTATTTTTAATTCGTATTCTCAGGAAGCAGCTGCCTTGGCAGTGACTGACGTGGCATTCGTGCTGCAGTCTGGCCAACAAAGAAGCTTTCACTTGACAATAGCACCAGATTCACCTGCAACTCTCCCCCATCAAGAGCCACGATAGTAGTAGTTAATTCACACGCTTCAAGCTATTTCGAAAATACATAATAAAGCCACAGCCTGCCGCAATAGCAACTGCACATTGCAGGGAGAGGAACGCTGGTTTTCCTTTTCATTTTAGCGTGGTTCCTAGTCCTTTCTCTCTTGTGCCTGAGACTTCAATTTTACTGTAACTACATGGACAACGCGTATAAAGAAACAAAGCCACGGCAGTGACATTTTTCACTGTAAGAATCATGTCGCGGTATACATGCCAGTTGAAGCTTTTCACAATTTCACTGCTGCGTTTCAACCTAACACAATTTAGTCTTTCAAGGAGCTTGAAGAAATCATTACTTGAAATCTGCTTCGAAGATTGCCATAATTCCACTCCTTCCACGACAAGAAACTGAGGCTGCAGTGGCAACAATTCTGATACGGCACAATAGTTACTTTGCAAAGATATTGCCAACTGAAAATACAAGTATGAGAAAGATAGTTCACGCATAACAAACATTCTTGTCGAAATTTTATCCTCGATAAATAAAAACTCGGAGCATTAATGCTCATTTGTCCTTGTCTAGCTTTTTGTGGCTTGTTTTTCTTTAGCCTTTTGGATCTTCAGAACTTTCTTGACAATCTTCTGCTCTTCAACCAAAAATGCTCTGATAATCCTACCAAACCAAAATAAAACCAGATAACAGAAATATTAACAAAATTGGGGGGAAAAAACCCAGGAATCATGATGTTCAAGAGCATTTAATTGCTAACCTTTCTCTAACAGCACTTCCAGATAGGACTCCACCATATGCACGGTTCACAGTCCTCCGGTTTCTAGACAATCTAGACCTCTTGTACTGAGCAGGTCTTAGATGAGGTATCTGCAAGTACAAAACAACCATCAAATAAAGAAAAAAAACATTCTACTAGTTATATTAGATTTAACCTGTTTGCCACAGATTCACACCAACCCACCAAGTCACAGTAAATCACAACAAAGTTCATTGAGATTACACAAAAGCACAGATAACAACAAAATGATAGTTCTCAGAAAAGAATCAGAAAAAAAAAAACTAGAAAAAAATGTCACTCGATAACGATAATCATGCTTCAGACATTTCTACTAACTGATGCAACTGCATACACTAAAAAGACCTTTGTCAAAGATGGGCCAAAATAACTGATCCATTGTGCAACAAACATATACCTTGGAATGAGAATATATCCTATTGAGATCAGTTACCCTTAATTAAAATTAAACAGATCTAGGTTTCCTATTTGGGGCTTAAACTTAGGTCATGTCTCTTTGAGATCCAGATCTGCTCTAAATCTGTCGCTGATTACAGTTTTTTATAGAGCGATGGACATCCATCAAGAATCCCACAAAGAGCGGCCTAGATTTACCACCAGTGCACGAGAACCATACCGACTCTAGATTGAAATCAATTAATATCCTAATAAATATGGCATACAATGTCGATTCAGATTTTGCAACCAGAAATGAAGAGAAAAACAGAATGGAAGAACAAGGGTCACAGGCTCACCCCGTGATAAGATAGTTTCAGGTTAACAAAAAGAAGCTGGAAGTCTGAAAGCTAGAAGTTGATCAAAATCATCGAAAACAGGCAACAATATGAATCCAATACCTAGTAAAAGATAAGAATAAATGTTAAAATTATTATATTTGTACTGTTTGTTCTTATTTCTTTTCTTTAAGGTACAAGGGCTCAAAACCTATAACTAAAGCTCTTATCCAGGGCTTTTGGTCATGTTCTTTAGATGATTTAATGAAAACTTGCACGATCCATGCTGGTTATCCCTTTCTCCCTCTTGAGTATTTTGTCCAGCTTCCAACCCCCCAGCTTCCCTAACACTAGGTCCAACTTTACCACCACCGTCTCCTACCTCCATCACCCTCAAATTGTGAACCATGTTCATATCTAATTAATTAAAAGTTATCTACTAGCCTCAACAATAACCCTACTTATGCATGCTTATTGTTAAGTCTTTGCCATTGAGGGTCACAAGGAAAGATAAAGGAAGAGTGTGGCATTAGATAGCTAAAAGCCAGCCTACAACTTAGGCAAATTTTTATGAATATAAATCTCTGCCATCGTCGCTAAATGGCAGGAAAAATCACAACCCCAAAAAGTTGGGTCGCATGAATTTGTTGCTGTTGGGACCAGCCTCTACAATGAGTAGAGACACCTATAAATTGAATTGATAAAAAAGTTAAATGCCTTCAGTAGAAGCAAAAGAATTATGATATGCTAGAACAACTTGAAGCTTTCGTGTTGTCATAATTATGGATACAAGCTCCACAAAGTTAGGACCACCAGCCAAGGTAGACTAGCAATGTAGTGGAACATGACAATTTTGATCAAAAAAGAATTTTACACAAACGGAAACAAGAATACCATAAGCAAGCACAAGACAAAAACATTCTTTTTAAGGTTTTGGCAAACAGATATGATTAACTTCTGGATTGTAAGGCACATCAACAACATAAAACGTGAAGAAGGTACCAAAGTCTGATAAGCATTGACATTTTCATTTTAACGTTACATTACTGCAGAACATGTTCCTCTTGTAAATTAAAACGCTTGCCGAGTAATACTAAATCGAATACGAAATGAACAAAGTGAATCGCCTTCATCTACCATTTAACTCATGTAAACAACGAGAAATCATCCGATGCTACTACAAGTAACAAGTCCGAAACAGAAGCAAAAGGGCAAATATGGAATTCCAAAGTGTTAAAAGTTAGTTAACATATGAATTCAAAGCAAGGAAAAACATACTCCTTGAATCCTCTTGCCAGTCACAGGGCATTTTGGCCCACTCGCCCTCTTGTTTGTGTACTGATAGACAAGCCTCCCACCTGCGCTTTCGGATCAACGTCATTAGCAAGATCGGATCAAACAAATGAGCTCCCAAGAAAAGGAAAACAAAATTGAGTAGAGAATCAGAAGTTAACAAAGATCAGGCAAACCCTAAAGCAGATGAGGGAGGCCAAGATGGGATACTGACCTGGGGTTTTGACAACCCTAGTCTGGTTCGACTTGGTGGCATAGCTATGCCTCTTCCGATACGTTAAGCGCTGCACCATCTCGCCTTCCCACTTATCTCTGTTTCTCCCTCCCTTTCTCCGCCCGCGCCACCTCCACCCTCTTCTAAACCACCAAGCGGAGCAGACCAAAGTGATGGATGCGGCTATTTAAGGAGCCGGCCGCAGCCAAAAAAAAAAAAGCAGAAAGATGACCTAGATCCAACGGACTTCGTTTATTTGATCCGACGGTCATCATTTTTTCTATTTTCACCGACCGAAGACGAAGAGTGAGGCAGAGTTGACTTTGACGACAAATAATTAAGAATTTATAGTTTTGTTGTTATTGTTGTATGGATACCCATTTTCTTTTGCATTTTATTTTGACAAATTGAATCAAAGATGTGAGTGAATTTCTAAATAAATTTTCCATACAATAAATTAATTAATTGATTAATCGACCAGTGGAATTCAATATTTAATATGATTTCCATTTTATTTCTACCTTGCACCGTAAAATTAGTTTGAAAATTGTGATAAGTAAATTTGGTTCAAACTTGTGACAAACTACTATTTGGCATGAGTACTTTAATCCTTAATGTCAAAGACGGTCATAAGAAGAAATTTCAACTGAAACTTTTCTTCCTTGTTTACAAATAGCTCCTCTAATCAATCTTATGAGATCCAAGCTCTAAGTATAGTCTGCGAAGACGAAGACCTTACTTTAATCTCGTCTCAATTATTTTGAGAATATATTTTTTTGGGAAACTCAATTTTTGACTTTTTGACGCTTCGGTTAGAATTGAAGGAATTGCAAAGAATAAATCAATAATATATGTCGTCTTGGCTTAATTGTTAGATGAATTAACTAATATAAATTTGGTATAAGATGTGTCTGGAGATAAGTTATAGATTAATCTCATGTTATTAAGAGTACATGCATTGGATTTGACTAATAACGTGGTAGTAAGATCAGAAACATAAAACTACCCACAAATAATTTGAAATGAAACATCTCAAACTCTTCAAGCTGTGCTAGTCAAAATAAATTGCATGGAATTAACACTGTTTGACAATAAAGTAGTAGATGGAGAATTAATTAATACCATTGAACCAAATGATAAGCTATGTGCTATCTCTGAGACCTTCAAAATAATTCCGACATATCCCGTCTTACTGTCACAATATCCCAACATATTACATACATTTAATTTTCTTAGCTCTATTTTATATATGGTTAAATTAGTTAGCTAATTTATGTTAGTGTTCATTAGCTATTGTACTATTGTACTTCAGATTTTATGTTGTACAGAAAAAAAATGTAATATGTCATTCGAAGAATCTATTCAATTGATTATTCGACAGGTAATATCATCGATAGGTGTTATACCATTGTATATTACTTCTTTTTAGGTGATTATGAAACAAACAAATTATTGTTGCAAGCGTAGCAAAATATGTTACCCTTATTGATATTACAAGTGAATTACTTTAAAGGTACATGGATTATTTCAAGAATTAAGAATATCATCTCAATCTTCAACAGTATCATGTTATAAATATCATCTTTTACATAACAACTTCCACATAGTAGGAATATATTTTATAAAAAAAATCTTATTTATATGAATTCAAATCATGCACATGTTTCTATAAATAGCCTAAGAATGTTTTAAAATATTTTTTTAAGCCAGCAAAATAATTTAGAGTCCAAGATACACATATTCTTGTGTATCACTATTAATTTAAAGTCATTTGTATATCGGGTGAAGTCTCTCTTGAAAAGACAAAAGTCATAAGCATTGCATCAAAACTTTTAAAGGTGGAAGTTATAGTAATCATAGTGGACATAGTAGTTGTATATCTTAATAAGATATCTGATAACTTTATCTTTTATGTGGATCCTTCCAATCCTTTTCTTGTTCATCCATTATATAATGATAAATCAGATGATTGGAGTTAGTTCTCGATTTAAAAAATAAGACAAGTTTCAATAATGGATCGATTAATAGATCCTTGTTAATAGATAATTCAATTGTTCATGGGTTTGAATGACTCTGTTATTCATGCTCAGATTTTCCTTATACAATTGTAATTTTATTATTAGAAAGGTTCCTTTGATGATTTTTCAAGATGATTATTATAATTGATCTTTTCTAGAGAGGTCATATTGGTAAGTTCCCAAAAAAAAAGGCATACTAATAACACATCAAATCAAATAAAATAAAAGAAGATGGTCACTTGAACAAGAACATCCTCACCATAGATAGATGATATTATTTACCTAACTACGTTATTGAACATAAATTTCATAAAAACAAATAATAAATTAGGAAATAAAATGGAAGCATCTACCTTATAGTAAGAGGCTCCACTTTTCACTTATGAACAATATCAATAACTCTTATTTCTATTAAGCAATGGTAGCATTTAGCTGGAGGATAAATATTCCTTTCGATCTTTTATCTCATATTGATTCCACGATTTCAAATAAATAGATCATTGATAGTGATGCTATAGATCATATTATTTTATCTTTCAACTTATTATATATAACATGGATTACCAAACGGATAAAAAAATATTCTTTTGGGTGTTCTTTTTGTTTCTTCATTTTATGTCAATTTATTATCGGCCAACAAGAGGACTAAATCCTTAAATTATTCAATCAATTATTTTTTTAAAAAAATTTCATTATAAAATTTACCAATAAAAAAAGAGACAGCATAATATTCTCTATTATTTTTTCATAAAATATTGTTCATCCTAAAAGCTAATAATTTATCTTTATAATACGATTTATGGCATAGATTTCTGAAATTTGATTTGCTCTAATAACTTTTATGATATTTACCCTTTAGTTGAACATACTAGACCATTTTTTTTATCTAAGTTTAATTTCTATTATTGAACCACTTGAAATAATTCTTTGAGTTCATTCTCATTCAAATATTTTTTTTTGTACTATTGTAGGTAATAGGAACATATGTATATATCTCATACGCTTTAAATGAGAATTGTAAACTCTTTTAAAATCTTTTTTTTTTTTTTTGCTTTTGTTGAAAACTAATTCGGTCGAAAGTTTAGACTAATTCAAGTAGATAATTGGAGCGAGTTCAATTTTTATGCAAGTTTTTCAGTGATTATGAATTTTTTTATAAGCATAATTGTATCTTTGTGTGCTAACAAAATGAAGCCGTAAAACACAAACACTATTACCCCTTAAATGTACCCAATCCTTAAGATTTTAATCTCATCTTCCATTAACATTTTGGGAGAGAGTGCTAACCGCAAGTTACCTTATTAAACATTTTTACCTACACCCCTCCTCTATAGAAATACACCATTTGAAGTCTAATCGACCACATATTTATAATACTCTGCGTGTGTTTGATTGTTTATATTATGTTACAATGTTTAACCTAAAAATAAATTTTACTAATGAGCTTGAAAATGTATTTTGGGGGTATATGCCTTTAAATAAATTTTCACAAGTTGAGATGTTATTTTCCATGAATACATATGTTATACTCCTAATTAAATTATGATTATGTTTATTTGGAGAAATAGGATATCCATCCTATAAGTCATCAAAAGGGAGAAGATGGAGACGATGAGTATCACACCTATGTTTTTATTCTTTGATTAATCTTTTATCTTTGTGTTAATCTATATTATTTTATTGATTTAATTTTCATAATCTACGAACATGTAATTGAAACAAGATTTACGTATGGAAAAGAGAAATAGAGATGGTTATATTTCAAAGTAAATAAATGGTTGACCAGCCCACAAAAGACTGGTTTGCACCATGCCATAGATGGTTGGTTTCGGTTGGGAAACCAACCTAGCACTCGATCGGATCGAATCGCCATAAACAATGTGGACGGCTGCACGAAGCAACCAACCCAAGACCTGTAAGTTAGTGGCATGCATCCCAAGTCAAAATATCAATCATGTTGGACTTTATCTATAAAGCAAGAGTTGGTCAAAAATTGCATCTCCGAGTCATTAATTTGCTCCATGTTAAGCTGTTGGTCTATTTATCTCAAGATGATGCAACTTGCACCCAAGCCACCCATTAGGTTCTTTCTTGTCCACTCGATAATAAATAAGCATAAAATTAGTGGAAGCTTTGTATTCTATTCTTCCCTCAATACTTTAATCTTCCATAATGACATAGACTTTAAGAAATCATACTAAAGCTAAAGCTCCTTAGCCTTCATTAAAATGATCTATGTAATATAGGGTGTTTAGAAGAAGAATTGAAGGCCTCCATCTAATAAACTTAAAACCCCTAGTTATATAGGATTTATAATTAGTCTTTAAAAGCAAATACTAGTCTCTAACCATAGCCATATTGGATTTGAGGTTTGTTATTTATAAGGTGATGCTTGCCTTGTATAAGTAGTCTCTTCTAATTAGGATATAGTAAAAAAGCAAAATAAAATAAATAATAAATCTTTATAAGGACCAACATGAGATTAGTTATATAAATCCCCAAAACTGAACATGCAAGACTATGCAGATAGCTTCAATTGAATCCATAATATGACACGAATATGTTAAGAACTAACATGATATAGATTTTGCTAAGAGAAACATGAATCAGACTCTCATTAGAATAGACCCAAACAGGTTAACAACGGGTTAACTTGTCAAGTATTATTGAACAAGTATTTGAGGCCCACCCCGAGCAACAAGCCTGCTAAACACCGACCCAACCCATTAATCTCAGAATATATATCTAATGACAAAAGAAGTGATTTCCCTTTGTATTCACCCCTTCAGATATAATAGAAGGTGGTAGGGTATAAATCCACAATGTGGTGGAAGAAAGCTACGAACCTACAAGAATATAAAAGTTGGCCTTGCAACTGTAGTAGACCACGTCCCATCATATCAACAATCACCCCGATTACAAGATAAGTTCTTCACGTAAAGTAGAGTCATGCTTGAGTAGAAATTATAAACATAAAAATCATAATTATACTATCATTATATAAATAATTTTAATATAAAAAATTAAAATTAAATAACGATAGATTAAATTTACAATATGTACATTTTTATGTCATTCAGAAAATTTTTATTTGATCTACAAATGCACTTGTGAGGATCGTGAAGACACTAAAAGAGGGGTGAATTAGTGTTACCAAAATAAAGTTTCGATTGAAAAATACGTATCGAAAATTCGTTTAACTTATAATATGAGTAGGGGTAGTGAGCAACTAAATTATTTAGTAATAGTAAGGAAAAACATAAAGAAAAAATAAACCAAATTTATAGTAGTTCGATCATCCCGTCCACTTTCGATTCTTCTTCCCTCGAGGCCACCTGCTTTTACTACCGATCTTCTTTTCAATAGGCAAAGATCAACTACCCTTATTACAACTCTTTCTCCTTTTTATAGGCTTACGAGAGAATATTCACACCTCTCTTTTACAAGAAAACCCTGCACCTCCCTTAGAATAACTAAAAAACTTAAAGAGGAAGAGACTTAATACTTTTCAAGAGAGTTTACACACTTTGAATCACAAGGTTTCATGCTTCCATCAAGCAAGCACGAGTGAGGTATTTATAGACCCTAAATAGCTTTAAAAATGGAGCCAAAAATTTAAATCTCCGGATTTTCGGGGTATTGGTGGTGGTACTACCACCGTACAACGCTTAGGAACCTGGGCTCTAGTGGTATCATCGCTTACTTGGGTAGTATTATTAGGAATGAGTCGGTACTAAGAGAGAGAGAGAGAGAGAGGGGGGGGGGGTGAATTAGTGCAGCAGATAAAATTATGCCGGTTCGAAAATCTTTCGTTCGATTAAAACCGATTTCGAAAAGATGTTAACTTGAAACACGTTCATAAGAGTGTGCAGCTAAAGTAATGAGGAAGTATAGTAGTTTGCAATAAATATAAATAGCAAAGCAAAAATACAAATCAGATTTTATAATGGTTCGGTCGTCGTAACCTACATTCACTCTCGATTCCTCTTTTGTCGAGGCCATCAGTATCCACTAACGATATTCCTTCAAAGGGCAAAAATCAAATACCTATTTACACCTCGATTCTCCTTTTGATAGGTTCAGAAAAGAACCTTTACAACCCCCTTCACTCTTCTCTTAAACAAGACTAATACTTAGAGCTTGAGAGAAGTTCTCACAAGATTACAACAGCGTTTTTGTTTCTTTTTTCTCTCAATTATTGTGTGTGTTAAGAAAAGAACCTTTACAACCCCCTTCACTCTTCTCTTAAACAAGACTAATACTTAGAGCTTGAGAGAAGTTCTCACAAGATTACAACAACGTTTTTGTTTCTTTTTTCTCTCAATTATTGTGTGTGTTAACCAGGGATGAGAGGGGTATTTATAAGCCTCAAGTGGATTCAAACTTGGAGCTTAAAAATGTCTTATACCGGGTTTTCCGGGTTATGGCGGTACCATCGCCTGTAGTACTGACATTGGGCGGTACCATCGCCTAGTCTGGTGGTACCACTGCTTGGTACCCTATTAGGACTCTAGCTAGGAGAGTCTTAATTGAGTTTCATTGAAAGGGGCATTCATGTAAAACTTACCTAGTCGACCCCTCTTAAAGAGGTGAAGAGGTCGGCTAAGGTTAGGATTAGTTTGAAGGTTGCTTCTTAGAGTAGGTGTCCTATTAGAAGTTGGTTAGAAATAAGAGTCTTGCGTATGAGTCATATTAGGAGTTGGGGTTTATTAGCCCTATAAATAGTCATGCATTCATCCTCTTTTCTCAAGGAATAGATAAATATTTTTATCAACCTTTGAGCAGCAACCTGGGAGGAAGGAACCCCTATAGAGTTCTAAGGAGGCCGATCCCCTAAAGAGACTAACCCCAAGCTTAGAATCTACTAGGGTTCTAACACACCTTACCATTGGGTGATACCATTGCCCAGTCTAACGATACCATCGCCTAATAGTCTTGGAGACTGTGTCTGGGTGGTACCATCACTTGACACAGTCTCGGAGACTATGCCATGACGGTTCCACCTGTTGGGTCACTGTTTGGGCCTTTCACTTAGCCCAACACAGCCCAACTGGCCCCTAATTGAGTTGGCCCAATTTTAACCCAATTATGTACTAATTATGAATTTTAAGGTATATAATAAGTAAATTAAGTCCGGTTAGTCTAGGTTTCTTCCAGCGATCTTCCAACGAACTTCCGATGATTTTTCGGAAATGTTCTAGCGGACTTCTAGCAAGCTCTTGGACTTCACGATGATTTTCTTGGTAAGTTCTGATGAGCTTCTTTGGCAAGCTCCTGGACTTCTCGGTTAATTCCGGCAGAACTTCCGACGAACGTTTGCACTTCCGACGAACTCTCGAACTCCCAACGGAATCTCGTTCTTGACTCCGGGACTTCATTTTGCTTTATGCCTTGATCGCTATCATAGTTAATCCTGCACACTTAAAAACTTTGATCTAGAAAATTATTACAAAGCTTGAATCAAATATTGTCCGGTATGTCATTGGTTCATCGACGCTTCGTCCGATTCTTCGGTGCATCGTCCTCTCTTGCGACCTATTGCACAATCGGCCAATTGACCTCCACAACTCCAATTTTCTTAGTGTAATTTCTGCTCTTCTTGGCCCGATGCCCGAATCCATGGCCCAAAGCCTTCTTCCGATATATCGAACGATCCTCTGGCTCGACGTCCAATCTTTTAACATATTCCATTCCGGCCCAACATGATTCTTCTTACCTTAATTGTCTCTTCCTGATCGAAGCTTCCTACATCACTCAAAACGTAGATCAGATAAACTCTATCAATTGGTTTTATTATCAAAATCTGAGATTCAACAGGTATTACTGCCTCCTAGAGCTTGAGAACCTAGGATTTGGGGATACCACCACTTGCCTAGACGATACTATCATCAGGATTCCTAGAAATGCTTTCCAACTCTCAAGTGGTACCACCACTTGGGCCTAGCGTACCACCACCTAGCTCAACCCCAGGTCACTAAATTGGCCTTCCAACATGCCCAATTTGATTTTGGTTTAGTCCCAATGGGCTCTAATCAAGTTGGCATGGTTATGCCCAAAACCAACTTAATTGACTTTAAATGACTTCAATCAAGACTTAACAACTCTAATTACAATCATGAAGTTTTCAACACATTGTCCGGCATGTCATCTGTTTATCCGACACTTTGTTTGAATTTCCGGCACATCGTCCTTTCCTTCAGCGTATTGCCCGATCCATCAATATGTTGATCTCCCACAACATCTGATCTTCTTAATGCAATACCCGATCCTTCTAGCCTGATACCTGAACTTATGGCACGAAGTTTAACCTTCAGCACATCGACCAATCCTTCGGCTCGACGTCCAATCTCTGACATGATGCTCTCCAATCCAATGTTTGATTCTCCTGCTTCAACGACTTGCCTTTCAATGGTTCAAGTTCATGATCGAGTTTTCTCCTACATCACTTATTTTCAAATGATTATTAGTCCATAAACTCATCAATGTATTTCATTATCAAAATATGAGATTCAATAATCTCTCTTTTTGATGATGATAACCAATTGATGACAGAGTTTTAACTAAACTCTCCCTGTCTATATGTCATTTTGAAATAAACTTGAATTCAAAAAATGATAATCTTTCAATGCAATTGTTTGAAACTTTTAAAATATCATAGTAACTTTCATTGCAAAGGTCATATGTATAATTTCAATTTTCATTGTAAAGATCAAAACTTCATATGTATAGATAAAATATCATTGCATGCATCATATGCATAATTCCAAATCATCATAATATCAAAGTAATCATTGCATACATCATAATTTTAAATCATCATAAGTTAAGACATCATAATTTTTCAACATTATCAAGGAGTAGAGTCGACTTCTCCCCCTTTGTCATCAACAAAATAAAGAGAAATGTGTAAGTTACTACTCCTCCCTCCCCCTTTATCATCATAAAAAAGAATAGAAGGATCTCATGGATTCCTGGTGCTATTTCTCTTCATTTACATCAATATGTCAATTATAAAACCATTTTGATATCACATATGGATATTAATATAAAAAATAAGTTCAAGTCATGGGAGATCAATTTGATGATGGGGTATATAAGTCATGAATATATAAACAGTGAGAAATCAAGATAATGATCTATTTGAATGAATCTCCTTTTAAAAAAAAAATCATATGAGAATAATTCATACATTTGATGGATTCAATATACCTAATTCTATTTTAATAAAATAAAATTATTCCTCATTCAATGGTTTAGTAAAAATATTTGCTAATTGATGTTTTGCGTTAATGAATCTAAAGATATATCATGATGATTAACATGATCCTTAATAAAATGATGTCTAATATCAATGTATTTAGTCATCGAGTATTGAATAGGATTCTTTGTTAAACAAATTATACTAGTATTATCATATTTTATAGAGATATTTTTTAGGTAAAGTCCATAATCTTCCAAGATATTCTTCATCCAAATTACTTGTGCACATGATATACCTACTGCTACATATTCAGCCTCTGCTGTAGATAATGCAATAAAATTTTGTTTCTTGAAAGACTAAGAAACAAATGTATGATCTAGAAATTGACATATTTTAGAGGTACTTTTTTTTATCTATTCTGCATCTTGCAAGGTCAGCATCAACATATGCAATCAAATCAAAATTTTTAGATTTTGGATACCATAATCCTAGATTAGGAGTTCCTTTTAAGTATCTAAAAATTCTTTTAAGTATCTAAATTTTTTTTAACTGCTTTATAATGAGATTGTTTAGGATTTGACTAAAATCTTACATAATACCCAACACTAAATATTATATCAGGTATAGTTGCATAAGATATAATAAACTACCTATTATGTTAGGATCGAGAGCACTAAGAGGGGGGGGGGGGTGAATTAGTGCAGCGGATATTTTTCAGCGATTAAAAAATGAAAGCTGCGTTTGTTCGATAAAGACTATTTTGATGCAAAAGCCGATTCTAAGATTACTTATGATTAAGTGCAGTTTACGTTTAAACACAGTTAGCGTCTAAACGCAGTTTGCGTCTAAATGCAGATTGCGTCTAAACTCAGATTGCGTCTAAGCGCAGTTTGCATCTTAGCGCAGATTGCGTCTTAGCGCAGATTGCGTCTAAGCGCAGATTGCGTCTAAACGCAGATTGCGTCTAGGCGCAGATTGCGTCTAAACACAGTTTGCGTCTAGGAGCAGTTTAAGCAGAAGTATAAAGACAATGTGCTGCTGTTGTACAGCTCAAAAAGTAATCTGCAAAAAACAGATTTACGTCTAAACGTAGATTTACGTCTAGACGCAGATTTACGTCTAAACGCAGATTTACGTCTTAAACGCAGATTTACGTCTGAACTTTGAAACTCGTTTGTATACTCGCAGAAGGCAGTATGCAGTTGAAATCAAGACGTAAACGTGAACTGAGATCTGATGATTGTGCGAGGAAAGCCGATTTACGTCTAAATGCAGTTTTACGTCTAAATGTTGAAACTCGTTCGTAAAATTGTAGAGGACAGTTTGCAGTTATCAATAGGATCAAAATGTAAGTGTAAACTGCAAGGAAACTCGTTCGTAAAAGCACGGAAGACAGTTCTGCAGAATCAAACGTAAACGTAAACTGTAATGTACGAAAATATGAATTTACGTCTGAATGCAGATTCGGAAGAACAGCACTTAGAACTTGTTCGTGAAAGCGCAGAGAGTAGTAGTAATGAAGGAGGTTTGCAGTAATGATAAAGTGCTAAAAAATAAACGCAAACCAGAGATTTAGAGTGGTTCGGTCAGCCTTGACCTACTCCACTTTTGGCTTCCTCCACCGACGAGGTCGCCGACGTCAACTAGGGGCCTTCCTTCAATAGGCGAAGGCCAAACTTCCCTTTTACAGTTTCTCTCCTTTTGACAGGCTCAGGAGACAACCTTTACAGACCTTTCTCTCCTCACTTTACAACTGAAAACTTGAAGAACAGAAGGAGGAGACTTAAAGGCTTTACAACACTTTTGAGCTCTTAGAATCACAGAAAAGATCAAGATTTCGGTGTAGGTTTGTATCTTTTCAGTGCTGAATGGGTGGGGAATTTATAGGCCCCAACCCAATTCAAATTTGGAGCTCAAAACAATCAAATCCCGGAATTCTGGGATCAGGCGGTTGCACCTCTTGACTGGAGAGGTTGCACCGCCTGGCAGAGCTCGAAGACCGAGCTCAGGCGGTGCCACCTCTCTGCCAGGGAGGTTGCACCGCCCAGTCTTGCTCGAAGACTGAGCTCAGGCGGTGCCACCTCTCTGTCAGGGAGGTTGCACCGCCCAGTCTAGCTCGAAGACTGAGCTCAGGCGGTGCCACCTCCCGGCTGGGGAGGTTGCACCGCCCAGTCTCGCTGGAAGGCCTAGCCCAGGCGGTGCCACCTCCTGGCCTGGGCGGTTGCACCTCCTGGTGCAATCAGGGTCCGAATGGTTCATTCCATTCGGCCCAATTTCAGTCTTTCAGGGGCCCAATTGCCCCAAGATTAAGCCAATGGGATCACCTCCCATTTTCCAACTTAATCAACGTGCTAACTACGATTAAATCTAAGACAACTTCTGCAGCTTTGCTTCGGTGCGTCAATCGCTCCTTCCGGCGAGTTTCCGGCGAACTTCCATCGATCATCCGATGAACCCTCGGTGATGCTCCTGCGGACTTCCGGCAAACTCCTGGACTTTGCGACGATCCACTTGGCAAGTTCCGACGAGCTTCGCTTGGCAAGCTTCTGGACTTCTCGGATCTGTTCTCGCAGAACCTCCGACGACCGTCCGAACTTCCGTCGAACTCTCGAACTCCCAACGTGATCATGAACTTGACTCCGGTGCAACTCCTGCTGCTTGTCTATCTTTCATCGTAGTTAATCCTGCATACTTATCTCAACACATAGATTAGACAACAAATGACAATTGACTTCATCATCAAAATCCGAGATTCAACATATTATACCTCTATAAGTCTTTTGATCAAAGCATTCTCCTTCATTGTCCATATCTAATTTGGTAGAAATGCTCATAGGTGTGTTAATTGTAGGAAAATCTAAAGGTGACATCACATGAGTAGTGGAAGAACAAAAATAAAAATCTTAGATTTTCACAAAAGGGTTTTTGTCGTCGTGCGAAAGATTAGTTTACGAAAAAGCCACAAAATAAGAAACTATACATATAAGAAAATTATGTTACCTAGAGATACCATATATTAATAAAATCCTATAGATCTATGGGAGAGAATGAAAGAGGTCAACTATCCTCCTCTCTAGCGGTGATCCACACGGTAGGGGTTACAAAGATACGCCTCAAATCGTTGTCCAAATCTTCACATGCTCCAAATAGGGGCTATTGGCTGAGGAGGAGAAGAGAAGAGGATAATAGGAGGTGGCAGCCAAAAAGGCCTAGCCTATGACCCTTTGGTTCCCTCCTATTTATAGAGGCCCATTGTCAACTTAACCATAATGGATCCTATTCTATTGGGTATTGGATCTCCATCTAACTACCCAAGCCTATTAGATTAGTGGATCTCTACCTAACAATCTCTCATTGGCTCTTATTGGATCTCATCTATATGATCTAATAATTTAGAATTATAACGGATACTAGTAAGATAGGGGCTCTAGCGGATATCTCATATGCGAACCTCTACTTGTCGTAACACCTACCATATATGTGTGACCCTCAAAACCCAATATTGAGCTAGCTATGAGTCATACATATCAGAACTCATTCTGTCTTAGTGAATTATTATCTTCATAATAATTCACTTGACTTATTGACCGCGGTCGTACCAGGCCACTACGTCGCAATCCCGATATGATACAGGGAATCCAATCCATTAGACATATCTATTATCAGTTATCATATATCTATAGTTCCTCATCTATCTAATATTCCAGATATCGTATATCAGGCATGGTGCTTGTAGAGAAATATAGGGGCAGTATCACATGTGCAGTGGAAGAATAGAAAATAAAAACTCCAAATTTCCTAAAAATGTGTTCATAATCTTACGAAGATTGGTGCACAAAAACTCATAAAAATTAAATCCATGTGTTAGATAGTATTTTACCTAAGGAGATCATATATCCTTGAAATCCTACAGATCTGTAGGAGACGATGAAAGAGGTTAAGCGTCCTCCTCTCTAGCGGTGATCACTGTCTCAGCAGGGCTGCAACAACTCTCCTCAAATCACTGCCTCAATCTCCACACTATTAGGATCAAGAGCAGCACTAGGGGGGGGGGGGGGGGGGAGGGGACGGTGAATTAGTGCAGTGAAAAATTCTTCGATTTCGAAAAAATATTCGTTTCGATTCAATCCATTTCAGAAATAGATTGAACTTGAAAGCTTTCATAAAAGTGCTAAGAGAAGGTTAAGGAAGTTTGCAGTAATGTAAATTGCATAAATAGAAAGGCAAACTAGAATTTAGAGTGGTTCAGTCGAAATGACCTACATTCACTTTCGGATTCCTCCTCCATCAAGGTCACCGGTGTCCACTAAAGGCATTCCTTCAATAGGCGAAGGCCAACCACCTTTTATAGCTCTTTCTCCTTTTGTCGGGTTTAGGAGACAACCCTTACAAGTCTCACTCCTCTTTCTTGGATGGTTACAAGGCTAAGAGATGAAGGAGGAGAACTCTTCTCACATTCACAACACTTTAAGACTTAAGAACTCAAGATTATGCCAATACTTTCATACCCTTTCATGCAGAAAATGATGGGGTATTTATAGGCCCCAATGGCTTTCAAAAATAGAGCCAAAAGGTATTTCATCCTGGATTTTTGGGGTACTAGCAGTACCACCGCCATTACTGGGAGGTACTACTGCTTGCAATCTAACACTGGGCGATACCATCGCGTGATAGAGCTCGGAGACCGAGCTCTGGCGGTACCACCGCCTGACAGGGGCAGTACCACCGTTGGCAGCATTAACTGCTAGTAGTACCACTGCCCAGTCTAGGCGGTACCACCACCCAGATAACCTGGGGCACTGCTTTCCAGGTGGTGTCACCGCCGGCCAAGAATTCAGGGGCTGAATGGGTTGCTCAATTCGACCAAATTCAGCTCTATTAAGGGCCTAGTTGGCCCCTAATTAAGTTAGTAGGATACCTCCCAATCCTAACTTAATTTATGATCTAACTATTGAATCTCAGATTTTGATGATGAAACCAATCAATATGCGTTTATGTTTTAATCTGCGTTTTGAGTGATGCAGGATGCTTTGATCAGGGTGAGACAATTAAAGCAGGAAAATCATGTTGGGCCGGAGCAACATGTCAGAAAATTGGACGTCGGGCCGGTGGATCGGTCGACGTATCGATAGAAGGCTTCGAGCCGTGGATTCGGGCATCGGGCCAAGAAGAGCGGACATTGCGCCAAGGATATCGGAGTTGCGGAGTCAACTGGCCGATTGGGCAATAGGCCGCAGGAGAGGACGATGCAACGAAGAATCGGACGAAGCGTCGAGGGACCAATGACATGCCATACAACTTGATTAGATGCTTAGGATTAATTGTCTAGAGCGAAGTGTGTTTTACGATAGCATGAAAACATAAAGCAAGTTTACCGAAGTCAAGTTCGATGGGTGTTCGAGAGTGTGTCGAAAGTCCGAAGAATCGTTGGAAGTACTGCCGGAACCAACTGAGAAAGAATCGGGGACTTGTCGAAGTTTTTGAAAGTTCGCCAGAAAGATCGTCGTAGGTTCATGGAGATCACTGAGAAGGTTCAGATACTTGCGAAAGACTCGTTGAACTCGCCACAAGACCGGGAGCCTACTGGGAGTCCGTTGGAAGAAATCTGAGTGTGTATCGGAAGTCCGTTGAAGTTCGCCGGAAAGCTTGCCGGAAGGAAACTCGACATTGCCAATTAAAATTTACTTAGGGCTATGTCTTAATTTCGTAGTTTGCATATAATTTGGGTTAGAATTAAGGGTTAATCCTATAACCCGGTTAGGGGCCAATTGGGCTCGAGTTTGGACTAGTTTGGGCTAAGTTTGGAGCCCAACTAGTGAGTTGGAACAATCCAGGTGGTGGCACCGCCCAGAACTCGAGAGGTCTGGCGGTGGCATCGCCAGTACATTGTCAATGTCGGACACTAACAGGCGGTGGCATCGCCAGCACTGGAAAACCCAAAAGTAATTCAAATTTGGAGCCCAAATTTGAATCCTCTTGGGGCCTATAAATACCCCTCAATTCTCAGTAGAGACAACACCTTTTTGTGAAGTTAGAAAGTGAGAAAAAGTCTACCAAAGTCTTGTTTTCAATAGCTTAAGTGTTCACCTCCCTCTTTCTCTTTGGAAAAATATGTAAGAGTGTGAACAACTTGTAAGAAGGTTGTAAGAGGGGTATTTGGTCCTTCCCCTACAAAGTGATTTGCTAGTGGAAGTTGGAAGCCACATCGAAGAAGGCTTCGAAAGTGGATGTAGGTCATTTGACCGAACCACTATACATCATGGTGTCCCTTGAATGTGTGAGTGTTTAAATTTCTGAACCATTTCTCTACTTAGCTGCAAATCATTCGGTGCTTTGAGATGAGATATCTTAGGGTTTGATTGAAATGTAGCACAAAGTCCTACACTGAACATGATATCTGGTCTAGTTGCAGTGAGGTAAAGTAAACATCCTATCATGCCCCTATAAGTTTTTTGATCGAAGCTTTCTCCACTTTCATCAATTTCTAACTTAGTGGAGGTGCTCATAGGAGTGTTAATAGCTTTTGAGCTATTCATATTAAATTTTTTTAGCAAATTCATAGCATATTTAGTTTAACTAATAAAGATGTCATTGCTTAGTTGTTTGATTTGTAAGCCTAAGAAGAATGTTAATTCTCCCATTAAACTCATTTCGAATTCAAGACTCATAGTTTTAGCAAAAGATTCACAAAGAGATTCATTTGTAGAACCAAAGATAATATCATCAACATAAATTTGAACAATGAGAAAATTATTTTCAAAATTCTTGATGAACAATGTAGTATCAACCTTGCCTTTTGTGAAATTATTTTCAATAAGAAAAGAACTAAGTCTCTCATACCAAGCCCTCAGAGCTTGTTTTAAACCATAGAGAGCTTTAGTTAATCTAAACACATTATTAGGGAGGCTATTATTTTCAAATCCAGGAGGTTGTTCAACATAGACTTCTTCGGAAATAAAGCCATTAAGAAAAGCGCTTTTAACATCCATTTGAAACAACTTAAATTATTACTACTAGCGTAGGCAAGGAGCATCCTTATGGCTTCTAATCGAGCCACAGGAGCGAAGGTTTCTTCGTAATCGATACCTTCTTCTTGGTTGAAACCTTTGGCCACTGATCTAGCCTTATTTTTAACCACGATACCATAT
Source organism: Musa acuminata AAA Group (assembly GCF_036884655.1). NCBI lineage: Eukaryota > Viridiplantae > Streptophyta > Magnoliopsida > Zingiberales > Musaceae > Musa > Musa acuminata. Next base: position 32,346,431 of record NC_088356.1, on the reverse strand, counting down.
TCATCTTGCTTGTTTCTAAAAACCCATTTAGTACCAATAACTAAATGGTCATTTGGCCTAGGAACAAGCTTTCACACCTCATTTCTCTCAAATTTATTTAATTCATCTTGCATTGCGATAATCCATGAATCATCTTTCATGGCTTCGTCAACACATTTGGGTTCAATTTGGGAGAGAAAAGCGGCGTTGGAACAAAAATTTTTAAGAGAAGAACGTGTTTGAACCCCCTTTGATGTGTCTCCTAAGATTAGCTCCTTAGGATGAGCATCTACATACTTCCAATCCTTGGATAAGGATGTTTCAGAAGTGGATGCATCCAAGTTGCTAGTTGGAGATGGGGTTTCATTTAAATTCAAGGAATCAAAATTAACATCATCATCAAAATCGTTTTTCCTGATTTCGGAAATCTCATTGAAAACAACATGAATGAATTTTTCAATAATTAAAGTTCTTTTATTGAAGATACGAAAAGCTTTAGAAATCGAAGAATAACCAAGAAAGATTTCTTCATCGGATTTAGCATCAAATTTTCCTAAGTTATCTTTTTCATTCAAGATAAAACACTTACACCCAAAGACTTTAAAATATGAAACATTAGGTTTTTTGTTGTTCCATAACTCATAGGGAGTTTTGGTGAGTTAGGGTCTTACTAGAACTCTATTCAAAATATAGCATGCAGTGTTTACGGCTTCGGCCCAAAAATATTTGGGTAGGCTATGTTCATTCAACATAGTTCTTGCCATTTCTTGTAAATTTCGATTTTTTCTTTCTACTACTCCATTTTGTTGAGGATTTCTTGGAGTAGAGAAATTATGGTTGTATCCATTGAGTTCACAAAATTCTTGGAAATCATGGTTTTGAAATTCACCACCATGATCACTTCTAATTGAGGAAATCATAGAACCCTTCTCATTTTGAACAAGTTTACAAAACTTGGTAAAATATCTAAAGCATTCATTTTTCTGTTTTAAGAAGTAAGTCCATGTGTATCTGCTATAGTCATCCATAATGACGAAGGCGTATTTGCTACCTCCTAGGCTTGATGTAGAGATTGGTCCGAACAAGTCCATATGGATCAATTGTAAGGGCCTAGAGGTGCTTATTTGATTCTTAGATTTGAAACTACCCTTAATTTGTTTACCTAATTGGCAAGCATCACATACATTATCTTTGATGAACTTGATATGAGGAATTCCTCTTACAAGTTCTTTATATGATATTTGAGTGATTAGTTTCATGCTAGCATGACCTAATCTTCTATGCCATAGCCAAGCATCCTCATTCAAAACCGAAAAACACATTTCATTACACAAATCGTTGATGTCAATAGTGTATACGTTATTTTGTTTTAATGCAATCATAGACGTGTTTTTGTGTGGTTTTTCAATGATGCAAGCATTAGATTCGAATATGACAATATATCCTTTATCACATAATTGACTAATGCTCAAGAGGTTATGTTTTAAACCATCAACTAACAAAACATCTTCGATAAAGAAGTTGGATTTGTTACCTATGGTTCCTTTGCCAATGATTTTACCCTTGTTGTTGTCTCCGAAGGTGATATAGCCTTCGTTTATGCTAGTGAGCTTAGAGAATTGAGATGGATCTACGGTCATATGCCTTGAGCATCCACTATCAAGGTACTATCTCTTGCTCCTAGCTTGCGATGGTATAGGTTTCTACAAGAAAGGATGATATTTAGGTACCCATTTGCTTTTGGGTGCCTCAAAAATAGATCTACATTGTTTATCATTTTGCATAGAATTTATCATGGTTCCTTTAGGAACCCAAATTAATTTGTTCGGACTAATTTTCTTGAATGAACAATAATGCGTTTTGTATCCAAGTTTGCAACAAAAGTTGCATTTGCTTTGGTGTCGAACATGTAAGATGGGGCCTTTCATGAAGGTGGTTGGATTTTGGTAAGGACTTCTCACAAATCCGATTCCACTTCTTTTGGGAACGTGACCCTTGTTTGCAAGGATCATGTTCAAGGACTTGCTACCAACCTCAAATTTCTTCAAGGTGTCCTTAAGTAGCAAGTTTTCCTTTTGGAGAGTTTCTAGATCATGGCATTTTATGCATGAACCTAAACTATCATGATATTCAGTTTTTAACTTATCGAAATTACAAGTAAGACTATCATGCTCCTTTTTTAGCAATTTGTATTTTCTACTAATAATCTTGCATTCATCAAATAAGTCATGGAAGGTATTTAATAATTCATCAAATGATAAATCTGCATCTATTAAATTTGTTACCTCTTCTCCGATGGCCATTAAGGCGTAATGAGCAACTTGCTCGGTGTTGGACTCCTCTTCTTCGGACGCGCTCGAGTCATCCCACATTGCTTTGAGTGCCTTCTTCTTTGATGTTCTCTTTTTGACTTGGGGACAATCACTTTTGTAGTGTCCCAGCTTTTTGCACTCGTAGCAAATAACTTGGTCCTTCTTGGGTTCAAGTTTATTTTTTGTGTCATTCTTAAACTTGTTTTTTTTAATGAATTTTTTAAATTTTCTTGTTAGAAGTGCCAAGTTATCGTCACAGTCCTCATCACTTGAGTTTTCTCTCAAGTGGTCTTCTGAAGTTCTAAGTGCCATATCCTTCCTGTTCTTTGGAAGGATGTCTTCTTGCTCTTCATGAGCTTTACAAGTCATCCCGTAGGTCATTAATGACCTGATTAGTTCTTCAAGAGGGAAGTTGTTTAGATCTTTCGCCTCTTGAATAGCAGTGACTTTAGGATCCCAATTCTTAGGAAGGGATCTTAGAATCTTATTTGCGAGCTCAAAATTCGAAAAACTTTTTCTGAGTCCTTTTAGACCGTTGACGACATCCGTGAAACGGGTAAACATGTCACCAATATTCTCACTTGGTTTCATCCAGAAAAGTTCGAAAGAATGTAACAAAAGATTGATTTTTGACTCTTTCACTCTACTTGTGCCTTCATGAGTCACTTCGAGTGTGTGCCAAATATCAAATGCGGTTTCACAAACCGAAACACGGTTGAACTCATTTTTATCAAGTGCACAAAATAAGGCATTCATAGCCTTTGCATTAAGAGCGAAAGCCTTCTTCTCCAATTCATTCCAATCGATCATTGGAAGAGAAGACTTCGAAAATCCATTTTCGACAAGATTCCAAAGTTCAAAATCCATAGAAATAAGAAAGATCCTCATTCGGGTCTTCCAATAGGTGTAGTCCATCCCATTGAACATGGGTAGACGTGTAATAGAATGGCCCTCTTGGTTTTCGACGTATGCCATCTCTCTTGGGTTTTAATCCGTTTGAGAGTTAACCCTGCTCTGATACCAATTGTTAGGATCAAGAGCACTAAGAGGAGGGGGGGGGGGGGGGGGGGTGAATTAGTGCAGCGGAAGATTAAAAAAAAAGCGTTCGTTCGATAAAAGTGATTTCAGTATGAAAGCCGATTCGTAAATCACTTTAACTTTTGATTAAGTGAGATGCAACAAAGATATAAATGCAGTTTGCAGTTATGGTTCAAATCAGATAGTATGCGCAAACTAAAATATGATATTCGTACGAAAAAACTGATTTACGTCTAAATGCTGATTCGTAAATCACTTGATTAAGCGAGATGCAGTTAAAGCAAGGATATAAAGGTAGTTTGCAATTATGATAGAAATCAAAACGTAAGCGCAAACTGAAATATGATGATTGTATGATAAAACTGATTTACGTCTAAACGCCGATTTGAAAAGTGCAAAGCTTGAAACCCAATCGTATATGCGCAGAAAGCAGTAAGCTTTTGAGGAGGTTTGCAGTAAAGATAATATGCTCAAAGTAAATGCAAACCAAGATTTAGAGTGGTTCGGTCAATCTTGACCTACTCCACTTTTGGCTTCCTCCACCGACGAGGTCACCGACGTCAACTAGAGGCCTTCCTTCAATAGGCGAAGGCCAACCACCCTTTTACAGTTTCACTCCTTTTGACGGGCTTAGGAGACAACCCTTACAGAATTTCCTTTCCTCCCTTAACAGATTAGAACTTGGAAGAAAAGAGGAAGAAGAACTTTCAACTCATACAATACTTTTGAGCTCTAAAAATCACAAAGTAAAATCAGAATTTCAATGGTTTCTGGGTGCCCTTTCAGTGCTGAAAGGGTGAAGTATTTATAGTTCCCAACCCAATTTGAATTTGGAGCTCAAAACTATCAATTCTCGGAATTCCAGGATCTGGCGGTTGCACCGCCTGACAGAGCTCGACGACTGAGTCTTTGGGCGGTGCCACCTCCTGTTAGGGGCGGTTGCACCTCCTGCCAGAGCTCGAAGACTGAGCTCAGGTGGTGCCACCATTTGACTGAGGCGGTTGCACCGCTCAGCCAGAGCTCAGAGACCGAGCCCAGGTGGTGTCACCTCCTGTCAGGGGTGGTTGCACCTCCTGCCAGAGCTCGAAGACTGAGCTCAGGCAGTGCCACCGCCTGATTGAGGCGGTTCAATCGCCTGGCAGAAATCAGGGTCCGAATGGGTTGATCCATTCGGCCCAATTTGGGTTTTTCACGGGCCCAATTGCCCCAAGATTAAGTTAATGGGATCACCTCCCATTTCCAACTTAATCATTATGCTAACTACGATATTTCCTAAGACATTTACTGCAACTTGCTCCGGTGCATCAATCGCTTCTTCCGGCGAACTTCCGTCGATCATCTGATGAACCCTCGGTGATGCTCCTGCGGACTTCCGGCAAACTCCTGGACTTGCGACGATCTACTTGGTGAGTTCCGACGAGCTTCTTTGGCAAGCTCATGGACTTCTCGGATTTGTTCCCGTAGAACCTCCGACGACTGTCCGAACTTTCGTTGAACTCTCGAACTCCCAAAGTGATCATTGTCTTGACTCCGGCGCAACTCCTGCTGCATATCTTATTTTCATCGTAGTTAATCCTGCACACTTATCTCAACATATAGATTAGATAACAAATGATAATTGATTTCATCATTAAAATCCGAGATTCAACACTTGGTGCTTCCTCTAATTTTTTTTTTTATCTTACTGGTCTCCGAATCTTCCTGCCATTCCATCTTAATATCCTCAAGGAAGTCGCTGGTCGGAAGTGAAACGGTCGGAAATTCAGCTTGCTCAGGTAACTGTGAAAGCGCATCTGCAACAACATTCTCTTTTCACTTTTTGTAAGTTATTTCATAATCAAATCCAAGAAGTTTTGTTACCCATTTTTGCTGCTCTGGGGATGATATCTTTCGCTCCAAAGAGTACTTGAGGCTTTTATGGTCGGTTTTAATTTGAAATCGTCGACCAATCAAGTAGGGCCTCCACCTCGTTACTGCGCGCACAATGGCGAGCATCTCCTTATCATATATTGACTTATTTTAATGGGAGGGAGATAATGTCTTGCTAGTATATGCGATTGGTCGACCATGTTGCATGCGAATGGCTCCAATTCCGACTCCAGATGCGTCGGCCTCAATAATGAAGGGTCGGTTGAAATCTGGTAGTGTTAGCACCGGCGTCGTCGTCATGGCTGCCTTAAGTTTGTCGAAGGAAGCGGAGGCTCTGTCCAACCATTGGAAGTCATCGTTTTTCAGTAAGAAAATAAGTGGTGCATTGATCTTTCCACAGTTTTTCATAAACTTGCGGTAGTAGCCTGTTAAACCGAGAAAGCCATGCAGCAATTTTATGTTTCTCAGGATCGGCCAGTTTTGCATTGCTCCAATTTTGAATGGGTCCACTGCCACACCTTCCTCTGATATAATATGCCCAAGATATTCCACCTTCTATTGAAGAAAGCAAAAATTCGTAGTGGTTGTTGTGTGTTCAAAAGGTGGTTTTCGGTATGTCTTCTTCGCACACTTGTATTTGATGATACCCGGATCAAAGGTCCAGCTTTGTGAAGATTTATGCTCCCTTTCATCTTTCAATTCATCTACTACTGGAATAGGGTATTTATCCTTGATGGTTATGCCATTGAGAGCTCGGTAATCAACACATAATCGCCATGTTTCGTCCTTCTTTCGTATGAGGAGCACCGGTGAAGAGTAGGGGCTGCAACATGGCCGAATAACTCTTGTTTCGAGCATCTCTTCTATAATCCATTCTATTTCATCCTTCTGGAGATGTGGATACTGATATGGCTGAGCATTTACTGGAGATTTACCTTGAAGAATCGTTATACAATGATCATGCCGACGGGTAAGAGGTAGGTTGCGCGGTTCGTCAAATATATTTGAAAATTCAGCAAGCAAAGGAAATAGATTTGGATCTTCAAATTCTGTTGGCTCTCCCTTAGTTTGCTGCTCAAGTTGTACCAAAAAGCCGCCGCATACTTTATGCAAAATCTTCTCCATTTGTTGTGTGCAAATCGTTGTTACGTCGCCCCCACATTTCCTGAGCAGTATCACCTGTTTCTCCTTACTATAAAATTTCATAATTAGTTTCATAAAATTCCAAGAAACATCACCTAATGTCATCAACAATTCAATTCTATGCATGGCCTCATGATCATCAAGAGGGAGGAGGAAGAAATATGCAATTATCTCTTGGTCCTGCAGCAACAGTTTCACCTGCGGGCACCTACGATCACACTTCAAAATCCGTCCGTTGGTGACCTTAATGACAAACCTGCTGCAATTTTCAATAGGTAAGTTCATCTGGACAGCAACCTTATTGTTTAAGAAGTTATTAGTACTGCCCGTGTCGATGAGAACAGTGATCGGTTGTTGTTTGAGAAGGCCTCCAACTTTCATCGTTTGCGGGTTTGAGTAACCGGCTAGTGCATGTACCGTAACTTCGGTCGGTTGTGCCTCTTCTTCTGCATCTTCTTCTTTATGTTCAAGGCTCTCTTCTGGATGTTCAATGACCTCTTCTTCTACTGGTTGAATCATAAGAAGTCTCCCTTTACTACAGCGATGCTCACGGCTCTATGGCTCGTCGCAATGCCAATATAACCCCTTTGCATATCGCTCCCGAAGCTCTTCTCTTGTTAACCTCTTTGGTGTAGGGACTTGGTCGACAGTAGGGGGGCTGAGGGCTTCAATATTGCTGGTTGAGGAGCGACCCTAGTCCTCCGAGCTTCATGGTTCAATTGCTCCTCTTGATGTCGTGCGAAAGAGATGGCTGCCATAAGCGTATACGATTGTCGCACTTTAACTTCTCCTCGGATCTCCGGCTTCAAGCCCTCAATGAAGGTCCTCAATAGCTGTTTTTGAGACCAATCTGTTGAATCTCAGATTTTGATGATGAAGTCAATTGTCATTTGTTATCTAATCTATATGTTGAGATAAGTGTGCCAGATTAACTATGATGAAAGTAAGACATGCAGCAGGAGTTGCGCAGGAGTCAAGACAATGATCACATTGGGAGTTCGAGAGTTCGACAGAAGTTCGGACAGTCGTCGGAGGTTCTGCGGGAACAAATCTGAGAAGTCCATGAGCTTGCCAAAGAAGCTCGTCGGAACTCGCCAAGTGGATCGTCGCAAGTCCAGGAGTTTGTCGGAAGTCCGCAGGAGCATCACCGAGGGTTCATCGGATGATCGACGGAAGTTCACCGAAAGCTCACCGGAAGAAGCGATTGACGCACCGGAGCAAGTTGCAGCAAATGTCTTAGGAAATATCGTAGTTAGCACAATGATTAAGTTGGAAATGGGAGGTGATCCCATTAACTTAATCTTGGGGCAATTGGGCCCTTGAAAAACCCAAATTGGGCCGAATGGATCAACCCATTCGGACCCTGATTTTTGCCAGGCGGTTGAACAACCCAAGGCAGGAGGTTGCACCGCCTGGGCTCAGTCTCCGAGCGAGACTGGGAGGTGCAACCGCTCCAGCCAGGCGGTGGCACCGCCTGGGCTCAGTCTCCGAGCGAGACTGAGCGGTGCAACCTCCCTTGATAGGAGGTGGCACCGCCTAGGCTCGGTCTCCGAGCACTGGCTGAGCGGTGCAACCGCCTTCGTCAGGAGGTTGCACCGCCTGAGCTCAGTCTTTGAGCTCTGGCAGGAGGTGCAACCGCCCCTATGGTTGATACTACATTGTTCATCAAGAATTTTAAAAATAATTTTCTCATTGTTCAGATTTATGTTGATGATATTATCTTTGGTTCTACGAATGAATCTCTTTATGAATCTTTTGCTAAAACTATGAGTCTTGAATTCGAAATGAGTCTAATGGGAGAATTAACATTCTTCTTAGGCTTACAAATCAAACAACTAAGCAATCACATCTTTATTAGTCAAACTAAATATGCTATGAATTTACTGAAAAAGTTTAATATGAATAACTCAAAAGCTATTAACACTCCTATGAGCACCTCCACTAAGTTAGAAATTGATGAAAGTGGAGAAAGCTTCGATCAAAAAACTTATAGGGGTATGATAGAAAGTTTACTTTACCTCAGTGCAACTAGACCAGATATCATGTTCAGTGTAGGACTTTGTGCTAGATTTCAATCAAACCCTAAGCTATCTCATCTCAAAGCAGTTAAAAGAATACTTAGATATCTTAATGGTACCATAAATCTAGGATTATGGTACCCAAAATCAGAGAATCTTGAGTTAATTGCTTATGCTGATGCGGACTTTGCTAGCTGTAGACTAGATAGAAAAAGCACATCAGGAACATGTCAATTTTTAGGACATGCCCTTGTTTCCTAGTCATCTAAGAAACAAAACTCGATTGCACTATCAACAACCGAAGCTGAATATATTGCAGCAAGTGCATGCTGTGCACAAGTTGTATGGATGAAAAATACCTTAGAAGATTATAAAGTTCATCTTAAAAATATTCCCATTAAATGTGATAACACAAGTGCAATATGCCTAACAAAGAATCCTATACAACACTCAAGAACAAAACATATTGATATTAGACATCACTTTATACGAGATCATGTTAGTAATCATGATGTAATCATAGAGTTCATTGATACTAAATATCAATTAGCTGATATTTTTATAAAACCTCTAAGTGAAGAACAATTTGATTTCATAAGAAGAGAATTAGGAATGTTGATGTGTCCGAATACATAAACTAGTTAAAATTATTTTTCGGACTTTATTGAATGATCAAATCACTTGATTGCCATTACATGCTAAAATAACATGTTGGAAATTATATGCTGAATACAAAAATTTCCATAACAATAAGCATGTTTTGTCTTCATGATTGTATTTGAAAATCTGTAGCATAGTCTTGTCCGAATGCATGAAAGTGTTAATTTCATTTTCGGATTCGCTTAACAATTGGTATCCTAAAAATTGGATTCTCTCACACACTTATATATGAAAAATATTTTTCTGAAATGGATTTGATGAAATGATTCCCGCATATGAATTCCATCTTGAAATATGGATGATTGTGTTTTTACTTGCAAAGAGTTGTTTCTCACACATATCTTGATACCTGAAGCATGATTTAATCTCTCATCGGATTTTAACTTCACTCAGAGTAAACTCACAAATAGCTGGTATCACAAATGGCCTTCCTCCTTCATGCAAAAAGATTATAACAAATAAAAAGGAAGAAGTATTCAAAGTGATCTACATATCATGCTTGTACAATTGATTTCCTATCACTTACTATTGGAAAAAAACTTGAACCTAGTAAAGGCATGAACGACTATCGCATTTATGCTCAAAATTTACTTATATTGTTCTCCTGGTATTATAATTACTATGCTTTTTGTTGATGACAAAGGGGGAGAAATATATGAGTATTAATGCCAAGCTTGCATCACCAAGAGATATATGAATTGATGCTATGATTGCTATAATTTGCATTATGCCTTGTTTGTATCATGTAATGATATCAAAATCTTACTTCGCAAGTTTACATGTTGATATCTTACAATATGATAAATTGCTACTATTACCATTATTCAAACTTGTAATGTAAAATTTGAAAATGAATGTCAAGCCTTGACATCATCTTCAGTAAGATACATCATGATGGGAATCATGATGGGAGTATTGATAAGTTTAAATGATTTTAACTTATCAATATGTCTCTTGAATTCAAAGGTTTTGAATTCAAGAAAGACTTATCTCAAGTATGGCATATAGACAGGGGGAGTTAAGGTTAACTCCATTATCAATTGATTGTCATCATCAAAAAGGGGGAGATTGTTGAATCTCGGATTTTGATGATGAAGTCAATTGTCATTTGTTATCTAATCTATATGTTGAGATAAGTGTGCAGGATTAACTACGATGAAAGTAAGACATGTAGCAGGAGTTGCGCTGGAGTCAAGACAATGATCACATTGGGAGTTCGAGAGTTCGACGGAAGTTCGGACAGTTGTCGGAGGTTCTGCGGGAACAAATCCGAGAAGTCCATGAGCTTGCCAAAGAAGCTCGTTGGAACTTGCCAAGTGGATCGTCGCAAGTCCAGGAGTTTGCCGGAAGTCTGCAGGAGCATCACCGAGGGTTCATCGGATGATCGACGGAAGTTCGCCGGAAGCTCGCCGGAAGAAGCGATTGACGCACCGGAGCAAGTTGCAGTAAATGTCTTAGGAAATATCGTAGTTAGCACAATGATGAAGTTGGAAATGGGAGGTGATCTCATTAACTTAATCTTGGGGCAATTGGGCCCTTGAAAAACCCAAATTGGGCCGAATGGATCAACCCATTCGGACCCTGATTTCTGCCAGGCGGTTGAACCGCCCAAGGCAGGAGGTTGCACCGCCTGGGCTCAGTCTCCAAGCGAGACTGGGAGGTGCAACTGCTCCAGCCAGGCGGTGGCACCGCTTGGGCTCAGTCTCCGAGCGAGACTGGGCGGTGCAACCTCCCTTGACAGGAGGTGGCACCGCTTGGGCTCGGTCTCCGAGCACTGGCTGAGCGGTGCAATCGCCTCAGTTAGGAGGTTGCACCGCCTGAGCTCAGTCTTCGAGCTCTGGTAGGAGGTGCAACCGCCCTTGACAGGAGGTGGCACCGCCTAGAGGCTCAGTCTTCGAGCTTTGCCAGGCGGTGCAACCGCTCCAGTCAAGAGGTGCAACTGCCTGATCCCGGAATTCCGGGAATTGACAGTTTTGAGCTCCAAATTTGAACTGGGTTGGGGCCTATAAATACCCCACCCATTCAGCACTGAAAGGGCAATCAACTAACACCGAAATCCTGATCTTATTCTGTGATTTTTAGAGCTCAAAATTGTTGTAAAGGCCAAAAGTTCTTCTCCCTCTTTTTTCTTCCAAGTTCTGAGCTGTAAAGAGAGGAGAGAAAATTCTGTAAGGGTTGTCTCCTAAGCCCGTCAAAAGGAGTGAAACTGTAAAAGGGTGGTTGGCCTTCACCTATTGAAGGAAGGCCTCTAGTTGACGTCGGTGACCTCGTCGGTGGAGGAAGCCAAAAGTGGAGTAGGTCAAGATTAATCCAGACCAGAGTATCTATGAAGCTTTCACCTCGATTCTATGGACCCTACCAAATGTTGGAGTGCATCGGAGCGGTAGCATATAGAATGGACTTACCTGCTAGCTCCTGAATCCATCCAATCTTCAATGTGTCATGTTTAAAGCTCAAGCTAGGATAAAACAAGATAGCTCAAAGCCATCTAACAAATATAACTACCCAAGGAGAACTCTAGACACAACCAAGTGCCATTATTGATCAACGGATCGTGACTCGACGACGATGACCCACTACAGAAGTGCTTATACAGTGGGCAAACCTACTAGTAGAAGATGCCACTTGAGAGAACTATGACGACTTGAAGATCAAATTCCCAGAATTCATGGATCATCAGCTTCGAGGACAAGGCTGATTTGAAGAGGGTGGGTTTGTTAGGACTCTAGCTAGGAGAGTCCTAATTGAATTTTATTAAAAGAGGCATTTATGTAAAACCTACCTAGTTGACCCCTATTAAAGAGGTGAAGAGGCCGGCTATGGTTAGGGTTAGTTGGGAGGTTGCTTCTTAGAGTAGGAGTTCTATTAGGATTTGGGGTTTAAAAGCTTTATAAATAGTCATGTATTCATCCTCTTTTGACAAGCAATAAATGAATCTTTTTAGCAACCTTTGAGCAGCAACTTAGAGGAAGGAACCCCTATAGAGTTTCAATAAGGCCGATCCCCTAAAGAGATCAACCCCAAGCTTAGAATCCACTAGGGTTCTAACAGATTCGGATCTATAGAGATAGATTCAAGAGGATGCTTTGCTTGTCCCAGTCTAGGTACATAGACACCATTGTCAAAAGGTTTGGCATGAAAAATTTCAAGAGAGGTCTCATACCGATGAGACATGGGATATCGCTTTCTAGGAGTATGTCTCCAAATGACTCCTGAAGAAAAGGCAAACATAAATAGGATACCCTGTGCCTCAACGATATGGTCTATCATGTATGTCATGTATTGTACTAGGCCTGATATAGCGTATGCTCTGAGTGTCATGAGTAGGTATCAGGCGAATACAAGCTTGGAGCACTGGAAAATAGTAAAGTGTATTCTTAAGCACTTGAGAAAGACTAAGGATCTTTTACTAGTATATAAAGATAGTAGCCTCAGGGTTGAAGGCTATACGAACTCGAGTTTCTATTCTAATGTCGATGATAGTAAGTCAAATTCGGGGTATATTGATAGAACCCTTGCAGACTCTAAACTTGGGGTTGATCTCTTTAGGGGATCGGCCTCCTTGGAACTCTATAAGGGTTCCTCCCTCCAAGTTGCTGCTCAAAGGCTGCAGAAAAGATTCATCTATTGCTTATGAAAAGAGAAGGAATACATGGCTATTTATAGGGCTTCTAAACCCTAACTCATAATAGGACTCCTACTTAAGACTCTTACTTCTAACCAACTCCTAATAGGACTCCTACTCAAGACTCCTATTCCCTTACAACTCCTAATTCTTCTATAAGAAAAAACCTCCTACATGAATGTCCCTCTCAATTAGGACTCTCCTAGCTAGAGTCCTAACAGAATGTCCCTCTCAATTAGGACTCTCTTAGCTAGAGTCCTAATAGACCCGCCCTCTTTAAATCAGCCTTGTCCTCAAGGCTGAGATTCCATGAACTCAGGGAACCGGGTCTTCAGCTCCTCATATGGTTCCCATGTGGTGTCTTCAAGTGGTAGATTATTCCAATGCACTAGTACTTCAGTAGAGGGATGTCGGCAACGCATCACGATCCTGCGATCGAGGATGGCTTGTGGTTGGGCTTAAATAACTCCATCCTCAGTTGTGTTGGGCAGTTGGATCTGGGGTGACTCGTGTTCTCCTAACTTGGGCTTTAGGCATGATACGTGGAAGACATGGTGAATTTTGGCATCCTCATGTAATTTAAGTCTGTACGCCACGGCTCCAATACACTCTGTGATCTGATAGGGCCCATAAAAACGTGGGGATAGCTTCATGGAGGCTCGAGTGTTGATAGAGAGTTGCTTGTATGGTTGTAGGCGAAGATAAACCCAATCTCCCACTGAAAATTCTCTTTCACTTCGTCGTGTGTCGGCTTGTTGCTTCATTCTGGCTTGAGCGGTAGAGAGATTATCTTTTAACAGTTGTAAGAGTTTATCCCTATCAATCAATTCTTGGTCAACCTGATCTACCTTGGCCGAGCCAATCACATACTTTGGAATCACAGGGGCTGGTCGACCATACAATGCTTCATAAGGGGCACATTTTATAGATGAATGATATGTAGTATTATACCACTATTCGGCCCAGGGAAGCCATTTCACCCACTCTTTTGGTCGGTCACTAGCGAAACACCGGAGGTACGTCTCTAAGCACCTATTTACCACCTCTGTTTGGCCGTCAGTTTGTGGATGATACATTGTGTTCATCTTGAGTTTGGTGCCTTGTAACTGAAATAACTCGGTCCAAAATTTACTAGTGAAGATCCTGTCATGATCACTTACGATGGACCTTGGAATCCCATGCAGTTTAACAATATTTTCTATGAAAATCTGGCAATACTAGCAGTAGTGTAGGGATTTCTCACAGCACAAAAATGAGCATATTTCGTAAGTCGATCAACCACCACGAGAATCGTGCTTTTACCTTTGGAAGATGAGAGCCCTTCAATGAAGTCCATGGAGATGTCAGTTCACCCTGAGTCTGGTATGGGCAGTAGTTGTAGCGTCCCTAGATTTGCCACAGTTTCACCCTTGTGCTGTTGACATACATCACATTGTGCCACATATTCAGCAATAATTTTTTTCATCCCTCTCCAATAAAAATTTTGCTTCACTCTTTTATAGGTTCTTAGGAATCCAGAGTGCCCTACTGAAGGTATGGAGTGCATTTCATGCAAGATGATTGTGATGTAAGGGGAGTCAGGTATAAGCACAATGCGACCTTTGTAGCGTAGATCCCTCGAATCCCAGGTGTAGTGGGCTATTGCACTTGGATCCTCCAATTTTTTTATGATGTTGCTGATCTCTGGATCCTTCTTCCATTCTTCCCTAATGTCCTCGAGGAGACCGGTGGTAGGAAGGGAGATGACTGAAACCTTAGCTTGTTCAGGTAGCCGTGAGAGTGCATCTGCAACAACATTTTCTTTACCTTTTTTGTAAATAATTTCATAATCAAATCCAAGAAGTTTGGTTACCCATTTTTGCTGCTCAGGGGATGATATCTTTTGCTTCAAAAAGTACTTGAGGCTTTTATGGTCATTTTTAATTTGAAATCGCCGGCCGATCAGGTAGGGTCTCCACCTCGTTACTGCGTGTACAATGGCAAGCATCTCCTTATCATATACTGACATGTTTTGATGGGAGGGAGATAATGCCTTGCTAGTGTATGCGAGTGGTCGACCATTTTGCATGAGAACGACTCCAATTCCGACTCCAGATGCGTCGGCCTCAATGATGAAGGGTTTATTGAAATCTGGTAGCGCAAGCACAGGCGTCGTTGTCATGGCTGCTTTAAGTTTGTCGAAAGCAGCAGAGGCTTTGTCCGACCATTGGAAAGCATCTTTTTTCAGTAAAGAAGTGAGTGGTGCACTGATCTTCCCATAGTCCTTAACAAATTTTCGATAGTAACCCGTTAGTCCAAGGAACCCCCGTAGTAATTTCACGTTTGTAGGTTTCGGCCAGCCTTGCATTGCCTCAATTTTTGTTGGGTCTACCACTACTCCTTCTTCTGATATTATATGCCCAAGGTACTCTACTTTTTGCTGGAGAAAGCTGCACTTTGGTTGCTTAACAAAAAGAGTATTCTCCCGAAGGATCGTCAAAACAATCCGTAAATGCTGAAAGTGAGTCTCAAGAGAAGGGTTGTAAATAAGAATATCATCGAAAAATACCAGCACAAATTTACGAAGAAAGCTCCGAAATATATCATTCATGAGACTTTGAAAGGTTGAAGGAGCATTAGTGAGTCCAAAAGGCATTACCAAGAATTCATAATGGCCATCATGTGTGCGAAATGCAGTTTTTGGAATGTCATCGTCACATACCCGAATTTGGTGGTAACCGGATCAGAGGTCCAACTTCGAGAAGACTCGAGCTCCTTTCAATTCATCAAGAAGTTCATCCACCACTGGTATTGGGTACTTGTCCTTGACCATGATGCCATTTAAAGCTCGGTAGTCAATGCACATCCTCCAAGTTCCGTCCTTCTTGCGTACAAGTAGCACCGGTGAGGAATAGGGACTGCAACTTGGCCGAATCACCCCTGTTTCAAGCATCTCCTTTACGATCTTTTTAATTTCATCTTTCTGGAGGTGAGGATATCGGTACAGTCGAGTGTTTGCTGGTGGCTTGCCCAGAAGGATTGGAATTCGATGGTCATGTTGCCGAGAAGGAGGAAGACCGCGCGGTTCAGCAAATATGTCGGCAAATTCAGTAAGCAATTGGGCAAGATTTTGATCTTCAATTTCTATTTTCTTCTCTTCTGGTTGTGGCTGGAGATGCATTAAAAAGCCACCATTTACCTTGTGCAAAACTTTCTCCATTCGTTGGGTCGAAACAGTGGTCACGTTGCTTCCGCGCTTCCCACGTAGGATGATCTGTTTGCCCTTACAGTAGAATTTCATAATTAATTTAGAAAAGTTCCAAGAGACAACACCTAGTGTAGTCAGCCATTCTATACCAAGCACTGCCTCATAGCCATCGATTGGTAGGAGGAAGAAATCGGTGATAATTTCTTGGTCTTGCAGTAATAGTTTCACCTGCGGGTATCTTTGGTCGCACTTTAGGATTCTGCCGTCGGCAACCTTTACATCGAACTTGCTGCAAACTTCAATATGCAGTATCATCCAAGCAGCAACCTTACTATTCAGGAAGTTATTAGTGCTACCCGTGTCGATGAGAACTGTTGAATCTCGGATTTTGATGATGAAGTCAATTGTCATTTGTTATCTAATCTATATGTTGAGATAAGTGTGCAGGATTAACTACGATGAAAGTAAGATATACAGCAGGAGTTGCGCTGGAATCAAGACAATGATCACGTTGGGAGTTCGAGAGTTCGACGGAAGTTCGGACAGTCGTCGAAGGTTCTACGGGAACAAATCCGAGAAGTCCATGAGCTTGCCAAAGAAGCTCGTCAGAACTCGCCAAGTGAATCGTCGCAAGTCCAGGTGTTTGCCGGAAGTCCGCAGGAGCATCACCGAGGGTTCATCGGATGATCGACGGAAGTTCACCGGAAGCTCGCCGGAAGAAGCGATTGACGCGCCAGAGCAAGTTGCAGTAAATGTCTTAGGAAATATCGTAGTTAGCACAATGATTAAGTTGGAAATGGGAGGTGATCCCATTAACTTAATCTTGGGGCAATTGGGCCCCTAAAAAACCCAAATTGGGCCGAATGGATCAACCCATTCGGACCCTGATTTCTGCTAGGCGGTTGAACCGCCCCAGCTAGGAGGTGGCACCGCCTGAGCTCGGTCTTCGAGCTTTGGCAGGAGGTGCAACCGCCCTAGTCAGGCGATGGCACCGCTTGAGCTCAGTCTTTGAGCTCTAGCAGGAGGTTCAACCACCCCTTACAGGAGGTGGCACCGCCCAGAGGCTCAGTCTTCGAGCTCTACCAGGTGGTGCAACCGCCTCAGTCAGGAGGTGCAACCGCCTCAGTCAGGAGGTGCAACCGCCAGATCCCGAAATTCCGGGAATTGACAGTTTTGAGCTCGAAATTCAAACTGGGTTCGGGCCTATAAATACCCCACCCTTTCAGCACTGAAAGAGCACAAAAAACACACTGAAATCCTGATCTTATTCTGTGATTTTTAGAGCTCAAAATTGTTGTAAAGGCCAAAAGTTCTTCTCCCACTTTTCTTCCAAGTTCTGATCTTTAAAGAGAGGAGAGAAAATTCTGTATGGGTTGTCTCCTAAGCCCATCAAAAGGAGTGAAACTGTAAAAGGGTGGTTGGCCTTCGCCTATTGAAGGAAGGCCTCTAGTAGACGTCGGTGACCTCATCGGTGGAGGAAGCCAAAAGTGGATGTAGGTCAAGATTGACCGAACCACTCTAAATCTCGGTTTGCATTTACTTTGAGCATCTTATCCTTACTGCAAACCTCCTCAATAGCTTACTGCCTTCTGCACATTTACGATCGTGTTTTAAAGTACAGTATTTTCTGAATCGGCGTTTAGACGTAAATCAGTTTTATCGTACGAACATCATATTTCAGTTTGCGCTTACATTTTAACTTTCATCATAACTGCAAACTGTCTTCATAGATTTTTTTTAACTACATCTCGCTTGATTATAAGTTAAAGAGATTTACGAATCGACTTTTCTACCGAAATCGCTTTTATCGTACGAACACCTTTTTAATCGTCGAAAGTTTTCCGCTGCACTAATTCACCCCCCCCCCCCCCCCTCCTCTTAGTGCTCTTGATCCTAACAATTAGTATTAGAGCGGGGTTAACTCTCAAATGGATTAAAACCCAAGAGAGATGGCATACGCCGGAAACCAAGAGGGCCATTCTATTACACGTCCACCCATGTTCAATGGGACGAACTACACCTATTGGAAGACCCGAATGAAGATCTTTCTTATTTCTATGGATTTTGAACTTTGGAATCTTGTCGAAAATGGATTTTCGAAGTCTTCTCTTCCAATGATCGATTGGAATGAATTGGAGAAGAAGGCTTTCGCTCTTAATGCAAAGGCTATGAATGCCTTATTTTGTGCACTTGATAAAAATAAGTTCAACCGTGTTTCAACTTGTGAAACTGCATTTGATATTTGGTTTGTGAAACTGCATTTGATATTTGGCACACACTCGAAGTGACTCACGAAGGCACAAGTAGAGTGAAAGAGTCAAAAATCAATCTTTTGATACATTCTTTCGAACTTTTCCGGATGAAACCGAGTGAGACTATTGGTGACATGTTTACCCATTTCACGGATATCGTCAACGGTCTAAAAAGACTCGGAAAAAGTTTTTTGGATTTTGAGCTCGTAAATAAGATTCTAAGATCCCTTCCTAAGAGTTGGGATCCTAAAGTCACTGCTATTCAAGAGGCGAAAGATCTAAACAACTTCCCTCTTGAAGAACTAATCGGGTCATTAATGACCTACGAGACGACTTGCAAAGCTCATGAAGAGCAAGAAGACATCCTTCCAAAGAACAGGAAGGATATGACACTTAGAACTTCAGAAGACCACTTGAGAGAAAACTCAAGTGATGAGGACTGTGACGATGACTTGGCACTTCTAACAAGAAAATTTAAAAAATTTATTAAAAGAAACAAGTTTAAGAATGAAACAAAAAATAAATTTGAACCCAAGAAGTACCAAGTTATTTGCTATGGGTGCAAAAAGCCGGGACACTACAAGAGTGATTGTCCCCAAGTCAAAAATAGAACATTAAAGAAGAAGGTGCTCAAAGCAACGTGGGATGACTCGAGCGCGTCCGAAGAAGAGGAGTCCAACACCGAGCAAGTTGCTCATTACGCCTTAATGGCCATCGGGGAGGAGGTAACGAATTTAATAGATGCAGATTTATCATTTGACGAATTATTAAATGCCTTCCATGACTTATTTGATGAATGCAAGATTATTAGTAGAAAATACAAATTGCTAAAAAAGGAGCATGATAGTCTTACTTGTAATTTTGATAAGTTAAAAACTGAATATCATGATAGTTTAGGTTCATGCATAAAATGCCATGATCTAGAAACTCTCCAAAAGGAAAACTTGCTACTTAAAGACACCTTGAAGAAATTCGAGGTTGGTAGCAAGTCTTTGAACATGATCCTTGTAAACAAGGGTCACGTTCCCAAAAGAAGTGAAATCGGATTTGTGAGAAGTCCTCACCAAAATCCAACCACCTTCATAAAAGGCCCCATCTTACATGTTCGACACCAAAGCAAATGCAACTTTTGTTGCAAACTTGGACATAAAACGTATTATTGTCCATTCAAGAAAATTAGTCCGAACAAATTAATTTGGGTTCCTAAAGGAACCATGATAAAGTCTATGCAACATGCTAAACAATGTAGATCTATTTTTGAGGCACCCAAAAGCAAATGGGTACCTAAAAATCATCCTTTCTTGTAAAGACGTAAAACATCATAAGCTGGGAGCAAGAAATAATATCTTGCTCTTTGGATTCTCGATATTCATAACCCGAGATCCAAAAAGAACACGTGATGCTCTCTAGCCTAAATAACAAAAAGAGGATTAGAAAATTAAAATTACAAATGCGATATGGATACAATCCCATTTGATCCCTCATAATTGGAAACCCATGATTCTCCCTTCACATATCCTCTGGATTTTTGAACCCATCGATTTCATCCGTTCATAGCTTTCGAATCCAACTATATCATGAACTGACTAAGTTTGTCATGAACTTGCAAGGCTTACCAACTTGAACAATCTGTCACAAACATGTGTACGACATTGAGAGTATGCACGTCAAAAGATCTATCTTGATCGTGCAAAAGTTCTTATCTTAAAATGAAAATTCTTACGTAATTACGTAAGTAAAGTTGATTGATCCACAAATAAAAATTCATCTCAAAGTAAAAAACATTCAAATCAGACTACACAGCAGTCAGAACCATGCTCACTGCTTGCAGCGGTTGCACCGCCCCAGCTAGCGGTGCAACCGCCCGCAATCCTGCCCCCTTTTAACCCGAGCTAGGGCCGGCGGTGGAACCGACCCCAACTCACTCCCTTCCCCTCTTTACTCTTCCAAAGCTTCTCCACCTCCATTTCTCCCCTCACAGCATCCCAAATACCCCTCATTTCAAAGCAAAAGATCAACAATCTCTCCTTCTCTTGAAGATCTCACTAAGGTATTCTCTAAGAAACCCTTAAATTCTGTTTTTGATTCATTTACTCTTGCTCATTACTATCCTCCTAAACAGCAGTAGTTATGAGGTCTAGAAGATCATCAAGGGACAAAGGGAAGAGGAGATTAATGGAAGACTTTGATCTTACCCTTTTCGATTCAAAATATCATGCTGAAAAGTTTTCCTCTTTCGAATTTAGAAGTGTCAATAAGGGAAAACATGTAGATTTAGATGAACTAAGAGACTTAGAGACAATCCAATGGTTTGCAAACCTAGATCTGCTCCCTATTTTACAAATTAATGAACCCATCTATCCAAGACTTGTTAGATTGTTTTACAACAATATACAAGTAGATGAAGAAGAAAGAATGTCTACCTATCTCTTAGGACAACACATCTCCATTACGGATAAACTCATTTGCGACATGATAGGTATTCCCATAAAAAATAGAGGACTTTACTTTAGAGGATCATGGGATAATGAAACTGTTGGGACAACATATGTTGAAGCCTTAGGAACAATTTTCGCCAATCCCAATTTAGCGATTGTTCCTAAAAGTTGTGAACATCTATTACCACTAAACACTAAGGTATTTCATCATATCCTAACTAGCATCATTCTCCCTAAACAATACCATCATGATGAAGTAAGCCAAATAGAATTAGGAACTATGTATTGGATCATGAAAGGACATAACATCTGTCTTGGTTATCTTATCCAACAAAACATGTTAGAACTATCTAAGAAAGACATGATGCTTCCATATGGTGGTATAATTACTAGAATACTGAAAGCCTACGATATTCCAATACCATCCGACGAAGAAGTAATAAAAGTAGATAGGATTAGCATAATAAATAAAAATCTACTTCACCGATTGAGATGTGTTTATAGAAACGATAACTAGTTTAGAATGCCTAGAAGAACCGATCCCCCTCAACCTGAACCAGAACCGGAAACACCAGTCTTTAGGGGTACTCAATCTCCTCCGATCTGTCCCTTTGAGGAAACACATTCATTTGAGCAAGCTCCTGCATCATCTGTCGAAGATATTGGGATTCAGATGGACCGATTTGAACAAAGACAAGAACGACTTGAACATCGACAAGATCAAATCCTATCTGAGCTGCAACAAATTCATCGACAATTTGACTCTTTATTTAGGCATTTTAATTTTTCATCTCCTGAATGAGCTTATATGTGTATTGTAAACTCTTTATGTTACTCACCATGATCACAATGCCTTGTGCCTTGATCTTTGATATGGTTACCTGATGTATTTATTTGTGAGCAGAGTTACAAACATCACTCATTGTTTAATCTCGTTACTCACTATCGGATTTTACATTGAAACTAAATGTTTTTATAACCACCTTGAAAATCTTGTGCCTTGGTTTCTATGATAAATATGATTTGAGAAAATGATATACCAATGCAGTTGATGCATCATGTTATTATATTGCCATAATATTAAACATCAACTAGCTGATATTTTTACAAAACCTCTAAGCGAAGAACAACTTGATTTCATAAGAAGAGAATTAGGAATGTTGATGTGTCTGAATACATAAACTAGTTAAAATTATTTTTTGGACTTTATTGAATGATCAAATCACTTGATTGCCATTACATGCCTAAATAACATGTTGGAAATTATGTGTTGAATACAAAAATTTCCATAACAATAAGCATGTTTTGTCTTCATGATTGTATTTGAAAATCTATAACATAGTCTTGTCCGACTGCATGAAAGTGTTAATTTCATTTTCGGATTCGCTTAACAATTGGGATCCTAACAATCGGATTTTCTCATATACTTATTATATGAAAAATATTTTTCTGAAATGGATTTGATGAAATGATTCCTGCTTATAAATTCCATCTTGAAATATGGATGATAGTGTTTTTACTTGCAAAGATTTGTTTCATATATATATCTTGATCCTTGTAAAAATTAAGCATGATTTAATCTCTCATCGATTTTAACTTCACTCAAAGTAAACTCACAAATAGCCTTCCTCCTTCATGCAAAAAGATTATAACAAATAAAAAGGAAGAAGTACTCAAAGCGATCTACATATCATGCTTTCTTTTATATGCTTGTATAATTGATTTCCTATCACTCACTATTGGAAAATAACATGAACCTAGTAAAGGCATGAACAAGTATCACACTTATGCTCAAAATTTGCTTATATTATTCTCCTGGTATCACAATTACCATACTTTTTATTGATGATAAAGGGGGAGAAATATATGAGTATTAATGCTATGCTATGCCTTGTTTGTATCGTGTCAAGATATCAAACAAAAAACTTGCATCGTAATTTTACGTATTGATATCTTACCATGTGATGAAATGCAATAATTGCTAAAACATTTGAAATGTGTGCATCATGTAATGATATCAAAATCTTACTTCGTAGTTTTCTATGTTGACATCTTACAATATGATGAATTACTACTATTACCATCATTCAAACTTGTAATGTAAAATTTGAAAATGAATGTCAAGCCTTGACATCATCTTCAGAGAGAAACATCATGATGGGAATCATGATGGGAGTATTGATAAGTTTAAATTATTTTAACTTATCAATATGTCTCTTGAATTCAAAGGTTTTGATTTTAAGAATGACTTATCTCAAGTATGGCATATAGACAGGGGGAGTTAAGGTTAACTCCATTATCAATTGATTGTCATCATTAAAAAGGGGGAGATTGTTGAAACTCGGATTTTGATGATGAAGTCAATTGTCATTTGTTATCTAATCTATATGTTGAGATAAGTGTGCAGGATTAACTACGATAAAAGTAAGATATGCAGCAGGAGTTACGCCGGAATCAAGACAATGATCACGTTGGGAGTTCGAGAGTTCGACGGAAGTTCGGACAGTCGTCGGAGGTTCTGCGGGAACAAATCCGAGAAGTCCATGAGCTTGCCAAAGAAGCTTGTCGGAACTCGCCAAGTGGATCGTCGCAAGTCTAGGAGTTTGTCGGAAGTCCGTAGGAGCATCACCGAGGGTTCATCGGATGATCGACGGAAGTTCGCCAGAAGAAGCGATTGATGCACCGGAGCAAATTGCAGTAAATGTCTTAGGAAATATCGTAGTTAGCATAATGATTAAGTTGGAAATGGGAGGTGATCCCATTAACTTAATCTTGGGGCAATTGGGCCCCTGAAAAACCCAAATTGGGCCGAATGGATCAACCCATTCGGACCCTGATTTCTACCAGGCGGTTGAACCGCCCCAGCCAGGAGGTGGCACCGCTTGAGCTCGGTCTTCGAGCTCTGGCAGGAGGTGCAACCGCCTCAGTCAAGCGGTGGCACCGCTTGAGCTCGGTTTTCGAGCTCTGGCAGGAGGTGCAACCGCCCTTGACAGGAGGTGGCACTGCCCAGAGGCTCAGTCTTCGAGCTCTGCCAGGCGGTGCAACCGCCTCAGTCAGGAGGTGCAACCGCCAGATCCTAGAATTCTGGGAATTGACAGTTTTGAGCTCGAAATTCAAACTGGGTTGGGGCCTATAAATACCCCACCCTTTCAGCACTGAAAGAGCACCAAAAACACACCGAAATCCTGATCTTATTATGTGATTTTTAGAGCTCAAAATTGTTGTAAAGGCCAAAAGTTCTTCTCCCTCTTTTCTTCCAAGTTCTGATCTTTAAAGAGAGGAGAGAAAATTCTGTAAGGCTTGTCTCCTAAGCCCGTCAAAAGGAGTGAAACTGTAAAAGGGTGGTTGGCCTTCGCCTATTGAAGGAAGGCCTCTAGTAGACATCGGTGACCTCGTCGGTAGAGGAAGTCAAAAGTGGATGTAGGTCAAGATTGACCGAACCACTCTAAATCTCGGTTTGCATTTACTTTGAGCATCTTATCCTTACTGCAAACCTCCTCAATAGCTTACTGCCTTCTGCACATTTACGATCGTGTTTTAAAGTTCAGTATTTTCCGAATCGACGTTTAGACGTAAATCAGTTTTATCATACGAACATCATATTTCAGTTTACGCTTACATTTTAACTTTCATCATAACTGCAAACTGCCTTCATAGATTTCTTTTAACTACATCTCGCTTGATTACAAGTTAAAGAGATTTACGAATCAGCTTTTCTATCGAAATCGCTTTTATCATACGAACACCTTTTTAATCGTCAAAAGTTTTCCGCTGCACTAATTCACCCCCCCCCCCCCCCCCTTTTAGTGCTCTTGATCCTAACAAGAACAGTGATCGGCTGTTATTTGAAAAGGCCTCCAACTTTCATCATTTGCAGATTTGAGTAGTCGGCTATTGCTTGTACCGTAATGTCGGTCGGTTGTGGCTCTTCTTCCATATCTTCTTCTTCATGTTCAATGCTCTCTTCTAGATGTTCAATGACCTCTTCTTCTACTGGTTCAATTATAAGAAGTCTACCTTTTTTACAGCGATGCTCGTGGCTCCACGGCTCATCGCAATGCCAACATAACCCCTTCGCAGATCGCTCCCAAAGTTCTTCTCTTGTTAACCTTTTCGGTGCAAGGACTCGGTTGATAGTAGGGGGGGCTGAGGGCTTTAGTATTGTAGGTCGTGGAGTGATCCTAGTCCTCCGGGCTTCATGGTTCAATCGCTCCTCTTGAAGTCGTGCGAAAGAGATGGCTGCCATAAGCGTGTATGGTTGTCGCGCCTTAACTTCTCCCCGGATCTCCGGCTTTAAGCCCTCAATAAAGGTCCCCAATAGTTGTTTTACAGACCAATCACAAGTTTGATTAGATAACCTTTCAAACCTAGTTTGGTACTCCTGAATGATGGAGGTTTGTCGGATCTTTGCTAGTTGTCCGTCAATGTTCTCGTAATAAGTTGGTCTGAAGCGGATTAGTAGTCCTTTTTTGAATTATCGCCATGAAAGGACTCCATAAGTGTGTTCAAACCAGTCAAACCATTGTATGTCATCCCCTTCAAGATGTATAGCTGCAATTTCCACCATGGATGCATCCGCAGTTTTATGGTACCGAAAATATCGCTCTACACGCGAGATCCAACCAATTGGGTCTCCTTCTTCCCATCTAGGGAAGTCCACTCTCATGCGCGAATAGTTGGGGTTGGTCCCTCCCCTCTCTTGGAAGTCATCTCTTTGGGCATGGTGTGATTGGTTAGAGCTCTCTCCTTGATGTGATTTCTTCGGGCTTGGTGGTCGGCCCAAACTGAATTCGGTAAGGAGAGTCTGAATCTTATCCTCCATTCGTGCCTCAAAGGCTTCAAATTTAGCATCGATTGCCTCCTCAGATGCCATAGTATATGACTCCAAATCTATTGCAATTCACGGGATGATCCGCGGTGGTGGAGATGATGGCAGAATTTGGCGACGATCTTTTAAGCAATTGTGGGAATTACTTTGGACAGTTGTGGAGGGTTGATGGATGGCAGTGGAAGGGCAGCGAGATGCTAAGAACGCTGCTCTGATACCAAGTGATAGAAACCCTACAGATTCTAAACTTGGGATTGATCTCTTTAGGGGATCGGCCTCCTTGGAACTCTATAGGGTTTCCTCCCTCCAAGTTGCTACTCAAAGGCTGCAGAAAAGATTCATCTATTGCTTATGAAAAGAGAAGAAATACATGGCTATTTATAGGGCTTCTAAACCCTAACTCCTAATAGGACTCCTACTTAAGACTCTTACTTCTAACCAACTCCTAATAGGACTCCTTCTCAAGACTCCTATTCCCTTACAACTCCTAATTCTTCTCTAAGAAAAAACCTCCTACATGAATGTCCCTCTTAATTAGGACTCTCCTAGCTAGAGTCCTAACAGAATGTCCCTCTCAATTAGGACTCTCCTAGCTAGAGTCCTAACATATATGTATACCCTGAATGGAGGCACAGTATACTAGAAGAGTTCTAAGCAAGATATTACTGCTGACTCGACTACAGAGGCGGAGTACATTGCTGCAATAGAGGCAGCAAATGAGGGGGTCTAGATGAAGAAGTTTATCATAGATTTAGAAGTCGTGCTAGGTAGCAAGGAATCAATTACTTTATATTGCGATAATAATGGAATGATTGCTCAAATAAAGGAACCCGGGTCTCATCAGAAGTATTATGATAAGGTTTTTGTTAGGATCGGGTCGGCACTAAGAAGGGGGGTGATTAGTGCAGCGGATAAAATTACGTCGGTTCAAAAATTTTTCGTTTGATTAAAATCGATTTCGAAAAGATGTTAACTTGAAACACATCCGTAAGATTGTATAGCTAAAGTAATGAGGAAGTATAGGAGTTTGCAATAAATGTAAATAGTAAAGCAGAAATGTAAACCAAATTTTATAGTGGTTCGGTCGTTGTGACCTACATCCACTCTTGATTCCTCTTCCGTCGAGGCCACCGACATCCACTAACGGTCTTCTTTCAATAGGAGAAGACCAACCACCTTCTTACAACACTTTCTCCTTTTCACGGGTTTAGGAGATAACCCTTACAAGTCACTCTTTTATAAGTATTCCCTCACATACCTCCCTTGGGACTAACTTTAAGCACTAGGAGGAGGTAACTCAAAGTTTTGGCAGAGTTTACTCAGTTTTTTTCTCAAGAATTTTTGCTCATTTCTTGCTTCCTAAGTGGGGTATTTATAGGCCCTATATGGTTTTAAAAATAGAGTCAAAAATTTAAACTTCCGAGTCTTCCGGATACAAGCAGTACCACCACCTGCATTAGGCGATACCATCGCCTGTAGGTTGACACTAGGCGATACCACTGCCTAGTCTGGCGGTACCATCGCTTGACAGCCTCGGAGATCGGGTTTTTCGAGTTTTCCAACTCACAAGCGGTTCTACTGCCTGACCCAACTTTTGGGTCACTGAATGGGCCTCCTAATGAGCCTAAATCAGTCCCCATTAAGGCCCGATTGGCCCCTAATTGAGTTAGCATGATTACACTAAAAGCTAACTCAATTAGCCCCCTAAATTACTTTGATCTTAGACAAATGATTACAAAGCATGAATCCTTTATCCGATATGTCATTGGTTCATACGGCGCTCATCTGATCCTTCGGGGTATTGCCCAATCGGTATGTTGACTCCCACAACTTTCGATCTCCTTGGTGCAATGTATGATCCTTCAGCCCAATGCTCGAATTCATGGCACAAGCCTTCTGCCGACACGTCAGCTAATCCTCCAGCCCGACGTCCAATCTTCTAACATGTTCACTCCAGCCCAATGTCTGATTCCTCCAGCTTTAATAAATTTGCCTCTCATTGATTGAAGCTAGTCCTGTGTTACTCAAAATGCTGATTATATCACAAACTCATTAATTGATTTCATCATCAAAATCCAAGATTCAACAATCTCCTCTTTTTTTTATGATGATAACCAATTGATGACGATGTTTAAACTAAACTCTCTTTATCAATATGTCATATTGAAATAAGGCATCATTCAAATAAATGATGACCTTTTAGTCCAAGTTGAAACTACTTTAATCACATCATATGCAATACATCATATACATCATAATAATAAAATCATGAGTATTGCATGCATCATTCCAAAACATAATGTATATTTTCAAAATCACCATTACATGCATGATCATCATTCATAATTTCAAATTATCATTTCAAGCATAACATGCATGATTATCATCATACCTTCTCTCCGTTTGTCATCAACAAAAAGGAGAACTACAACTAGCAAATTTTTAGATATGCAAGCTAGTAAGATAGCAAGTTAGAACATGCAAGCTAGGAAGTTTTAGAGATGTGTAAGTTTAGCAATTCTTTGCTTCTTGAGATGGGCAAATTTAAAGATAGGCAAGATAGCACTTTTTGCTTCTCTTTTGAGATATACAAACTAGTAATTTTTGCTTCCTTTGCAATGTTCAAGCTAGCAAATTTAGTAAGTTTTATATCATTTTTGAATATACAAGCTAGTAGTTTTGTTTTTTCTTGAATTGTGTAAGCTAGCAAATTTTAGTTCTCTTTTGAGATGTGCACACTAGCAACAATTTTGTTTTTCTTTACGATGCACAAGTTAGCAAGTTTTTCTCCCCCTTTGTCATTGTCACAAGGAAATAGAATGATACAATAGTGCAAAATATTTCAATCATTATAAGGCATACAAGCCATAAATACAAAGAAATCATGTCATGAAAGATATAATATCAAAGATTAGAAAGGATTAAGTCATGAATACTAAAGGACATAATTTATTTTGATAAATCTCCCTTTTAGTAATTAATAAAAAGAAATATAGGAGTTCAAAAACAAGATCTTGATTCATAGAAAAATCTCATGTATTAAATATCAAGAAATCAAGATCATGATTTGGATAAAAAATAAATCTTAACCCATAAAGTTTTCTTGTAAGAAATGCCAAGTCATCATCATTATCACATTGGGCAAGATACTAAATCAATAAATATTTAAATCAATATTTTTTCGGTATGCATGATACCAAAATATGGTTTCAAGTCTTCAATATATAACATGCATAATTTCAAACTATTACAAACCATTATCAAGGTCATAGTTTGTTTGCATAAATCTCTTCTTTAATAAATGGTAAGAAGAAATCATTAAAGATGAAAAATATTTTAATTCTCATAAAAGATAGCTTAAGTAGAAAAATCAAAAGAAAGTTCATGATTCAATTGAAAAATTTTTATTCAAATTCAAATCATCAAAATCACTTTTCAGAAAATTTAATGAAGGCAACATAAATAGATTCATACGAGAACTTGATTCATTTACAATGTCTCAATTTATCATGAATCATAAAAAAATTTAGAGTATCAAGTGAAGGAATCATGATTCGTGTGACAAAAAGATTATCGATTCGTGCATTCAAACCATTATTACTTCAACTCATCATGCATAGTTTCAAAATACAAAATCATCAAATACGATACAAACATTTACTTTCAAAGTGCATTCCCTTTTAGTTGTTTTAATTTAAGAGATTTGATTTCATACAAGCATGTCCTTGTCCTTTTTTTTACCTAATCAAAACATATATCATCATTTAAAGTGAAAGTGCAAGATTTATCACAAAAATCATCAAGATAAATAAATCACAAAAATCATCATGTATAACTTCATGTTAGAGCTAGCCCTAAGAAATTTACCAAAAGATAATTTTGACAACCCAACAAATACAATAAAGCGGAAGAATAAAAGAAGCGACAAGAACACCATATTTACGTGATTCGGTCAATTGACCTTGACCTACATCCACAGACGAAAGAGGAGCAAATCACTACTATTAAAGAGACTATTACAAATGCCTTAGAAAGATATTCCTAGGCGATAAAACACCCGAAAATACTAAATAAGAAAAAATCCAAACTATAAGCCCAAACTATTTAACTGAGTGTGGACTTAAACCCAAAGCAAACACTTAGGTTTTTCTTGTGGTGCTACTTGTGGTGAATCTGACTTCAAAGCCCAGACCCTTATTTATAGTTCCAATAGGAGATAACAAACCTGATTTTTCTGATGTGGGACTATGGGACTTGCCAAACTAACACTTCAAAATCTAATGAATAGAATAAAACCATCAAGCATTGTACCAAAACTTTTAATATTTTCATTACATCATTACATCATTAAATCATCAAAATTGATTTCATCAGACATAAAGCATTTTCAATCAAAATCATTTTGTTTGTTGTAGTTATGCATTTTTCTTTTTAGGTGAATCTAACTTTTTATGCTTAGTCTTACATACAAAAGCCATGCATCATCATTTATAATCGAAAGACAATATGAAAATCATTAATATATATATATGTGTGTGTGTGTGATTAAAACCAATCATGAAAAGCACTAAGTAATTTCACGGTAATGAAAAAGAGATTCGATTGAGTCAATTACCTTGTTGACGAAACTTGTTAAAGCGCAGTTCGCCACCTTGCCCTTGTTGGTTTGCTCCTCGTCTTCGGATGAGCTCAATTTGTCCAAAGCCACCTTGAATACTTTCTTCTTCTTTGGTAACTTCTTTTTAAGTTTACTTTTATTCTTTAATTCTTATTTTAAGAATTTTTTAAACTTTATTGTGAGGAGTTCAAGGTCATCATCATTATCACTTAGAGTCATCACTCAAGTGGTATTCTATTGTTTGAAATGCTAAATCCTTCATGTTCTTTGGAAAGTAGTTCTCATATTCAATACAAGTCATTTCATAGGTCATCAAAGACTCGATAAGTTCTTCAATCGAAAAATGGTTAAAATCCTTGGCCTCTTGAATAGCTATTACTTTAGGATTCCAACTCTTTGGAAGGGATCTCAATATTTTGTTAATGAGTTCAAAGTTCGAAAAACTTTTACCAAGCACTTTTAGACCATTGACGACATCTGTAAACCGGGTGTACATGTCTCCAATGGTCTCACTTGGTTCCATCCAAAATAATTTAAAATTATGCATCAAAAAAATTATTTTTGAATCTTTAACTTTACTAGTGCCTTTGTGTGTGATTTTAAGTGTATGCCAAATATCAAAAGCCATTTTACAAATAGAAACTCGATTGAATTTAGTTTTATCCAAAGCACAAAATAAAGCATTCATAGCTTTGGCGTTCAAAGAGAAAGTCTTCTTCTCCAAATCATTCCAATCAATCATTGGAAGAGAAGACTTTTGAAATCTGTTTTCGATAATATTACATAAATCGAGATTCAACGAAAGCAAGAAAACTCTCATCCAAGTTTTCCAATATATGTAGTCTATCCCATTTAACATGGGAGGATGAACGATAGAAAAGACCTTTTAAAAGCCAAAAAGAGTCATTTCTCTTTAGTGTTAAACAAAACGAGAAAGAACGTGGTTCTATACCAACTGTTAGGATCGAGTCAACACTAAGAGGGGGTGGGGGGTGAATTAGTGCAGCAGATAAAATTATGTCGATTCAAAAATCTTTCGTTCAATTAAAATCGATTTTAGAAATATATTAACTTGAAACACATTCGTAAGAGTGTGCAGCTAAAGTAATGAGGAAGTATGGGAGTTTGCAATAAATGTAAATAGTATAGCAGAAATGCAAACAAGATTTTATAGTGGTTCGGTCATTATAACCTACATCCACTCTCGATTCCTATTCCATCGAGGCCACTGGCATCCACTAACGGTCTTCCTTTAATAGGAGAAGACCAACCACCTTCCTATAATACTTTCTCTTTTTCACAGGTTTAGGAGATAACCCTTACAAGTCACTCTTTTATAAGTATTCCCTCACATACCTCCCTTAGGACTAACTCTAAGCACTAGGAGAAAGGAACTCAAAGTTTTGGTAGAGTTTACTCAGTTTTTTTCTCAAGAATTCTTGGTCATTTCTTACTACCCAAGTGGGGTATTTATAGGCCCCAAATGGTTTCAAAAATAGAGGTAAAAATTCAAACTTTTGGGTCTTCCATATACAACTGGTACCACCGCCTACAGCTTGATACTAGGCGGTACCACTGCCTAGTCTGGCGGTACCTGTAACATCCCTCATTTCTGAATTTTCGTATAAGTTTCTAATTATAATGTAAGTATCTATTTTAAATTTGATAAAAAGTCAAAGTATGAATCTGAGAACTTATTCATAAGAGTTGGAGGATTTGTTAAAAAAAATCTGAGGACCTATATGCAAACCCTGAGGACCTAATCGTAAATATAATAAATACAAGGACTAAACTGAAAAATATACAAAACTACAAAACCCACCGTTTAAACCTCTCTGCCTTCGTTCATAAGGAACCAGAGAAGGCAGCTACGTAGAAGCACAGGAGAAAGAAAGAAAGAAGAAGAGAAGAAAAAGGGGGAAGAAGAAGAAGAAAAAAAATTGGGGCTTTGAGGTTTCTTGCTCAAATCTTCTCATTTAGGGTCAAAATTCTCAAAGGCAAGTGTTCTAACCTAATCTTACAGAAGTATTAGTCTATGTTCCTATATTGATTCTAAAAGATTTATGCTTAGAACCTGATATTTCTCTCTTTGGATAAAAAACCAAGGATCTAAAATTTTTTCGGTAAACTGACCCCTATACACTGTTTCAACTATAATTTTTAGCACCAAATGTGGATTTAGACAGAACCTAGTTTGTTTGAAATTATACTCTTATATCTTTCTTTTGACACTGATTTTGTAGATTTTGGACACCGAATACTTACCCAAACATCTGTTTCAAATGAGCCTATAGATGCTGCAGAACAGGGATCAAAATTTCTGACCTTTCGATACTAAAATACCTATAAGTCCCTGTTGAAAATTCTGATTTATACTAAACTGACTTTGTCCGAAACTAGACTTGTAAACATTTCTTTTGACATATTGATTGAAAAATTTGGAATTCAAATGCCTATCCTATTATCTGTTGAATCCGACCCTATGAATTCTGCAAAACAGTGATTTTGTTTTTGACCTTGTGTTACCAAATCAAAGGTAACTCCTTGTTGGAAACCATGATTCGTACGAAACTTGTTTCAACAGAAAATAGATTGATATATCTTTCAGCAGTAGCTTTCCTAAGGGTATTGGAGCATAATTGATAATCTGAAGTATTTGTTCAATGTGCCTCTTGAATTCTGTCAGAAATCGAGCTTTGGTCGATTTCGCGCATTCTGTTTCATTTGTTTGGAAATAGATTCCATTCAGTCCCCTTCACTCAATTGAGACTTATGTTGGTGCTTGAATTCTGGTTTGATCTTGTCTATAAATTATTTACATTCTTGAAACATTTTGTGTAACTTTCAAGCTATATCGCATTGACACATATAGGCACATGTATATCCCATTGTTCCACATTTGCTTTCGATATGTGCCTATTCTAGTTTCATTCTTTTGGATATTGAATTTATCTAACCTTCTTATTTGAATTGAGCTATATATGATTGCTTGGAATCCATTTATACTTTTGTTTTCATTTTATTCCAATCTGAATACATTTGTGAGAGATTGTTGCTTGCATCGTATTGACTCGTAAAGGCACATGTACGTTTGTTGTTCCACGTGTGCTTCCGATATATGCTAATTATTGTTCATACTGCCCTTTTGTACTCTGGTGTCATGGGATAATGTGAACTTTTGCCAGAAATGGTAAAGGGAGTTATGCATAGAGCCTACGATGCTCTACCGGCCCCCTCTGACTTCACCTAGACGTGGGTGGATGGAGCTCCCAGACGTGGGAGACTTCTGTCTGGTGGTCATTCAGAAATTGATGAATCACAATCTGTCTGTGGTCTCACTACACCCTTCGTATGTTTGATATGATATCCAGAGCTTTGGTTATGTGTTTCTGTACATGCTTTGGATAAGAATGATATGAATACAACGTCAAAGACGACGTTTGAGCTTCTGTTTGGTATTTGTTATTGATATGCTCCGAAATATTCCATACGCCGTTGATATGCTCCGGAACATTTCATACGCCACTAATAAGCTCCGAAACATTTCATTTGTTATTTATATGCTCCGAAATGTTTCATTCATTGTTGATATGCTTCAAAATGTTCCATACGCCGTTGATATGCTCCGGAACATTTCATATGCCATTGATAAGCTCCGATATGTTTCATTTGTTATTGATATGCTCTGAAATGTTCCATACACCGTTGATATGCTCCGAAACATTTCATACGCCATTGATAGGCTCCGAAACATTTCATTTGTTATTTATATGCTCCGAAATGTTTCATTCACTGTTGATATGCTTCGAAATGTTCCATACGCCGTTGATATGCTCCGGAACATTTCATATGCCATTGATAAGCTCCGATATGTTTCATTTGTTATTGATATGCTCCGAAATGTTCCATACACCGTTGATATGCTCCGGAACATTTCATACGCCACTGATAGGCTCCGAAACATTTCATTTGTTATTTATATGCTCCGAAATGTTTCATTCATTGTTGATATGCTTCAAAATGTTCCATACGCCGTTGATATGCTCCGGAACATTTCATATGCCATTGATAAGCTCCGATATGTTTCATTTGTTATTGATATGCTCTGAAATGTTCCATACACCGTTGATATGCTCCGAAACATTTCATACGCCATTGATAGGCTCCGAAACATTTCATTTGTTATTTATATGCTCCAAAATGTTTCATTCACTGTTGATATGCTTCGAAATGTTCCATACGCCGTTGATATGCTCCGGAACATTTCATATGCCATTGATAAGCTCCGATATGTTTCATTTGTTATTGATATTCTCCAAAATGTTCCATACACTATTGATATGCTCCGGAACATTTCATACGCCACTGATAGGCTCCGAAACATTTCATTTGTTATTTATATGCTCCGAAATGTTTCATTCATTGTTGATATGCTTCGAAATGTTCCATACGCCGTTGATATGCTCCGGAACATTTCATATGCCATTGATAAGCTCCGATATGTTTCATTTGTTATTGATATGCTCTGAAATGTTCCATACACCGTTGATATGCTCCGGAACATTTCATACACCACTGATAGGCTCCGAAACATTTCATTTGTTATTTATATGCTCCGAAATGTCTCATTCATTGTCGATATGCTTCGAAATGTTCCATACGCCATTGATATACTCCGGAACATTTCATATGTCATTGATAAGCTCCGATATGTTTCATTTATTATTGATATGCTCTAAAACGTTTCATTCGTTACTGATATGCTCCAATTACTCTATGCTCCATCTGTTATGAACCAAATATGTTTGATTGAAATGACAATTATGATTCTGCACCTAATGATATTACGTCTATGAATTCTTATATTCTGCCTTGCATTCTGAAACTTTATCTCTTTGGAAATTGTCCTATTTTGACATGGATATGTTAATCACTTGCTGAGCTTTATATGCTCACCCCGTTGTTGTATAAATTTTTCAGGATAGCTTGTCGCTTGCTTAAATGTTAAGATTGGGCTGAGGCAGTGGAAAGCTAAAAGATTTTGGGCAGATCTTTATTAGTATATATGTTTTTGTTGTATAAGTACTCTCTGCATCTAATGAAATATTGACGATGAATCTAAACTTGTGGATTTTGTATAAGTTTAAAGGATCTCTCATGTTTAGAATTCTGGAATGTTAAGTTTAATTCGTGTAATGATATGAACTTATGGTAAACGTTAGTTTTGTGACTGCGTAGACTTCCCCACTTGTGAAATTATGTTGTGGTTATTATTTTGATGATAAGTTCAGATTTTATGAATTATCGAGTGATGTATTGTATGTTTATAAACTGCACAGGGTTTATAAATTTGAGGATTATAGAGGTGAAATTTTGACTTGAATATTTTCTTAGTGACCTCAAATGTTAGTTTGGATCCTAGATTGATTTGTTTTCTTAAATTTTAATATCATGGATATTTTTGAGGGGCGTGACAGTATCACCGCTTGACACACTGTCACTAGGTGGTACCACCGCCCAGTTTGGCAGTACCACCACCTGACAGCCTCGGAGATTGGGTTTTTTTAGTTTTCCAACTCATAGGCGGTTATACCGCTTGTTCTAGCGGTGCCACCACCTAACCCAACTTTTGGGTCACTGAATGGGCTTCCCAATGAGCCCAAATCAGTCCCAATTAAGGCTCAATTGGCCCGTAATTGGGTCATCATGATTACACCAAAAGCTAACTTAATTAGCCCCCTAAACTACTTCGATCTTAAATAAATGATTACAAGGCATAAATCATTTGTCTAGCATGTCATTGGTTCATCCGACGCTCGTCCAATCCTTCGGCGCATTGTCCTCTCCTTCGGCTTATTACCCAATCGACATGTTGACTCCCGCAACTTCCAATCTCCTTAGTGCAATATCTAATCCTTTGACCCGTTGCTCAAATTCACGACATGAGCCTTATGTTGACACATCGACCAATCCTCCGGCCAGACATCCAATCTTCTAACATGTTTACTTTGGCCCAATGTCTGATTCCTTTTGTTTTAATCAATTTGCCTCTTTTTGATCGATGCTAGTTCTACGTTACTCAAAACACAGATTAGATCACAAACTTTATTGAATCTCGTATTTTGATGATGAAACTACTTGATATATGTTTATGATTTAATATGCGTTTTGAGTGACGCAGGATGCTTTGATCAGGATGAAACAATTAAAGCAGGAACATCATGTTGTACCGGAGGAACATGTCAGAAGATTGGACGTCGGGCCGGTGGATCGGTCGACGTATCGACAGAAGGCTTCGGGCCGTGGACTCGGGCATCGGGCCAAGAAGAGCGAGTATTGTGCCAAGGATATCGGAGTTGCGGAGTCAACTGGCCGATTGGGCAATAGGCTGCAGGAAAGGACGATGCGCCGAAGAATCGGACGAAGCGTCGAGGGACCAATGACATGCCGGACAACGTGATTAATGCTTAGTATTAATTGTCTCGATCGAAGTGTTTGTTTTAAGTGTGCAGGATTAACTATGATGAAAGTTAGACAAGCAGCAGGAGTTGCGCCGGAGTCAAGTTCATGATCACGTTGGAAGTTCGAGAGTTCGACGGAAGTTCGGATGGTCGTCGGAGGTTCTGCGAGAACAGATCCGAGAAGTCCAGAAGCTTGCCAAGCGAAGCTCGTCGGAACTTGCCAAGTGGATCGTCGCAAAGTCCAGGAGTTTGCCAGAAGTCCGCAGGAGCATCACCGAGGGTTCATCGGATGATCGACGGAAGTTCGCCGGAAACTCGCCGGAAGGAGCGATTGACGCACCGAAGCAAAGCTGCAGAAATTATCTTAGATCTAATCGTAGTTAGCACGTTGATTAAGTTGGAAAATGAGAGGTGATCCCATTAGCTTCATCTTGGGGCAATTGGGCCCCTGAAAGACTGAAATTGGGCCGAATGGAGCTAACCATTCGGACCCTGATTGCACCAGGAGGTGCAACCGCCTAGGCCAGGAGGTGGCACCGCCTGGGCTAAGCCTCCCAGCGAGACTGGGCGGTGCAACCTCCCCAGCCGGGAGGTGGCACCGCCTGAGCTCAGTCTTCGAGCAAGACTGGGCGGTGCAACCTCCCTGATAGAGAGGTGGCACCGCCTGAGCTCAGTCTTCGAGCAAGACTGGGCGGTGCAACCTCCCTGACAGAGAGGTGGCACCGCCTGAGCTCAATCTTCGAGCTCTGCCAGGCGGTGCAACCTCTCCAGTCAAGAGGTGCAACCGCCTGATCCCGGAATTCCGGGATTTGATCGTTTTGAGCTCCAAATTTGAATTGGGTTGGGGCCTATAAATACCCCACCCATTCAGCACTGAAAAGATATAGATCCACACCGAATTCTTGATCTTTTCAGTGACTCTAAGAGCTCAAATTTGTGTAAAGTCCTAAAGTTCTCCTCTTCTTTGTTCTTCAAGTCTTGAGTTGTAAAGAGAGGAGAGAAAGGATCTGTAAGGGTTGTCTCCTGAGCCCGTCAAAAGGAGAGAAACTGTAAAAGGGCAGTTGGCCTTCGCCTATTGAAGGAAGGCCTCTAGTTGACGTCGGTGACCTCGTCGGTGGAGGAAGCCAAAAGTGGAGTAGGTCAAGACTGACCGAACCACTCTAAATCTCTGGTTTGCGTTTATTTTGAGCACTTTATCATTACTGCAAATCTCCTTCATAACTACTGCTCTCTGCGCTTTTACGAACAAGTTCTAAGTGCTGTTCCTTCAGAATCTGCATTCAGACGTAAATCGGTGTTTTCGTACATTACAGTTTACGTTTACGTTTTGATTCTGCAAAACTGTCTTCTACGCCTTCACGAACAAGTTTCTAAGTGCTGATCTGTCTGAATCTGCTTTCAGACGTAAACTAGTGTTTTCGTACGATATTTACATTGCAGTTTACGTTTACGCCTTGATTCTACAAAACTGTCTTCTGCGCTTTTACGAACGAGTTTCTAAAAGTTCAGATCCTTTTGAAACTGCGTCTAGACGTAAAATTGCGTTTAGACGTAAAACTGCTCAAACTGTATTTAGACGTTTTAAACGTAAACTGAGTTTAGACGTAAATCTGCGTTTAGACGTAAATCTGCGTTTAGACGTAAATCTGCCTTTAGACGTAAAACTGCATTTAGACGTAAACTACGTTTAAACGTAAAACTGCGTTTTAGACGTAAACTGAGTTTGGACGTAAATCTGCGTTTAGACGTAAATCTGCGTTTAGACGTAAATCTGCGTTTAGACGTAAAACTGCGTTTAGACGCAAACTGCATTTAAACGCAAATTGTGTTTAGACGTAAACTACGTTTAGACGTAAACTGCACTTAGTCATAAGTTATCTTTGAGTCGGCTTTTGCTTCAAAACTGATTTTTATCGAACGAACGCAGCTTTTGTTTTTAATCGCTAAAAGATTTCCGCTGCACTAATTCACCCCCCCCTCTTAGTGCTTTCGATCCTAACAATTGGTATCAGAGCGGGGTATTTCTCATTTCGGATTTACACCCGAGAGAAATGGCTCTTCAAGAGGGCTTTTCGATCTTTCGTCCACCGTTCTTTAACGGATTGGACTACACTTATTGGAAAACTCGAATGAGAGTTTTCTTGATTTCTCTAAATCTGGATTTATGGAATATCGTTGAAAACGGTTTTCAACTTCCCTCTAAACCGATGAACGAATGGTCGGATTTAGAGAAGAAGTATTTTTCTTTAAAGGCAAAGGCTATGAATGCCTTATTTTGCGCTTTGGACAAAAATGAGTTCAATCGGGTTTCTTTGTGCGAAACGGCTTTCGATATTTGGCGTGCTCTTGAAATCACGCACGAGGGAACTAGTAGAGTCACATACTCGAAAGTTAATATTTTACTGCATGATTTCGAGCTTTTTCATATGAAACCAAGCGAAACCGTTGTTGACATGTACACCCGTTTTACGGATGTCGTCAATGGTTTAAAATCACTTGGTAAAAGCTTTTCGGATTTTGAACTCGTTAACAAAGTTTTGCGCTCACTTTCTAAAACTTGGGATTCAAAAGTAACTGCTATTCAAGAATCAAAAAACTTGAACCAATTTCCACTTGAAGAACTAATTGGTTCATTGATCACATATGAAATGACGTGCAATGCACGTGAAGAACTTGAGAACCACCTTCCAAAGAATGGGAAGGATTTGGGACATAGAACATTTGAAGACCACTCGAGCATAAGCTCAAGTGATGGTGAACTTAAACTACAAATGAAACAAAAATTAAAAAGTAAAAAGAACGGAACTACTTGCTTTGAACGCAAGAAGAAGAACAAAAACTGGGATGAATCGAGCTCCTCCGAAGACGAGGAGAAAATCAACAAAGGCGAGGTGGCAAACTACGCCTCTACGCCTTTCGACGCTAAGGTAATCAAAATGCCTTTAATTTACTTCGAAATTACATGATGTTCTTCATGATGCATTTTTCTTTTTCTTTAAATTTTCTTAAAAATTATATTTTTAATAATTTAATAATGTAAATGCAAAAATATGAAATGATATGGTTGCTATTACTGATAATGATATGGTTGCTATTACTGATAATGATATGGTTGCTATTACTGATGTTGATATGGTTGCTATCACTGATGCTATGATTAGGCCGTACTTGCATCACCAAGAAATATATAATTGCTATCATTGCTATATGCCCTGTATCAAGATATCAAACAAAAATTTGCATCATACGAGCTGATATCTTACCATGTGATGCAATGCTACACTTGCTAAAATATTCGAAATGTGTACATCATGCCCTGTATCAAGATATCAAACAAAATCTTGTTTCATAGTTTTACGCATTGATATCTTACCATATGATGAAATGCTACAATTGATGAACACTTGAAATGTAATCCTCTATCTTATTGATTTTTCAATAAATCTATGCTTGTCATACATGAATTTATTGAATGTAATTTTGAGGATGATTTCAGATTTGACAAATGCTTGATTCGTATTTACGACATAAGATACACTTTAAATATGAATCATGCATCAATCATGTTAAATGCTTTTCCCATCTTATCGAGATTAATGATTTCATGATATTGTGTGAATCTCGAAATTGATTTTGATGAAATAGTAATAACGTTATTCATGTTATGAATCTCAAAAATGATAATATGCTTCATGTGATGATATGAATACACGAAACACTTATGATATGATTTTTATACAATTCCGTGTATTCATAAAATATTTATCTCCTCATCCAATAACTTTTCTTGATATTCCTTATGAGATGAAATGAAATAATGCATGAAATACAAATGAGGAGTTATTGATCATGCATGGTAGGATATAATTTGACAAAATTGATACCATCATGATATGAAACATTTATGATTTGCAATTATGCATGCAATACTTGTGCTTTCTAATTATGATGTGATGTATTGCATATGATGTAAATCATGATGAGTGCTAAGTTACACATTTTGAGAAGAAATTGCTATATTGAAACATTAATGTAATTATGAATGATGATATGATATTATGCATGTAATACTTCAACTTATGATAATGCAGTGATAAAATATTCATGATGAAAAATTGTCTTGACATTCATAACTTGATTATTCATCCTTTGTCATGATTTTGAAATCGTTGTAAAAGGAAAAAGAACTACAAAATTATATTCTTCCTTTCTTTTTGACGATGACAAAGGGGGAGATAGCTAGCTTGCACAAGTCAAGAAGATGCAAAAACTTGATTACTAGCTTGCCTATCTTAAGTAGCAAAGATTGTTAACTTGCTTATTTCAAGAAGCAAAAGTTGTCTTCTTGAACATCACCATCTTGAATATCTCAAGAAGCAAAACTTGCAACCTGCACATTACAATAGGAAGCAATAATCATGAGCCTACACAAGAAAGTTATCTTGCATTTGCTTTCGAGGTTTTTGCTAACTTGTATATTGTAAAAAATTGCTAGCTTGTAGTCTAAAGAGAAGCGAAAAGTTGCTATCTCAAAAGAAGCAAATGTGCTATCTTGCCTATCTCAAGAGGCAAACATGCTAACTTGCGCATCTAGCAAAGTGGACAAAATTTTCATATTTCAAGAAGCAAGAGTTGCCTTCTTGAACATATCTAATTTGCTAGCTTGCATGATGTAGAACTTGCTATCTTGAACATCTCTCATTTTCATACCAAGTGCTATCTTGTATGCTATAAAACTTGCATATCTAAAACTTGATAGCTTGAATATTCTAAGCATGAATCAACACTTGCTATATTTTCTAGCAAAATTGCATGATAATAAAACTTGATATTATGTTTTTCATGCAATGAGTTGAACCAATATCACAAACACTTGATTGTGATACTTCTCCTTTTTGTTGATGACAAAGGGGGAGAAGTATGTTGATGAAAGTATGTTGATGACATGACATGTGTTGCATAAGTTTATGCATATGTTCATGTTGACGTGTTGCAAGTATTCATGATGAATATTACAATGACTTGAATTCAGTTTGAATTCAAGGTTCTATCAATATGGCATATTGATAGGGGGAGTTTGTTTAAACTCTGGGAGTTAAGGTTAACTCCGTTTATGATGACATGTTGCTTAGATTTTTGAATCTAAGAGTTTCTATCAATAAGGTATATTGATAGGGGGAGTTTGTTTAAACTCCGGGAGTTAAGTTTAACTCCGTCATCAAGTGGTTGTCATCATCAAAAAGGGGGAGATTGTTGAATCTCGTATTTTGATGATGAAACTACTTGATATATGTTTATGATTTAATATGCGTTTTGAGTGACGCAGGATGCTTTGATCAGGATGAAACAATTAAAGCAGGAACATCATGTTGTACCGAAGGAACATGTCAGAAGATTGGACATCGGGCCGGTGGATCGGTCGACGTATCGACAGAAGGCTTCGGGCCGTGGACTCGGGCATCGGGCCAAGAAGAGTGGGTATTGTGCCAAGGATATCGGAGTTGCGGAGTCAACTGGCCGATTGGGCAATAGGCTGCAGGAAAGGACGATGCGCCGAAGAATCGGACGAAGCGTCGAGGGACCAATGACATGCCGGACAACGTGATTAATGCTTAGTATTAATTGTCTCGATCGAAGTGTTTGTTTTAAGTGTGCAGGATTAACTATGATGAAAGTTAGACAAGCAGCAGGAGTTGCGCCGGAGTCAAGTTCATGATCACGTTGGAAGTTCGAGAGTTCGACGGAAGTTCGGACGGTCGTCGGAGGTTCTGCGAGAACAGATCCGAGAAGTCCAGAAGCTTGCCAAGCGAAGCTCGTCGGAACTTGCCAAGTGGATCATCGCAAAGTCCAGGAGTTTGCCGGAAGTCCGCAGGAGCATCACCGAGGGTTCATCGGATGATCGACGGAAGTTCGCCGGAAACTCGCCGGAAGGAGCGATTGATGCACCGAAGCAAAGCTGCAGAAATTATCTTAGATCTAATCGTAGTTAGCACGTTGATTAAGTTGGAAAATGAGAGGTGATCCCATTAGCTTCATCTTGGGGCAATTGGGCCCCTGAAAGACTGAAATTGGGCCGAATGGAGCTAACCATTCGGACCCTGATTGCACCAGGAGGTGCAACCGCCTAGGCCAGGAGGTGGCACCGCCTGGGCTAAGCCTCCCAGCGAGACTGGGCGGTGCAACCTCCCCAGCCGGGAGGTGGCACCGCCTGAGCTCAGTCTTCGAGCAAGACTGGGCGGTGCAACCTCCCTGATAGAGAGGTGGCACCGCCTGAGCTCAGTCTTCGAGCAAGACTGGGCGGTGCAACCTCCCTGACAGAGAGGTGGCACCGCCTGAGCTCAGTCTTCGAGCTCTGCCAGGCGGTGCAACCTCTCCAGTCAAGAGGTGCAACCGCCTGATCCCGGAATTCCGGGATTTGATCGTTTTGAGCTCCAAATTTGAATTGGGTTGGGGCCTATAAATACCCCACCCATTCAGCACTGAAAAGATATAGATCCACA
This sequence comes from Musa acuminata AAA Group, assembly GCF_036884655.1. Lineage (NCBI taxonomy): Eukaryota > Viridiplantae > Streptophyta > Magnoliopsida > Zingiberales > Musaceae > Musa > Musa acuminata. The sequence continues at coordinate 32,303,503 of NC_088356.1, read as the reverse complement.
CCGAATTCTTGATCTTTTCAGTGACTCTAAGAGCTCAAATTTGTGTAAAGTCCTAAAGTTCTCCTCTTCTTTGTTCTTCAAGTCTTGAGTTGTAAAGAGAGGAGAGAAAGGATCTGTAAGGGTTGTCTCCTGAGCCCGTCAAAAGGAGAGAAACTGTAAAAGGGCAGTTGGCCTTCGCCTATTGAAGGAAGGCCTCTAGTTGACGTCGGTGACCTCGTCGGTGGAGGAAGCCAAAAGTGGAGTAGGTCAAGACTGACCGAACCACTCTAAATCTCTGGTTTGCGTTTATTTTGAGCACTTTATCATTACTGCAAATCTCCTTCATAACTACTGCTCTCTGCGCTTTTATGAACAAGTTCTAAGTGCTGTTCCTTCAGAATCTGCATTCAAACGTAAATCGGTGTTTTCGTACATTATAGTTTACGTTTACGTTTTGATTCTGCAAAACTGTCTTCTACGCCTTCACGAACAAGTTTCTAAGTGCTGATCTGTCCGAATCTGCTTTCAGACGTAAACTAGTGTTTTCGTACGATATTTACATTGCAGTTTACGTTTACGCCTTGATTCTGCAAAACTGTCTTCTACGCCTTTTACGAACGAGTTTCTAAAAGTTCAGATCCTTTTGAAACTGCGTCTAAACGTAAAATTGCGTTTAGACGTAAAACTGCTCAAACTGTATTTAGACGTTTTAAACTTAAACTGAGTTTAGACGTAAATCTACGTTTAGACGTAAATCTGCGTTTAGACGTAAATCTGCGTTTAGACGTAAATCTGCGTTTAGACGTAAAACTGCGTTTAGACGTAAACTACGTTTAAACGTAAAACTGCGTTTTAGACGTAAACTGAGTTTGGACGTAAATATGTGTTTAGACGTAAATCTGCGTTTAGACGTAAATCTGCGTTTAGACGTAAAACTGCGTTTAGACGCAAACTGCATTTAAATGCAAATTGTGTTTAGACGTAAACTACGTTTAGACGTAAACTGCACTTAGTCATAAGTTATCTTTGAGTCAGCTTTTGCTTCAAAACTGATTTTTATCGAACGAACGCAGCTTTTGTTTTTAATCGCTAAAAGATTTCCGCTGCACTAATTCACCCCCCCCCCTCTTAGTGCTCTCGATCCTAACAAACTTATAAATTGATTTCATTATCAAAATCCGAGATTCAACAGTTTCAACTTATTAGAGAGATCGTGACCCGAGGAGATGTAGTAGTGGAAAGAGTTCCATCTGAAGATGACATCGCAGATCCATTGACAAAGTCGTTATCTCATATTGTCTTTGAGTGTCACAAGGGTCTGATGGGGATCAGACACATAGGTGATTGGCTTTAGGTCAAGTGGGAGATTACTAGTCATAGGTGCCCTGCAAGCCAATCACGTGAGTGATAACACGTATGACTTGGATGGGTAGTCTTTTTTCTTATTATTATTATTTAAAATTTTATCACTTTATATTGCATGTTGCTTGAATATATTATGATGTCCATGGATTTGTGCAATAAGAATCAGATCGTGATGAGATCACGATAATAAGATTGATTCGCCATTAAACATAGATCTTAAATAATCCCAGTCATAGGTTACTCGTGAGGGACATCGAGATAACTGAACAGACTAGTGTGCTGTATACCCATCCATAAAATGGATGCAACTAGTCTTATAGCTGCTTGTGTGGGGACACTAGGGATACAATCCATGTGCTCATTGGAGAATGAGTTTACTGATTGATCTGTTTACGGAATGCTGGATAGTTGATGATACCTTATTGTTAGATAGTGATTCTATAGTCCCAGTGGTATATCTGATCCTTTGACTTAAGACACCAAGGATGTTCTATATGAGTATTTCATTTTTTGATACCAGACTTATAGGTTTAGAGATTCCAGATCTAATACAACTGGTCATCAGGAGTAGTAGCCAACCATACGAGGACTATTGTGTGTCGATAGAGGATCATCCACTCTCAGTGTTATGAAAAGAATATCTCATGTGTTCTTACTCAGACAAATCCCTGGCCAAGGTCATTCAGATTGAGGGAGAAAGTGTTCTATAAGAGAATCTGATTAGAGCGAGACTCGAGCAGAAATTGTATGGATCTGATAGCACCATGCCGGATATATGGTCTCCGGGATATCAGATAGATGAGGGATTATAGGTATACGGTAACTGATGATAAACAGATCCAATGGATTGGATTCCCCTGTATCGTCTAGGGACTGCGGCGTAGTAGCCTAGTACGCCCATAGTCGATGAGTCGAATGAATTATTATGAAGATAATAATTCACTAAGCCAGAAGGAGTTCTGATAGGTATGACTCATGGCCAGCTCGATATTGGGCCTAGAGGATCACACACATATGGTAGGCATTGCGATAAGTAGAGGTTTGAATATGAGATATCTACCGGAGCCCCTATCTTATTGGATATCCAATAAGCCCTTGAATTATTAGATCCTATGGATGAGATCTAATAAGAGTCAATGAGAGATTATTGAATAGAGATCCACTAATTTAAGAGGCTTGGATAGTTGGATGGAGATCCAATACCCAATTGGGCTGAATCCATTATAGTTATGATGACAGGATACCTCTATAAATAGGAGGGAATCAATAGTTCATAAGAGCTATAGCCTTTTTAGGTTGCCTCTCTTATTCTCCTCCCCTTCTCCTCCTCCTCAGATAGCAAGCTTAGAGTTTTGAGGAGCATCGTCACATCTTTGCTGTGTGGATCACTGCTATAGTGAAGGGCACTTGACTTCCTTCATCCTCTCCTAGAGATTTATAGGGATTCAGGGATATACGATCTCCCTAGGTAACACAATATTTAATATACATAGTTTTCTGTTTTACGAATTTTGCACACCAATCTTTGCATGACGACAAACACATCTTTAGAAAATTGGGGATTTTGTTTTTAATGTTCTTCCGCTGCGTATGTGATGTCGCCCCATAAATTTCCCATTAGACAATTCTTTAGAATTTATTGATATAAAACATCAATTAGTGAATATTTTTACAAAATCATTGAATGAGGAGAATTTTGATTTTATTAGAAGAGAAATAGGCATGCTAAATCTTCCAAATACATGAATTGTTCTTATATATTTTTCGGATCATTTTCTTGATTTCTCAGTTTTCATGACTTGAGTTTTCTTTTTGAATCAAGAAATGACTCATGATCTTTTGGTATTCTTGACTTAAGTCTTCTTTTTGAATCAAGATCATTTCCTATGATTCTCTCTTTTCACTTTTACAAAAGAAGACTTGTCAAAATGATTCATGATATTTCGTATTTATCTTTCATTCATTCATATGATGATTGAAATTTTTGCACCATTGAATCCTTCCTCTCTTCTTCATTTTTTTTATAACAAAGGGGAGAAAGAGAAGTGCTATCTTGCACATCTCAAGAGAAGCAATATTGTTATCTTGTGCATCTCAAAAGAGAAGCAAAAGTACTACCTAGCCCATCTCAAAAATACTAGCCTATACATCTCAAAAATATGCTAGCTTGCATGTTCTAAAATGATGTAAAATTTACTAATTTACTAGCTTGCATATTCTAAAGTGATGATATATGCAATGATATTTTTTAAAAACTTAAAATTATGTTTATAATGCAATGATATATGTAATAATTTAAAATTATGTTTCAAAAAACTTACTAATTACACTTTTCTCCTTTTTGTTGATAACAAAGGAGGAGAAGTAACTATGAATGATGAATGAGTTGAAAATAATAATGAAGAAATTATGTCTGTTTTGAAAATATAAATGTTTTGGTATCATGCATGTTATGCCCAAAGTGATGATGATTTGTAATGTTTTGGAATTATGTATGTTATACCATAATGATTTGAAATTTTTATGATTTGAAATGATGCACGCAAAACTTTAACTTATGATGATGATGCATGCAATGATATGCATATAATGTAAGTAATGATATTATGATAATGCATATGATGTATGTAATATTATTTTAATTATACATATAAAATATGAAATGATGATCTTTGCAAAGAAAGTGATTAAACTCATTTCGACTTGAATTCTAAAGTTATCATTTCTAAATTTAAAGTTTCTTTCAATATGACATATAGATAAGGGGAGTTTAATTTAAACTCCATCATCAATTGGTTGTCATCATAAAAAGGGGGAGATTGTTGAACCCTAGATTTTGATGATGAAATTAATTGATGAGTTTATGATCTAATCTATGCTTTGAGAAAAGTGATACAGGACTAACTTTGATAAAATGATTAAAGTAAAAAGAATTAAATATTGGGTTAGAGTCAGAAATCGGGCATCAGGCCGGAGTATCGAACATTGCATCAAGATCGAGTGTTACGAAAGTCAACATTCTGAAGGATCGAGCAATACACCAAAGGTTCGAACGATGTGTCAGAAGTTTGCTAGGAGTTCAAATGAACCAATGACATACCAAACAACTTTATTTTCTTATCTTATAATTTTTTAGGTCTTAATTATCATAGTTAAGATGTAAATTGAGTTAGTTTTGGGAGAAACCCTACTAACATAATTTGGGGCCCATTAGGCCTGATTTGGGACTGAGTTGGGCTCATTATGAGGTCCTTCAGTGACCCAAAAGTATGTCAAGAGGTGGCATCATCAAAACTAGCGATGGAATCACTTGTGAGTTGGAAGAGTACAAAATATACTTCTTTTGGAAGACTCGGTAGTGGTACCACCCGACATAGTCTCCTAAACTATGTTAGGCGATGGTACTATCAGATTGGGTGGTATTACTGTATAGTGTCAGTCTGGCAAGCGATAGTACTGCCCATACTAGGCGATAGTACAATTAGTTGTCATGGGTGTAGGTGGTAGTACCGCCCAGTACTAGCAGTGGTACCGTCAATACCTTAAAATCATGGATGTGATACTTTTTGGCTTCATTTTTAATACTATTTGGGGCCTATAAATACCCCACTCTTCTGCTTGAGGAAGCACGAAAAGTGAACAAAAGCCTTGAGATTCTAAGTTGTAAAAGTCTTTAAAAAGTGTTAAGTATTCTCCTCCTTAAGATTTATGATCATTCTAAGAGAAGTGTGAGACTTGTAAAGGTTGTCTTCTAAACCTGTGAAAATGAGAAAGTGTTATAAGATGATAGTTGGTCTTCGCCCATTGAAAGAAAACTATTAGTGAACGCTAGTGGCCTTGACGGAAGAGGAATCGGGAGTGGACATATGTCACGACGATCGAACCATTATAAATCTGGTGTACTCTCTTCTTTGTTGTTTATCTTTATTACTTACTAATTTTGTTGCTCACTCCACCTTGCACTTACTTTAAGTCAAGTGTACTCGATATTGGTTTTCATCGAACGAGATTTTCTAAATCGATGAAAGTTTTCCAAAAACACTAATTCACCCCCTCTTAGTATCGATTTTGATCCTAACAGAGGCACTAGAGTTAAAATATATTTTTATAATATATGATTCAAAACATATATATATATATATATATATATATATATATATATATATATATTTGTGTGTGTGTCCTTTTTCACATTACCTTTCTTGCAACAAAAGTAGCGTTGCACTATATTATCAAAATTTTTCTTTTATAAGTTTATATAGTATTTATAAGCTCAACTAATTTATTTTATAAATTATACTTCAACTTTTTTCCATTGTTATCCACTCCATAAGTAATAATAAAATTATTATGAGTCATTTTCTACCTTAATATTAATTCTTCTTAAATACATATTAGTTAGCTCATTTAAATTTTATTTAATTTTATTATATTATATTTAATTTTAATAAAAAAAAAATTAAGAATAAATTATGCGAGAAATGACTCAATTGCATTCATACCCAATATTTTTGAACTTTATAATTTTATCTACCAAATTAAGGATATGATCTTAAATTTCTCAAGTGCTATCATGATGAGCTATAGTCAACTCTTTATTAAGGTGTCCATCATTAATTTGTCAGTAGATTTAAACTAGACTTTAATTATTTCAATGCTTAAGGTATATACTATAAAGAAATCTAAATATTGTTAGCATGTATAATAAAACTAAGCCCTTTCTCAATTACTTATTTTAATTATTTGTTTCATTGAATTTTGAACAGTTAATTAAGAATCCTTCCAATAAGTCAAAATAAGATCTAACGTATCTAGTATAAATTATATAGGGTTAAGGTTTATTTTAGCTCTTGTAGTTTTGGTCATAAACTACTTAAGTCCTTATGATTTACTTGTATCTAAAATAACCTGTACATTTTTAAAACGTAGTATATAAGTCTCTCTCGTCAAGTATGAGTTATTAGATATTAAAGTCTGCTAATATGATAAACTAAATAATAATAAACTATTAATATAATGATATATGTAATTTAAGTTTTAAAAAAGGTTAAAGTCCATCTTGTCGAGGAAGAGGAAGCGACGGAGGTCGTAGCAATGGGCGAAGGTAGAGAGGTAGAGGTAAGAGAGGCTTAAGATGAAAGTGAGAGAGAGCTGGACCACCATATCATAGGAGTGAAGGGTAAGGGCATAGGAGATGACGAAGTGGGAGGCATTGGGGACGAAGATGCCCAAGAGGAGGAAGAGAGACTAGAGGACCACTGCATGCATAGCGTCAGACTGGTCGACGCACATCCAACTGAGGTAGAACCGAAAGCTCTTGAGCTCGTCGTTAGTGTCGGAGAGGTTGCGTGCCTATGACGCCCTACTAGGCAACAACGACTCGGTGCTACTACTGGTGGTCACTTCCACGCCGATGCCTCCTTCCGCCATTGATGGTGATCTCAATTTTTTATTTAAATTATATATCATTATATTAATGGTTTGTTATAAATCAGCATATCATGTAAGTAAACTCTAACTTTTCTTAACTCAAACTTAACGGAAGGGACTTATATGCTATGTTTTTTAAAATATAATGATTATTTTAGACACAAAAAATAAAAATCATAAAGGGTTAAGTAGTCCATAGCTAAAACCATAAAAGCTCAAATAGACCTTATTTTTTAAAAAACTTAAATTAAATGTGTCATTATATTAATAGTTTATTATGAGTCAGCATGTCACGTAAGCAAACTCTAACGTTTGTTAATACAGACTTGACGGGAGGGGCTCATATGTTATAATTTTTAAAATATAAGGGTTATTTTAGACATGAACAAACCAAAAGGGCTTAAGTGACCCATGCTAAAACCAAATGAGTTAAAATAGAACTTAGCCTAATTATATATGCTCAAATTATTTATAATAATTTAATCTAAAAAATATAGGGACACTAGAAGCGAATGCAATAATGGAAGTATCATTGTAATAATAAAAGTAGTATAATATTATTATTTTAATTTTTTAAAGAAATAATAAACTATTGATATTATCTTTATTTTATTTTTGGGTAAGATATTGACATATCTGGGACTCTCCTAAGATTTTATAATTATATTAGACTAATATCATTCTTATAAATTAGTTGTGTTACCTTTGAGTATATAAAACTAAACTACAATGATATCTAAAATAATATTATAATATACCATCATATAATTATTCAAAGTAGATTCACCCTTAAAATTATCTAAATATCATAATTATGCATGTCATTATGAATATTATTTTTTCTAATGCCATTTAAGACTAATTTTTAATATAATTTTATAAACTTATTAATCCATGCTACTTTTATAGCTACAAGACCAATACAATAATATAAAATATATCTTAAATATCATATTAATGATAAATATTTATTATAATTTATACCTCATAAGTCTATCATTTCAAACTACTTTGATAACTAGAAGTCATATAAAACTTAGGAATATAAGTTACAAATAATATTCACTATATATTTTAATATAATTTAGATAAAAATAATTTAATAATAATAAAATAATAATTATAATAATCATTAAACATTTAATCAGTATAAAAGAAAGCTTATATAATGACAATAATCATGATAAAATAAAAATCATATCTTTATGTAAATTATAAATATTATTTTATAATTTATCATTATTTTTTAATATACATTTGAATAACTACATAAATACCCTAAAGTAATAATTAAATTTTAGTACCACAAGTAAATAAAAATAATAGTAATAATTTACTAATATTTCATATAAGAGAACTATAAAAAAAATCTATAATTTATATTATTTAAAATTCTATATATGACCCTAAATTGGGCCAATTAATCCTATTTAATTAGGTAAGTCTTGAATTGGACCATTCAAATTGGGCTCATGAACTTGGGTCAAACATAAGCCCAATTAGATTAGTCAAAATTAGAATTGACCAAGGTTTAAACCGATTAAAATTAAGATTTGATCAAAATAAACGTTGCCCGAGGTCAAAATCGATCAAAAAAATGAATTCTGACTAGGTACAATCAACATCTAGTCAAATTGTAGTCAAAATTTAGGTTTGGTCAAAGTTTTGGATTGACCAAGGTCAACACTAGTCAAACTTAAATTCAGACCAAGTCATAATTGAGGCTCAATTAAAATAGGCTCAAAATTGATTTTACCAAATTAGGTCAAAATCATAAAGGAGAAGGTCAAACTAGAACTTTACCAATTAAGATTGGTCAAAAGGGTCAAAATCAAAATTTGACTAATTAGGTTAAAATTGTAATAACTCCCTTTGTGGCCTTCCCTTCTTCTTCGTGAACCCATCCTTGCCACAACTTGCTTTCGTTGCTGCATTGTCGATCGCAACCAAGGTCAATCCTTTACTAGTATAGTCATATGTTTCTTATAGTCGTCTTCGTTCGAGTCTATTACACCTTTCATCTGTCATAACATCCAGCGATGCCTTTGCCCACTTGCATGATTCCTCTAGTAAAGTTGTCACCCGTATGCATAATGCCTATTGTGTATCGTTGGTGAAGCCCTTCTTTATTATAAAGTCATAGCATATGATAGTGACATCACTTAAGGTAGTTGCTGTCTTTGGCAATGATCACCACTTATAGTGCTATTATTGCTTTGCACCACCCAAGTAATCGTTGCTATGTCCTACTATTACCCATGATAAGACTGGTGACCAAGGTTATCGTTCTTCATAGCACTATCTCTCCCTATTGTAGGATTAGCGATGCAATTGATACCTTCAATACGATCATCACACTTCACAATGCTGTTGTCGAGAATAAGCTATGCATTGTAGCTTGTTAATCAAATTCGAGCAGTACATTTCTGGTTCCACCCATGTGGGTGAGGAAACCTTCATCGACTACAAGTAGGTGAAGAAACAAATGAGTTAAGTGAATAGATCATATTACCTTTTTGCATTTGAAGGGCGATAACATAAACAAATCTAATATCTTTATAATCTAGAATATTTGATTTCAAAATAACATACTCTAATACCAATTGTAAAAATAAAAACTATAATTATGCCACTGTTACGTAGAAAAACTTTAATTTTAAAATTAAAATTAAATAATGATATATCAAGATCAGGATTATATATCTTTAAATACTAATTAAAAATATATTTATCTTTTATCTGAGAATGTGTCAAGTAATAACGTAAGTTTATAAAAGTAACTAAAGTTTTTTTCTTTTCTCTTTCTATCTTTTAGAATCACGATCAACGATAAAGTACAGACTAATAAGAAGATGAAAATATATTTATGATCTCTTAGTGAATAATCCCTAGGAGATCTTGTTCATAGAATCATTCTCATCAAGATCCCTAAGATATCTTAATTAGATTTTCTTTCTATTAATCGATAATTATAATCAAAATTTAATCAAATTTATAATATATCTTATCCAATTAAATACAACGTAATACTATCACTGTATCTTAAACTCTAGCTTATTATTGACTAGTAACAAAGCCATAGAAGTAGGAAAGTTGATGAAATGTAATCCACTATAAATGGATCCACACCCACACGAGATCCCCACCGAAATGTCCAAATTGGCTCATCATCATCTCCACTGCCACCTACCATTTCTTGTGTGTTAGGGTTTGGCAGCATTGATAATCAAAATTCGATAATGACTCTTTTAGTTATGTCGTGTAATCTATCTTGAAAAGTAAAATAAAAAAGTGATAAAAAGTCAAACATCACTCAAACAACTAGAACAACTCAAAAAATAAACCTAATTAAGCCCCTCTTTGGATAGTCTTAGTTCATCTGCTGTCTTCTCTTAATCTAAGTTGATGCTCTCATAAGGGGAGACTTTAATTCTATTTATAGTTTAGACTCATAATACTTACATAAATCATGACATCATAATTATCTCTAGAATATGACTCATAAATTAGTTAAATTAGGACTAGCATCATCCTTAACAATCTTATCTTAATTAGACTCTTATTAGCATTATCTTAATACTCGTATGATATTAATATTTTTAATCTTAAGTTTACCCCTTCAAAATAAAGAAATCTCCAATAAAAAAAGGTGTAGTAAAGATATTCACAAGTCTTTCTGGGTTGAACTTATCATATTTTGAACATCTATGATAGACTAAGTTATTGAGAGTGATAATTATAATCTTGTTAGGAATAATCATATAACTCATCATCATCAACATCATCTAGTGTGATTATATCAGCATATTCATCAACACAAGTAAGAATAATATTAACTTCTAGACTGAACTTGAAAGGATCAACAATCTTATTTCCTAATTTGGTCATGTTATAATTAACTCTTTATAGGCATTGAGCCACTTAACTGTATCACCGTATTTTATCTTGATCATAAAATCTCACTTGTTAGGTGCATTATTTACTAATATATTGATATGTACAAAATAAATTTTCATATTTGTCATCTACCCTAATAAAAGTAGCTTGTTGATATTGCTTTTTTAAATAGCAAAACTTTTCAATATGATCATACCTTTTACAATGATAACATTTTTTAAAGAAGTTTGATGGTTGCTCTTAGTGTTTCTTTTAGTCTGTTTATCAAATTCATAGTGCCTCGGATTGTCTCATCTACCTCTTGCACTACCATCGCAAGCTCATCCTTGGTAATTGAAATTTATCCGCTGGTTTCTTTTGCATCACTATTTTCTTTTTTTTTTAATATTTAATTTATTTTTCACGGCATGCTCCATATTAGAAATTATAATTTATTTAAAATATGATTAACATTATCTATAACACTCATATACTAATTAAACTCTTATTAGCATTATTATAATAATCTGATGCTGCAATTATTGTTGTTGATACACGACATTTTTTTGTGGCTGCCCATGTCCACATCGAATGACGGGTCGAGCCCAATGTTATCCAAATTGAAGTCGAAGAGCATGGATGCTGACAATGCTACTGATAAACCCTTCAGCAAGAAACGAGAGCCACCATTGTGGTCCTACTTGTTACGTATTAGTGATGCAACAACGATGTCGAAGTAATTCAGGGTCGGGAGATGGGAAGGAGCGGAGATGCTCGAGCGGGATGTCGAGGAATGTGAGGTTGGAAGGGATTCTGCTGGCCGCGACCATCGTTGACTCAGTTTGCTACAGGAGCTACTCCATGGTCTCGCCATCAGACTTGTGGTCGAGTTCTAGCGTCAGCTGGGACACGCACACTGCACAGAGTGCCGACATCTAGATGTGATGACCACAACCGTCGACCTTGGTGTTTCGATCCATCGTGGACCTCCGCTTTAAGTACTACTTGCTTCGTCCGGGGGCTTTCCGTCTGTCCGTCTGTTGGGAAGAAATCTGTTAATGCGAAATAATTATTTTCCCTCTTTGTGTTCCTCATCAAAATACCAACTTGATATCAAAATGCTAAATCAATCAGCACAGCATAAACAATAGAGCAATAAATCAATCACACAGTGAGACCAAATCTTTTTAACGTGAAAAACCCAGTGTGGGAAAAATCACGGGACCGCAGTCCACCTCAAACTTCTACTATCAATAATAATGATAACAGGTTTACAGTAGGTCTTCTCTAGAATAACTAGAGGATCATAATAACATCAAGATCATAGATCTTAGCTCAAGAATAGTATATCTTCATCACATAGGATAGGATGGATCTCCTTAAAAGAGAATTCTAGGTCTCACGGAGTGGATATCGTAGGAAAGTACCTTAAAGAGGGTAAACTGCAGATCAACACCATTAGGATTGTAGAGTTTGCTGCAAGGATTCTCCACATAAAATTTGGGCCGAAACCGATAACGTTTGGCCACCGATCGTCAAGCAGAAAACTCAGAAACCTTACTTTCTCTCTCTATTTCTCTCTCCTCTTTTCTCTGCACGCCGCTGCACGCTGCAATCTCACTGTGCGCACACACACCCTGCACACTGCCCAATTTTGTCCTTTCTCTCTTAATTACTGATTTGGGCTCAATAGGCCCAATTGTCCAAGCCCACATATGGGCTGGACCCAACAATTCTCCCCCTCCAGCTTATATGATGGGCTGTACCAAGCCCGCTCTTCGCCTACATGCTTCAAGCTTCTCCTTAGGCAAAGACTTTGTCAATATATCTGAACTATTATCATTGGTATGCACCTTTTCCAACTGTAATTCTTTCATCTCAAGCACATCACGAATCCAGTGATATCTCACATCAATATGCTTGGATCTAGAATGGTATGTTGAATTCTTGGAGAGGTGAATATCGCTCTGACTGTCACAGTAAACAGTATATCCTTCCTGTTTCAAGCCCAATTCCTGTAGAAACTTTTTCATCCATAAAGCTTCCTTGCAGGCTTTAGTATCTGCTATGTATTCTGCTTCTGTGGTTGATAGAGCAACACACTTCTGTAACTTAGACTGCCAAGAGACTGCTCCTCCTGCAAATGTCATCAAGAATCCCGAAGTGGACTTCCTGGAATCAGTATCACCTGCCATGTCTGCATCTGTGTACCCTTCTAACACAGGTTCATCATCACCAAAACATAAACACAACCTGGAAGTACCTCTTAGATATCTTAATATCCATTTCACTGCTGCCCAATGTTCCTTTCCAGGATTTGAGAGAAATCGGCTAACAACTCCAACTGCATGAGCTATATCTGGCCTAGTACAAACCATAGAATACATCAAACTGCCTACTGCAGATGAGTAAGGCACTCTGGATATTTCTTCTTTTTCTTTCTCACTTGTAGGACATTGTTTTGAACTTAGCTTGAAATGACCTGCAAGTGGGGAACAAACTGCTTTGGCTTTACTCATGTTGAATCTTTCAAGAACCTTTTCAATGTAAGTCTCTTGAGATAGCCAAATCTTCCTTTTCTTCCTATCACGAAGAATCTTCATGCCAAGTATTTGTTTCACCGATCCCAAGTCTTTCATGGCAAAAGACTTACTTAGCTCTCTTTTAAGCTTTTCAATTTTTCCAACATCATGGCCAACAATCAACATATCATCAACATATAGCAGTAAAATAATAAAATCATCATCTGAAAATTTTTTCATAAACACACAATGATCAGATGTGGTTCTATCATACCCTTGGCTCATCATAAAGGAATCAAACTTCTTGTACCACTGTCTAGGTGCCTGTTTGAGTCCATATAAGCTTTTCCTAAGCTTACATACCAGATTTTCTTTTCCCTTGACTTTGAAACCTTCTGGTTGCTCCATGTAAATTTCTTCTTCTAAGTCACCATGAAGAAATGCTGTTTTTACATCAAGTTGCTCAACTTCTAAATTCAAGCGGGCAGCCAAACCAAGAACAACTCGGATAGAGGACATTTTCACAACCGGAGAAAATATTTCTTCAAAGTCAATACCTTTCTTCTGACTGAATCCTTTCACAACTAGTCGTGCCTTGTATCTTTGTTGTGAGCTATTATTTTCAGTCTTCAATTTATAAACCCATTTATTCTTGAGAGCTTTCTTCTCTTTCGGCAGCTTTACCAAGTCATAGGTGTGGTTCTCAAGTAAGGATCTCATCTCTTCTTGCATGGCTTTAACCCACTCACTCTTATTCTCATGTAGAATAGCTTCTTGGTAAGTTTCTGGCTCTCCTCCGTCAGTAAGCATAACATACTCATGTGGAGGATATCTGGTAGAGGGTTGTCGCTCTCTAGTGGATCTTCTCAATGGAATCTCAACTGGTGGTGGAGGTGCCTATTCAGTTGGTTCAGCATCATCAACTGTAGGTGTATCATCACTAGTATTCTCACCACAATCTTCTTGTTCATCTCCCCCATGATCATCATGAACTACAGGTGAAGGAACTTGACCCAAACTCCAAGGAATATAAATAGAGGTTTCTGGCTTCTCAACATTATCACCATCATCAAACAATTGGTCTTCAAGAAACACAACATCTCTGCTTCTAATAATCTTCTTGTTCACTGGATCCCATAATCTGTACCCAAACTCTTCATGACCATATCCCAAGAAGATACATGCTTTTGCCTTATTATCAAGCTTGGACCTCTCATCTTTGGGAATATGCACAAATGCTTTACACCCAAAGACTCTCAAATGATTATAAGATATATCTTTTCCTCTCCATACTCTCTCTGGAACATCACCTTGCAGAGGAACTGATGGAGAAAGATTTATCAGGTCAACTGTAGTTCTCATAGCCTCCCCCCAAAATGACTTTGGTAACTTGGCGTGGGAAAGCATACACCTAATCCTTTCTTCAATGGTTCTGTTCATCCTTTCTGCCACACCGTTCTGCTGAGGAGTTTTAGGAACTGTTTTCTCAAGCCTGATACCATGGAACCTGCAATAATTCTCAAAAGGACCCCTGTACTCGCCACCATTATCTGATCGAATACACTTTAGTTTTCTGCTAGTTTCTCTTTCAACACTAACATGAAACTCCTTGAAAGCATCGAGTACCTGGTCTTTAGATTTCAAAGCAAAAGCCCACACTTTTCTAGAATGGTCATCAATAAAAGTAACAAAATAAAGAGCACCTCCAAGAGTTCTAGTTTGCATAGTACAAACATCAGTATGAACTAAATCAATAACATCAGATCTTCTAGATGATGGATATGTCTGAAATGCAACTCTATGTGTTTTTCCAGCTAAGCAATGATCACAAGATTTAAGAGATGTACCTTGCAACTCTGGTAAGAACTGCTTTCTAGCAAGAGTTTGAAGTCCCTTCTTGCTGATATGTCCAAGCCTCTTATGCCAAAGATCTATACTTTCACCTTTTCGAATTACATTAATCTCTCCTTTGTGTAGCTTAGCTTCCATGACATAAAAAGAGTTAATCTTCTTTCCTTTTGCCACAATTAGAGAACCTTTAGTGAGTTTCCATTTACTCTCACCAAAATAAAGTGCAAAGCCCTCATCATCAAGTCTACCTGTAGATATCAAGTTAAGACGAATATCTGGAACATGCCTTACATCTTTGAGTATCAATTTGCTCCCAATACTGGTCTCCAAGCAAATATCTCCAATACCCACAATCTTAGATGTACCGTTGTTTCCCATTCTGACATTACCAAAATCATCAGCAGTATAAGATCTAAAGAAATCTCCATGAGAAGTAACATGAAATGAAGCACCAGAGTCAATTACCCAATTACTGTCCTGAGCTACAAGGCTAACACAACCTTCATCACAAACAATAGTGATATTACCTTCAGCAGCAACTGTATTGGTCTCTTTCTCATTTTTCTTCATTTCATTCTGTTCTCGCTTCCAAAACCTACACTCTTTCTTCATGTGACCTGGCCTATTACAGTGAAAACATTTGATATCTCTTCTAGACTTGGATCTTCCTCTATAACTATATGGATTTCTGCTATGACTTCTTCCACGTCTTTCTTGTTTTTCAGTAACAAATGCACCAGAAGAAGATTCACCCTGTTCTTTCCTTCTTGCATCTTCATTTAGCAAACTATCTTTAACCATATCTATGGTTAGAGTCCCCTCTGGCGTGGAGTTACAAATAGTCACCACATATGTTTCCCAACTTTCTGGTAAAGAGCTGAGAAGTAATAATCCCTGCATCTCATCATCTATATTCATTTTCATAGCAATCAACTTGTTTGCAAGACTCTGAAATAGGCTTATGTGCTCAACAATGTTACCACCATCTTTATACTTCAAATTTACAAGCTTTCTGAGGAGAAAAATTCTATTTCCCACTGTCTTTTTCGCAAAGAGATTTTCTAACCTTTGCCAAACAACATCAGCTCTGGTTTCATCTGAAATATGCTCATTCAAGTTTATATCCATCTATCTTCTAATATAGGCAATAGCTTTCCTATGTTGAACTTCCCATTCTTCATCGTCCATAATAGAAGGTTTATCTTTAACCTTGATAGGCTTATATAAATCTTTGCAATAGAGCAAATCTTCCATTAGACGCCTCCAAGTGGAATAATTTGATGAGTTCAATTTAATCATACCATCTGACTCCATTTCAATCACACAAGAAAACTAGCACCAAACAACCTGATGCTCTGATACCACTTGTTGGGAAGAAACCTGTTAATGCGGAATAATTATTTTCCCTCTTTGTGTATCAAAATAGGTTCCTCATCAAAATACCAACTTGATATCAAAATGCTAAATCAATCAGCACAGCATAAACAATAGAGCAATAAATCAATCATACAGTGAGACCAAATCTTTTTAACGTGGAAAACCCAATGTGGGAAAAACCACGGGACCGCAGTCCACCTCAAACTTCCACTATCAATAATAATGATAACAGGTTTACAGTAGGTCTTCTCTAGAATAACTAGAGGATCAGAATAACATCAAGATCATAGATCTTGGCTCAAGAATAGTATATCTTCATCACATAGGATGGATCTCCTCAAAAGAGAATTCTAGGTCTCACGGAGTGGATATCATAGGAAAGTACCTTAGAGAGGGTAAACTGCAGATCAACACCATTAGGATTGTAGAGTTTGCTGCAAGGATTCTCCACATAAAATTTGGGCCGAAACCGATAACGTTTGGCCACCGATCGTCAAGCAGAAAACTCAGAAACCTTACTTTCTCTCTCTATTTCTCTCTCCTCTTTTCTCGCCGCTGCACGCTGCAATCTCACTGTGCTTACACACACCCTACACACTGCCCAATTTTGCCCTTTGTCTCTTAATTACTGATTTGGGCTCAGTAAGCCCATATGTGGATAAGCACATATGGGCTGGACCCAACACCGTCTACCTCGTGACCACGGTTGGCTGCTATAGGGCCGGAGGTAGTGGCGAGCGAAGAATAGATCCCGCTGAAGTAGGAGTCCTCTTCCTGCTTCTCCAGGATCTAGAGTGGGAAACTCGACCGTCAAACTACGAGCTACATGTTTAGGGTACACTTTTGCTGTACCCTAAAAACCGAAGCAGATGAAAGAGGAATCCAAGGGGACAGAAAAAAGAGAGAGAAGAAGAAGAAGGAAGAGAGGATGTTGTTCCCTTCTCTACTTGCATAGAGAAAAGAAAGCAAGAGAAGACGACGATAAAAAGGAGAGGTTAAGTTTGATATTTTAAACTTGATATGAGTTTAGATGAAATTATATATTTTAGTTGAAGCAAAATAATAGTTATTTGATGGAAAAAAAAGGAAAAGTGTGACATACGAGGATATCAGATGTTATATATAGGAATCCTAGAATGTTATTACTCATTATATTGACTTATATTATCTGAATGATCTAGGAAAAATTATAAGAATTATATGTTTCTATTTAGAATATATAATCAAAGTATCCGATGACTTCCTTTAACCTGTTTCCTAAAGCAATAGTGTATATAATTTGTATGATTTATGAGACATTTTATATATAACAAGTGTTGCAAAAAAGTTTTATGTTTGTAATTTGAAAAAGCATATGATTTGCACAACAATTTATTAGTTTATTAGGATCTCATTATTCAAAAGTATTGCAACATTATATATATGATTAAAAAATATATTATTTGTATTTATTAAATAAAAATGTTTACTGGTCTTTGAAAATATTTATTTCAATATTGTATTTGAAAAGGATGAAAAAAATAAATGTATGATTAATGTTAGTTTCAGATGATATATAATGTCATTAGATTTGAGATGACATGTAAATAATTTATTTAATTTTTTAGTTTTCTAAAAGTATTTAATATATTATTTTGCATGACATTTCGATTGTTTAACTATACTATGATCTGTGAACTACTAATGTGTATTATACATTAGTTATATGTTAAGAAAATAAAATCTTATGAGCCATAACATAGTGATAAGTATGTACTTGTATTATAAGAATTAAATATGGTTCCGAAATTTATCGCAAGATAAAATGTGATTGTAACAATTAGTACTATTAAGAATTTTTTTATACATATTGAGTCTATAAATCTTCAATAAATTTTTTATTTATAATAAGTACTATTATGATTGGAGGAGTAATTCATGGATATGATTGGAAAAGTAATTTAAGAATCTTTAACATTTTTCTAATATATGCTATCCGAATATAGATATTGTGAAATATTGAAAATATTTCTGAATCTAATTAAACAATATGATTTATGAATTGTTTGACTATGAATTCATTTCATGGCCTTCCATTCAAATTCGTACGACTTTGGTGCCTTAAAAATGTTTGCGGTGACAAATGAATCATCAATTCAAACAATGACAAGCCTTTGTGTGAATTGGGCATCGAGAGATGGATAGTGAGATATTGGTTTTTGGTGATCTTATTTTATTGAGTTGGGTGAAACAAACAACTTTTTATATGCTTATTTTTCCTAAGTTCAAGGAAGTATTTTTATTGAATTTAAAGGAAACTGTACTTCCACACAATAGAGCACATAGCTTTTCTTC
This sequence comes from Musa acuminata AAA Group, assembly GCF_036884655.1. Taxonomy (NCBI): domain Eukaryota; kingdom Viridiplantae; phylum Streptophyta; class Magnoliopsida; order Zingiberales; family Musaceae; genus Musa; species Musa acuminata. Next base: position 32,284,769 of record NC_088356.1, on the reverse strand, counting down.
CTTTTAAAAATGGAGTACATAGATGTACATCTCTCCAAATATCACCAAGAAAAAGAAAATCCAGATTAATCACTTCTGGCTATATATTAGCTGAATTTAGTTTAAAAAAAGCATATAGATTAAGGTACTAAAGTAGCCCTAACATTTTTAAATTATCTTAATGCTTATTATAATTTCATAGAATATATATAATAGTAAAATTTTAGAATCTGAAGTATATATGTGCTAAAATGAAATTTAGAGGATTAATTAAAGACAAAAAATAAAAAAAATTTAGAGCATTTTTTGCAATTTTGCCAGTAAATAAGGCCGCCTATATATGTAACTTCCGCCCATATCTCTCTCCTTCCCTCGTCCCCCCCCCCTTCTCTCTCTTCCGGTTCCTTCTAACCCCTCCCAATCTTTACGGTTGAAGCCCTAACTCGCGATCGGGGCGGTGCCTTTTCGGTTTCCACTTGGTTTCTACGCCGGTGACCGATCGATTCGTCTGCCGATTCCGTCGCTGGATTTGGGGAAAAGGGTCGGTGCTTCCGGCCGGCTGCGGCGGCGAGGATGAGCGCCCAGAAGAAGCGCAACTTCAAGATCGAGGCGTTCAAGCACCGGGTCGAGCTCGACCCCAACTACGCCGAGAGGACATGGAGGGTGTTGGAGCATGCGATCCACGAGATTTACAACCACAACGCCAGCGGCCTCTCCTTCGAGGAGCTCTATAGGTGCAACCCATCGCCTCGCTCCCTGATTCATCTCCGTTTTATTTTCAACTTTTTTGTTTTAATGCCTTTTTTTTTTGTGTAAATTGAATCTTTGATTGTAGTTGGATTTTGATTTTGTTCTTCCCAAGACTTTACATTCTGTTATTGTAGTCTCTCTCTCTCTCTCTCTCTCTTCTCGTCAATGAGATTGTTGTGAGATATTGAAACTGGATGTTCCTCAGATATATGAGTTAAAAGGAATTGTAGGTATTTCTATCTCATTTTTAATTTATTATCTTTTTGTATACCTTACCCATGAATATACAAGATGAATAATTCACTTAACGTAATAGAGATGAACAAAAAATTTCTGTTCTCAAATTCATCCCTCTTAGGTCAATGGCTTGTAGACCAATCCCGAGACTGGCAGGGGTGTCGATTAATTTATTACTTGGACATGTTAGTCCATGTTAGATGATTGAATTTGTCAAAGGTTTTTTTAGTAAGGCAACAAATATATGGTGACTGCACAATCTATAATTTCTTACACTTCATGTAGTATGATTTTACATCCTAGCTCTGACCACAGTTAGCTCTTGATTCTGATTCACCGATGTAGCAAAGTATTTACTAAATTTAGATAAGGATTAGGTTTATTCAAGTTGAGTCGAGCTAGTTTTGGTCTAGTATTAAACACATATTAGGTGCAGGTCTAGTTTAGGTGTCGGTTTGAGCCGTATTAGGTTCTGGTGAAGCTTTTTGTAATCCATGTAGACTTTTCAAGTTATTGTTGCTTCTCGTTAGTATCACTGAAGTTGGATCTTATTTTATACTATAGTAAGAGTCTTCCTGTTGACTGGTTTCTTTGAGTCAATTAAGCAGGCCAAGCCTTTTATTGCTTTGCATCTTGAATAACAGAACGAAGTTTTATTGAAGCTGTCAAGTTCTGTGTTCATATCTTGGATCATTTGAAAATTGGCTAATCTTAATCCCTGATGCTCGACCTGCTTCCAAAATCCTTTAGAACCTATGATATTTTATTCTTGTCATTTGGGGTCCATTGGATGGCTGATCCTAGCATGGATGCAGATTGGTAAGTGCTAGGTGATTGCAGAACTAAAAATGATTCTGATGGATTTGGATTTTGTCAGCCAGAGGAAGATACAACAATAGCACTATAGCACAGTTATTGGGATAGTTATACCCCTTTGCAACACTACTCTCTGGATTTCATGAACCAACTGTCTATATAATTGTGTCTTAGGTCAAAATGGGAGATTTAATGTTATTAATGTTGTTCATTTTCATGGATATATATATAAAGAATCAAATGGACATACAAGAGGTGCTGTGGAGCCTTATCCGAGGCATGTTCACCATGCCTCATGCAGTCAATAGGCTACGTGAGGAAGCCCTTCTCAAGAACTGACTGTGTGAGAAGAAGCCCCATCAGTCGGTCTTGAGCTTTGCATCAATCAACTGCATGACAAAAAAGTGGAATTTTCCTGGCACAAGCCTTCCTAGCCTTTGGTCAACAAAGTTCACATCAAACATCTGTATTCTATAATTCATTCATGAAAAGCTCAAATCAACAATGTTGACAACCAAAACCATATCAGCAATTGTAGAACTTTCATGTCTTTGAACATGAAACTTTTTATCTCGGTAAATAAATAGCTAATAATTTAGCAAGCAAAGATTCCTTACCTATTTTAGTTTCTAACTAGTGACTTTAGTGTTTCAATGCTTATAATGAATCTATGATCTAACATGACAAACAACTAGCCCTACCTTCCCCACTCTATTTCTATTTCAATCTTCTGACCAAAACCAAACTAATTGGTGTACCTTACCCAGTGATTTCAATAGGCGCTTGGGCGCTCGCCTAGGCGCTCGAGCGAGGCCTGAGCACCTCGCTTCATTTTCAGACGGCACGCTTCAAAGAGGCGCTGCTTGGGCGCTCGCCCGAGCCCGGGCATCGGGCGCTTCGGCGCTTGGGTTAACCTAGGTGCTTTAGTTAGTTTAATCGAACCATCTAAAGCATCGATATTAGCCTTCCTCTCGCGACTTCCCAACTCTAACCCTGCTCGCCGCTCCCGCTGTCGCTGCCGCTGCCGCTGCTTGCTGCTACCACTGCTGTTGCCACTGTCGTCGCTCATCGCTCCCGTTGCTCGCTGCTACCGTTGCCACTGGCGCTGCTTGCTGCTCCCACTGCCACTGCCGCTGCTTGCTTCTACCGCTGTTGCTACCACTGTTGTCGCTCGCCACTCTCGCTACTACTATCGTTGCCACTGTCGTCGCTCGCTGCTCCTACTCTCGCTGTCACTATCGTCGCTCGCCGCTCGCGCTGCCACTGTCGTTGCTCGCCGCTCCCGCTCTCGCTGTCGTCGTCGCTGCTCGCTACTATCGTTGTTGCTGCCGCTGCCGCTGCTCTCAGTTAGCAGCCTCGATCTTTCTTTTACTCACACTCTTCTCATTTTGATAGTATACTGTTAACAGTATATTAACAGTATACTGCTAACTGTATACTAGTAACAATATTTTTATTTATTAGATTAATAATATATTATTTTGATTTTAATATTGTTAATTTTTATTTATTTAAAATTATTGTTATTGTTTTGAATTTTGAGACTTTTTGTTAATGTGATATTGTGATTTTACAATATTTTCTTAATTTAATATTATATTTTTATTTAAATAATTATATTATATATTTTTATAATTTAGAATCTCACTTCGCTCAGGTGAGCACCTAGGACCCCAGTCGTTTTTGGACCTTGACGCCTTTTGGTGCATAGCACTTTTTAAATCACTGACCTTACCATATCTTGACCAAGAACAGTATGCTTTTTAGGTTAATTTAAGTTATATAATGAAAATCAGGGATCATATTGTATCTGTTAAATTTCAATTGTCTGGACCTCAAGCTTGAGAATCTCTTCCTTGAATTGTTTTTGGTAATAAAATACTTTTAAATATATGCTATAGATCTTGAATCCTTCATTTAGATTTGTAATATTATGGAATTGCCATTTATTGATAACATGTGCTTGCTGTTAGTACTTATGATAATCTATTGGACAAAATCATACATTGGACATGTTTTATGGACAATGTGTTTTCTATTTTTGTTTTTATCTACAATCATCTAGTAGACAAGATGTTATATTGTTTACTTTTGATGTTATAACAGTCTTTAACTTGCTTTATTTCATGGTTCTCTTAAATTTCATAAAGTTTTAAGTTCTGTTCTCGTTTGTGTGTGTTTATAAATATGGTTCTTAGATTGTTGCAAATAGTAAGGTAGTCAGATCTTACTTTTCTTTTCCTTTTTTGTTCTTGAGATCAGTAATAGACTTTTTTCTGTCAAGTTATATCTTAGCATGTTATTTTTTCTGATTCCAGAACTGATCTTGGTCCTTCAAACTTTGAGATATAAAAAATGATGTGGAAATAAGTTACAAGATGTTATATGTGATAATTTTGACATGTTGTGGTGTTGGTGACTGAAGTGGGCTGTGAATTTTGTTTTAATTTGTTTTCCCCCTTATACATGTCAATATGACTGGTAAAGCTCCTCTGTTAGAGGATTGTCACCCTCAAGCTGCTGAGCCAACTGAAGATCATAACTCTGCTTTGAATATTTGGATTTTTCTATGAGGGTCTGAATCTCTAGTCAACGATGAGGCTCTTTTCTAATTTATTTTAAAGTGATTGAGGGTCTGAGAGTTTGATAATATCTTTGCTTTTCTAGTCACTTTTGACCTAAGATGCTGTTTATCTAATATTAAAGTTCCATGCACCATTATCTTTCGGTGGCAATAAATCTTGATAATTCTGTTTCTTACATTGATTTATCTACTGCTGCTGGTGAAGCTTTTTTTTTTTTCTGGGGTGAACCATATTTAGTGAAAAGATCGTGTTTTGCCTCTGACATCAGTCTTATTTCATTTCTTGGCTATTGTCTTATGTATATATTTGTAAGTATATGAAGTTGTCATTTGTTTTTCTTATTCCATTTTTTAACTGTTTTTCTAACTATAGTGTTAAAACACAAATAATTAATATTTTATTTTCTCCTATGTTTAGAAATGCTTACAATATGGTGCTGCACAAATATGGGGAAAAGCTCTACTCTGGACTTGTGAATACTATGACAGGACATCTAAAAGAAATTGCAAGATCAATAGAAGCTGCTCAAGGAGGTTTCTTTTTAGAGGAGCTTAATGTAAAATGGGGAGACCACAACAAGGCATTGCAGATGATCCGAGACATACTGATGTACATGGATAGGACATTTGTTCCCAGTAATCACAAGACACCTGTTCATGAGCTTGGACTTAATCTCTGGAGGGATAATATCATCCATTCCAGCAAAATCCAGACCAGGCTACTGGATATGCTTCTTGACCTCATACATAGGGAGAGAACAGGCGAGGTAATAAATAGAGGGTTGATGAGGAATATAACAAAAATGTTAATGGATCTTGGATCTTCTGTGTATCAAGAAGATTTTGAGAAACCATTTCTAGGGGTCTCAGCTAGTTTTTACAGTGTAGAATCTCAACAACTCATCGAGTGCTGTGATTGTGGTGAGTACCTCAGGAAAGCTGAGAGACGTCTTAATGAAGAGATCGAGAGGGTCTCACACTACTTAGATGTCAAAAGTGAAGTGAAAATAACTAGTGTAGTGGAGGGAGAGATGATTGCCAACCACATGCAGAGGCTGGTCCACATGGAGAATTCTGGTCTTGTGAGTATGCTTGTAGATGACAAGTACGAAGACTTAAGCAGAATGTACAACTTATTCCGCCGAGTTCCCGATGGGCTTTCAACTATTAAAGATGTGATGACTTCTCACCTTCGAGAAACTGGAAAGCAGTTAGTTAGCGACCCTGAGAAATTAAAGGACCCAGTGGACTTTGTACAACATCTTTTGGATGAGAAGGATAAGTATGATAAGATAATACGCAAAGCATTCAACAATGATAAGACATTCCAGAATGCTTTGAACTCTTCATTTGAATACTTTATTAACCTAAACAATAGGTCTCCTGAGTTCATATCACTTTATGTTGATGATAAGCTTCGCAAAGGGCTCAAAGGGGTAAGTGAAGAGGATGTGGAGGTAGTTCTGGACAAAGTGATGATGTTGTTTCGGTACTTGCAAGAGAAGGATGTATTTGAGAAATATTACAAACAACACTTGGCAAAGCGGCTTCTTTCAGGAAAATCTGTTTCCGATGATACAGAGAGAAGTATGATTGTTAAGCTCAAGACAGAATGTGGGTATCAGTTCACTTCTAAATTGGAAGGCATGTTTACAGACATGAAGACTTCCATAGATACTATGCAAGGATTCTATTCTAGTCAGTATTCTGAGATTGGAGATGGCCCCACCCTTGCTGTGCAAGTTCTTACAACTGGTTCATGGCCAACACAGCCTAGTGCACCTTGCAACCTTCCAGCTGAAATTCTTGTCATATGTGAGAAGTTCCGGACATTTTATCTTGGGACGCATACTGGGCGTAGATTGACATGGCAAACAAATATGGGTACAGCTGATATTAAGGCAACCTTTGGCAAGGGTCAGAAGCATGAGCTGAATGTTTCGACATATCAAATGTGTATTCTTATGCTATATAACTCCACAGATCAGTTGACGTACAGAGAAATAGAACAGGCTACAGAAATCCCACCTTCTGATCTGAAGCGTTGTCTTCAGTCTCTTGCTTGTGTCAAAGGTAAGAATGTCCTGCGCAAGGAGCCAATGAGCAAGGATATAGCTGAGGATGATGCTTTCTACTTCAATGACAAATTTATGAGTAAGTTTTTCAAGGTGAAGATAGGGACTGTGGCAGCACAAAAGGAGTCAGAGCCAGAGAAGCAGGAGACTCGCCAAAGAGTGGAAGAAGATAGAAAACCACAGATTGAAGCTGCAATTGTGAGGATTATGAAATCCCGAAGGGTATTAGATCATAACACCATTGTCACTGAGGTCACGTCACAATTGCAATCTCGCTTCCTGCCAAACCCGGTTATTATAAAAAAGCGAATTGAGTCTCTCATTGAACGGGAGTTTTTAGAAAGGGATAAAGCAGACAGGAAATTATATCGATATCTTGCTTGAATGTCACATGAAGTTTCCTGTGGATGGAGGTCTTACTCTCTGATTTCCATATAACTGGTATGCAAGTTCCTGCTCATGTATCCCCATGAATTCTCTTCTATTTCTGCCTTCTGTTATAGCTCCCTTATATTTCAGTTTCACAAAATCTTCTGAATTCTAGTTTATCCTAGATTAATTCTTCCCTTAAATAAGTCATGTTTTTGCATGTTGGTTCCTTCTATTGCTTCTCCATTATATTTGCACAGGTATATTTGTATGATACAGTTAGGGCACGATGCTTGTCTTAATGGGGATCATCTGTGAAAAAAACCTGCTGGCAATTTCAAGAGGGAAAGATGTTCAGATTGAAGTTGTACCTGGAAATATTGAGTCTTGATTATGCTGGTGTATCCAAAAATGTCCTTTGATAGCTGGAAGGCCATTCTACAGGTTGAAGTCTTGTACTGGAAAGACTCAGATGCCCATGAAGTAATAAGTTAGGGAGAAAAAGAAACCCAGAATTATGGGGTTCACTGTTCAATCCACAAATCTGGCAATGGAGCAATTCGTAGCAGTTAATTCAAGCTCGTTCAATATGCTTGGCAAAGCCTTTAGTCGAACCTGCCCCTTTTGATGCCATTCTACATGGAAGGCCATTCTACAGGTTTGATCCTAAAATTGCTGAAACCTCCTCTGATCAAGCTTAGTCCATCCAAAGTGAGTACCCTTGTTTAGTTATTTTAAATGCATGATTGAGCTGGAAAATCCCTTTGATTCTTGATCGGATTTTCCATCTAAAATTTTTGTTTTGCTAATTCTCCAATGTGATTGCAAACTTGAAATGTTAAAAGAATTTTTTTGCATCTCTCTCCTTTGAAACCGATGAAGTCTCTGTTATCACAACTCAACAATGTTTCCAGCTGCAGTGCAGATGCACTACTTTTTTCTCACAGTACAGTGAACATAATGAGAAATTTCTCATTTTGTTGAACACTTCGCTTAACGATAACCGTCTGTCTTTATGTTTGTGGCTTGTCCATCTCCCTTCTGCCGCCCATAAGACAAGTAGGTGAGGGTGGTCGACAGACAGGTAAAGTACGTAGGTGAAACCAGTCTTTAATCTCAGTTCTGTGTTTGTTTTATATGCAAAATTTAAGACGACAGGCAGTTGATTCTTGGTATGAAGCCCCCTAATCTCATAATAGAAGGCCAATGGTGCTCAAAACTTGATTTACCACGAGACTATACTAGTTTGATGAGCAATTTGGCGTATTTTGAGAAATAATGAATAGTTTGTATATTAAATTTGAAGGGGGGTCGCCCCTAAATGCAACTTAAGAATAAGAAGGGTTTTTTAAATAAATTCAACAATGTAACTATCCCTCTCAACCGTACTTGTATAGTTCTTTGATCCATAAAAACCCTAAAAAAATATCCTAAAGAGAGGCTTTTGAGACAAATTGTTACGAATATGATGTTAAAAAAGGATAAACACATCAAAACTTTCCTTCCATGTGAGAGAAGGGCACAACTCGTCAGGCACATGGATCGGGGCAGTTTCCATCACAGTAGAAGCCTCCGGTTGGAGAAGAGACTCTCCATCCCACCGGCGAAAAGAACCCACTCGTCCACCACACGAACCCACCCACATTCTTCCTAGTTTCGCATTAGGCAACGTGGAGGCAGACGCAGCCATCGAACAGTTGAGCGAACTCCACATGCTTGCTTCGCTCTATCTCTCTCTCTCGTCGGTGGAGAAAATAAGTACTTTGTCCGGACGTGCAGTTGTTCTCTTCTCCAGGTTCTCAAACTCATATGGTTGGTTCTTTGGTTTGCGATTTCGTTTGGTGGGTTGAGCTTTCGTAGATCCGTAGTGCGATCGTTTAGGTGAAGACTGATATTTGGCTTTCTTTATTTTCTTCATCTGTTTTGGCACTCTTATTTCATTTTGTGAAGTTTTACCCTCTTTTTCTAGTTGATCTTTGATACCCTGATAAGATATATTTTGGGTTCAAGACACATTAAGTCAAGATCCGTACCAAGACGCTATTTGGTACGTCCACCACATCAACCCGAGAATCAACAAAGGGAGTACCCCCACATGCCAAGTCAGAATCTGTACTGAGACGCTGTTTGATACGTCACATCCCGAAAGCTCGGGGCGGGTTGGAACTGTTTGGTACGTCCATCACGAAAACCCGCGTACCACCATGTCAACCTGCGTACGATTGACCCTCGTACAGTAGTATAAAAGCCCATGGTCGGCATCCGGTCAAGGGGGAGAGGAAAAAATAATTCAACCCACAACTGATTTGCTCGTCGGAGGGGCGGGAATCACCTGACGAAGTTCATTTTTGTAAGAAAGCGGCCACCCTCGACCCACGAGCATCCCAAACTTGGAAGTCGTCAGCCGACGTCCCCACGACGAGCCATCAACCAGCACCCGGACTTAGGAACGCTGATCAACACCCCGTCGTGAGGGCCCGGTCGACCTCGACATCCAGCTCAGCCGATAGAAGACTCTTGACATCGACCCGAGGACCAGGCCGTGTTGACTTATCAGTCACGGCACATTTGTTCACCAAAATTTTGGCGCTAGAAGGAGGACCATGTCGCAGGAGCATCTCACAGGAGCTCTCCCCGAAGGAGAACCACCGATTGGTCACCCCTTTGTTGGGCCTGGAGATCAGTCCCTCCCCATCCTCAAAGACAGGAGGATCCCGGCCTCGATGCTAGATCACTACTAGTGCCTGTTCAACGACTCGGGGTTGTCGCCCCCTGGATTTACCACAAGAACCTCGCTCGTGTCGCCCAAGGCGTTCCTCAACCTGACCAGGCAAGTACAAGTAATGGCGGGGATGATGTAGACGCTCGTCTCGCTCATTCCCCAGATCGTGCGGCTAACAGCTCTCCTGATTGACTCGACCCAACGAAGGCCGAACAGGGAGCAGGTCGGGACGGGAGAAGCTCGAGAGCAAACGACGGACCCGAGAGGTCTACTCGAGCAGAGCATCCCTGAGCCTTGCCGAATCACACCTCCCCGCTCCAAGCCTGACACCATATCGTCTGACTCGGCGGACGATCGTTCAGGATCCAGCTATCCCGGGTCAACCAACGCTTGGACGAGTTCCAGAAGTCGCGGAGCTAGTCGAACAAAGGAGGCTCGAGCGATTCCCCTTTTACTCAGGAAATACAAGACAAGCCTGTACCCCTCAATTTCAGGCTGCCAGCATTGGAGACGTACCACAGCGGCTCCGATCATGCAGAGCATGTCGCTGCATTTCAGGCTTAGATGGCCCTCTATGGCACCTCCGATACACTGATGTGTCGGGCATTCCCGACCACCTTCAAGGGACCGGCGCGAGCGTGGTTCAGTCGGCTGCGCCAATCCTCAGTCTAGTCCTTCGACCATCTCACCAGGGAGTTTGAGCAAAATTTCCTCACCAGTGTGAGACCCAGGCCTTCCATAGCCACCTTGCTCACATTGCCTCAATGCAAAGACCAGTCGCTCTCTCAGTTTGTGGCACGTTTTGCCACTGAAATCTGTGAATTCCCATACTCTCACCCCTCTTTAATCAGCCATCTCGGCACCCTGGAACCCCCCCCGGGTGGCACAGGGTTGGATGGGGCTTCGGTATATCGTCGGGCATTGAACAATCTTCACAAGTTCATATGTTTTCTTGACGGGAACTTGCCTTCGCACCCGACACTTGGTGAGCAGTTGTTTGTGGACTTGCAGCTATTAATTCAACCTTCCAACGTCCTTGTTTTCCTACTTTCTCTCTTTTCTCTTGTACACTCAAGGTGCTTGCTAAATTGTTTGTAAAGCTTCCCTCTTCGCGAGACGTTAAGACTTGTCCGTCGCTCGTTTTTAATCTAATCAACTTTCTGTTTTACAGGTCCTTCGGGACTGGTATGAGGTTGCAACTAGGACCTTTATGGATGCATATGTTGCAAGGGAGCCTCATGACTTAGGTAATCCCAACTATTTCGAGAAGTTGGCATAAGGGTGCATCGCGACTTAGGCAACTCAAGCTAAGTTCGCATCTCTACTGCAAGGGTGCCTCACTACTTATGAAATTTCAACTAGGTATGTAATAATGGATTGGACTATAGATACATAGTAACTAAGGACAGATAGGTCCAATGGATTGGATTCCCTTGTATCGTCTAGGGATTGCGGCGTAGTGGCTTAGTATGTCCGTAGTCGATGAGTCGAGTGAATTATTATGAAGATAATAATTTACTAAGACAGAAGAAGTTCTGATAGGTAAAACTCATGGCCAGCTTAATATTGGGTCTAGAGGGCCATACACATATGGTAGGTGTTGCAACAAGTAGAGGTTCAGATATGCGATATCTGTTGGAGCCCTTATCTTATTGGATATCCAATAAGCCCCCTGTTGAATCTCATATTTTGATGATGAAACTACTTGATATATGTTTATGATTTAATCTGCGTTTTGAGTGATGCAGGATGCTTCGATCAGGATGAGACAATTAAAGCAGGAAAATCATGTTGTGCCGGAGGAACATGTCAGAAGATTGGACGTCGGGCCGGTGGATCGGTCGACGTATCGATAGAAGGCTTCGGGCCGTGGACTCGGGCATCGGGCCAAGAAGAGCGAGTATTGTGCCAATGATATCGGAGTTACGGAGTCAACTGGCCGATTGGGTAATAGGCTATAGAAGAGGACGATGCGCCGAAGAATCGGATGAAGCGTCGAGGGACCAATGACATGCCGGACAACTTGGTTAATTGCTTAGGATTAATTGTCTCGATCAAAGTTTTGTTTTAAGTATGCAGGATTAACTACGATAGAAGAAAGACATGCAGCAGGAGTTGCGCCGGAGTCAAGACAATGATCACGTTGGGAGTTCGAGAGTTCGACGAAAGTTCGGACAGTCGTCGGAGGTTCCGCGGGAACAAATCCGAGAAGTCCATAAGCTTGCCAAAGAAGCTCGTCGGAACTTGCCAAGTGAATCGTCACAAGTCCAGTAGTTTGTCGGAAGTCTGCAGGAGCATCACCGAGGGTTCATCGGATGATCGACGGAAGTTCGCTGGAAGCTCGCCGGAAGAAGCGATTGACGCACCGGAGCAAGTTGCAGTAAATGTCTTAGGAAAAATCATAGTTAGCACAATGATTAAGTTGGAAATGGGAGGTGATCCCATTAACTTAATCTTGGGGCAATTGGGCCCCTGAAAAACCCAAATTGGGCCGAATGGATCAACCCATTCGGACCCTGATTTCTGGCGGGAGGTGCAACCGCCCAAGCCAGGAGGTAGCACCGCTTGGGCTAAGTCTCCGAGTGAGACTGGGCGGTGCAACCGCCCCAGCCAGGAGGTAGCACCGCTTGGGCTCAGTCTCCGAGCGAGACTGGGCGGTGCAACCTCCCCTGACAGGAGGTGGCACCGCCTGAGCTCTGTCTTTGAGCTTTGGCAGGAGGTGCAACCGCCTCAGTCAGGCGGTGGCACCGCCTGAGCTCGGTCTTCGAGCTCTGGCAGGAGGTGCAACCGCCCTTGACAGAGGTGGCACCGCCCAGAGGCTCAGTCTTCGAGCTCTGCCAGGCGGTGCAACCGCTCCAGTCAGGAGGTGCAACCGCCTGATCCCAGAATTTCGGGAATTGACAGTTTTGAGCTCCAAATTTGAACTGGGTTGGGGCCTATAAATACCCCACCCATTCAGCACTGATAGAGCACAGAATACACACCGAAATCTTGATCTTTTTCTGTGATTCTTAGAGCTCAAAATTGTTGTAAAGGCCAAAAGTTCTTCTCCCTCTTTTCTTCCAAGTTCTGAGTTGTAAAGAGAGGAGAGAAAATTCTGTAAGGGTTGTCTCCTAAGCCCGTCAAAAGGAGTGAAACTGTAAAAGGGTGGTTGGCCTTCGCCTATTGAAGGAAGGCCTCTAGTTGACGTCGGTGACCTCGTCGGTGGTGGAAGCCAAAAGTGGAGTAGGTCAAGATTGATCGAACCACTCTAAATCTCGGTTTGCATTTACTTTAAGCATCTTATCTTTACTGCAAACCTCCTCAATAGCTTACTGCCTTCTGTGTTTTTACGAACGTATTTCAAAGTTCAGTGCTTTCTGAATCGGGGTTTAAAACGTAAATCAATTTTATCGTACGAACGTCGTATTTCAGTTTGCGCTTACGTTCTGATTTCCGTTATAACTGCAAACTGCCTTTATATCTTTGCTTTAACTACATCTCACCTTATCTCAAGTTAAAGTGGTTTACGAATTAGCTTTTATACCGAAATCGCTTTTATCGTACGAACGTCGTATTTTAGTTTGCGCTTATATTCTGATTTCCATCATAACTGCAAACTGCGTTCATATCTTTGCTGCATCTCTCCTAGTCAAAAGTTGAAGTGATTTACGAATCAGCTTTCTTACCAAAATCACTTCTATCGAACGAAAGCAGTTTTCGATTTTAATCGCAGAAAGATTTCCGCTGCACTAATTCACCCCCCCCCCTCTTAGTGCTCTTGATCCTAACAATTGGTATCAGAGTGGGGTTAACTCTCAAACGGAATAAAACCCAATAGAGATAGCATTCGCCGGAAACCAAGAGGGCCATTCTATTACACGTCCACCCATGTTCAATGGGACGGACTACACTTATTGGAAAACTCGAATGAGAGTTTTCTTGATCTCTATGAATTTGGATTTATGGAATATCGTTGAAAACCGTTTTCAACTTCCCTCTAAACCGATGAACGAATGGTCGGATTTGGAGAAGAAGTATTTTTCTTTAAACGCAAAGGCTATGAATGCCTTATTTTGCGCTTTGGACAAAAATGAGTTCAATCAGATTTCTACGTGCGAAACGACTTTTGACATTTGGCGAACACTTGAAATCACGCACGAGGGAACTAGTAGAGTCAAAGACTTGAAAGTTAACATTTTATTGCATGATTTTGAGCTTTTTCGAATGCAACCAAGCGAGACTATAGGCGACATGTACACCCGTTTCACGGATGTCGTCAATAGTTTAAGAGCTCTTGGAAAATGTTTTTCGGATTTTGAACTTGTAAACAAGATTTTGCGTTCTTTTTCTAAGAAGTGGGATTCAAAAGTAACTGCAATACAAGAAGCTAAAAACCTAAACAACTTACGACTTGAAGAACTAATTGATTCATTGATGACATATGAAATGGTGCATAATGCACATGATGAACATGATGAACAAAATCACCTTCCAAAGAACAGGAAGGATTTGGAACTCCGGACAAATGAATACCACTTGAGCGATGACTCAAGTGATGAGGACAATGATGAACTTGAACTTCGAACACTAAACCTTAATAAGTTTATTAAACAAAAATCTAAAATAGACAATGAACTTGAACAAAGGAAGAGGCCAAAGAAGAGGAAGGCAACCAAGAATGATTCAAGAACTTCCAAAGGTGAAACGACGAATTGGGCTTTAACGGGCTTCGACTACATGGTAAGTAACTCAACTCTCTTGAATTATTTTGAAATTACTTAAAGTTTTTCATGAGTACTTAATTTAGATAGTAGGAATAAAAAAAAAATTATTTTTCAAAAATTATATCATGTTTTTCTTTTTAGCATCTTTGAAGAATTAAAAAATTGATCATGAAAAGTATATTGCTAAGGTTCCATGCATGTTTTGAAATGTTGAATGATGTATGCAACATTATGGATGATAGTCCATGCATGTGTATTTTGATGATTTTATGTCATGCATGAGCTTTTGAAGTAGATGTGATATTATGATGTTTTATTTTTGATGTGTTTGGTCTTGACGGCTTTATGACGAAACTTATGTTTTGATTTTAAATAATGATACATGTTTTCACAAAAAGACTTTAACACCCTCACATGAAATCAATTGTATGAAATGGAAATGAATTTTATATCTTAGTGAGATTAATGAATTTATTTTACCCATCTTGTAAATCTCATGAAAATAAACATGACAAATATTTTGAAAATAAATGTTTGTATCATGTTAGATGGTTTTACATATTGTGCATGATAAGCTATAAGGATGATTGAAACAATGATTGAAATAATAGGCATGATGATTTGGAATCATATAATAATGAGTTTATATGTTTTAAAAATATATATGATGATAATGATGCATGCAATGATGAAATATTCATGATAAAATAATTGTTTTGACATTCAAGACTTGAATTTTCATCAATGCTATTTACCTTTGTCATAATTTAGAAATTAACGTAAAGGGTCTTCCCTTCTTTTTGACAATGACAAAGGGGTTTTTGACAATGACAAAGGGGGAGCAAAACATGCTTGAAAGCTAATTTGCTAGCTCATATAATTCATAAAAAAAGGAGGAAGAAAATAATTAGACTTCTCAAAAGAAAAGGAATTGCTATCTTGAACATCACCAAGAAGTGCTATCTTGCAAATCTCAAGATGCACAAATGCAAACATGCAAAATTTGTAATTTTGCACATCATTAAAATTTATGATGCTTTGGTAATTATGCATGTTCTAAAATGTTATAAGATTCACTAGCTTGCATAATGTAGAACTTGCTATATTGAACATCACCAAGGAATGATATCTTGCAGAAGCAAAAAGTTAACTTGCACATCTAGCAAAACTTATATTTCAAGAAGCAAGAGTTGCTTTCTTGAACATCTCAAAATTACTAGCTTGTGTGTCTTAAAATGTTAAAATTTTTTTACTAGTTTGTATATTGTAAACTTGCTATCGTACTATCATGATGATGATCATGTCTTATCTTCATAATTGTATTTGAAAAACAATGGCAAAAATATGTCCGAATGATTGAACTTGTTAAAATTAATTTTCGGGCTTTCTTGATTGAATGATCAAATCACTCGACTGCCATGATGATTTTACACAATTACATGCCCTAATAACAGGTTGGAAATTATGTGCTTTGGATACAAAAATTTCTATGATAATAAGCATGTTTTGTCCTCATGATTGTATTTGAAAATCAATAGCATAGCCTTGTCCGAATGCATGAAAGTGTTAATTTCATTTTTGGATTCTCTTAACTATTGGCATCCTAACAATTGGATTTTCGAATTATCCTCTTCCAGACTTAATAAGCATATGTCATATCAAGTTTAATTCATATCATTAATTTTTGACATATGGAATCAACTAGCAAATACATCTCTTATACACTTATCATGTGAACAATATTTTATTTTGAGAAATGGATTTGATGAAATGATTCCTGCTTATAAATTCCTTCTTGAAAAAGGAAGTCATTTTTACGTACAAAGATTTGATTCACATACATATCTTGATACTTGTAAAAATGAAGCGTGCTTTAATATCTTATCGATTTTAACTTCATTCGAGTAAGCTCAGAAATAGCTTTCCTCCTTCATGCAAAAAGAAAATAACAAATAAAATGGAAGAAGTTTGCAAAGCTATCTCCATGTCATATTTTCCTTGAGATGTTTGAATATTTGGTATCTTATCACTCTTTGTTGAAAAATGACATGAAGCTGCTTATGACATCGCACTTATATTTAAAATTTGCTTATATCGTTCTCCTTTTTGTTGACGACAAAGGGGGAGAAATATATGAATTGATGCTATGATTGCCATATTTGCTCTATGCCATGGTTGCATTATAGTAATATATCAAGAACTAGCATCGCAACTTTACTTATTGATATCATGCCATATGATGAAATGCTACAATTGATAAACACTTGAAATGGTTGCGTTACGATATCAAAAGCTAACATTGCAAAGGAAGCAAAAATTTGCTAGCTTGCAACTTGCATATTTCAAGAAGCAAGAGTTGCCTTCTTGAACATCTCTAAATTGCTAGATTGCAAGTTCTAAAATGTTGTAACATTGCTAGCTTGTATATTCTAAAAGTGCTATCTTGTATGCTGTAAAACTTGCATATCTAAAACTTGATAGCTTGAATGTTCTAAGCATGATGTAACATCTGCTAAATTTTCTGGCTTCAAAACTGCATGATGATAAAACTTGATATTATGTTTTTCATGCAATAAGTTAAACTAATATTCCAAACACAAGAATAGTTGGACTTCTCCTTTTTGTTTTTTGTTGATGACAAAGGGGGAGAAGTATGATGTTATGCATAAGTTCATGATGATGTATTGCAAGTATTCATGATGAATATTGCAATGACTTGAATTCAGTTTGAATTCAAGGTTCTATCAATATAGCATATTGATAGGGGGAGTTTGTTTAAACTCCGGGAGTTAAGTTTAACTCCGTCATCAAGTGGTTGTCATCATAAAAAAAGGGGAGATTGTTGAATCTTGTATTTTGATGATGAAACTACTTGATATATGTTTATGATTTAATCTGCGTTTTGAGTGACGCAGGATGCTTCGATCAGGATGAGACAATTAAAGCAGGAAAATCATGTTGTGCCGGAGGAACATGTCAGAAGATTGGACGGCGAGACGGTGGATCGGTCGACGTATCGACAGAAGGCTTCGGGCCGTGGACTCGGGCATCGGGCCAAGAAGAGCGGGTATTGTGCCAAGGATAACGGAGTTGCGGCATGTGATGTCACTCCAAGTTTCCCGATAGTGGTATCGGAGCCAAGTAGTTCGTGGCAAAGATTGGTTTTTAAATTACGTGTGTTGTATTCAATCATGTAGAATTATTTTTGTACAATTGTCATGATTTTTTGTCATAGTTTTTAAGATCTGGACTGCACTCTTTTCTCTATTAAAAGGTATTTAGAGACAGTTTTTGATATCAAAATTATTGACATAAAAGTGGAAAAAAGGGTTGCAATTGTTGCTACACTATAGGATGACCAAAGGATGCTTGTAGTCTTGGTCGATAGCTCTCAAGGGAGCTCTCGGCTTGGCCACCTGCAACAAGCCAAGATTTTGGTATATGAAGCATGTCTTTTGGTATTCAAATGATTTTATCCTTCATGACATGATTTCTTTGTATTTATGGCTTGCATGGCTTGAAATGTTTTGGTATGATGCATGCAATGATGAAATATTCATAAAGTTAAAATGATGTATGCAATACTTATGATAATGATGTACATGATGTATTTATTGCATATGATGTGTATCATGAATGCTTTAAATGATGAATATTTGGTATCATGATCAACATGTTGATAAATGCTTGAAAATTTTAATGTTTGAGTATCATGTATGATATGCTTATTAATGATGATTGATTTATTTTTCGATATTGTGCATGAAAAATAAGGTTATTGAAATTGTGTATGTTTTAATTTGAATATATAATGATGCACAAATAAGAATGATACATACCTTTGTCATAATATGAAAATTGATATAAGGGTCTTCCCTTCTTTTTGACAATGACAAAGGGGGAGCAAGAATTTCTAGCGTGGACATCATGAAAAGAGGCAAACTAACTAGCTTGCACAATTCAAGATGAAAGCAAAAATTACACTTCTCAAAAGAGAAGATGCAAATGTAACATTTGCCAAATTGTTTGCTTGCCTCATGTAAAACATTATCTCTTGCTAGTTTGACATTTTTGCTAGCACGTATGTTGCAAAACTTGATCACTTTTTCAAATATTTTGCTAGCTTACACTTTGCAAAGAAAGCAAAAATGGCACTTCTAGAAGAAAGAGCTTGTTATTTTGAACATCACAAGCTTGCCTATCTTAAGAAACAAAAAATTGCAAAAGTGCTATCTTGCCTATCTCAAGATACGAGCAAAACATTATCACTTTTTCAAACATTTTGCTAGCTTACACTTTGCAAAGAAAGCAAAAATGGCACTTCTAGAAGAAAGAGCTTGTTATTTTGAACATCACAAGCTTGCCTATCTTAAGAAACAAAAAATTGCAAAAGTGCTATCTTGCCTATCTCAAGAAGCAAAACTTGCAACTTGCACATTGCAATAGGAAGCAAGAATTATGAGCTTACACAAGAAAGCTATCTTGCATTTGCTTTCATTTGCTTTCGAAATTTTTGCTAGCTTGTATATTGTGAAACTTACATATCGTAAAAATTGCTAGCTTGTAGTCTAAAGAGAAGCAAAAAGTTGCTATCTCAAAAGAAGCAAATGTGCTATCTTTCCTATCTTAAGAGGCAAAAATGCTAACTTGCACATCTAGCAAAACTTGACAAATTTGTATATTTCAAGAAGCAAGAGTTGCTTTCTTGAACATCTCAATATTGCTAGCTTGCATGATGCAGAACTTACTATCTTGAACATTACCAAAAGTGCTATCTTGTATGCTGTAAAACTTGCATATCTAAAACTTGATAGCTTGAATGTCCTAAGCATGATGCATTACTTGCTAAATTTTCTAGCTTCAAAACTGCATGATGATAAAACTTAATATTATGTTTTTCATGCAATGAGTTGAACTTATATTACAAACACAAAGAATAGTTGTACTTCTCCTTTTTGTTGATGACAAAGGGGGAGAAGTATGTTGATGACATGATATGCATAAGTTTATGCATATGTTCATGATGATGTGTTGCAAGTATTCATGATGAATATTGCAATTACTTGAATTCAGTTTAAATTCAAGGTTCTATCAATATGGCATATTGATAGGGGGAGTTTGTTTAAACTCCGGGAGTTAAGGTTAACTCCGTCATCAAATGGTTGTCATCATCAAAAAGGGGGAGATTGTTGAATCTCGTATTTTGATGATGAAACCACTTGATATGTGTTTATGATTTAAACTGCATTTTAAGCGATGCAGGTCTACTCGATCAGGTTTAGACAGTTGACGCAGGAGGAATTGACGTTGCGCCGAAAGAGATCACGTCAGGATATTGGATGGCTGAATGCTTCGGATGTCGGGCATCAGGCCAAGGAGAGCGAAATTGCGCCAAGGATATCGGGGTTGCGGAGGTCAACCGCCGATTGGGCAACAAGCCGCAAGAGAGGACGATGCACTGAAGAATCGGACGAAGTGCCAACCAATGACGTGCCGGGCAACAGAAAGTCAGTTCGGACTGGTTTGGGCCAAGTTTGGAGCCCAACAAGTGAGCTGAATTGGCCTAGGCGGTGGCACCGCGTAGGCTGGGCGGTGGCACCGCCCAGCACCCGAAAGCTGGGCGGTGACACCTCCTGGTCTGGGCGGTTGCACCGCCCAGCACCCGAGAGCTGGGTGGTGGCACCGCTTGGCTGTGCGGTGGCACCGCCAGCATCGGGAACATAAGAGAATTCAAAATTTTGGAGCCCAAATTTGAATCCTCTTGAGGCCTATAAATACCCCTCAAGTCTCAGCTGAGAAGATAACTTTTTGAGCAGCAATTGTTTGAGAGAAAGGTCTTAGAAAAGTCTTTGCTAGTCTTGTTTTCAATTTGCTAGTGTTCACCTCCTTCTTTCTTGCTAAAAATCTGTAAGAGAGTGAACCGCTTGTAAAAGGTTGTAAGAGGGGTATTTGCCCTTCCATTTCAAGAGATTTGCTAGTGGAAGGTGGGAGCCTCATCGAAGAGGGGCCTCGCAAGTGGATGTAGGTCATTTGACCGAACCACTGTAAAATCGGCGTAATCTCTGGTTTGCATTTACTTATTGTCATTTATATTACTGTAAACCATTTGCACTTTAATGCTATACTGTTTTGTCTCTGTCTTACTTATCTCTTCAAGTTAAAACGCAATCGAAACAGTTTTAAACGAAAACATTGCTTTTATCGTATGAAGTTTCTGAAAAGTGTTTAAATCGTGAAAAGTTTATCGCACTTCACCGCTGCACTAATTCACCCCCCCCTCTTAGTGCCGCTCCGATCCTAACAATTGGTATCAGAGCCTGGTATTTCTCATTTCGGATTTACACCCGAGAGAAATGGCTCTTCATGGCTTTCAAGAGGGCTTATCGGTTTTTCGTCCACCGTTGTTTAACGGATTGGACTACACTTATTGGAAAACTCGAATGAGAGTTTTCTTGATTTCTATGAATTTGAATTTATGGAATATCGTTGAAAATAGTTTTCAATTTCCCTCTAAACCGATGAACGAATGGTCGGATTTGGAGAAGAAATATTTTTCTTTAAACGCAAAGGCTATGAATGCCTTATTTTGCGCTTTGGACAAAAATGAGTTCAATCGGATTTCTACGTGCGAAACGGCTTTCGATTTTTGGCGAACACTTGAAATCACACACGAGGGAACTAGTAGAGTCAAAGACTCGAAAGTTAACATTTTATTGCATGATTTTGAGCTTTTTCAAATGTAACCAAGCGAGACTATAGGCGATATGTACACCCGTTTCACGGATGTCGTCAATAATCTAAGAGTTCTTGGTAAATCTTTTTCGAATTTTGATCTCGTAAGTAAGATCTTAAGATCCCTTCCAAAAAGGTGGGATTCTAAAATAACCGCAATACAAGAAACAAAAGATTTAAATATTTTTCCACTTGAAAAACTAATTGGTTTGTTGATGACATATGAAATGGTGCACAATGCACATGATAAACAAAATCACCTTCCAAAGAACAGGAAGGATTTGGAACTCCGGACAAATGGATACCACTTGAGCCATGATTCAAGTGATGAGGACAATGATGAACTTGAATTTTGAATACTAAATCTTAATAAGTTTATTAAACAAAAATTTAAAATAAACAATGAACTTGAACGGAGGAAGAGGCCAAAGAAGATGAAGGCAACCAAGGATGAATCAAGAACTTCCAAAGGTGAAACAGAGAATTGGGCTTTGACGGGCTTCGACTACAAGGTAAGTAACTCAACTCTCTTGAATTATTTTGAAATTACTTGATGTTTTCCATGATGCATTTTCTCTTTTCTTTTGAATAATTATTTTTCTTGAAAATTGTATGTTTTATGTTAATAGAATAAAATGTTAGATTTAAATAATCATATATATGTGCTTGAGAAGCAAGAATGTGTATTTTGATGATTTCCATAATAACTTTCAATGATGATGCATGGTTTTTATATGGAAGGCTTGATGATATTTTTTTTTAAACCTTGTCTTTGGTTTTCAAACATGATGTATGTTTTTGACATAAGAACAATACTTGAGCATGCTAATATAAAGTCAATCACATAAATTAAAACTAAAGAAGTTTTAGTTATCTATAAGAATCATTCAAAATTATGTTCAATGAAACCATTGCATAATGATGTAATGAAAATATTAAACGTTTTGAAACCATGTTTTAGTGTCATGCATAATGATCATGCTTAATAAATTTCAAAATTATGCATATGAATCTTGTGATTTATGTATTATTGATTTTTATCATAATGAAAGTGCCTTATTAATCTTTGTTGTAATAAATCTTACACTTTCGGTTTTAAACATTATACATGTTTTTATTTGGTATAAGTGAAATAAAATCATATGAATTGAAACAACAAAAAAGAGGAAAATATTTTTTCCTTGAAAAATTATTTTTCTCTATCCTATTGATCTTGATGTTTATTATGATAAATCTATGTATACCATTTTGAATCTCTTGAAAGTAATGTTGATATTTTGATGATTTTGATGATTTAAATTTGAAATGAGTTTTATCAAAATCATGATATTGATTTCTTGGAATAACATAAGATTACCTTTGATGATCATTTTGATTCATGGAATTTTGGATTCATGACTTGGTCTTACATTTGTTTATGAGATGGTTGAAATCTTTGTACGTTTGAATTCTTCCCTTCTCCTTTAAATTTATGCATGTTATATGTTAAAGATTTAAAACCATGTTTTGGTCTCATGCATATCTAAGAAATATTGATGTGACAAATTGAATAAGTTGAAAATGAATGATGATTTTTCTCTTGAATATAACTTGTGATATTTTTTTTATATAAATCATCATTTTGATTTCTCGACATTCGATACATGAGATTTTATTATAAATCAAAATTTCTCATTAATCTATCTTCAACGATTTTACTTGATATTCTCTTAAGAGGAGATTTTCTAAATGAATCATGATTTTTCCTTGTGAGTTCTTGGAGTTATTACTTGATTTTTCTTTTAAAACAAGATCTCTTCTTTGTACTCCTATGATTTTTCTTGATATTTTATATAAAGAAGATATTTACTATATGAAGCATGTCTTTTGGTACTCAAATGATTTTATCCTTCATGACATGATTTCTTTGTATTTATGGCTTGCATGGCTTGAAATGTTTTGGTATGATGCATGCAATGATGAAATATTCATAAAGTTAAAATGATGTATGCAATACTTATGATAATGATGTACATGATGTATTTATTGCATATGATGTGTATCATGAATGCTTTAAATGATGAATGTTTGGTATTATGATCAACATGTTGATAAATGCTTGAAAATTTTAATGTTTGAGTATCATGTATGATATGCTTATTAATGATGATTGATTTATTTTTCGGTATCGTGCATGAAAAATAAGGTTATTGAAATTGTGTATGTTTTAATTTGAATATATAATGATGCACAAATAAGAATGATACATACCTTTGTCATAATATGAAAATTGATATAAGGGTCTTCCCTTCTTTTTGACAATGACAAAGGGGGAGCAAGAATTTCTAGCGTGGACATCATGAAAGGAGGCAAACTAACTAGCTTGCACAATTCAAGATGAAAGCAAAAATTACACTTCTCAAAAGAGAAGATGCAAATGTAACATTTGCCAAATTGTTTGCTTGCCTCATGTAAAACATTATCTCTTGCTAGTTTGGCATTTTTGCTAGCTTGTATGTTGCAAAACTTGATCACTTTTTCAAACATTTTGCTAGCTTACACTTTGCAAAGAAAGCAAAAATGGCACTTCTAGAAGAAAGAGCTTGTTATTTTGAACATCACAAGCTTGCCTATCTTAAGAAACAAAAAATTGCAAAAGTGCTATCTTGCCTATCTCAAGAAGCAAAACTTGCAACTTGCACATTGCAATAGGAAGCAAGAATTATGAGCTTACACAAGAAAGCTATCTTGCATTTGCTTTCGAAATTTTTGCTAGCTTGTATATTGTGAAACTTACATATCGTAAAAATTGCTAGCTTGTAGTCTAAAGAGAAGCAAAAAGTTGCTATCTCAAAAGAAGCAAATGTGCTATCTTTCCTATCTTAAGAGGCAAAAATGCTAACTTGCACATCTAGCAAAACTTGACAAATTTGCATATTTCAAGAAGCAAGAGTTGCTTTCTTGAACATCTCAATATTGCTAGCTTGCATGATGTAGAACTTACTATCTTGAACATTACCAAAAGTGCTATCTTGTATGCTGTAAAACTTGCATATCTAAAACTTGATAGCTTGAATGTCCTAAGCATGATACATTACTTGCTAAATTTTCTAGCTTCAAAACTGCATGATGATAAAACTTAATATTATGTTTTTCATGCAATGAGTTGAACTTATATTACAAACACAAAGAATAGTTGTACTTCTCCTTTTTGTTGATGACAAAGGGGGAGAAGTATGTTGTTGACATGATATGCATAAGTTTATGCATATGTTCATGATGATGTGTTGCAAGTATTCATGATGAATATTGCAATGACTTGAATTCAATTTAAATTCAAGTTTCTATCAATATGGCATATTGATAGGGGGAGTTTGTTTAAACTCCGGGAGTTAAGGTTAACTCCGTCATCAAATGGTTGTCATCATCAAAAAGGGGGAGATTATTGAATCTCATATTTTGATGATGAAACCACTTGATATGTGTTTATGATTTAAACTGCATTTTGAGCGATATAGGTCTGCTCGATCAGGTTTAGACAGTTGACGCAGGAGGAATTGACGTTGCGCCGGAAGAGATCACGTCAGGATATTGGATGGCTGAATGCTTCGGATGTCGGGCATCAGGCCAAGGAGAGCGAAATTACGCCAAGGATATTGGGGTTGCAGAGGTCAACCGCCGATTGGGCAACAAGCCGCAAGAGAGGACGATGCACCGAAGAATCGGATGAAGCGCCAACCAATGACGTGCCGGGCAACAGAATGTCAATTCGCGTTGTAATAATTGTCTAGATCGGAGTTGAGTTTTGGTTTATGTGTGCAGGATTAACTACGATAACGATGAAGACATAAAGCGAAACAAAGTGCTGGAGTCAAGTGCGAAGGATTCGTTGGGAGTTTGAGAGTTCGACGGAAGTCCGAAGGTTCGTCGGGAATGCTGCCGGAACTAGCCGAGAATGAGTAGGGAGCTTGCCGAAGGGTTTTTCGGAAGCTCGCCGGAAGGTTCGTTGGAAGTTCGCGGAGCTCACCGAGAAAGATCAGAGCTTACCGAAGAAGCTCGTTGGAACTCGCCAAGATCAAATCGTGAAGTCTAGGAGCTTGCCGGGAGTCCGCAGAATGGTTTCCGAGAGTTTATCGGAAGACCGTCGGAAGTTCGCCGGAAGCTCGCCGGAAGAAGTCTTGACTTACAGACTTTTAATAGCTTAGAAAATGTCTTTAAATTCGTAGTTAGCACGTTAATTAAGGTTAGGATTAGGTGTTAATCCTATAACCCAAGTAGGGGCCAATTGGGCCCGAGTTCGGACTGGTTTGGGCCAAGTTTGGAGCCCAACAAGTGAGCTGAATTGGCTTAGGCGGTGGCACCGCCCAGCATCCGAGAGCTGGGTGGTGACACCTCCTGGGCTGGGCGGTTGCATCGCCCGGCACCCGAGAGTTGGGCGGTGGCATCGCTTGGCTGGGCGGTGGCACCGCCAGCATCGGGAACATAAGAGAATTCAAATTTTTGGAGCCCAAATTTGAGTCCTCTTGAGGCCTATAAATACCCCTCAAGTCTCAGCTGAGAACACAACTTTTTGAGCAGCAATTGTTTGAGAGAAAGGTCTTAGAAAAGTCTTTGCTAGTCTTGTTTTCAATTTGCTAGTGTTCACCTCCTTCTTTCTTGCTAAAAATCTGTAAGAGAGTGAACCGCTTGTAAAAGGTTGTAAAAGGGGTATTTGCCCTTCCATTTCAAGAGATTTTCTAGTGGAAGGTGGGAGCCTCATCGAAGAGGGGCCTCGCAAGTGGATGTAGGTCATTTGACCGAACCACTGTAAAATCGACGTAATCTCTGGTTTGCATTTACTTATTGTCATTTATATTACTGTAAACCATTTGCACTTTAATGCTATACTGCTTTGTCTCCGTCTTACTTATCTCTTCAAGTTAAAACGCAATCGAAACGGTTTTAAACGAAAACGTTGCTTTTATCGTATGAAATTTCTGAAAAGTGTTTAAATCGTGAAAAGTTTATCGCACTTCACCGCTGCACTAATTCACCCCCCCCCTCTTAGTGCCGCTCCGATCCTAACAACGATAATGAGACCAATTCACCTTTAAACACAAACACTAAATAATTCTGGTCATAGGTTACTCAAGAGGGAAATTGAGATAACCGAATATACTGTTGTGTTGTAAACCCATCCATATGATGGAGGCGACTGGTCTCATAGCTGCTCGTGTGGGGATACTAGGGCTATAGTATAGGTGCTCATTAGAGAATGAGTTCAGCGATCGATCTGCTCATGGAATGCTAGATGGTTGATGATACCGCATTGTCAAACAGTGATTCAGTCATCTTAGTGGTGTAGCTGATCCTTAGACCTGAGACACCAAGGATGTCCTGTATGAGTACTCCACTCATTGATACCAGACTTATAGGTTTAGAAGTTCCAGATCTAGTGTAGCCGATCATTAGGAGTGATAACTAACCTTGCGAGGGCTATTGAGTGTCGATAGAGTATCATCCGCTCTTGGTATCATAATAAGAATATCTTATGTGTTCTTGCTAAGACAAATCCTTGGCCAAGGTTATTCAGATTGTAAAAGAAATAGTTCTTCGAGAGAATCTGATTAGAGCAAGACTCGAGGAGAAACCATATGGGCCTGACAGTACCATGTCCGATATACGATCTCTGGATTATTAGACTGATGAGGGACTATAGGTACATAGTAATTAAGGACACATAGGTCCAAAGGATTGAATTCCCCTATATCGTTCGGGGACTGCGGCGTAGTGGCCTAGTACATCTATAGTCAATAAGTTGAGTGAATTATTATGAAGATAATTCACTGAGCTAGAAAGAGTTCTGATAGGTATGACTCACGACCAACTTGATATTGGGCCTAAAGTGTCATACACATATGGTAGGTGTTGTGACGAGTAGAGATTTGGATGTGAGATATCCGTCGGAGCCCATATCTTATTGGATATCCAATAAGCCCCTAAATTATTAGATCTTATGAATGAGATCCAATAAGAGCCAATGAGAGATTATTGGATAGAGATTCACTAATCTAAGAGGCTGGGATAGTTGGATGGAGATCCAATACCCAATATGGTAAGATCCATTAGGGTTAAGTTGAAAAGGGGCCTCTATAAATAGGAGAGAACCAAAGGGTCATATGTTAAGCTTCTTAGTTGCCATCTACTATTCTCCTCTCCCCTTCTTCTTCTCAAATAGTAGGTGTGGAGATTTGGCCAGTGATTTGAGGAGCGTCTTCGTAGCTCCTACCATGTGGATCACCACTAGAGAGGAGGACGCTTGACCTCCTTCATCCTCTCCTATAGATCTACAGGAATTCATGGATATATGATCTCCCTAGGTAATACAACTATCTCACATGTGATTTTTAGTTTTGCGGGTTTTTACGCACCAATCTTCACACGACGAACACCTTTTAGAAAATTTAGGATTTTTATTTTCTATTCTTTTGTTGCGCATGTGATGTCGCCCCTAGATTTTCCTACAGTGGTATCAGAGCAAGATTGTTCATGTGAAAGATTGATTTTGAACTACGTGTGTTGTATTTTAGAAAAGCTTTCGACATCAAAATCATTGACGAAAAAGGTGAGAGAGGGTAGCAACTGTTGTTGCTCTTGTGGGTTGGCCAAAGGCTGCTTGTGGCCTTGGCCAAGAGCTCCCAAGGGAGCTCTCATCTTGGCCACTTGCATGCAGGTGGCCGGCAGCTTGCGGGCTGTAGGCAGGTGGCACCCGTAATGACGCTTGTGGACGCTATGCCCACGGGCAGAGGCCCCGGCAGGGGTGACAGCACCTGTGGGCGCTATGCCCATAGGTAGAACCACTTGTAGGGGCAGTGCCTACGGGCGCTATGCTTGCGGGTAGAACCGCTCATAGGGGCAGCACCTGCGGGCGCTACGCCCATGGGGAGAACCTCCCCCAAGGGCAGTGCCGCCCATAGGCACACCACCCGCGGGCAAAGGCGGTGCCCCCGCCCTCCGTAGTGGTTGTCGTCGGTGTTGAATATCGTATTTTGATGATGTAACCAATTGATAAGTGTTTATGATTTGATATGCATTTTGAGTGACGTAGGAAGCTTCGATCAAGGAGAGACACTTGAATGTTAGGACTCTAGCTAGGAGAGTCCTAATGAAGAGGGGCATTCATGTAAAACCTACCTAAGCTGACCCCTATTAAAGAGATGAAGAGGCCGGCTAGGGTTAGGAGGTTAATTTTTAGAGAAGAATTAGGAGTTGTAAAGGAATAGGAGTCTTGAGTAGGAGTCCAATTAGGAGTTGATTAGAAGTAGGAGTCTTAAGTAGGAGTCCTATTAGGAGTTAGGGTTTAGAAGCCCTATAAATAGCCATGTGTTTCTCCTCTTTTAATAAATAATAGATGAATCTTTTGTGCAGCCTTTGAGCAGCAATTTGAAGGAAGGAACCCCTATAGAGTTCTAAGGAGGCCGATCTCCTAAAAAGATCGACCCCAAGCTTAGAATCTATAAGGGTTCTAACACTTGGTATCATAGTAGCATTCTTGGCGTCTCGTTGCTCTTCCACAGCCATCCATCAGCCCTCCACAGTCGCCCAAAGCAATTCCCATAATTGCTTAAAAGATTATCGCCGAATTCTGCCGTCATCTCCACCACCACGGATCATCCTTTGATCTTCCCGTGAATTGCAATAGTTTTTGCTAGAAATTTCATCGAGAAATCGCTGTTTCTTCGATGACAATTCTGCTCTTACAAGACAACATATACATGCAGCAACTTCCACTGATTTCTATCAAACCTTTGCTGCCATCTACCACAGATCTAAAAATTTTTCCCTAACCTTCATCCACTACCACCATAGCCCTAAAACTCCACCAAACCACACCCTCAAGCTGCACCCAAAATAGCCACAAAATAAGCCTAAACTGCAGCCTACATCCACCAATCCACCAACCCTTTCGTCCATCATTTCTCTCAACCTATACATGCCTTTAACCCGAAAACAAAAGAGAGATCTTAACATCACAGATTTAGAGGCATATGCTATGTCATTTGAGGAGGCAATCAATGCTAAATTCGAAGCCTTCGAGGCACGAATGGAGGATAAGATTCGGACGCTCTTTACCAAACTCAGATTGGGCCGACCACTAAGCCCGAAGAAATCATATCAAGGAGAGAGGTCTGCCCAATCGCACCAAGCCCGAAGAGATGACTTCCAAGGGAGGGGAGGCTCCATGACTGATCTCAACTATCCATGCATGAGGGTGGACTTTCCTAGATGGGAAGAAGGAGACCCGATTGGTTAGATCTCGCGTGTGGAGCGATATTTTCGATACCACAAAACTACGGATGCATCTATGGTGGAAATTGTAGCTATACATCTTGAAGGGGATGCCATATAGTGGTTTGACTAGTTTGAACACACTCATGGAGTCCTCTCATGGCAACAATTCAAAGAAGGACCGCTGATCTGCTTCGGACCAACCGATTACGAGAACACTGACGGACAACTAGCAAAGATCCAACAAACCTCCACCATTCAGGAATACCAAACTAGGTTTGAAAGGTTATCTAATTAAACTCATGATTGGTCTAAAAAACAGCTATTGGGGATCTTCATTGAGGGCTTGAAGCCGGAGATCCGGGGAGAAGTTAAAGCGCGACAACCGTACACGCTTATGGCAGCCATCTCTTTCGCACGATTTCAAGAAGAGCGATTGAACCATGAAGTCTGGAGGACTAGGGTCGCTCCTTGACCAGTAATACTGAAGTCCTCAGCCCCCCCTACTATCAACTGAGTCCCTACACCAAAAAGGTTGACAAGAGAAGAGCTTCGGGAGTGATCTGTGAAGGAGTTATGTTGGCACTGCTGTTAGGATCGAGAGCACTAAGAGGGGGGGGGGTGAATTAGTGCAGCGGATATTTTTCAGCGATTAAAAAGCGAAGGCTGCGTTCGTTCGACAAAGACTATTTTGATGCAAAAACCGATTCTAAGATTACTTATGATTAAGTGCAGTTTACGTTTAAGCGCAGTTAGCGTCTAAACGCAGTTAGCGTCTAAATGCAGATTGCGTCTAAACTCAGATTGCGTCTAAGCGCAGTTTGCGTCTTAGCGCAGATTGCGTCTAAGCGCAGATTGCGTCTAAACGCAGATTGCGTCTAAGCACAGATTGAGCAGAAGTATAAAGACAATGTGCTATTGTTGTACAGCTCAAAAGGTAATCTGCAAAAAACAGATTTACGTCTAAACGCAGATTTGCGTCTAAACACAGATTTACGTCTAAACGCAGATTTACGTCTTACACGCAGATTTACGTCTTAGACGCAGATTTACGTCTGAACTTTGAAACTCGTTTGTATATTCGCAGAGGGCAGTATGCAGTTGAAATCAAGACGTAAACGTAAACTGAAATCGGACGATTGTGCGAGGAAAGCCGATTTACGTCTAAATGCAGTTTTACGTCTAAATGTTGAAACTCGTTCGTAAAATTGCAGAAGACAGTTTGCAGTTATAAATAGAATCAAACTGTAAGTGTAAACTGCAAAGAAACTCGTTTGCAAAAGCATAGAGGACAGTTCTGCAGAATCAAAACGTAAACGTAAACTGTAATGTACTAAAACACGACTTTACGTCTGAATGCAGATTCGGAAGAATAGCACTTAGAACTTGTTCGTGAAAGCGCAGAGAGCAGTAGTAGTGGAGGAGGTTTGCAGTAAAGATAAAGTGCTCAAAGATAAACGCAAACCAGAGATTTAGAGTGGTTCGGTCAGTCCTGACCTACTCCACTTTTGGCTTCCTCCACCGACGAGGTTGCCGACGTCAACTAGGGGCCTTCCTTCAATGGGTGAAGGCCAAACTGCCCTTTTACAGTTTCTCTCCTTTTGACAGGCTCAGGAGACAACCTTTACAGACCTTTCTCTCCTCACTTTACAACTGAAAACTTGAAGAACAGAAGGAGGAGACTTAAAGGCTTTACAATCACTTTTGAGCTCTTAGAATCACAGAAAAGATCAAGATTTCGGTGTAGGTCTATATCTTTTCAGTGTTGAATGGATGGGGAATTTATAGGCCCCAACCCAATTCAAATTTGGAGCTCAAAACGATCAAATCCCGGAATTCCGGGATCAGGCGGTTGCACCTCTTGACTGGAGAGGTTGCACCGCCTGGCAGAGCTCGAAGACCGAGCTCAGGCGGTGCCACCTCTCTGCCAGGGAGGTTGCACCGCCCAGTCTTGCTCGAAGACTGAGCTCAGGCGGTGCCACCTCTCTGCCAGGGAGGTTGCACCGCCCAGTCTAGCTCGAAGACTGAGCTCAAGCGGTGCCACCTCTCTGCTAGGGAGGTTGCACCGCCCAGTCTAGCTCGAAGACTGAGCTCAGGCGGTGCCACCTCCCGGCTGGGGAGGTTGCACCGCCCAGTCTCGCTGGGAGGCTTAGCCCAGGCGGTGCCACCTCCTGGCCTGGGCGGTTGCACCTCCTGGCACTATTCCAGATCACTAGTTGGGCTCCAAACTTGGCCCAAACCAGTCCGAATTCGGGCCCAATTGGCCCAAGATTAAGTTAATGGGATCACCTCCCATTTTCCAACTTAATCAACGTGCTAACTACGATTAGATCTAAGACAATTTCTGCAGCTTTACTTCGGTGCGTCAATCGCTTCTTCCGGCGAGTTTCCGGCGAACTTCCGTTGATCATCCGATGAACCCTCGGTGATGCTCCTGCGGACTTCCGGCAAACTCCTGGACTTTGCGACGATCCACTTGGCAAGTTCCGACGAGCTTCGCTTGGCAAGCTTCTGGACTTCTCGGATCTGTTCTCGCAGAACCTCCGACGACCGTCCGAACTTCCGTCGAACTCTCGAACTCCCAATGTGATCATGAACTTGACTCCGGCGCAACTCCTGCTGCTTGTCTTTCTTTTATCGTAGTTAATCCTGCACACACAAAAACAAAAACTTCGATCGAGACAATTAATCCTAAGCAATTAATCAAGTTGTCCGGCATGTCATTGGTCCCTCGACGCTTCGTCCGATTCTTCGGCGCATCGTCCTTTCCTGCAGCCTATTGCCCAATCGGCCAGTTGACTCCGCAACTCCGATATCCTTGGCACAATACCCGCTCTTCTTGGCCCGATGCCCGAGTCCACAGCCCGAAGCCTTCTGTCGATACGTCGACCGATCCACCGGCCGACGTCCAATCTTCTGACATGTTCCTCCGGCACAACATGATTTTCCTGCTTTAATTGTCTCATCCTGATCGAAGCACCCTACGTCACTCAAAACGCAGATTAAATCATAAACATATATCAAGGAGTTTCATCATCAAAATACGAGATTCAACAATCTCCCCCTTTTTGATGATGACAACTACTTGATGACGGAGTTAAACTTAACTCCCGGAGTTTAAACAAACTCCCCCTATCAATATACCTTATTGATAGAAACTCTTAGATTCGAAAATCTAAGCAACATGTCATCATAATCGGAGTTAACCTTAACTCCCAGAGTTTAAACAAACTCCCCCTATCAATATGCCATATTGATAGAACCTTGAATTCAAACTGAATTCAAGTCATTGCAATATTCATCATGAATACTTGCAACACGTCAACATGAACATATGCATAAACTTATGCATCACATGTCATGTCATCAACATACTTCTCCCCCTTTGTCATCAACAAAAAGGAGAAGTATCACAATCAAGTGTTTGTGATATTGGTTCAACTCATTGCATGAAAAACATATTATCAAGTTTTATCATCATGCAATTTTGCTAGAAAATATAGCAAGTTTTGAATCATGCTTAGAATATTCAAGCTATCAAGTTTTAGATATGCAAGTTTTATAGCATACAAGATAGCACTTGGTATGAAAATTATAGATGTTCAAGATAGCAAGTTCTACATCATGCAAGCTAGCAAATTAGAGATGTTCAAGAAGGCAACTCTTGCTTCTTGAAATATGAAAATTTTGTCCACTTTGCTAGATGCGCAAGTTAGCATTTTTGCCTCTTGAGATAGGCAAGATAGCACATATGCTTCTTTTGAGATAGCAACTTTTCGCTTCTCTTTAGACTACAAGCTAGCAATTTTTACGATATACAAGTTTCACAATATACAAGCTAGCAAAAACTTCGAAAGCAAATGCAAGATAACTTTCTTGTGTAGGCTCATGATTATTGCTTCCTATTGTAATGTGCAGGTTGCAAGTCTTGCTTCTTGAGATATTCAAGATAGTGATTTTCAAGAAGACAATTTTTGCTTCTTGAAATAAGCAAGTTAGCAATCAAGTTTTTGTATCTTCTTGACTTGTGCAAGCTAGCTATCTCCCCCTTTGTCATTGTCAAAAAGAAAGGAAGAATACAGTTTTGTAGTTCTTTTTCCTTTTACAATGATTTCAAAATCATGACAAAGGATGAATAATCAAGTTATGAAGACAATTTTTTATTATGAATATTTTATCATTGCATGCATCGTTATCATAGGTTGAAGTATTACATGCATAATTTCATATCACCATTCATAATTACATTAATGTTTCAATATAGCAATTTCTTCTCAAAGTGTGTAACTTAGCACTCATAGCATTTTAAATCATGATTTACATCATATGCAACACATCACATCATAATTAGAAAGCACAAGTATTGCATGCATAATTGCACATCATAAATGTTTCATATCATGATGGTATCAATTTTGTCAAATTATATCCTACCATGCATGATCAATAACTCCTCATTTGTATTTCATGTATTATTTCATTTCATCTCATAAGGAATATCAAGAAAAGTTATTGGATGAGGAGATAAATATTTTATGAATACACGGAATTGTATAAAAATCATATCATAAGTGTTTCGTGTATTCATATTATCACATGAAGCATATTATCATTTTTAAGATTCATAACAAGAATAACGTTATTACTATTTCATCAAAATCAATTTCGAGATTCACACAATATCATGAAATCATTAATCTCGATAAGATGGGAAAAGCATTTTCTTTTTAAGTGATTCTTTTAACACATCATAAAAAACTCATTCATAATTCAAGTGATTTACAATATATCATAAATGAATTTATCACTTGTATTTCATCAAAATCGAGAACTCTAGAGATAGAAAATGATTGAAGCATTTAACATGATTGAAGCATATTTCATATTTAAAGTGTATCTTATGTCGTAAATACGAATCAAGCATTTGACAAATCTGAAATCATCCTCAAAATTACATTCAATAAATTCATGTATGACAAGCATAGATTTATTGAAAGATCAATAAGATAGAGGATTACATTTCAAGTGTTCATCAATTGTAGCATTTCATCATATGGTAAGATATCAATGCGTAAAACTGTGAAACAAGATTTTGTTTGATATCTTGATATAGGGCATATAGCAATGATAGCAATCATATATTTCTTGGTGATGCAAGTATGGCCTAATCATAGCATCAGTGATAGCAACCATATCATTATCAGTAATAGCAACCATATCATTTCATATTTTTGCATTTACATTATTAAATTATTAAAAATATAATTTTCAAAAAAAATTAAAGAAAAGGAAAAAATGCATCATGAAGAACATCATGTAATTTCGAAGTAAATTAAAGGCATTTTGATTACCTTAGCGTCGAAAGGCGTAGAGGCGTAGTTTGCCACCTCGCCTTTGTTGATTTTCTCCTCGTCTTCGGAGGAGCTCGATTCATCCCAGTTTTTGTTTTTCTTCTTGCGTTCAAAGCAAGTAGTTCCGTTCTTTTTACTTTTTAATTTTTGTTTCATTTGTAGTTGAAGTTCACCATCACTTGAGCTTATGCTCGAGTGGTCTTCAAATGTTCTATGTCCCAAATCCTTCCTGTTCTTTGGAAGGTGGTTCTCAAGTTCTTCACGTGCATTGCACGTCATTTCATATGTGATCAATGAACCAATTAGTTCTTCAAGTGGAAATTGGTTCAAGTTTTTCGATTCTTGAATAGCAGTTACTTTTGAATCCCAAGTTTTAGAAAGTGAGCGCAAAACTTTGTTAACGAGTTCAAAATCCGAAAAGCTTTTACCAAGTGATTTTAAACCATTGACGACATCCGTAAAACGGGTGTACATGTCAACAACGGTTTCGCTTGGTTTCATATGAAAAAGCTCGAAATCATGCAGTAAAATATTAACTTTCGAGTCTTTGACTCTACTAGTTCCCTCGTGCGTGATTTCAAGAGCACGCCAAATATCGAAAGCCGTTTCGCACAAAGAAACCCGATTGAACTCATTTTTGTCCAAAGCGCAAAATAAGGCATTCATAGCCTTTGCGTTTAAAGAAAAATACTTCTTCTCTAAATCCGACCATTCGTTCATCGGTTTAGAGGGAAGTTGAAAACCGTTTTCAACGATATTCCATAAATCCAGATTTAGAGAAATCAAGAAAACTCTCATTCGAGTTTTCCAATAAGTGTAGTCCAATCCGTTAAAGAACGGTGGACGAAAGACCGAAAAGCCCTCTTGAAGAGCCATTTCTCTCGGGTGTAAATCCGAAATGAGAAATACCCCGCTCTGATACCAATTGTTAGGATCGAGAGCACTAAGAGGGGGGGGTGAATTAGTGCAGCGGATATTTTTCAGCGATTAAAAAGCGAAGGCTGCGTTCGTTCGACAAAGACTATTTTGATGCAAAAACCGATTCTAAGATTACTTATGATTAAGTGCAGTTTACGTTTAAGCGCAGTTAGCGTCTAAACGCAGTTAGCATCTAAATGCAGATTGCGTCTAAACTCAGATTGCGTCTAAGCGCAGTTTGCGTCTTAGCGCAGATTGCGTCTAAGCGCAGATTGCGTCTAAACGCAGATTGCGTCTAAGCACAGATTGAGCAGAAGTATAAAGACAATGTGCTGTTGTTGTACAGCTCAAAAGGTAATCTGCAAAAAACAGATTTACGTCTAAACGCAGATTTGCGTCTAAACGCAGATTTACGTCTAAACGCAGATTTACGTCTTACACGCAGATTTACGTCTTAGACGCAGATTTACGTCTGAACTTTGAAACTCGTTTGTATATTCGCAGAGGGCAGTATGCAGTTGAAATCAAGACGTAAACGTAAATTGAAATCTGACGATTGTGCGAGGAAAGCCGATTTACGTCTAAATGCAGTTTTACGTCTAAATGTTGAAACTCGTTCGTAAAATTGCAGAAGACAGTTTGCAGTTATAAATAGAATCAAACTGTAAGTGTAAACTGCAAAGAAACTCGTTTGCAAAAGCACAGAGGACAGTTCTGCAGAATCAAAACGTAAACGTAAACTGTAATGTACTAAAACACGACTTTACGTCTGAATGCAGATTCGGAAGAACAGCACTTAGAACTTGTTCGTGAAAGCGCAGAGAGCAGTAGTAGTGGAGGAGGTTTGCAGTAAAGATAAAGTGCTCAAAGATAAACGCAAACCAGAGATTTAGAGTGGTTCGGTCAGTCCTGACCTACTCCACTTTTGGCTTCCTCCACCGACGAGGTTGCCGACGTCAACTAGGGGCCTTCCTTCAATGGGTGAAGGCCAAACTGCCCTTTTACAGTTTCTCTCCTTTTGACAGGCTCAGGAGACAACCTTTACAGACCTTTCTCTCCTCACTTTACAACTGAAAACTTGAAGAACAGAAGGAGGAGACTTAAAGGCTTTACAATCACTTTTGAGCTCTTAGAATCACAGAAAAGATCAAGATTTCGGTGTAGGTCTATATCTTTTCAGTGTTGAATGGATGGGGAATTTATAGGCCCCAACCCAATTCAAATTTGGAGCTCAAAACGATCAAATCCCGGAATTCCGGGATCAGGCGGTTGCACCTCTTGACTGGAGAGGTTGCACCGCCTGGCAGAGCTCGAAGACCGAGCTCAGGCGGTGCCACCTCTCTGCCAGGGAGGTTGCACCGCCCAGTCTTGCTCGAAGACTGAGCTCAGGCGGTGCCACCTCTCTGCCAGGGAGGTTGCACCGCCCAGTCTAGCTCGAAGACTGAGCTCAGGCGGTGCCACCTCCCGGCTGGGGAGGTTGCACCGCCCAGTCTCGCTGGGAGGCTTAGCCCAGGCGGTGCCACCTCCTGGCCTGGGCGGTTGCACCTCCTGGCACTATTCCAGATCACTAGTTGGGCTCCAAACTTGGCCCAAACCAGTCCGAATTCGGGCCCAATTGGCCCAAGATTAAGTTAATGGGATCACCTCCCATTTTCCAACTTAATCAACGTGCTAACTACGATTAGATCTAAGACAATTTCTGCAGCTTTGCTTCGGTGCGTCAATCGCTTCTTCCGGCGAGTTTCCGGCGAACTTCCGTTGATCATCCGATGAACCCTCGGTGATGCTCCTGCGGACTTCCGGCAAACTCCTGGACTTTGCGACGATCCACTTGGCAAGTTCCGACGAGCTTCGCTTGGCAAGCTTCTGGACTTCTCGGATCTGTTCTCGCAGAACCTCCGACGACCGTCCGAACTTCCGTCGAACTCTCGAACTCCCAATGTGATCATGAACTTGACTCCGGCGCAACTCCTGCTGCTTGTCTTTCTTTTATCGTAGTTAATCCTGCACACACAAAAACAAAAACTTCGATCGAGACAATTAATCCTAAGCAATTAATCAAGTTGTCCGGCATGTCATTGGTCCCTCGACGCTTCGTCCGATTCTTCGGCGCATCGTCCTTTCCTGCAGCCTATTGCCCAATCGGCCAGTTGACTCCGCAACTCCGATATCCTTGGCACAATACCCGCTCTTCTTGGCCCGATGCCCGAGTCCACAGCCCGAAGCCTTCTGTCGATACGTCGACCGATCCACCGGCCGACGTCCAATCTTCTGACATGTTCCTCCGGCACAACATGATTTTCCTGCTTTAATTGTCTCATCCTGATCGAAGCACCCTACGTCACTCAAAACGCAGATTAAATCATAAACATATATCAAGGAGTTTCATCATCAAAATACGAGATTCAACAATCTCCCCCTTTTTGATGATGACAACTACTTGATGACGGAGTTAAACTTAACTCCCGGAGTTTAAACAAACTCCCCCTATCAATATACCTTATTGATAGAAACTCTTAGATTCGAAAATCTAAGCAACATGTCATCATAATCGGAGTTAACCTTAACTCCCAGAGTTTAAACAAACTCCCCCTATCAATATGCCATATTGATAGAACCTTGAATTCAAACTGAATTCAAGTCATTGCAATATTCATCATGAATACTTGCAACACGTCAACATGAACATATGCATAAACTTATGCATCACATGTCATGTCATCAACATACTTCTCCCCCTTTGTCATCAACAAAAAGGAGAAGTATCACAATCAAGTGTTTGTGATATTGGTTCAACTCATTGCATGAAAAACATATTATCAAGTTTTATCATCATGCAATTTTGCTAGAAAATATAGCAAGTTTTGAATCATGCTTAGAATATTCAAGCTATCAAGTTTTAGATATGCAAGTTTTATAGCATACAAGATAGCACTTGGTATGAAAATTATAGATGTTCAAGATAGCAAGTTCTACATCATGCAAGCTAGCAAATTAGAGATGTTCAAGAAGGCAACTCTTGCTTCTTGAAATATGAAAATTTTGTCCACTTTGCTAGATGCGCAAGTTAGCATTTTTGCCTCTTGAGATAGGCAAGATAGCACATATGCTTCTTTTGAGATAGCAACTTTTCGCTTCTCTTTAGACTACAAGCTAGCAATTTTTACGATATACAAGTTTCACAATATACAAGCTAGCAAAAACTTCGAAAGCAAATGCAAGATAACTTTCTTGTGTAGGCTCATGATTATTGCTTCCTATTGTAATGTGCAGGTTGCAAGTCTTGCTTCTTGAGATATTCAAGATAGTGATTTTCAAGAAGACAATTTTTGCTTCTTGAAATAAGCAAGTTAGCAATCAAGTTTTTGTATCTTCTTGACTTGTGCAAGCTAGCTATCTCCCCCTTTGTCATTGTCAAAAAGAAAGGAAGAATACAGTTTTGTAGTTCTTTTTCCTTTTACAATGATTTCAAAATCATGACAAAGGATGAATAATCAAGTTATGAAGACAATTTTTTATTATGAATATTTTATCATTGCATGCATCGTTATCATAGGTTGAAGTATTACATGCATAATTTCATATCACCATTCATAATTACATTAATGTTTCAATATAGCAATTTCTTCTCAAAGTGTGTAACTTAGCACTCATAGCATTTTAAATCATGATTTACATCATATGCAACACATCACATCATAATTAGAAAGCACAAGTATTGCATGCATAATTGCACATCATAAATGTTTCATATCATGATGGTATCAATTTTGTCAAATTATATCCTACCATGCATGATCAATAACTCCTCATTTGTATTTCATGTATTATTTTATTTCATCTCATAAGGAATATCAAGAAAAGTTATTGGATGAGGAGATAAATATTTTATGAATACACGGAATTGTATAAAAATCATATCATAAGTGTTTCGTGTATTCATATTATCACATGAAGCATATTATCATTTTTAAGATTCATAACAAGAATAACGTTATTACTATTTCATCAAAATCAATTTCGAGATTCACACAATATCATGAAATCATTAATCTCGATAAGATGGGAAAAGCATTTTCTTTTTAAGTGATTCTTTTAACACATCATAAAAAACTCATTCATAATTCAAGTGATTTACAATATATCATAAATGAATTTATCACTTGTATTTCATCAAAATCGAGAACTCTAGAGATAGAAAATGATTGAAGCATTTAACATGATTGAAGCATATTTCATATTTAAAGTGTATCTTATGTCGTAAATACGAATCAAGCATTTGACAAATCTGAAATCATCCTCAAAATTACATTCAATAAATTCATGTATGACAAGCATAGATTTATTGAAAGATCAATAAGATAGAGGATTACATTTCAAGTGTTCATCAATTGTAGCATTTCATCATATGGTAAGATATCAATGCGTAAAACTGTGAAACAAGATTTTGTTTGATATCTTGATATAGGGCATATAGCAATGATAGCAATCATATATTTCTTGGTGATGCAAGTATGGCCTAATCATAGCATCAGTGATAGCAACCATATCATTATCAGTAATAGCAACCATATCATTTCATATTTTTGCATTTACATTATTAAATTATTAAAAATATAATTTTCAAAAAAAATTAAAGAAAAGGAAAAAATGCATCATGAAGAACATCATGTAATTTCGAAGTAAATTAAAGGCATTTTGATTACCTTAGCGTCGAAAGGCGTAGAGGCGTAGTTTGCCACCTCGCCTTTGTTGATTTTCTCCTCGTCTTCGGAGGAGCTCGATTCATCCCAGTTTTTGTTTTTCTTCTTGCGTTCAAAGCAAGTAGTTCCGTTCTTTTTACTTTTTAATTTTTGTTTCATTTGTAGTTGAAGTTCACCATCACTTGAGCTTATGCTCGAGTGGTCTTCAAATGTTCTATGTCCCAAATCCTTCCTGTTCTTTGGAAGGTGGTTCTCAAGTTCTTCACGTGCATTGCACGTCATTTCATATGTGATCAATGAACCAATTAGTTCTTCAAGTGGAAATTGGTTCAAGTTTTTCGATTCTTGAATAGCAGTTACTTTTGAATCCCAAGTTTTAGAAAGTGAGCGCAAAACTTTGTTAACGAGTTCAAAATCCGAAAAGCTTTTACCAAGTGATTTTAAACCATTGACGACATCCGTAAAACGGGTGTACATGTCAACAACGGTTTCGCTTGGTTTCATATGAAAAAGCTCGAAATCATGCAGTAAAATATTAACTTTCGAGTCTTTGACTCTACTAGTTCCCTCGTGCGTGATTTCAAGAGCACGCCAAATATCGAAAGCCGTTTCGCACAAAGAAACCCGATTGAACTCATTTTTGTCCAAAGCGCAAAATAAGGCATTCATAGCCTTTGCGTTTAAAGAAAAATACTTCTTCTCTAAATCCGACCATTCGTTCATCGGTTTAGAGGGAAGTTGAAAACCGTTTTCAACGATATTCCATAAATCCAGATTTAGAGAAATCAAGAAAACTCTCATTCGAGTTTTCCAATAAGTGTAGTCCAATCCGTTAAAGAACGGTGGACGAAAGACCGAAAAGCCCTCTTGAAGAGCCATTTCTCTCGGGTGTAAATCCGAAATGAGAAATACCCCTCTCTGATACCAATTGTTAGGATCGAGAGCACTAAGAGGGGGGGGTGAATTAGTGCAGCGGATATTTTTCAGCGATTAAAAAGCGAAGGCTGCGTTCGTTCGACAAAGACTATTTTGATGCAAAAACCGATTCTAAGATTACTTATGATTAAGTGCAGTTTACGTTTAAGCGCAGTTAGCGTCTAAACGCAGTTAGCATCTAAATGCAGATTGCGTCTAAACTCAGATTGCGTCTAAGCGCAGTTTGCGTCTTAGCGCAGATTGCGTCTAAGCGCAGATTGCGTCTAAACGCAGATTGCGTCTAAGCACAGATTGAGCAGAAGTATAAAGACAATGTGCTGTTGTTGTACAGCTCAAAAGGTAATCTGCAAAAAACAGATTTACGTCTAAACGCAGATTTGCGTCTAAACGCAGATTTACGTCTAAACGCAGATTTACGTCTTACACGCAGATTTACGTCTTAGACGCAGATTTACGTCTGAACTTTGAAACTCGTTTGTATATTCGCAGAGGGCAGTATGCAGTTGAAATCAAGACGTAAACGTAAACTGAAATCTGACGATTGTGCGAGGAAAGCCGATTTACGTCTAAATGCAGTTTTACGTCTAAATGTTGAAACTCGTTCGTAAAATTGCAGAAGACAGTTTGCAGTTATAAATAGAATCAAACTGTAAGTGTAAACTGCAAAGAAACTCGTTTGCAAAAGCACAGAGGACAGTTCTGCAGAATCAAAACGTAAACGTAAACTGTAATGTACTAAAACACGACTTTACGTCTGAATGCAGATTCGGAAGAACAGCACTTAGAACTTGTTCGTGAAAGCGCAGAGAGCAGTAGTAGTGGAGGAGGTTTGCAGTAAAGATAAAGTGCTCAAAGATAAACGCAAACCAGAGATTTAGAGTGGTTCGGTCAGTCCTGACCTACTCCACTTTTGGCTTCCTCCACCGACGAGGTTGCCGACGTCAACTAGGGGCCTTCCTTCAATGGGTGAAGGCCAAACTGCCCTTTTACAGTTTCTCTCCTTTTGACAGGCTCAGGAGACAACCTTTACAGACCTTTCTCTCCTCACTTTACAACTGAAAACTTGAAGAACAGAAGGAGGAGACTTAAAGGCTTTACAATCACTTTTGAGCTCTTAGAATCACAGAAAAGATCAAGATTTCGGTGTAGGTCTATATCTTTTCAGTGTTGAATGGATGGGGAATTTATAGGCCCCAACCCAATTCAAATTTGGAGCTCAAAACGATCAAATCCCGGAATTCCGGGATCAGGCGGTTGCACCTCTTGACTGGAGAGGTTGCACCGCCTGGCAGAGCTCGAAGACCGAGCTCAGGCGGTGCCACCTCTCTGCCAGGGAGGTTGCACCGCCCAGTCTTGCTCGAAGACTGAGCTCAGGCGGTGCCACCTCTCTGCCAGGGAGGTTGCACCGCCCAGTCTAGCTCGAAGACTGAGCTCAGGCGGTGCCACCTCTCTGCCAGGGAGGTTGCACCGCCCAGTCTAGCTCGAAGACTGAGCTCAGGCGGTGCCACCTCCCGGCTGGGGAGGTTGCACCGCCCAGTCTCGCTGGGAGGCTTAGCCCAGGCGGTGCCACCTCCTGGCCTGGGCG
This sequence comes from Musa acuminata AAA Group, assembly GCF_036884655.1. NCBI lineage: Eukaryota > Viridiplantae > Streptophyta > Magnoliopsida > Zingiberales > Musaceae > Musa > Musa acuminata. Next base: position 32,242,059 of record NC_088356.1, on the reverse strand, counting down.
GTTGCACCTCCTGGCACTATTCCAGATCACTAGTTGGGCTCCAAACTTGGCCCAAACCAGTCCGAATTCGGGCCCAATTGGCCCAAGATTAAGTTAATGGGATCACCTCCCATTTTCCAACTTAATCAACGTGCTAACTACGATTAGATCTAAGACAATTTCTGCAGCTTTGCTTCGGTGCGTCAATCGCTTCTTCCGGCGAGTTTCCGGCGAACTTCCGTTGATCATCCGATGAACCCTCGGTGATGCTCCTGCGGACTTCCGGCAAACTCCTGGACTTTGCGACGATCCACTTGGCAAGTTCCGACGAGCTTCGCTTGGCAAGCTTCTGGACTTCTCGGATCTGTTCTCGCAGAACCTCCGACGACCGTCCGAACTTCCGTCGAACTCTCGAACTCCCAATGTGATCATGAACTTGACTCCGGCGCAACTCCTGCTGCTTGTCTTTCTTTTATCGTAGTTAATCCTGCACACACAAAAACAAAAACTTCGATCGAGACAATTAATCCTAAGCAATTAATCAAGTTGTCCGGCATGTCATTGGTCCCTCGACGCTTCGTCCGATTCTTCGGCGCATCGTCCTTTCCTGCAGCCTATTGCCCAATCGGCCAGTTGACTCCGCAACTCCGATATCCTTGGCACAATACCCGCTCTTCTTGGCCCGATGCCCGAGTCCACAGCCCGAAGCCTTCTGTCGATACGTCGACCGATCCACCGGCCGACGTCCAATCTTCTGACATGTTCCTCCGGCACAACATGATTTTCCTGCTTTAATTGTCTCATCCTGATCGAAGCACCCTACGTCACTCAAAACGCAGATTAAATCATAAACATATATCAAGGAGTTTCATCATCAAAATACGAGATTCAACAACTGCGACGAGCCGTGGAGCCGCGAGCATCGCTGTAGAAATGGGAGACTTCTTATGATTGAACCAGTAGAAGAAGAAGTCATTGAATATCTAGAAGAGAACCTTGAACATGAAGAAGAAGATGTGGAAGAAGAGCCACAATCGATTGATGTTACGGTATACATACTAGCCGGCTACTCAAACTCGCAAACGATGAAAGTTGGAGGCCTTCTCAAACAACAACTGATCACTATTCTCATTGACACGGGCAGCACTAATAACTTCCTAAATAGTAAGCTTGCTGCTCAGATGACACTCCACATCAAAGGTTGCAGCAAGTTCGACGTAAAGGTCACCGACGGAAGAATCCTAAAGTGCAACCAATGATGTCCGCAGGTGAAACTATTACTCTAAGACCAAGAAATTATCACTGACTTCTTTCTCTTACCAATTGATGACTATGAGGCCATGCTTGACATAGAATGGCTGACGATGCTAGGTGATGTCTCTTGGAACTTCTCCAAATAATTATGAAATTCTACTGCAAAGGCAAATAGATCATCCTACGCGGAAAGCGTGGAAGCAACATAACCACCATTGTGACCCAACGAATGGAGAAAGTTTTACACAAGGTAAATGGTGACTTTTTGATGCATCTCCAACAGCAACCAGAGGGGAAGAAAATAGAAATTGAAGATCAAAGTCTTGACCAATTGCTTGCTGAATTTGCCGACATTGTTGCTGAGCCGTGCGGTCTTCCTCCTATGTGACAACATGACTATCGGATTCCAATCCTTCTAGGCAAGCCACCAGTGAACACTCCGGCCGTACCAATATCCTCACTTCCAGAAGGATGAAATTTAAAATATCATAAAGGAGATACTTGAAACAGGGATGGTTCGGCCAAGTTACAGCCCCTATTTCTCACCGGTGCTACTTGCACGTAAGAAGGACGGAACTTGATGGATGTGCATCGACTACTGAGCTTTAAATGACATCACCATCAAGGACAAATACCCTATTCCAATAGTAGATGAATTGTTAGATGAAAGGGAGCATGAATCTTCACAAAGCTGGACCTTCGATCCTGGTATCATCAAATACGAGTGTGCGAAGAAGACATACTGAAAACCACCTTTCAAAAGCCGCAATGATGATAGCACCCGACTTCGGCAAGATTTTTGTTATTGAAGCTGATGCCTCCGGAGTCAGAACTGGTGCTGTACTAATGCAAGATGGCCGCCCCCTCACTTATACTAGTAAGGCGTTATCTCCTTTCCATCTAAAGATGACTATTTACGACAAGAAGATGCTCACGATTGTGCATACGGTGGCCAAGTGGAGACTATACTTGACCGGGCGACGTTTTCAAATCAAGGCCGACCAAAAAAGCCTAAAATATTTCTTGAAGCAGAAGATATGAAGCCCCGAGCAGTAAAAATGGATAACAAAGCTTCTTGAATATGATTATAAAATAACTTACAAAAAGGGGAAAAAGAATGTTGTTGCAGATACACTTTCGCGGCTACCCAAGCAAGCTGAATTTTTGATCGTTTCACTTCCAACCAGAGACTTCCTTGAGGATATTAAGATGGAATGGCGGGAAGATCCGAAGACCAGTAAGATCATAAAAATATTGGAGGAAGCACAAAGCTCCATGGCTCATTACAGTTGGGACTCAAAAGAATTATGCTATAAAGGATGCATTGTGCTTGTTCCAAATTATACTTGCATCTTCACGAGCAGATTTTGGACAGAGTTATTCCAAATGCATGGCACTAAATTGAAAAGAAGTACGATGTATCACCCATAAATCGACGGCCAGACGGAAGTGGTGAACAGGTGCTTGGAGACAGCCCAAAGCCATCCACCAAATATGACTACCCAAGGAGAACTCCCGACCCAGTCGAGTGCCATTATTTATTGATGGATCATAACTCAACGACGACGACCCACTACTGAAGCACTAATACAGTGGGCGAACTTACTAATAGAAGGCGCCACTTAGGAGCGTTGAATCTCAGATTTTGATAATGACGTCAATTGTCATTTGTTATCTAATCCATATGTTGAGATAAGTGTGCAAGATTAACTATGATGAAAGTAAGACATGCAGCAGGAGTTGCGTCGGAGTCAAGACTATGATCACATTGGGAGTCCGAGAGCTCGATCGAAGTTCGGACAGTCGTCGGAGGTTCTGCGGGAACAAATCCGAGAAGTCCAGGAGCTTGCCAAAAGAAGCTCATCGGAACTCACCAAGTGGATCATCGCAAGTCCAGGAGTTTGCCGGAAGTCCGACGGAGCATTGCCGGAGGTTCGTCGGATGTTCGTCGGAAGTTCGCCGGAAGCTCGCCGGAAGAAACGATTGACGCACCGAAAGCAAGCTATAGTAAATGTCTTAATAAATTCATAGTTAGCACGATAATTAAGTTAGAAATGGGAGGTGATCCCATTAACTTAATTTTGGGACAATTGGGCCCTTGAAAGACCCAAATTGGGCCAAATAGATCAGCCCATTCGGACCCAAATTTCTTGGCTAGAGGTGGCACCGCCTGGGTCGGCGGTGGCACCGCCTGGGTCGGCGGTGGCACCGCCCAGGGCTCAGTCTCTGAGCTCTGGCTAGGCGGTGCAACCGCCTCTGACAGAGGTGCAACCACCCTAGTCAGGCGGTGGCACCGCTTGAGCTCGGTCTCCGAGCTCTGGCAGGAGGTGCAACCGCCCCTGACAGGAGGTGGCACCGCCTAGAGGCTCAGTCTTCAAGCTCTGCTAGGTGGTGTAACCGCCCCAGTCAGGCGGTGCAACCGCCAGACCCCGAAATTCTGGGAATTGACAATTTTGAGCTCGGAATTCAAACTGGGTTGGAGCCTATAAATACCCCACCCTTTCAGCAATGAAAGGGCAACAAAGAACATTGAAATCCTGATCTTATTCTGTGATTTCTAGAGCTCAAAAGTGTTGTAAAGTCTAGAAGTTCTCCTCCCTCTTTTCTTCCAAGTTCTGATCTTTAAAGAGAGGAGAGAAAATTCTATAAGGGTTGTCTCCTAAGCACGTCAAAAGGAGTGAAACTGTAAAAGGGTGGTTGGCCTTCGCCTATTGAAGGAAGGCCTCTAGTGGACATCGGTGACCTTGTCGGTGGAGGAAGCCAGAAGTGGATGTAGGTCAAGATTGACCAAACCACTCTAAAATCGCGGTTCTCTCTAGTTTGCATTTACTTTGAGCATATTATCTTTACTGCAAACCTCCTCAATAGCTTACTGCCTTTTGCGCTTTTACGATCGTGTTTCAAAGTTCAGTATTTTCCGAATTGGTATTTAGACGTAAATCAGTTTTATCGTATGAACATCATATTTCAGTTTGCGCTTACATTCTGATTTCCATCATAACTACAAACTACCTTTATAGATTCACTTTAACTGCATCTTGCTTGATCACAAGTCAAAGTGATTTACGAATCAACTTTTTTACCGAAATCGCTCTTATCGTACGAACGCAGTTTTAATCGTTGAAAGTTTTCCGCTGCACTAATTCACCCCCCCCCCCCCCCCCCCCCCCTTAGTGCTCTTGATCCTAACAATTGGTATCAGAGCGGGGTTCACTCTCAAACGGATTAAAACCCAAGAGAGATGGCATACGCCGGAAACCAAGAGGGCCATTCTATTACATGTCCACCCATGTTCATTGGGACGGACTACACCTATTGGAAGACCCGAATGAGGATCTTCCTTATTTCAATGGATTTTGAACTTTGGAATCTTGTCGAAAATGGATTTTCGAAGTCTTCTCTTCCAATGATCGATTGGAATGAATTGGAGAAGAAGTCTTTCGCTCTTAATGTAAAGGCTATGAATGCCTTATTTTGTGCGCTTGATAAAAATGAGTTTAATCGTGTTTCGATTTATGCAACTGCGTTTGATATTTGGCATACACTCGAAGTGACTCACAAAGGCACAAGTAGAGTGAAAGAATCAAAAATCAATTTTTTGATACACTCTTTCGAACTTTTCTGAAGAAACTGAGCGAGACTATTGGCGACATGTACACCCGTTTCACGGATGTCGTCAATGGTCTAAAAGGACTCAGCAAAAGTTTTTCGGATTTTGAGCTCGTAAATAAGATTCTAAGATCCCTTCCTAAGAGTTAGGACTTTAAAGTCACTGCTATTCAAGAGGCTAAAGATTTAAGCAACATCCCTCTTGAAGAACTAATCGGGTCGTTAATGACCTATGAAATGACATGCAAGGCTCATGAAGAGCAAGAAGACATCCTTCCAAAGAACAGGAAGGATATGGCACTTAGAACTTTAGATGACCACTTGAGAGAAAACTCAAGTGATGAGGACTGTGACGATGACTTGGCACTTCTAACAAGGAAATTCAAAATATTCATTAAGAGAAACAAGTTTAAAAATGACACAAAAAATAAACTTGAACCCAAAAAGGACCAAGTTATTTGCTACGAGTGCAAAAAGCCGGGACACTACAAAAGTGATTGTCCCCAAGACAAGAAGAGAACATCAAAGAAGAAGGCGCTCAAAGCAACGTGGGATGACTCGAGCGCGTCCGAAGAAGAGGAGTCAAACACCGTGCAAGTTGCTTATTACGCCTTAATGGCCATCGGAGAGGAGGTAACAAATTTAATTGATGCAGATTTATCATTTGATGAGTTATTAAATGCCTTCCATGACTTATTTGATGAGTGCAAGATTATTAGTAGAAAATATAAATTGCTAAAAAAGGAGCATGATAGTCTTACTTGTAATTTCGATAAGCTAAAAACTGAATATCATGATAGTTTAGGGTCTTGTATAAAATGCCATGATCTAGAAACTATCCAAAAGGAAAACTTGCTACTTAAGGACACCTTGAAGAAATACGAGGTTGGTAGCAAGTCTTTGAACATGATCCTTACAAACAAGGGTCACGTTCCCAAAAGAAGTGGAATCGGATTTGTGAGAAATCCTCACCGAAATCCAACCACCTTTAAAAAAGGCCCCATCCTACATGTTCAACACCAAAGCAAATGCAACTTTTGTTGCAAACATGGACACAAAACGTATTATTGTCCATTCAAGAAAATAAGTCCGAATAAATTAATTTGGGTTCCTAAAGGAACCATGATATACTCTATGCAACATGACAAACAATGTAGATCAGTTTTTGAGGCACCCAAAAGTAAATGGGTACTTAAAAATTATCCTTTCTTGTAGAGACGTAAACCATCCCAAGCTGGTAGCAAGAAATAATATCCTGCTCTTTGGATTCTCGATATTCATAACCCGAGATCCAAAAAGAACACGCGATGCTCCCTAGCCTAAATAACAAAAAGAGGATTAGAAAATTTAAATTACAAGAGCAATATTTGATCCCTCAGAATTGGAAACCCATTATTCTATCTTCATATATCCTCTGGATTTCCGAACCCATCAAATTGACTTGTTCGTTACTTTCAAATCCAACTATATCATGAACTTACGTCTTGTAAGCAAAGTTTGTCATGGACTTGCAAAGCTTACCAACTTGGATAATCTATCATAAACATGCATACGACATTTGAAGTAGAGTATGCGCGTCACTAGATCTATCTTAATCGTGCAAAATTTCTCAAAATGAAAATTCTTACGCAATTACGTAAGTAAAGTTGACTGCTCCACAAATAAAAATTCTTCTCAAGTCAAAAATATTTAAATCAGACCACACAGTAGTCAAAACGAATACTGTGGTAGCACCGCCGGTTGTCACGGGTTGCAAGCGGTTGCACCACCCCAGCCAACGGTGCAACCGCCCACAATCCTGCCCCCTTTTTTAAACCAAGCTAAGGCCGGCGGTGGAACCGACCCCAACTCACTCCCTTCCCCTCTTTACTCTTCCAAAGCTTCTCCACCTCTATTTCTCCCTTAGCATCCCAAATACTCCTCATTTCGAAGCAAAAGATCAACAATCTCTCCTTTTCTTGAAGATCTCACTTAAGGTATTCTCTAAGAAGCCTCTAAATTCTGTTTTTGATTCATTTACTCTTGCTCATTACTATCCTCTTAAATAACAGTAGTTATGGGCTCTAGAAGATCCTCAAGGGACAAAGGGAAGAGGAGATTAGTGGAAGACTTTGATCTTACCCTTTTCGATTCAAAATATCATGCTAAAAAATTTTCCTCTTTCGAATTTAGAAATGTCAATAAGGGAAAACATGTAGATTTAGATGAACTAAGAGACTTAGAGACAATCCAATGGTTTGCAAACCTAGATCTACTCCTTATTTTATAAATAAGTGAACCCATCTATCCAAGACTTGTTAGACTATTTTACAACAATCTACAAGTAGATGAAGAAGAAAGAATGTCTAACTATCTCTTAGGACAACACATCTCTATCACGGATAAATTCATTTGCGACATGATAGGCATTCCCGTAAAAATAGAGGACTTTATTTTAGAGGATCTTGGGACAATAAAATAGTTGGGACAACATATGTTGAAGCCTTAGGAACAATTTTCGGTAATCCTAACTTAGTGATAGTTCCTAAAAGCTGTGAACATCTACTACCACTAAACACTAAAGTACTTCATCATATCCTAACTAGCATCATTCTCCCTAAACAATACCATCATGATGAAGTAAGTCAAATGGAATTAGGAACCATGTATTGGATCATAAAAGGACATAACATCTGTTTTGGATACCTTATCCAACAAAACATGATAGAACCATCCAAGAGAGACATGATGCTTCCATATGGTGGTATAATCACTAGAATACTTAAAGCCTACGATATTCCACCCGACGAAGAAGTGATGAAAGTAGATAGGTTTAGCATAATAAACAAAAATCTACTTCATCGATTGAGATGTGTTTATAGAAACGGTAATTGGGTTAGAATGCCTAGAAGAACCGATCATCCTCAACCAGAACCAAAACCCGAAACACCAGTCTTTAGGGGCACTCAATCTCCTTCGATCTGTCCCTTTGAGGAAACACATCCATTTGAGCAAGCTCATGCATCATTTATCGAAGACATTGGGATTCAGATGGACCGATTTGAACAAAGACAAGATCGGTTTGAACAATGGCAAGATCAAATCCTATCTGAACTGTAGCAAATTCATCGACAATTTGACTCTTTATTTAGGCACTTTAATTTTTCACCTCCTGAATAAGCTTATATATGTGAACACAATAACCTCTTGTTGTAACAATTACGTTGTTGTAAACTCTTTATATTACTCACCTTGATCACAATGCCTTGATGACTACTAATCTTTGATATGGTTACTTGATGTATTAATTGGTGAGAATATGCAGGGTTACGTTGCTCAATCACGTTACTCATTGTCGGATTTCATGTTGAAATTAAATGTTTCTATAATGCCAAAACCTTGTGTCTTGGTTTCTATGATAAATGTGAAAGTAATATAGCCATGAAGTTGATGTGTCATTTCCATGATGTTAATGTGACATAATATTATGTTGATGTATTACCATAATGTTGATGTATTGCCATGATGTTGATGTGTCCGAATGCATAAACTTGTTAAAATTATTCAGACTTTATTAATTGAATGATCAAATCACTTAATTACCATTACATGTCTAAAATAACATGTTGGAAATTAATACAAAAATTTCCATAACAATGAGCATGTCTTCATGATTGTATAGTCTTGTCCGATTGCATGAAAGTGTTAAATTAAATTTTCAGTTCCAATCGGACTTCATGAATACATTATTCTCTTTCGGACTTTGATTCACATCATTGATTTTTGACAAATAGAATCATCTAACAAATGCATATCTTTTAGACTTATCATGTGAAAAATATTCCCTTTGAGAAATAAATTTGATGATTCCTTCTTATAAACAAAAGATATTTTTTGCAAGGATTTGATTCACATAAATATTCTGATCCTTGTAAAGCATGCCTTAATATCCTATCAATTTGAACTACACAAATAGCTTTCCTCCTTCATGTAAAAAAGATAATAACAAATAAAAAGGAAGAAGTTTTCACTCTGTGTAAATAATCTCCATGTCATGTTTTTCTTGAGATATTTGTATCCTATAAATGACATGAACCTACTTATGGCATCGCACGTATATTTAAAAGTTGTTTATATCATTCTCCTTTTTGTTAATGATAAAGGGGGAGAAGTATATGAATTGATGCTAAAAATGCCATATTATGTTGAAAGAAGCAGATATATGATTATTGATGCTATGATTATGCCATGTTTGCTATGATTGCCATATTTGCATCATGTTAAGATATCAAGAATTTGCATTGTAATTTTACGTGTTGATATCTTACCATGTGATGAAATGCTATGATTGCTAAAACACTTGAAATGTGTGCATCATGTTAAGGTATCAAAATCTTACTTCAAAATTTTACATGTTCATATCTTACCATATGATGAATTGCTACCATGACCATCATTCACATTTGAAATTTGAAAATGGATGTCAAGCCTTGACATCATACATCATTTTCAGAGAGATACATCATGATGGGAATTATGATGGGAGTATTGATAAGGTTAAATGATTTTAACTTATCAATATGTCTCTTGAATTCAAAGGCTTTGAATTCAAGAATGACTTATCTCAATTATGGCACATAGATAGGGGGAGTTAAGGTTAACTCCGTTATCAATTGATTGTCATCATCAAAAAGGGGGAGATAGTTGAATCTCAATTTTGATGATGACGTCAATTGTCATTTGTTATCTAATCCATATGTTGAGATAAGTGTGCAGGATTAACTACGATGAAAGTAAAACATGTAGCAGGAGTTGCACCGGAGTCAAGACTATGATCACGTTGGGAGTTCGAGAGCTTGACGGAAGTCCGGACGGTCGTCGGAGGTTCTGCGGGAACAAATCCTAGAAGTCCAGGAGCTTGCCAAAAGAAGCTCATCGGAACTCACCAAGTGGATCGTCACAAGTCCAGGAGTTTGCCAGAAGTCCGTCGGAGCATCACCGGAGGTTCGTCGGATGTTCGCCAGAAGTTCGCCGGAAGCTTGCCAGAAGAAGCGATTGATGCACCGGAAGCAAGCTATAGTAAATGTCTTAAGAAATTCGTAGTTAGCATGATGATTAAGTTAGAAATGGGAGGTGATCCCATTAACTTAATCTTGGGGTAATTGGGCCCTTGAAAGACCCAAATTGGGCCGAATGGATCAGCCCATTCGGACCCAGATTTCTTGGCCAGAGGTGGCACCGCCTGGGGCTCAATCTCCGAGCTCTAGCTGGGCGGTACAACCACCTCTGATAGAGGTGCAACCGCCCTAGTCAGGCGGTGGCATCACCTGAGCTTGGTCTCCGAGCTCTGGCAGGAGGTGCAACCACCCCTGACAGGAGGTGGCACCGCCCAGAGGCTCAGTCTTCGAGCTCTGCCAGGCGGTGCAACCGCCAGACCTCGAAATTCCATGAATTGACAATTTTGAGCTCGGAATTCAAACTGGGTTGGAGCCTATAAATACCCCACCCTTTCAGCAATGAAAGGGCAACAAAAAACATCGAAATCCTGATCTTATTCTATGATTTTTAGAGCTCAAAAGTGTTGTAAAGTCTAGAAGTTCTCCTCCCTCTTTTCTTCCAAGTTTTTATCTTTAAAGAGAGGAGAGAAAATTTTGTAAGGGTTGTCTCCTAAGCCCGTCAAAAGGAGTAAAACTATAAAAGGGTGGTTGGCCTTCGCCTATTGAAGGAAGGCCTCTAGTGGACGTCGGTGACCTCGTCGGTGGAGGAAGCCAGAAGTGGATGTAGGTCAAGATTGACCAAACGACTCTAAAATCGCGGTTCTCTCTGGTTCGCATTTACTTTAAGCATATTTTCCTTACTGCAAACCTCCTCAATAGCTTACTGCCTTCTGCGCTTTTACGATCATGTTTCAAAGTTCAGTATTTTCCGAATCGGTGTTTAGACGTAAATCAGTTTTATCGTACGAACATCATATTTCAGTTTGTGCTTACATTCTGATTTCCATCATAACTGCAAACTGCCTTTATAGGTTCACTTTAACTGCATCTTACTTGATCACAAGTCAAAGTGATTTACGAATCGACTTTTCTACCGAAATCGCTCTTATCGTACAAACGTAGTTTTAATCGTCGAAAGTTTTCTGCTGCACTAATTCACCCCCCCCCCCCCTCTTAGTGCTCTTGATCATAACAAGGAGAACTATGACGACTTGAAAATCAAATTCTCAGAATTCATAGAATCTCAACCTCGAGGACTAGTCTGATTTGAAGAGGGGCGGGTCTGTTATGACTCTAGCTAGGAGAGTCCTAATAAAGAGGGACATTTATGTAAAACCTACCTAAGCCAACCCCTATTAAAGAGGTAAAGAGGCCGGCTAGGGTTAGGAGGTTGTTCCTTAGAGAAGAAAGAATTAAGAGTTATAAAGGAATAGGAGTCTTGAGTAGGAGTCCAATTAGGAGTTGGTTAGAAGTAGGAGTCTTAAGTAGGAGTCCTAATAGGAGTTAGGGTTTAGAAGCCCTATAAATAGCCATGTATTCCTCCTCTTTTGATAAGTAATAGATGAATCTATTGTGTAGCCTTTGAGCAGTAATTTGTGTTGAATCTCGGATTTTGATGATGAAGTCAATTGTCATTTGTTACCTAATCTATATGTTGAGATAAGTGTGCAGGATTAACTACGATGAAAGTAAGATATGCAGCAGGAGTTGCGCCGGAGTCAAGACAATGATCACGTTGGTAGTTCGAGAGTTCGACGGAAGTTCGGATAGTCGTCGGAGGTTCTGCGGGAACAAATCCGAGAAGTCCATGAGCTTGCCAAATAAGCTCGTCGGAACTCGCCAAGTGGATCGTCGCAAGTCCAGGAGTTTGCCGGAAGTCCGCAGGAGCATCACCGAGGGTTCATTGGATGATCGACGGAAGTTCGCCGGAAGCTCTCCGGAAGAAGCGATTGACGCACCGGAGCAAGTTGCAGTAAATGTCTTAGGAAATATCGTAGTTAGCACAATGATTAAGTTGGAAATGGGAGGTGATCCCATTAACTTAATCTTGGGGCAATTGGGCCTCTGAAAAACCCAAATTGGGCCAAATGGATCAACCCATTCGGACCCTGATTTCTGCCAGGCGGTTGAACCGCCCCAGCCAGGCGGTTGAACCGCCCCAGCCAGGCGGTGGCACCACCTGGGCTCAGTCTCCGAGCGAGACTAAGTGGTGCAACCGCCCCTGACAGGAGGTGGCACCGCCTGAGCTCGGTCTTCGAGCTCTGGCAAGAGGTGCAACCGCTTCAGTCAGGCGGTGGCACCGCCTGAGCTCGGTCTTCGAGCTCTGGCAGGAGGTGCAACCGCCCCTGACAGGAGGTGGCACCGCCTAGAGGCTCAGTCTTCGAGCTCTGCTAGGCGGTGCAACCGCCTCAGTCAGGCGGTGCAACTGCCAGATCCCGGAATTCCAAGAATTGACAGTTTTGAGCTCGGAATTCAAACTGGGTTGGGGCCTATAAATACCCCACCCTTTCAGCACTGAAAGGGCACTCAAACACACCAAAATCCTAATCTTATTCTGTGATTTTTAGAGCTCAAAATTGTTGTAAAGCAAGAGTTGGTCAAAAATTGCATCTCCGAGTCATTAATTTGCTCCATGTTAAGCTGTTGGTCTATTTATCTCAAGATGATGCAACTTGCACCGAAGCCACCCATTAGGTTCTTTCTTGTCCACTCGATAATAAATAAGCATAAAATTAGTGGAAGCTTTGTATTCTATTCTTCCCTCAATACTTTAATCTTCCATAATGACATAGACTTTAAGAAATCATACTAAAGCTAAAGCTCCTTAGCCTTCATTAAAATGATCTATGTAATATAGGGTGTTTAGAAGAAGAATTTAAGGCCTCCATCTAATAAACTTAAAACCCCTAGTTATACAGGATTTATAATTAGTCTTTAAAAGCAAATACTAGTCTCTAACCATAGCCATATTGGATTTGAGGTATTATCACATTTTATGGGAATGTTTTTAAAGTGAATTCCATAGTCTTCTAATGTATTTTTCATCCAAATAACTTGTGCACAGCATGCACTTGCAGCAATGTATTCGGCTTCCATCGTAGATAGTGCAACTGAATTTTGTTTCTTGGAAGTCCAAGAAACAAGTACATGTCCTAAAAATTGGCATGTTCCGGATGTACTTTTTTTGTTTATCCTGCATCTGCCAAAATCGGCATCTGCATAAGCTATTAAATCAAATTTTTTAGATTTTGGATACCACAATCCTAGATTTGGAGTTCCTTTAAGATACCTAAATATTCTTTTAACACTCTTAAGATGAGATAATTTAGGATTAGATTGAAACCTAGCGCAAAGTCCTACACTAAACATAATATCCGGTCTAGTCGCGGTGAGGTAGAGTAGACTACCTATCATTCCCCTATATGTTTTTTAATCGAAATTTTTACTATTTTCATCCAAATCTAACTTAGTCGAAGTACTCATCGGGGTGTTTGTTGCTTTTGAATTATCCATGTTAAATCGTTTTAACAATTCTAATGTATATTTAGATTGGTTAAGAAATATACCATCACTAAGTTGTTTGATTTGTAATCCTAAAAAGAAAGTTAATTCACCCATTAAACTCATTTCAAATTCATGACTCATACATTTGGCAAATGATTCACATAGTGATTCATCCAAAGAGCCAAAAATAATATCGTCAACATAAATTTGCACAATAAGAAAAATATCTTCAAAGTGTTTGATAAACAATGTAGTATCAACCTTGCCTTTGGTAAAATTATTTGAAATAAGAAATGAACTAAGCCTTTCGTACCAAGCTCTAGGAGCTTGTTTCAAGCCATAGAGAGCCTTAGTCAATTTGAATTCATGATTAGGAAGAAGAGAATTTTCAAATCCGGGAGGTTGTTCGACATATACTTCTTCAGAAATAAAACCATTCAAGAAGGCACTTTTGACATCCATTTGAAATAGTTTAAAATTATTACTACTAGCATAGGCAAGGAGCATCCTTATGGCTTCTAATCGAGCCACAGGAGCGAAGGTTTCTTCGTAATCGATACATTCTTCTTGGTTGAAACCTTTGACCACTAATCTAGCCTTGTTTCTAACCACGATACCATTTTCGTCTTGCTTGTTTCTAAAGACCCATTTAGTACCAATGATTAAATAGTCACTAGGTCTAGGAACAAGCTTCCATACCTTATTCCTCTCAAATTGATTCAATTCCTTTTGCATTGCAATAACCCAAAAATCATCTTTTATGGCCTCGTCAATGCATTTAGGTTCGATTTGAGAAAGGAAGGCGGCGTTAGCACAAAAATTCTTGAAAGAGGAACGAGTTTGAACCCCTTTTGATGTATCTCCTATAATTAGCTCCTTTGGATGAGCATCTATATACTTCCATTCCTTGGGTAAGAAAATTTCGGAAGAAGGTGCATCCAAGTTGCTATTTTGAGGAGGGGGTTCATTTAAATTCAAATTATCAAAACCAAGATCATCATCAAAATCATTTTTCTTTAAATTAGAAATTTCATTAAAAACTACATGAATAGACTCTTCTATTACTAAGGTTCTTTTGTTAAAAACCCGAAAAGCCTTAGAAACGGAAGAGTAACCAAGAAAGATGCCTTCATTGGATTTAGCATCAAACTTTCCTAAGGCATCCCTTTCATTCAAAATAAAGCATTTACAACCGAAAACTTTAAAATAGGAAATATTTGGTTTTTTGTTATTCCATAATTCATAGGGAGTTTTTGATAGGGATGGTCTTATTAGGACCCTATTCATGATGTAGCAAGCCGTATTTACGGCTTCGGCCCAAAAATACTTGGGTAGACTATGTTCATTTAACATCGTTCTTGCCATTTCTTGTAGATTTCTATTTTTTCTTTCAACTACTCCATTTTGTTGGGGATTCCTCGGAGTGGAGAAGTTGTGATTATATCCATTAACTTCACAAAAATTTTGAAAGTCACGGTTTTGAAATTCGCCACCGTGATCACTCCGAATTGATGAAATCATGAAACCTTTTTCGTTTTGAGTGAGTTTACAAAATTTAGAAAAACACTTGAAACAATCACTTTTGTGAGCTAAGAAATAGGTCCAAGTGTATCTAGTATAGTCATCCACAATTACAAATGCATATTTGCTTCCTCCTAGACTTGCCGTGTCAATTGGTCCAAATAAGTCCAAATGAATCAATTGTAATGGTCTAGTGGTGCTAATTTGAGTTTTTGGTTTGAAACTAGTTTTTATTTGTTTACCTAGTTGACATGCATCGCATACTTTTTCCTTAATAAACTTTATATTTAGAATTCCTCGCACTAATTCTCTAGATGAGATCTTAGATATTAGTTTCATGCTTGCATGGCCTAGTCTCCTATGCCAAAGCCAAGCATCATCATTTAAAGCGAAGAAGCACATTTCATTACTTAGTTCCTCAAGGTTGATGGTGTAGACATTATTTTAGTTTAATGCAATCATAGTTATGTTATGGTTTGGTTTTTCAATAATATACACATTTGATTCAAATCTAACGATATAACCTTTATCGCATAATTGACTAACACTCAAGAGATTATGTTTCAATCCATCAACTAGTAAGACATCATCAATAGAAAAATTTAATTTGTTACCTATGGTTCCCTTGCCAATGATTTTGCCTTGGTTGTTATCTCCGAAGGTGACGTACCCTTCTTCTTTGCTAGTGAGCATAGAGAAATGAGATGGATCTCTAGTCATATGTCTTGAGCATCCACTATCTAGATACCATCTTTTGCTCTTAGCTTGTGATGGTGTATGTTTCTACAAGAAGGGATTATTTTTAGGTACCCATTTTCTTTTGGGTGCCTTAAAAACTGATTTAACTTGTTCATCATATTGCATAGAATTGATCATGGTTCCTTTAGGAACCCAAATTAGTTTGTTCGGACTAATTTTCTTGAATGGACATTTATAAGTTTTATGTCCATATTTGCAACAAAAGTTGCAATTGCTTTGGTGCCGAACATGTAAGACGGGGCCTTTAATGAAGGTGGTTGGATTTTGGTGAGGACTTCTCACAAATCCGATTCCACTTCTTTTAGGAACGTGCCCTTATTTGTAAGGATCATGTTCAAAGATTTGCTACCAACCTCGAATTTCTTCAAGGTGTCCTTAAGTAGCAAGTTCTCCTTTTGGAGAGATTCTAGATCATGGCATTTTATACATGGAGCTAACCTATCATGATATTCAGTTTTTAATTTATCGATATCACAAGTGAGACTATCATGCTCCTTTTTTAGCAATTTGTATTTTCTACTAATTGTCTTACATTCATCAAATAACTCATGGAAAGCATTTAATAATTCATGATAAGGTAAATCTGCATCAATTAAATCCGTTACCTCTTCTCCGATGGCCATTAGGGTGTAATGAGCAACTTGCTCGTGTTGAATCTCGGATTTTGATGATGAAGTCAATTGTCATTTGTTGTCTAATCTATGTGTTGAGATAAGTGTGCAGGATTAACTACGATGAAAGTTAGACAAGCAGCAGGAGTTACGCCGGAGTCAAGTTCATGATCACGTTGGGAGTTCGAGAGTTCGACGGAAGTTCGGACGGTCGTCGGAGGTTCTGCGAGAACAGATCAGAAGCTTGCCAAGCGAAACTCGTCGGAACTCGCCAAGTGGATCGTCGCAAGTCCAGGAGTTTGCCGGAAGTCCACAGGAGCATCACCGAGGGTTCATCGGATGATCGACGGAAGTTCGCCGGAAACTCGCCGGAAGAAGCGATTGACGCACCGAAGCAAAGCTGCAGAAATTGTCTTAGATCTAATCGTAGTTAGCACGTTGATTAAGTTGGAAAATGGGAGGTGATCCCATTGGCTTAATCTTGGGGCAATTGGGCCCCTAAAAGACTGAAATTGGGCCGAATGGAGCTAACCATTCGGACCCTGATTGCACCAGGAGGTGCAACCGCCTAGGCCAGGAGGTGGCACCACCTGGGCTAAGCCTCCCAGCGAGACTGGGCGGTGCAACCTCCCCAGCCAGGAGGTGGCACCGCCTGAGCTCAGTCTTCGAGCTAGATTGGGCGGTGCAACCTCCCTAACAGAGAGGTGGCACCGCCTGAGCTCAGTCTTCGAGCAAGACTGGGCGGTGCAACCTCCCTAACAGAGAGGTGGCACCGCCTGAGCTCGGTCTTCGAGCTCTGGCAGAGAGGTGCAACCGCCTCAGTCAAGAGGTGGCACCGCCTGGGCTCAGTCTTCGAGCTCTGCCAGGCGGTGCAACCTCTCCAATCAGGAGGTGCAACCGCCTGATCCCGGAATTCCGGGATTTGATCGTTTTGAGCTCCAAATTTGAATTGGGTTGGGGCCTATAAATATCCCACCCATTCAGCACTGAAAAGATATAGACCTACACCGAATTCTTGATCTTTTCTGTGATTCTAAGAGCTCAAATTTGTGTAGAGTCCTAAAGTTCTTCTCTTTCTGTTCTTCAAGTTTTGAGTTGTAAAGAGAGGAGAGAAAGGTCCTGTAAGGGTTGTCTCCTGAGCCCATCAAAAGGAGTGAATCTGTAAAAGGGCAGTTGGCCTTCGCTTATTGAAGGAAGGCCTCTAGTTGACGTCGGTGACCTCATCGGTGGAGGAAGCCAAAAGTGGAGTAGGTCAAGACTGACCGAACCACTCTAAATCTCTGGTTTGTGTTTACTTTGAGCACTTTATCATTACTGCAAACCTCCTACATAGCTACTGCTCTCTGCGCCTTTACGAACAAGTTTCTAAGTGCTGATCTTTCCGAATCTGCATTCAGACGTAAATCGGTGCTTTCATAAATTACAGTTTACGATTACGTTTTGTAACTGCAAACTGTCTTCTGCGCTTTTACGAACGAGTCTCTTTGCAGTTTACATTTACGTTTTGATTCTATTTATAACTGAAACTGTCTTCTGCAATTTTACAAACGAGTTTCAACATTTAGACGTAAAACTGCATTTAGACGTAAATCGGCTTTCCTCGCACAAACATCAGATTTCAGTTTACGTTTACGTCTTGATTTCAATTGCATACTGCCTTCTGCGAGTCTACAAACGAGTTTCAAAGTTCAGACGTAAATCTGCGTTTAGACGTAAATCTGCGTTTAGACGTAAATCTGCTTTTTGCAGATTACTTTTTGAGCTAAACAATACCAGCACACTGTCTTTATATTTCTGCTTAAACTGCGCTTAGACGCAAATTGTGTTTAGACGCAAACTGTGTTTAGACACAAATTGCGCTTAGACGCAATCTGCGCTTAGACGCAAACTGCGCTTAGACGCAATCTGAGCTTAGACATAATCTGCATTTAGACGCAAACTGTGTTTAGACGCAAACTGTGTTTAGACGTAAACTGCACTTAATCATAAGTAATCTTAGAATCGACTTTTGCATCAAAATAGTTTTTATCGAACGAACGCAGCTTTCATTTTTAATCGCTGAAAGATTTCCGCTGTACTAATTCACCCCCCCCCCTCTTAGTGCTCTCGATCCTAACAATTGGTATCAGAGCCCGGTTAACTCTCAAACGGATTAAAATCCAAGAGAGATGGCTTACGCCGGAAACCAAGAGGGCCATTCCATTACACGTCCACCCATGTTCAGTGGGACGGACTACACCTACTGGAAGACCCGAATGAGGATCTTTCTTATTTCTATGGATTTTGAACTGTGGAATCTTGTTGAAAACGGATTTTCGAAGTCTTCTCTTCCAATGATCGATTGGAATGATTTGGAGAAGAAGGCTTTCGCTCTTAATGCAAAGGCTATGAATGCCTTATTTTGTGCACTTGATAAAAACGAGTTTAACCGTGTTTCAACTTGTGAAACTGCATTTGATATTTGGCACACACTCGAAGTGACCCATGAAGGCACAAGTAGAGTAAAAGAGTCAAAAATCAATTTGCTGTTACATTCTTTCGAACTTTTCCGGATGAAACCAAGTGAAACCATTGGCGACATGTTTACCCGTTTCACGGATGTCGTCAACGGTCTAAAAGGACTCGGAAAGAGTTTTTCGGATTTTGAGCTTGTTAATAAGATACTAAGATCCCTTCCTAAGAGTTGGGATCCTAAAGTCACGGCTATTCAAGAGGCAAAAGATCTGCGAAATTTTCCTCTTGAAGAACTAATCGGGTCATTAATGACCTACGAAATGACTTGTAAAGCTCATGAAGAGCAAGAAGACATCCTTCCAAAGAACAGGAAGGATATGACACTCAAAACTTCTGAATGCCACTTGAGAGAAAACTCAAGTGATGAGGACTGTGATGATGACTTGGCACTTCTAACAAGAAAGTTTAAAAAGTTCTTTAAAAGAAACAAGTTTAAGAATGATGCAAAAAATAAACTTGAACCCAAGAAGGACCAAGTAATCTGCTATGAATGCAAAAAGCCGGGACACTACAAGAGTGATTGTCCCCAAGTCAAAAGGAGAACATCAAAGAAGAAGGCGCTTCAAGCAACATGGGATGACTCGAGCGCATCCGAAGAAGAGGAGTCCAACACCGAGCAAGTTGCTCATTACGCCTTAATGGCCATCGAAGATGAGGTAACAAATTCAATAGATGCAGATTTATCATTCGATGAATTATTAAATGCTTTCCATGAATTGTTTGATGAGTGTATGACTATAAGTAGTAAATACAAATTGCTAAAAAAGGAGCATGATAGTCTTATTTGTAATTTCGATAAGTTAAATGCTGAACATCATGATAGTCTAAGCCCATGCATAAAATGTCATGATCTAGAAACTCTCCAAAAAGAAAACTTGCTACTTAAGGACACCTTGAAGAAATTCGAGGTTGGTAGCAAGTCATTGAACATGATCCTTACAAACAAGGGTCACGTTCCCAAAAGAAGTGGAATTGGATTCGTGAGAAGTCCTCACCAAAATCCAACCACCTTCATAAAAGGCTCCATCTTACATATTCGACATCAAGACAAATGTAACTTCTGTTGTAAATTTGGACACAAGACACATTGTTGTCCATTCAAGAAAATAAGTCCAAACAAATTGATTTGGGTTCCTAAAGGAACCATGACAAATTCTATGCAACATGATAAGAAATGTAGATCTATTTGTGAGGCACCCAAAAGCAAATGGGTACCTAAACATCATCCTTTCTTGTAGAAAACTAAACCATCGCAAGCTAGGAGCAAGAGATGGTACCTTGATAGTGGATGCTCAAGGCATATGACCGGAGATCCATCTCAATTCTCTAAGCTCACTAGCATAGACGAAGGATATGTCACCTTCGGAGACAACAACAAGGGTAAAATCATTGGCAAAGGAACCATAGGTAACAAATCCAACTTCTCTATTGAAGATGTTTTGCTAGTTGATGGTTTAAAACATAACCTCTTGAGCATTAGTCAATTATGTGATAAAGGATATATTATAAGATTTGAATCTAATGCTTGCATCATTGAAAAACCACACAAAAATATCTCTATGATTGCATTGAAACAAAATAATGTATACACTATTGACATCAATGATTTGTGTAATGAAATGTGTTTTTCTGCTTTGAATGAGGATGCTTGGATATGGCATAGAAGGTTAGGTCATGCTAGCATGAAACTAATCACTCAAATATCATCCAAAGAACTTGTAAGAGGAATTCCTCATATCAAGTTCATCAAAGATAATGTATGTGATGCTTGCCAATTAGGTAAACAAATTAAAAGTAGCTTCAAATCTAAAAATCAAATAAGCACCTCTAGGCCCTTACAATTGATCCATATGGACTTGTTCGGACCAATCTCCACATCAAGCCTAGGAGGTAGCAAATACGCCTTCGTCATCGTGGATGACTATAGCAGATACACATGGACTTACTTCTTCAAACAGAAAAGTGAGTGCCTTAGATCTTTTACCAAGTTTTGCAAACTTGTTCAGAATGAGAAAAGGTCTATGATTTCATCAATTAGAAGTGATCATGGTGGTGAATTTCAAAACCATGATTTCCAGGAATTTTGTGAACTCAATGGATACAACCATAATTTCTCTACTCCTAGAAATCCTCAACAAAATGGAGTTGTAGAAAGAAAAAATCGAAATTTACAAGAAATGGCAAGAACCATGTTGAATGAACACAACCTACCCAAATATTTTTGGGCCGAAGCCGTAAATACTGCATGCTACATTTTGAATAGAGTTCTAGTAAGACCTCTACTAACCAAAACTCCCTATGAGTTATGGAACAATAAAAAACCCAATGTTTCATATTTTAAAGTCTTTGGGTGTAAGTGTTTTATCTTAAATGAAAAGGACAACTTAGGAAAATTTGATGCTAAATCCGATGAAGGAATCTTTCTTGGTTATTCTACTGTGTCTAAAGCCTTTCATATCTTCAATAAAAGAACTTTAATTATCGAAGAATCCATTCATGTTGTTTTCAATGAGATTTCCGAAATCACGAAAAATGATCTTGACGAAGATGTTAATTTTGATTCCTTGAATTTAAATGAAACCCCTTCTCCAACTAGCAACTTAGATGCATCCACTCCCGAAATATCCTTACCCAAGGATTGGAAGTATGTAGATGCTCATCCCAAGGAGCTAATCTTAGGAGACACGTCAAAGGGGGTTCAAACACGATCTTCTCTTAAAACTTTTTGTGCAAACGCCGCCTTTCTCTCCCAAATTGAACCCAAATGCGTTGACGAAGCCATGAAAGATGATTCATGGATTATCGCAATGCAAGATGAATTGAATCAATTTGAGAGAAATGAGGTGTGGAAGCTTGTTCCTAGGCCAAATGACCATTTAGTTATTGGTACTAAATGGGTTTTCAGAAACAAGCAAGATGAAAATGGTATCGTGGTTAGAAACAAGGCTAGATTAGTGGCCAAAGGTTTCAACCAAGAAGAAGGTATCGATTACGAAGAAACCTTCGCACCTGTGGCTCGATTGGAAGCCATAAGGATGCTCCTTGCCTACGCTAGTAGTAATAATTTTAAGTTATTTCAAATGGATGTTAAAAGCGCTTTTCTAAATGGCTTTATTTCCGAAGAAGTTTATGTTGAACAACCTCCTGGATTTGAAAATAATAGTCTCCCTAATCATGTGTTTAGATTAACTAAAGCTCTCTATGGTTTAAAACAAGCCCCAAGGGCTTGGTATGAGAGACTTAGTTCTTTTCTTATCAAAAATAACTTTACAAAAGGCAAGGTTGATACTACATTGTTTATCAAGAATTTTGAAAATAATTTTCTCATTGTTCAGATTTATGTTGATGATATCATCTTTGGCTCTACAAATGAATCTCTTTGTGAATCTTATGCTAAAACTATGAGTCTTGAATTCGAAATGAGCTTAATGGGAGAATTAACATTCTTTTTAGGTTTACAAATCAAACAACTAAGCAATGGCATCTTTATTAGTCAAACTAAATATGCCATGAATTTATTAAAAAGGTTTAATATGAATAACTCAAAGGCTAGTAACACTCCTATGAGCACCTCCACTAAGTTAGAAATTGATGAAAGTGGAGAAAGCTTTGATCAAAAAACTTATAGGGGTATGATAGGAAGTTTACTTTACCTCACTGCCACCAGACCAGACATCATGTTCAGTGTAGGACTTTGTGCTAGATTTCAATCAAACCCTAAGATATCTCATCTCAAAGCAGTTAAAAAAATACTTAGATATCTTAATGGAACCACAAATCTAGGATTATGGTACCCAAAATCAGAAAATTTTGAGTTAACAGCTTATGCTGATGCGGACTTCGCTGGCTGTAGACTAGATAGAAAAAGCACATCAGGATCATGTCAATTTTTAGGACATGCCCTTGTTTCCTGGTCATCTAAGAAACACAGCTCGGTTGCTCTATCAACAACCGAAGCTGAATATATTGCAGCAAGTGCATGCTGTGCACAAGTTGTATGGATGAAAAACACTTTAGAAGATTACAAAGTTAATCTTAAAGATATTCCCATTAAATGTGATAACACGAGTGCAATATGCTTAACTAAGAATCCTATACAACACTCAAGAACAAAACATATTGATATTAGACATCACTTTATACGAGATCATGTCACTAATCATGACGTAACCATAGAGTTCATTGATACTAAACATCAATTAGCTGACATTTTTACAAAACCTCTAAGTGAAGAACAATTTGATTTCATTCGAAGAGAATTAGGGATGTTGATGTGTCCGAATAGATAAATTTGTTAAAATTATTTTTCGGACTATATTGAATGATCAAATCACTTGATTGCCATATTTTTATGATTATATATGAAAATCTGTAACAAAATCTTGTCCGAATGCATCTTATTTATTCGAATGCTATAAAACAGATTTTCTCGTACACTTTCATGAAAAATAAGTTTCTGAAATAGATTTGATGAAGTGATTCATGTGTATGTATTCCATTCTGCAAAATCTTTACATAGACAATGAATTATAATAAAAAGAGGAAGAAGTATTTAAAGCAATCTATGTAAAATTCCTCTATAAGCTTGCTATTATTATTTTCCGGTATCATAATTACTATATTTTTTGTTCATGACAAAGGGGGAGATATATGAATTGATAAACACTGCCATGATTAGAAATACTATGAGTGATGCAATAAACACACTGCTATAATTATGCCATCCTTGCATCACTAAGAGATATATGAACATGTGCTAAAGTTTGCATTATGTTTGCATTATGCCCTGAGTTGATATCTTATCATGTGAAGAAAATGCAAAACTTGCTAGAATATTTCAAATGTGTGCATCATGTAATAGTGCTTCACAGCTTTAAATGATAATGTTCAAACTACATGATGAATAGTTACAAACACAATCATACAAGCTTGATGATGTATGTCAAGCCTTGACATCATCTTTGAAGAGATACATCATGATGAGTATCATGATGGGAGTATTGATAAGTTTAACTGATCTAACTTATCAATACGTCACTTGAATTCTTAGGTATTGAATTCAAGGTTGACTTATCTCAACTATGGCATATAGACAGGGGGAGTTAAGGATAACTCCATTATCAATTGATTGTCATCATCAAAAAGGGGGAGATTTTTGAATCTCGGATTTTGATGATGAAGTCAATTGTCATTTGTTGTCTAATCTATGTGTTGAGATAAGTGTGCATGATTAACTACGATGAAAGTTAGACAAGCAGTAGGAGTTGCGCCGGAGTCAAGTTCATGATCACGTTGGGAGTTCGAGAGTTCGACGGAAGTTTGGACGGTCGTCGGAGGTTCTGCGAGAACAGATCCGAGAAGTCTAGAAGCTTGCCAAGCGAAGCTTGTCAGAACTCGCCAAGTGGATCGTCGCAAGTCCAGGAGTTTGCCGGAAGTCCGCAGGAGCATCACCGAGGGTTCATCGGATGATCGACGGAAGTTCGCCGGAAGAAGCGATTGACGCACCGAAGCAAAGCTGCAGAAATTGTCTTAGATCTAATCGTAGTTAGCACGTTGATTAAGTTGGAAAATGGGAGGTGATCCCATTGGCTTAATCTTGGGGCAATTGGGCCCCTAAAAGATTGAAATTGGGCCGAATAGAGCTAACCATTCGGACCCTGATTGCACCAGGAGGTGCAACCGCCTAGGCCAGGAGGTGGCACCGCCTGGGCTAAGCCTCCCAGCGAGACTGGGCGGTGCAACCTCCCCAGCCAGGAGGTGGCACCGCCTGAGCTCAGTCTTCGAGCTAGACTGGGCGGTGCAACCTCCCTGACAGAGAGGTGGCACCGCCTGAGCTCAGTCTTCGAGCAAGACTGGGCGGTGCAACCTCCCTGACAGAGAGGTGGCACCGCCTGAGCTCGATCTTCGAGCTCTGGTAGAGAGGTGCAACCGCCTCAGTCAAGAGGTGGCATCGCCTGGGCTCAGTCTTCGAGCTCTACTAGGCGGTGCAACCTCTCCAGTCAGGAGGTGCAACCGCCTGATCCCGGAATTCCGGGATTTGATCGTTTTGAGCTCCAAATTTGAATTGGGTTGGGGCCTATAAATGCCCCACCCATTCAGCACTGAAAAGATATAGACCTACACCGAATTCTTGATCTTTTCTATGATTCTAAGAGCTCAAATTTGTGTAAAGTCCTAAAGTTCTCCTCTTTCTGTTCTTCAAGTTTTGAGTTGTAAAGAGAGGAGAGAAAGGTCCTGTAAGGGTTGTCTCCTGAGCCCATCAAAAGGAGTGAATCTGTAAAAGGGCAGTTGGCCTTCGCCTATTGAAGGAAGGCCTCTAGTTGACGTCGGTGACCTCGTCGGTGGAGGAAGCCAAAAGTGGAGTAGGTCAAGACTGACCGAACCACTCTAAATCTCTGGTTTGCGTTTACTTTGAGCACTTTATCATTACTGCAAACCTCCTACATAGCTACTGCTCTCTGCGCCTTTACGAACAAGTTTCTAAGTGCTGATCTTTCCGAATCTGCATTCAGACGTAAATCGGTGCTTTCATACATTACAGTTTACGATTACGTTTTGTAACTGCAAACTGTCTTCTGCGCTTTTACGAATGAGTCTCTTTGTAGTTTACATTTACGTTTTGATTCTATTTATAACTGCAAACTGTCTTCTGCAATTTTACAAACGAGTTTCAACATTTAGACGTAAATCGACTTTCCTCGCACAAACATCAGATTTCAGTTTACGTTTACGTCTTGATTTCAATTGCATACTACCTTCTGCGAGTCTACAAACGAGTTTCAAAGTTCAGACGTAAATCTGCGTTTAGACGTAAATCTGCGTTTAGACGTAAATCTGCTTTTTGCAGATTACTTTTTGAGCTGAACAATAGCAGCACACTATCTTTATATTTCTGCTTAAACTGCGCTTAGACGCAAACTGTGTTTAGACGCAAACTGTGTTTAGACGCAAACTGCGCTTAGACGCAAACTGCGCTTAGACGCAATCTGAGCTTAGACGTAATCTGCATTTAGACGCAAACTGCGTTTAGACGCAAACTGTGTTTAGACGTAAACTGCACTTAATCATAAGTAATCTTAGAATCGGCTTTTGCATCAAAATAGTTTTTATCGAACGAACGCAGCTTTCGTTTTTAATCGCTAAAAGATTTCCGCTGCACTAATTCACCCCCCCCCTCTTAGTGCTCTCGATCCTAACAGCTCGGTGTTGGACTCCTCTTCTTCGGACGCGCTTGAATCATCCCACGTTGCCTTGAGCGCCTTCTTCTTTGATGTTCTCTTTTTGGCTTGAGGACAATCGTGTTAGGATCGGAGCGGCACTAAGAGGGGGGGGGTGAATTAGTGCAACGGTGAAGTGCGATAAACTTTTCACGATTTAAACACTTTTTGGAAACTTCGTATGATAAAAGCAACATTTTCGTTTAAAACTGTTTCGATTGCGTTTTAACTTGAAGAGATAAGTAAGACGGAGACAAAGCAGTATAGCATTAAAGTGCAAATGGTTTGCAGTAATATAAATGACAATAAGTAAATGCAAACCAGAGATTACACCGATTTTACAGTGGTTCGGTCAAATGACCTACATCCACTTGCGAGGCCCCTCTTCGATGAGGCTCCCACCTTCCACTAGCAAATCTCTTGAAAGGGAAGGGTAAATACCCCTCTTACAACTTTTACAAGCGGTTCACTCTCTTACAGATTTTCAGCAAGAAAGAAGGAGGTGAACACTAGCAAATTGAAAACTAGAAAGGCAAAGACTCTTCTAAGACTTTTCTCTCAATCACTTGCTGCTCAAAAAGTTGTAATCTCAGCTAAGATTTGAGGGGTATTTATAGGCCTCAAGAGGATTCAAATTTGGGCTCCAAATTTGAATTCTCGTTGGGTTCCCGATGCTGGCGGTGCCACCGCCTGTCAGTGTCAGACACTGACAGTGCTGGGCGGTACCACCGCCCAGCTCTCGGGCACTGGGCGGTGCCACCGCCCAGCTCTCGGGTGCTGGGCGGTGCAACTGCCCAGTCTGGCGGTGCCACCGCCAGACTCTTCGGTTGACTGTTTGGGCTTCAAATTTAGCCCAAACCAAGTCTAATTTTGGGCCCAGTTGGCCCCTAACCAGGATATAGGATTATCTCTTAATCCTAACCCTAATTATAAGTGAACTACATAACAAAACACATCCTAAGCAAGCTTTCAATCGCGAACGTCGAGTCTTGTTTCGGCGAGCTTTCCGACGAACTTCTTCCGACGGACTCCCAGCAAGCTCCCGAACTTGTGATGACTTTAACGAGTAGCCGAGCCTTCTCGGTGATCTCCGTGAACCTCCGACGATCTCTTCGGCGAACTTCCGAAAATTCCGACAGGTTCCCGATTTCTTCTCGATTGGTTCCGGCAACATCTCCTACGATTCTTCGATCATTGTTAAGGACATGATCGCGTATGAAATGATGCCTAACGTCGATGTGCTTAGTTCTAGAGTGTTAAATTGGATTTTTAGAAAGACATATGGCACTAGTATTATCACATTTTATGGGAATATTTTTAAAGTGAATTCCATAGTCTTCTAATGTATTTTTCATCCAAACAACTTGTGCACAGCATGCACTTGCAGCAATATATTCGGCTTCCGCCGTAGATAGTGCAACTGAATTTTGTTTCTTGGAAGTCCAAGAAACAAGTGCATGTCCTAAAAATTGGCATGTTCCAGATGTACTTTTTCTATCTATCCTGCATCCGCCAAAATCGGCATCTGCATAAGCTATTAAATCAAATTTTTCAGATTTTGGATACCATAGTCCTAGATTTGGAGTTCCTTTAAGATACCTAAATATTCTTTTAACACTTTTAAGATGAAATAATTTAGGATTTGATTGAAACCTAGCGCAAAGTCCTACACTAAACATAATATCCGGTCTAGTCGCGGTGAGGTAGAGTAGACTACCTATCATTCCCCTATATGGGTGTTTATTGATCGAAATTTTCACTATTTTCATCCATATCTAACTTAGTCGCAGTACTCATAGGGGTGTTTATTGCTTTTGAATTATCCATGTTAAATCGTTTTAACAATTCTAATGTATATTTAGATTGGTTAAGAAATATACCATCACTAAGTTGTTTGATTTGTAATCCCAAAAAGAAAGTTAATTCACCCATTAAACTTATTTCAAATTCATGACTCATACATTTGGCAAATGATTCACATAGTGATTCATCCGAAGAGCCAAAAATAATATCGTCAACATAAATTTGCACAATAAGAAAATTATTTTTAAAATATTTAATAAACAATGTAGTATCAACCTTGCCTTTAGTAAAATTATTTAAAATAAGAAAGGAACTAAGCCTTTCATACCAAGCTCTAGGAGCTTGTTTCAAGCCATAGAGGGCCTTAGTCAATTTGAATACATGGTTAGGAAGAAAAGAATTTTCAAATCTGGGAGGTTGTTCAACATATACTTCTTCGGAAATAAAACCATTCAAGAAAACACTTTTGACATCCATTTGAAATAGTTTAAAATTATTACTACTAGCATAGGCAAGGAGCATCCTTATGGCTTCTAATCGAGCCACGGGAGCGAAGGTTTCTTCGTAATCGATACCTTCTTCTTGGTTGAAACATTTGGCCACTAATCTAGCCTTGTTTCTAACCACGATACCATTTTCGTCTTGCTTGTTTCTAAAGACCCATTTAGTACCAATGACTAAATGGTCACTAGGTCTAGGAACAAGCTTCCATACCTTATTCCTCTCAAGTTGATTCAATTCCTCTTGCATTGCAATAACCCAAAAATCATCTTTTATGGCCTCGTCAATGCATTTAGGTTCAATTTGAGAAAGGAAGGCGGCATTAGCACAAAAATTCTTGAAAGAGTAACGTGTTTGAACCCCTTTTGATGTATCTCTTATAATTAGCTCATTTGGATGAGCATCTATATACTTCCATTCCTTGGGTAAGGAAATTTCGGAAGAAGGTGCATCCAAGTTGCTATTTTGAGGAGGAGGTTCATTTAAATTCAAATTATCAAAACCAAGATCATCATCAAAATTATTTTTCTTTAAATTAGAAATTTCATTAAAAACTACATGAATAGACTCTTCTATTACTAACGTTCTTTTGTTAAAAACCCGAAAAGCCTTAGAAACGTTAGAGTAACCAAGAAAGATGCCTTCATCGGATTTAGCATCAAATTTTCCTAAGACATCCCTTTCATTCAAAATAAAGCATTTACAACCGAAAACTTTAAAATAGGAAATATTTGGTTTTTTGTTATTCCACAATTCATAGGGAGTTTTTGATAAGGATGGTCTTATTAGGACTCTATTCATGATGTAGCAAGCCGTATTTACGGCTTCGGCCCAAAAATACTTAGGTAAACTATGTTCATTTAACATAGTTCTTGCCATTTCTTGTAGGTTTCTATTTTTTCTTTCAACTACTCCATTTTGTTGGGGATTCCTCGGAGTGGAGAAGTTGTGATTGTATCCATTAATTTCACAAAAATTTTGAAAGTCACGGTTTTGAAATTCGCCACCGTGATCACTCCGAATTGATGAAATCATGAAACCTTTTTCGTTATGAGTGAGTTTATAAAATTTAGAGAAGCACTTGAAGCAATCACTTTTGTGGACTAAGAAATAGGTCCAAGTGTACCTAGTATAGTCATCCACAATTACAAACGCATATTTGCTTCCTCCTAGACTTGTTGTGTCAATTGGTCCGAATAAGTCCAAATGGATCAATTGTAGTGGTCTAGTGGTGCTAATTTGATTTTTTGGTTTGAAACTAGTTTTTATTTGTTTACCTAGTTGACATGCATCACATACTTTGTCCTTAGTAAACTTCATATTTGGAATCCCTCGTACTAATTCTCTAGATGAGATCTTAGATATTAGTTTCATGCTTGCATGGCCTAATCTCCTATGCCAAAGCCAAGCATCATCATTTAGAGCGGAGAAGCACATTTCATTACTTAGTTCATCAAGGTTGATGGTGTAGACATTATTTTGTTTTAATGCAATCATAGTCAAGTTATTGTTTGATTTTTCGATAATACACATATTTGATTCGAATCTAACGATATAACCTTTATCGCATAGTTGACTAATACTCAAGAGATTATGTTTCAATCCATCAACTAGTAAAACATCATCAATGGAAAAACTAAATTTATTACCAATAGTTCCCTTGCCAATGATTTTGCCTTTGTTGTTGTCTCCGAAGGTGACGTACCCTTCTTCTTTGCTAGTGAGCATAGAGAAATTAGATGGATCTCAAGTCATATGTCTTGAGCATCCACTATCGAGATACCATCTCTTGCTCCTAGCTTGTGGGTTTGTATACAAAAGAGGATGACTTTTAGGTACCCATTTGATTTTGGGTGTCTCAAAAATTGATCCACTAACTTTGTTATTTATTATTGAATCCTTTATA
The DNA here is from genome assembly GCF_036884655.1 of Musa acuminata AAA Group. Classification (NCBI taxonomy): domain Eukaryota; kingdom Viridiplantae; phylum Streptophyta; class Magnoliopsida; order Zingiberales; family Musaceae; genus Musa; species Musa acuminata. Next base: position 32,211,905 of record NC_088356.1, on the reverse strand, counting down.
GTTTCTTTAGGAACCCATATTAATTTTTGTGAACTAATTTTCCTAAATGGACATTTGTAGGTAATATGTCCGGATTTGCAACAGAAGTTGCATTTCATATAAGAGGAAACATGTAATGTATGTCCTTTTATGAAAGTGGTAGGATTTTGATGTAATCCTTTTACAAATCCAATTCCATTTCTATTTGCGACGTGACCCTTGTGTGCAAGGATCATATCTAATCCTTTCCTACCAACCTTAAACTTGTTTAAGGTTTCTTTAAGAAGCAAATTTTCATTTTTTATTGCTTCTAAATGCTCACACTTAGAGCATGGAGAAGTTTGAAGACTATCAAACTTATCTTGTAGCAAAGCATGCTCTTTCTTTAAGATACTTAACTTCTTGCTAATAGTTCTACATTCATCAAATAATTCATGAAAAGCGATAGAGAGTTCTTCAAAAGATAAATCTTCATTAAATAAATCACATACCACTTCTCCTAAAGCCATTAGCGCGTAATGAGCAACTTGCTCGGTGTTGGACTCCTCTTCTTCGGACGCGCTTGAATCATCCCACGTTGCCTTAAGCGCCTTCTTCTTTGATGTTCTCTTTTTGGCTTGAGGATAATCGTTCTTGTAGTGTCCCGATTTTTTGCATTCATAGCAAATCACTTGGTCCTTCTTTTGTTCAAATTTATTTTTTGTATTATTTTTAAATTTGTTTTTTCTTAAATTTTTTTTAAATTTTTAAGTCAAAAGTGCAATGTCATTGTCACTGTTCTCATCACTTGATGTTCCTTTCAAGTGGTCTTCTTGTGATTTGAGTGCCATATCCTTCCTGTTCTTTGGAAGGGGGTTCTCGAGCTCGTCATGAGCTTGACATGTCATTTCGTAGGTCATTAGAGACCCAATGAGTTCTTCAAGAGGGAATGCTTTAAGGTCTTTGGCCTCTTGAATGGCCGTAACTTTTGGATCCCAACTTTTAGGGAGGGATCTTAAGATTTTAGTTACTAGTTCAAAGTTAGTAAAATCTTTACCAAGAGCTTTGAGTCCATTGATGACATCCGTAAACCGGGTGTACATGTCTCCGATGGACTCACTTAGTTTCATTCGGAAAAGTTCGTAAGAGTGCACAAGGATGTTGATTTTGGACTCTTTCACTCGGCTAGTGCCTTCATGAGTGACCTCAAGAGTTCTCCAAATATCAAAAGCCGAATCACAAATTGAAACACGATTAAATTCATTTTTGTCTAGTGCACAAAACAAGGCATTCATAGCCTTTGCATTTAAAGCAAAAACCTTCTTCTCCGATTCATTCCATTCGCTCATCGGAAGAGAAGATTTTTGAAATCCGTTTTCAACAATAGTCCAAAGCTCGAAATCCATAGAAATGAGGAAGATCCTCATCCGAGTCTTCCAATAAGTATAATCCGACCCATTAAACAAGGGTGGATGTGTGATAGAATGACCCTCATGCATGCCGGAGTAAGCCATCTCTCTTGGGTATTAAACCAAATATGAGAGTGAGCCTTGCTCTGATACTAATTGTTAGGATCGGAGCGGCACTAAGAGGGGGGGGGGGGGGTGAATTAGTGCAGCGGTGAAGTGCGATAAACTTTTCATGATTTAAACACTTTTCGGAAACTTCGTACGATAAAAGCAACGTTTTCGTTTAAAACCGTTTCGATTGTGTTTTAACTTGAAGAGATAAGTAAGACGGAGACAAAGCAGTATAGCATTAAAGTGCAAATGGTTTGCAGTAATATAAATGATAATAAGTAAATGCAAACCAGAGATTACGCCGATTTTACAGTGGTTCGGTCAAATGACCTACATCCACTTGCGAGGCCCCTCTTCGATGAGGCTCCCACCTTCCACTAGCAAATCTCTTGAAAGGGAAGGGTAAATACCCCTCTTACAACTTTTACAAGCGGTTCACTCTCTTACAGATTTTCAGCAAGAAAGAAGGAGGTGAACACTAGCAAATTGAAAACAATAAAGGCAAAGACTCTTCTAAGACTTTTCTCTCAAATCGTTCTTGTAGTGTCCCAGTTTTTTGCACTCATAGCAAATCACTTGGTCCTTCTTGTGTTCAAATTTATTTTTTATATTATTTTTAAATTTGTTCTTTCTTAAATATTTTTAAAATTTTTGAGTCAAAAGTGCATTGTCATTGTCACTGTCCTCTTCACTTGATGTTCCTTTCAAGTGGTCTTCTTGGATTGTGAGTGCCATATCCTTCCTGTTCGTTGGAAGGGGGTTCTCGAGCTCGTCATGAGCTTGACATGTCATTTCGCAGGTCATTAGAGACCCAATAAGTTCTTCAAGAGGGAATGTTTTAAGGTCTTTAGCCTCTTGAATTGCCGTAACTTTTGGATCCCAACTTTTAGGGAGGGATCTTAAGATTTTAGTTACTAGTTCAAAGTTAGTAAAATCTTTACCAAGAGCTTTAAGTCCATTGATGACATCCGTAAACCGGGTGTACATGTCTCCGATGGACTCACTTGGTTTCATTCGGAAAAGTTCATAAGAGTGCACAAGGATGTTGATTTTGGACTCTTTTACTCGGCTAGTGCCTTCATGAGTGACCTCAAGAGTTCTCCAAATATCAAAAGCCGAATCACAAATTGAAACACGATTAAATTCATTTTTGTCTAGTGCACAAAACAAGGCATTCATAGCCTTTACGTTTAAAGCAAAAACCTTCTTCTCCGATTCATTCCATTCGCTCATCGGAAGAGAAGATTTTTGAAATCCGTTTTCAACAATAGTCCAAAGCTGAAATCTATGGAAATGAGGAAGATCCTCATACGAGTCTTCCAATAAGTATAATCCGACCCATTAAACAAGGGTGGACATGTGATAGAATGACCCTCATGTATGCCAAAGTAAGCCATCTCTCTTGGGTATCAAACCAAATATAAGAGTGAGCCTAGCTCTGATACCAATTGTTAGGATCGGAGCGGCACTAAGAGGGGGGGGGGGGGTGAATTAGTGCAGCGGATTAAAACGTTGGTTTCGACAAATCTTTCATACGATAAAAATTGGAATCGGAAGTGCTTAACTTGAAAGCGTATTCGCAAAGTTGTGCAGCAAAGGTAATGAGGAAATAAAGCAAGTAAGAAGGTTTGCAGTAATGTAAATAGCAGTAATGAAATGCAAACCAGAGATTGTGCCGATTTTAAAGTGGTTCGGTCAAATGACCTACATCCACTTGCGAGGCCCCTCTTCGATGAGGCTCCCACCTTCCACTAGCAAATCTCTTGAAAGGGAAGGGTAAATACCCCTCTTACAACTTTTTACAAGCGGTTCACTCTCTTACAGATTTTCAGCAAGAAAGAAGGAGGTGAACTCTAGCAAATTGAAAACAAGACTAGCTAAGACTTTTCTAAGGCCTTTCTCTCAAACAATTGCTTCTCAAAAAGTTGTAATCTCAGCTGATATTTGAGAGGTATTTATAGGCCTAAAGAGGATTCAAATTTGGGCTCCAAAATTTGAATTCTCTTTGGTTCCCGATGCTGGCGGTGCCACCGCCTGTCAGTGTCTGACACTGACAGTGCTGGGTGGTGCCACCGCCCAGCTCTCGGGTGTTGGGCGGTGCCACCGCCAGACCCTTCGGTTCACTGGTTGGGCTTCAAATTTAGCCCAAACCAAATCTAATTTTGGCCCAGTTGGCCCCTAACTAGGATATAGGATTATCTCTTAATCCTAATCCTAATTACAAGTGAACTACATAAGTAAAAACATCCTAAGAAAGTTTTCAACCGCGAACGTCAAGTCTTGTTCCGGCGAGCTTTCCGACGAACTTCTTCCGACGGACTCCTAGCAAGCTCCCGATCTTGTGATGACTTTAACGAGTAGCCGAGCCTTCTCGGTGATCTTCATGAACCTCCGACGATCTCTTCGGAGAACTTCCGAAAATTCCGACAGGTTCCCGATTTCTTCTCGGTTGGTTCCTGCAACATCTCCGACGATTCTTCGGACTCTTAAACGTCCATCGAACTTGACTCCGGTATTCTTGCTTTGTGTTTTCTGGTTATCGTAGTTAATCCTACATACTTAACTCAATAATATGGATTAGATCAATTAACCCATCAATTGATTTTATCATCAAAATCCGTGATTCAACAATTAGAACATGCAAGCTAGCAAATTTTTGAGATGTTCATGCATCATAAGTATTGCTTATCTTAAGATTTGCAAGATAGCACTTTTGCTTCCTATCAAGTTTTGCCTCTTGAGATGGGCAATATAGAACTTTTGCTTGAGATTGCAAGCTAGCAAGATAGCAATGCATCATTTTAGAATATCAAGTTAGCAAATTTTATCTCCCCTTTTGTCATTATCAAAAAGAGGGGAATAATAAAACAATGGTGCAATTCATTTCTCTTTATATCAATTTTTAAACTATGACAAAGATAAAGTGTCATTCTTATTGCAATATGTCATAATTGAGATAAATCTTGAATTTAAATTGAATTCAAGTCAAAACAATTTTAATCATGATTCTTATTATATGCAATGCATCATATACATCATCATAATAAAATCATACGTATTGTATGCATCATTTCAAATCATAAATATTTCTCATCATGACAAAGATAAATTTAAAACAAATGTGATGAGGTATATAATTTATGAATACATAAGAATTGTACATATAAAATTCAAGTCATAAACATTAAAAAGTCTAGAGAAATATCATTGGTTTATTTGGATAAATATTTCCTTAGTAAATACCAAGAGGAATCGTAGGAGAACAATTAATGAAAAATCTTGATTCATATAAAGAGAATCTCATCTTATCACGATTTGATAAATATTTTCTTAAAAGATTAAATCATACGTGCATCAAGAAAGATGTTTCATGTTGAATATATCACAAGTCGTAAATACGATGAATGATATAGTTGGATATATCATCTCATTAGTCATATGAAAATAGATCCAAAATCATCATCAAAACCATTTTTCAGAAAATTCAATGAAGGCAACGTAGATAGATTCACATGAGAACTTGATTCATGCATAATGTCTCAATTAAAAAAAAAATAGTTATAATTCCAAAAAAATCATGATTCATCTACAAAATTTTCCTCTATAGTAAATGACAAGAAAAAGCATAGGAGATCAAATATAAGATCTTGATTCACAAAAAAATCTCAAGTATCAAATATCAAGAAATCAAGATCATGAATTGGATTATTTTCCTCTTTAGTAAATGGCAAAGAGATCAAATAAGAGATCTTGATTCATAAAAAAAATTTCATGTTATAAGTCTCGAGAAATTATGATTTCAATAAAACTTATTCAAATTCAAATCATTTTCATAGTAAAAAAAGATTCACAAAAGTATAATATACATGGATTTATTAATCTTTTATCAAAAAATCAATAAGATAGAGATATTTCATTTTAAGTTGTTTGTTTCATACAAATATGCCTTTGTCTTTTTATGCCAAATAAAAATATGCATCAACATTTAGGATCAAAAAATAAATTTCATCATAAAAACCATCAAGACCAAAAAGGTATAACACATTAAATATAAGGCTTCTTCAAACAAGAGATTTGATTCATCATTTTAATTTCAATGATAATATATTTTCCTTTTTATGTGTTTCTTATAAGTATGCTCAAGTTATTTTCGTATGAAAACCATCCATCATGTTTAAAATAGAAAAGCAATACAAAATCATCATGCATAATTAAATTATTAAATTATCAAACATGATTTCATTAAACATAAAGCATTTAATTTTAACATTTTGTTCCTTTATAATAAAATATGCAATTATCATTATATATATATATATATATATATATATATATATATAATCATGAAAAACATTAAGTAATTTCATGGTAAGGAAAAGGATATTCGATTGAGTCGCTTACCTTGTTGACAAAAGCCGTCAAAGCATAGTTCACCACTTTACCCTTGTTGATTTGCTCCTCATCTTCGGATGTACACGATTCATCCCATGTCGCCTTAAACACTTTTTTTTTCTTTGATAGCTTCTTCTTTTTAAGTTCATTTTTAGATTCTTGTTTATTGAATTTTTTGAATTGACTTATGAGAAGTTCAAGGTCATAATCATCATCACTTGAGTTATCACTCAAGTGGTATTCTATTGTTCGAAGTGTCAAATCCTTCCTGTTCTTTGGAAGGTTATTCTCAAGCTCTTCATGAGCGTTGCAAGTTATCTCATAGGTCATTAATGACCCGATAAGTTCTTCGAGAGGAAAATTATTCAAATCTTTGGTCTCTTGAATGACCATTATGTTAGGACTCTAGCTTGGAGAGTCCTAATTGAGAGGAACATTCATGTAAAACCTACCTAAGTTGACCCCTATTAAAGAGGTAACGAGGCTGGCTAGGGTTAGGAGGTTGTTTCTTAAAGAAGAATTAGGAGTTGTAAAGGTATAGGAGTCTTGAGTAGGAGTCCTATTAGGAGTTGGTTAGAAGTAGGAGTCTTGAGTAGAAGTCCTATTAGGAGTTAAGGTTTAGAAGCCCTATAAATAGCTATGTATTTCTCCTCTTTTCATAAGCAATAGATGAATCTTTTCTGTAGCCTTTGAGCAGCAACTTGGAGGGAGGAACCCCTATAGAGTTCCAAGGAGGCCGATCCTCTAAAGAGATCAACTCCAAGTTTAGAATCTACAAGGGTTCTAACACCTGGTATCAGAGTAGCATTCTTGGCATCTCGCTACCCTTTTATAGCCATCCATTAACCCTCCATAGCCGCCTAAAGCAATTCCCACAATTGTTTAAAAGATCGTCGCCAAATTCCGCCGTCATCTCCACCACCGCGGATCATCCTTTAATCTCCCCATGAATTGCAACAGGTTCTAGTTTCCTACCTTACTGCTGCTACAATTTAGTTATCCTTATTCAAAAATTCAAAAAAAAAATTATTCCAAAATTGCTGCATAAATTTTTCGTCACAAAGTTTTCATCTCTACGATGAAAGATACATTGTAAAATTTCAACCGCATAGCATAGATTTTTTGATCTTGTCACTATATTTTTTCTATCCAAATCTCTACAAAATTTTTATGACAATTTTGAAACCTCCTAACAGCAGATTTTCCTTCAGTTTTGTCAAAAAATTCTCAATATAAACCATTGATATTTTACGTCTAATCTGCTATACTTGAAAATCTGCACTGTAAAATTTTAATCGCATAGCACTGTTTGTTTGATCTTGATACTATGTTGTTTCTATCCAAATCTCTACGAATTTTGTATGATAGCTTTGACACTTCCTAACAGTGGATTTTCCTTTAGTTTTGTAAAAAAATTCTCAATATAAACCACTTATCTTTTATGTCCAATCTGCTATACTTAAAAATCTGTGCGATAGAAAATTTCAGTCGCATATTGTTGCCTTAACCCATCTATTTGCAATCTTTTTTGAATAAAATTTCTTATACACTTTATAGATCATCTTGGCTTCCATCTAAGATTGATCTATTGAGGAATTCATCTCTAAAAATGATTTTGTGTTGCTACAAATTTTCATCATAGATCGCTGAAATTTTTCGATGAGAATTTTGCTATCGCAAATTGCACCAATTTCCTTGCTGTTATACTACCGAAATCTTCTTGATTAAATTAGACATCCTTGCTGTCATGTAAACTGTGATTTTTCTATCAATTCCCTCCTCAATTCTCTCAAGTTTTTGGTGGAAATTTCGTCGAGAAACCGTTATTTCTTCGACGATAATTTTGCTCTTACAAGACAGCACATACTTGCTACAACTTCCACTGATTTCTATCAAACCTTTGCTATCATCTACCACAGATCTAAAACTTTCATCCATAGCCCTAAAACACCACCAAACCACGCCCTCATACTGCGCCCAAAATAACCACAAAACAAGCCTAAACCGCAGCCTACATCCACCAATCCACCAACCCTGTCGACCATCACCTCTCTCAACATATACATGTCTTTAACCCGACAACAAAAGAGAGATCTTAACATCACAGATTTGGCAGCCTATACTATGGCATTTGAGGAGCTAATCAATGCTAAATTCGAAACATTCGAGGCGTAAATGGAGGATAAGATTCGGATGCTCTTTACCGAACTCAGATTGGGCCAACCACTAAGCTCGAAGAAATCACATTAAGGAGAGAGCTTTGCCCAATTGCACCAAGCCCAAAGATATGATTTCCAAAAGAGGGAAAGCTCTATTACTGACCCCAACTATCCATGTATGAGAGTGGACTTGTTAGAACCCTTGCAGATTCTAAACTTGGGGTTGATCTCTTTACGGGATCGGCCTCCTTGGAACTCTATAGGGGTTCCTCCCTCCAAGTCGCTGCTCAAAGGCTGCAGAAAAGATTCATCTACTCCTTATCAAAAGAGGAGGAATACATAGCTATTTATGGGATTTCTAAACCCTAACTCCTAATAGGACTCCTACTCAAGACTCCTACTTCTAACCAACTCCTAATAGGACTTCTACTCAAGACTCCTATTCCTTTACAACTCCTAATTTATCTCTAAGAAACAACCTCCTAACCCTAGCCGACCTCTTCACCTCTTTAATAGGGGTCGGGTCGGCTTAGGTAAGTTTTACATGAATGTCCCTCTCAATTAGGACTCTCCTAGCTAGAGTCCTAACAGATCCGCCCTCTTCAAATCAGCCTTGTCCTCGAGGCTGACGATTCATGAATTTTGAGAATTTGATCTTCAAGTCATCATAGTTCTCCTAAGTGGCATCTTCTGTTGATAGGTTCACCCACTATATTAGCACTTTAGTAATGGGTCGTCGTCATCGAGTCACGATCCGTCGATCAATAATGGCACTTGGCTGGGTCTGGAGTTCTCCTTGGATAGTCATATTTGGTGGGTGGCTTTGGGCTGTCTCCAAGCACCTATTTACAACTTTTGCCTGGCCGTTGATATGTGGGTGATATGCCAAACTCCTTTTCAATTTAGTACCCTACATATGGAATAACTTTGTCCAAAATCTGCTCGTGAAGATGCAAGTAGAATTTATCATAAGCACAATGCGTCCCTTATAGTGTAATTCTTTTGAGTCTCAATTGTAGTGAGCCACGAAGCTTGGTGCTTCCTCCAATTTTTTTATAATCTTACTAGTCTCTGAATCCTCCTACCATTTCATCTTAATATCCTTAAGGAAGTCACTGGTCGGAAGTGAAATGGCCGAAACTTCAACTTGCTCGGGTAGCTGCGAAAGCGCATCTGCAAGAACATTCCCTTTCTCCTTTTTGTAAGTTATTTCATAATCAAATCCAAGAAGTTTTGTTACCCATTTTTGCTGCTCAGGAGATGATATCTTTCGCTCCAAAAAGTACTTGAGGCTTTTATGGTCGATTTTAATTTGAAATCGTCGATCAATCAAGTAGGGTCTCCACCTTGTTGCTGCGCGCACAATGGCGAGCATTTCCTTATCATATGTTGACTTATTTTGATGGGAGGGAGATAATGCCTTACTAGTGTATGCGAGTGGTCGACCATCTTGCATGAGAATGGCTCCAATTCCAACTCCAGATGCATCGGCATCAATAATGAAAGGTTGGTTGAAATCTGGTAGTGTTAGCACCGGCGATGTCGTCATAGCTGCCTTAAGTTTGTCAAAGGCAGCGGAGGCTCTATCTAAACATTGGAAGACATCTTTTTCCAGTAAGAAAGTAAGTGGTGCATTGATCTTTCCATCGTTTTTCATGAACTTACGGTAGTAGCCTATTAAACCCAAAAAACCATGTAGCAATTTTATATTCCTCGGGGTAGGCCAGTTTTGCATTGCTTCAATTTTGAAGGGGTCCACCATCACATCTTCCTCTGATATGATATACCCAAGATATTCCACCTTCTGTTAAAGAAAGCAAAAATTCATAGTGGTTGTAATGTGTTCAAAAGGTGGTTTTCGGTATGTCTTCTTCGCACACTCATATTTGATGATACCCGGATCAAAGGTCCAACTTTGCGAAGATTTGTGCTCCCGTTCATCTAGCAATTCATCTGCTATTGGAATAAGGTATTTGTCCTTGATGGTTATGCCATTGAGAGCTCGGTAATCAATGCATATTCGCCATGTTCCGTCCTTCTTGCGTACAAGTAGCACCGGTGAAGAGTAGAGGTTACAACTTGGCCGAATAACTCCTGTTTCGAGCATCTCTTTTATAATCCTTTCTATTTCATCCTTCTAGAGATGTAGATATTGATATGATCGAGTATTTGCTGGAGGTTTGCCTGAAAGAATCGTCATATAATGATCATGCCGACGGGTAAGAGGTAGGTTGTACGGTTCGTCAAATATATCTGAAAATTCAGCAAGCAAAGGAAGTAGGTTTGGATCTTCAAATTCTATTGGATCTCCCTTAGTTTTGCTGCTCAAGTTGTTCCAAAAATCTGCTGCATGCTTTATGCAAAACCTTATCCATTTGTTGTGTGCAAATCGTCGTTACGTCGCTCCCACGTTTCTCGTTCAGTATCACCTGTTTCTCCTTACTGTCAAATTTCATAATTAGTTGCATAAAATTCTAAGAAATATCACCTAATGTTGTCAACCATTTAATTATGAGCATGGCCTCTTGATCATCAAGAGGGAGAAGGAAGAAATATGCAATTATCTCTTGGTAAGGCCTCATGATCAGCAATAGTTTCACTTGCGGGTGCCTATGATCATACTTCAAAATCCATCCATCGGCAACCTTAACGTCAAACCTGTTGCAATTCTCGATAGGTAAGGCCATCTGGATAGTAACCTTACTGTTTAGAAAGTTATTAGTACTGCCCGTGTCGATGGGAACAGTGATCGGTTGTTGTTTGAGAAGGCCTCCAACTTTCATCGTTTGCGGGTTTGAGTAGCCAGCTAGTGTATGTACCGTAACTTCGGTCGGTTATGGCTCTTCTTCTGCATCTTCTTCTTCATGTTCAAGGCTCTCTTTTGGATATTCAATGACCTCTTTTTCTATTAGTTCAATTATAAGAAGTCTCCCTTTACTACAGCGATGCTCACGGCTCCACGGCTTATCACAATGCCAACATAACCCCTTGGCATATCGCTCTCGAAGCTCTTCTTTTGTTAACCTCTTTGGTGTAGGGACTTGGTCGACAATAGGGGGGGCTGAGGGCTTCAATATTACTGGTTGAGGAGCGACCCTAGTCCTCTGAGCTTCATGGTTCAATTGCTCTTCTTGATGTCGTGCGAAAGAGATGGCTGCCATATGCGTATATGGTTGTCGCGCTTTAACTTCTCCTCGGATCTCCGGCTTCAAGCCCTCGATGAAGGTCCTCAATAGCTATTTTTGAGACCAATCATGAGTTTGATTAGATAACCTTTCAAACCTGGTTTGGTACTCCTGAATGGTAGAGGTTTGTCGGATCTTTGCTAGTTGTCCGTCAATATTCTCGTAATCGGTTGGTTTGAAGCGGATCACCAGTCCTTCTTTGAATTATCACCATAAAAGGACTCCATAAGTATGTTCAAATCAATCAAACTACTGTATAGCATCCCCTTCAAGATGTATAGTTGTAATTTTCACCATAGATGCATCTGCAGTTCTATGGTACCGAAATATCGCTCCGCGCGCGAGATCCAACCAATCGGGTCTCCTTCTTCCCATCTAAGGAAGTCCACTCTCATGCATGGATAGTTGGGGTCGGTCATAGAACTTCCCCTCTCTTGGAAGTCATATCTTCGGGCTTGGTGCGATTGAGCAAAGCTCTCTCCTTGATGTGATTTCTTCGGGCTTAGTGGTTGGCCCAATCTGAGTTCGGTAAAGAGCGTCCGAATCTTATCCTCCATTCGTGCCTCGAAGGCTTCGAATTTAGTATTGATTACCTTCTCATATGCCATAGTATATGCCACCAAATCTGTGATGTTAAGATCTCTCTTTTGTTGTCGGGTTAAAGGCATGTATTGGTTAAGAGAGGTGATGGTCGAAAGGGTTGGTGGATTGGTGGATGTAGGCTACGGTTTAGGCTTGTTTTGTGGCTATTTTGGGTGCAGTTTAAGGGTGTGGTTTAGTGGAGTTTTAGGGCTGTGGATGAAAGTTTTGGATCTGTGGTAGATGGTAGCAAAGGTTTGATAGAAATCAGTAGAAATTGCAGTAACTATGTGCTGTCTTGTAAGAGTAGAATTATCGTCGAAGAAACAACGATTTCTCGACGTAATTTCCACCAAAAACTTGAGATAATTGAGGAGGGAATTGATAGAAAAATCACAGTTTATTTGACAGTAAGGATGTCTAATTTAATCAAGAAAATTTTGGTAGTATAATAGCAACGAAATTAGTGCAAGTTGCGATTGTAGAATTCTCGTAGAAAAATTTCAGCGGTTTATGATGAAAATTTGCAGCAACACAAAATCATTTTTAGAGATGAATTCCTGAATAGATCAATCTTAGATGAAAGCCAAGTTGATCTATAAAGTGGACAAGAATTTTCATTCAAAAAAGATTACAAATAGATGGGTTAAGTCAACAATATGCGGCTGAAATTTCCTGCAGGACAGATTTTTAAGTATAGCAGATTTGACATAAAAGATCAGTGATTTATATTGAGAATTTTTTGATGAAACTAAGGGAAATCCACTGTTAGGAAGTGTCAAAGCTATCATAAAAATTTTGTAGAGATTTGGATAGAAACAACGTAGTATCAAGATCAAACAAACAGTGCTATGTGGCTGAAATTTTACAGTGCAGATTTTCAAGTATAGCAGATTAGACATAAAATATCAATGATTTATATTGAGAATTTTTTGACAAAACCAAAGAAAATCTGCTGTTAGGAAATTTCAAAGATGTCATAAAAATTTCGTAGAGATTTGGATAGAAAAAACATAGTAGCAAGATCAAACAGACGGTGCTATATGGTTGGAATTCTGTAATGTATCTTTCGTCGTAGAGATGAAAACTTTATGACGAAAAGTTTATGCAGCAATATAGGAATAATATTTTTGAGATTTTTAAATAAGGATAACTAAATTGCAATAGCAGTAAGGTAGAAAACTAGAACCTATTGCAATTCACGGGGAGATCAAAGGATGATCCGTGGTGGTGGAGATGACGGCTGAATTTGGCGATGATATTTTAAGCAATTATGGGAATTGCTTTGGGTGGTTGTAGAGGGTTGATGGATGGCTATGGAAGGGCAGAGAGATGCCAAGAATGCTGCTCTGATACCAGGTGTTAGAACCCTTGCATATTCTAAACTTGGGGTTGATCTCTTTAGGGGATCGGCCTCCTTGGAACTCTATAGGGGTTCCTCCCTCCAAGTCGCTGCTCAAAAGCTGCAGAAAAGATTCATCTATTCCTTATCAAAAGAGGAGGAATACATGGCTATTTATAGGGTTTCTAAACCCTAACTCCTAATAGGACTCCTACTCAAGACTCATACTTCTAACCAACTCCTAATAGGACTTCTACTCAAGACTCCTATTCCTTTACAACTCCTAATTCATCTCTAAGAAACAACCACCTAACCCTAGCCGACCTCTTCACCTCTTTAATAGGGGACGGCTTAGGTAGGTTTTACATGAATGTCCCTCTCAATTAGGACTCTCATAGCTAGAGTCCTAACAGGACTTCCCTAGATGGGAAGGAGACCCAATTGGTTGGTTCTCGTGCGCGGAGCGATATTTTCGATACTACAAAACCGTGGACGTATCTATGATGAAAATTGTAGCTATACATCTTGAAGGGGATGCCATACAATGGTTTGACTGATTTTAATACACTTATGGAGTCCTTTCATGGCGACAATTCAAAGAAGGACTACTGATCCGCTTCCGACCAACCGATTATGAGAACATTGATGGATAACTAGCAAAGATCCAACAAACCTCCACCATTCAAGAGTACCAAATCAGGTTTGAAAGGTTAGCTAATCAAACTCATGATTGGTCTCAAAAACAACCTAATCAAACCTCATTGAGGGCTTGAAGCCGGAGATCCAAGGAGAAGTTAAAGCATAACAATCGTACACACTTATGGCAGCCATCTCTTTCGCACGACATCAAAAGGAGCAATTGAACCATGAAGCTCGAAGGATTAGGGTCACTCGTCGACTAGCAATATTGAAGCCCTCAGCCCCCCCTACTATCGACAGAGTCCCTACACCAAAGAGGTTAACAAGAGAAGAGTTTCGAGAGCGATATACGAAGGGGTTATGTTGGCATTGCGACGAGTCGTGGAGCCATGAGCATCGCTGTAGTAAAGGGAGACTTCTTATGATTGAACCAGTAGAAGAAGAGGTCATTGAACATCCAAAAGAGAGCCTTGAACATGAAGAGAAAGATATAGAAGAAGAGCCATAACTGATTGAAGTTACGGTACATGCACTAGCCGGTTACTCAAACCCGCAAACGATGAAAGTTTGAGGCCTTATCAAACAACAACCGATCACTGTTCTCATCGACACGGGCAGTACTAATAACTTCATAAACAGTAAGGTTGCTGTCCAGATGAACTTACTTATTGAGAATTGCAGCAGGTTTGTCGTTAAGGTTGCCAACGGACGGATTTTGAAGTGTTATCGTAGGCGCCCGCAAGTGAAACTATTGTTGTAGGACCAAGAGATAATTGCAGATTTCTTCATCCTCCCTCTTGATGATCATGAGTCCATGCTCAGAATTAAATGGTGACGACATTAGGTGATGTTTCTTGGAATTTTATGCAACTAATTATGAAATTTTACAGTAAGGAGAAACAGGTGATACTGCACAGGAAACATGGGGGCAACGTAACGACGATTTGCACACAATAAATGGAGAAGATTTTGTATAAAGCATGCAGGGGCTTTTTGGTACAACTTGAGCAGCAAACTAAAGGAGAGCCAATAGAATTTGAAGATCCAAACCTACTTCCTTTGCTTGCTGAATTTTCAGATATATTTGACGAACTGCACAACCTACCTCTTACCCGTCGGCATGATCATTATATAACGATTCTTCCAGGAAAACCTCCAGAAAATACTCGGCCATATCAGTATCTACATCTCTAGAAGGATGAAATAGAAAGAATTATAAAAGTGATGCTCGAAACAGGAGTTATTCGGTCAAGTTGCAACCTCTACTCTTCACCGGTGCTACTCGTACGAAAGGACGGAACATGACGATTGTGTGTTGATTATCGAGCTCTCAATGGCATAACTGTCAGGGACAAATACCCTATTCCAATAGTAGATGAATTGCTAGATGAAAGGGAGCATAAATCTTCACAAAGCTAGACCTTCGATCCGGGTAGCATCAAATACGAGTATGTGAAGAAGACATACCGAAAACCACCTTTTGAACACATTACAACGACTACGAATTTTTGCTTTCTTCAACAAAAGATGGAATATCTTGGGCATATCATATCAGAGGAAGGTGTAATGGTGGACCCCTCCAAAATAGAAGCAATGAAGAACTGGCCAACCTTGAGGAACATAAAATTGATGCATGTATTTCTTTGTTTAATAGGCTACTACCGTAAGTTCATGAAAAACTATGGAAAGATTAGTGCACCACTTACTTCTTTATTGAAAAAAGATGTCTTCCAATTGTCAGATAAAGCTTTCACTGCCTTCGACAAACTTAAGGCAGCCATGACGACGACGTCGATGCTAGCACTACCAGATTTCAACTGACCCTTCATTATTGTGGCCGACGCATTTGGAGTCGGAATTGGAGCCATTCTCATGCAAGATGGTCGACCACTCGCATACACTAGCAAGGCATTGTTTCCCTCCCATCAAAATATATTAACATATGATAAGGAGATGCTCGCCATTGTGCATGCAGCAACAAGGTGAAGACCCTACTTGATCGGTCGACGATTTCAAATTAAAACCGACCATAAAAGCCTCAAGTACTTTTTGGAGCAAAAGATATCATCCCTTAAGCAGCAAAAATGGGTAACAAAACTTCTTGGATTTGATTATGAAATAACTTACAAAAAGTGGAAAGAGAATGTTGTTGCAGATGCGCTTTCGCAACTACCCGAGCAAGCTGAATTTTCGGCTATTTCACTTCCGACCAACGACTTCATTGAGGATATTAAGATGGAATGACAAGAAGATTCGGAGACCAGTAAGATCATAAAAAAATTAAAGGAAGCACCAAGCTTCGTGGCTCATTACAATTGAGACTCAAAAGAATTACGCTATAAGGGACGCATTGTGCTTGTGACAAATTCTACTTGCATCTTCACGAGTAGATTTTGGACAAAGTTATTCCATATGCAGAGTACTAAATTGAAAAGAAGTATGGTATATCACCCACAAACCGATGGCTAGATAGAAGTTGTAAATAGGTGCTTGGAGATAGCCCAAAGCCACGCACCAAATATGACTACCCAAGGAGAACTCCAAACCCAGCCAAGTGTCATTATTGATCGATGAATTATGACTCAACGACGACGACCCACTACTGAAGTGCTAATATAGTGGGCGAACCTACCGACAAAAGATGCCACTTGGGAGAACTATGATGACTTAAAGATCAAATTTCCAAAATTCATGAATCATTAGCCTCGAGGACAAGGCTGATTTGAAGAGGGCGGGTCTGTTAGGACTCTAGCTTGGAGAATCCTAATTGAGAGGAACATTTATGTAAAACCTACCTAAGCTTACCCCTATTAAAGAGGTAAAGAGGTCGGCTAGGGTTAGGAGATTATTTCTTAAAGAAGAATTAGGAGTTGTAAAGGAATAGGAGTCTTAAATAGGAGTCCTATTAGGAGTTTGTTAGAAGTAGGAGTTTTAAGTAGGAGTCCTATTAGGAGTTAGGGTTTAGAAACCCTATAAATAGCCTTGTATTCCTCCTCTTTTTATAAGCAATAGATGAATCTTTTCTACAGCCTTTGAGCAGCAACTTGGAGGGAGGAACCCCTATAGAGTTCCAAGGAGGCCGATCCCCTAAAGAGATCAACCCCAAGTTTAGAATTTGCAAGGGTTCTAACACATTACTTTAGGGTCCCAACTCTTTGGAAGAGATCTCAATATTTTGTTAACGAGTTCAAAGTTAGAAAAACTTTTACCAAGTACTTTTAGACCATTGACGTCATCCGTAAACCGAGTATACATGTCTCCAATGATCTCACTTAGTTCCATCCAAAATAATTCGAATCATGCATCAAAACATTGATTTTCGAATATTTAACTTTACTAGTGCCTTCATATGTGACTTCAAGTGTATGCCAAATATCGAAAGCCGTTTCACAAATAGAAACACGATTAAACTCATTTTTTCTCAAAGCACAAAATAGAGCATTCATAGCTCTAGTATTCAAAGAACAAGTTTTCTTCTTCAAATCATTCCATTCGTTCATCGGAGTAGGAGACTTCTAAAAATCGCTTTCGATAATATTCTATAAATTCAAATCTATTGAAAGTAAGAAAACTCTTATTCGAGTTTTTCAATATATGTAGTTCGTTCTATTGAATATGGGAGGACGAACGATAGAAAAGCCCTCTTGAAAATCGAAAAGAGCCATTTCTCTTGGGTGTTAAACAAAATGAGAAAAAGATGTGGTTGTGATACTAATTGTTTGGAATGAGTCGGCACTAAGAGTGGGGGGGGGGGGGAGTGGGTGGGGGTGAATTAGTGCAATGGTAAAATCGTCAATTTCAGAAAATATTCATTCGTTGAAAACCAATCAAAAAGATGTTAACTTAAAAAATGTTCATTAGTGTGTAATGAGGAAGTAGAGCAGTAAGCAAGTAAAATGATTTGTAGCAAAGGTAAACAACAAAGTAAAAGGCAGCAAACTGTTTATATAGTGATTCGGTCGTTGTGACCTACATCCACTCCATATTCCTCTTCACTCGAGGCCATCGACTTCCACTACCGATCTTTCTTCAATGGGCGAAGACTAACTACCCTTTTACACTCCTCTTCTCCTTTTCATAAGTTTAGGAGATAACCTTTTACAAGCACTCACTCCTCTCTAAACAGAATTCTAAACTTAGAATTAGAGGAGGGGATCTCTAAGTGATTACTACAGTATTTTCTCACTTTTAAATTCTCTGTGCTTGTGTGTGATAACCAAGGATGAGAGAGGTATTTATAAGCCTTAAGTTGATTCAAACTTGGAGCCTAAAAAGGTCTCATCTTGGGTTTCCCGGGTCCTAACGGTACCATCGCCTGTGCTGGGCGGTACCACCACTTGCAGCACTAACACTGAATGGTACCATCGCCTGACAACTTGCCACTGGACGGTACCACCTATTAGGATCAAGAGCACTAAGCGGGGGGGGGGGGGGAGGTGAATTAGTGTAGCGGAAAACTTTCAACGATTAACAATGACGTTCGTACGATAAAAACGATTTCGGTAAGAAAGCCGATTCGAAAATCACTTTAACTTGTGATCAAGAGAGATGCAGTTAAAGTAAAGATATATAGAGGTAGTTTGTAGTTAAGATAGAGAACATAAAGTAAATGCAAACCAGATTTTAGAGTGGTTCGGTCAAACGTGACCTACATCAACTTTCGACTTCCTCCTCTGATGAGATCACCAACGTCCACTAGAAGCCTTCCTTCAATAGGCGAAGGCCAACCACCCTTTTACAGTTTCACTCCTTTTGACGGGCTTAGGAAACAACCACCCTTTAGCATGTTTAGCATCTTGAGATAGGCAAGATAGAACATTTTTGCATTTTTCTTGAGATTTCAAGCTAGCAATTATCGGTGATGTTCAAGATAGCAATTTCTTCTCTTTTGAGAAGTGGAATTTTTGCTTTCATCTTGAATTGTGCAAGCTAGCTAGTTTGCTTCTTTTCATGATGTCCACGCTAGAAATTCTTGCTCCCCCTTTGTCATTGTCAAAAAGAAGGGAAGACCCTTATATCAATTTTCAAATTATGACAAAGGTGAGTAATCATTCTTATTTCAATTTTCCATAATTGAGATAAACCTTGAATTCAAATTAAGGTAATTTTAATCATGATTCACATCATATGCAATACATCACATACATCATAATAAAAGGCATAAGTATTGCATGCATCATTTTAGTAACAAATCATAGTATTTCATCACATGGCAAGATATCAGCAAGTAAAATTACGATGCAAGTTCTTGATATCTTAACATGGTGCAAACATGGCATATGGCAATCATAGCATTTCTATCATCAATTTACCATATATTTTGATGCAAGCTTCTTTTGATATCTTAACATAATTCAAATTCAAATATGGCACTAATAGTATCAATTCATATATTTCTCCCCCTTTATCATCAACAAAAAGGAGAACGATATAAGCAAATTTTAAACGTAAGTGTGGTAATGATTCATGCCATAACTAGGTTTATGTCATTTTTCAACAATGAGTGATAGGATATCAATTATACAAATATCTCAAGGAAAACATAATATGGAGATAGCTTTCATTACTTCTTCCTCTTTATTTGTTATTATCTTTTTGCATGGAGGAAAGTCACTTGTGAGCTTACTCGAATGAAGTTAAAATTGATAAGATATTAAAGCACACTTCATTTTTACAAGGATCAAGATATGTGTGTGAATCAAATCCTTGCACGTAAAACTATTTCTCTAAAGGTATAAGAAGGAATCATCAAATCCATTTCTCAAAATATATTTTTCACATGATAAGTCTATGAGAGATGCATTTGCTAGTTGATTCCATATGTCAAAAATCAATGATGTGAATCCAAAACTCGATATGACATATGTTTATTAAGTCCGAAAGAGAATAATGTATCAAGAAAATCCGATTGTTAGGATCAAGAAGATCCGCAAATGAAATTTAACACTTTCATGCATTCGGACGAGGTTTTGCTATAGATTTTCAAATTCAATCATGAAGATAAAACATGCTCATCATCATGGAATTTTTTGTATCCAAAACACATAATTTCCAACATGTTATTAAGGCATGTAATAGTGTAAAATTCTCATTATAGCAATTATATCCTACCATGCATGATCAAAATTTCTCCCCATTTTATCATTATGAACAAGAAAGAAGTGGAGAAGAACAAAATAGTGTAAAATATTTTAATCATTTCAAGGCATACAAGTCATAAATATAATCACATCATGTCATGAAAGATAAAATCTCAAGGATCATATAAATACCAAAAGACATGATTCATTTAAATAATTTTTTTAATAAAACGCAAGAAGTCATGGTGAATGACCTTGATTTACATAAAGTTTCAAAACATAATTATCATGATCATGGTTAGTTTTATAGGTCTCCTCTTTAGGAAATGGTAAAACGAAACGTAAGAGATATAAGATTTTGAGTCATAAAGAAGATCTCAAGTAATTTCAATAAACCAAAATCATGATTTGGATGAAAATTCATTCAAATTCAAATCGTCAAATCAAAATCATTTTCAAGAGATTCATAAAAAGATGATCAAATAGATTCATCAAAGTCAATAAGATAGAGAAAAAGAATTTTCAAGAAACATGCTTTTCTCTTTTTAGCCATTTCAATTTATGTGATTTATTTCATAGAAGCATGCCTTTTTCATTTATGAAAACATGCATCAACATTTAGGATCGAAAAATGAACTTCATCATAAAAAACATCAAGATCAATAAACCACACAAATCATCATGTATAACTTTAAAATCTCATGCACAAAATCATCAATATTTAATATTACATCATTATGCATTTCTTCAAATCAAACATGATTTTATTTAATCAAAATCGAGAAATAACAATGGAAATCAACATGATACACATTATTACTTCTTAACCATATATAGCATGATATTAAACTTCTTAATATTTTCATTAAGACATCAAGCATGGTTTTAATCAAAATCGGAAATAATAAAGATACACATTTTTGCTTCTTAAGGAAAACATACATATGATCTTTAGATTTAAATATAATATTTTATTCTATTAACATAAAACAAGTAATTTTCAAAATTACGAGCATGATCATATTCTTGCATTTTTAATTTTTTTAATATGTAATTTTCAAGAAAAATAATTATTCTAAAAATAAAAATACATCATGGAAAACATCAAGTAATTTCAAAATAAATTAAGGGGGTTTCGATTACCTCATCGTTGAATGTTATTAAGGCGTAGTTTGCCCCCTCGCCTTTCTTGATTTTCTCCTCGTCTTCGGAGGAGCTTGATTCATCCCACTTTGTGTTCTTCTTGCATTCAAAGCAAGTAGGTTCATTCTTTTTAAGTTTATTTTTGTTCTTTAATTCTTGTTTCATTAATTTTTAAAATTTCTTAGTGAGTAGTTCTTATTCACCATCACTTGAGCTTATGCTCGAGTGGTCTTCAAATGTTCTATGTCCCAATTCCTTCCTATTCTTTGGAAGGTGATTTTGTTCATTATGTTCATTATTTGCATTGTGTACCATTTCATATGTCATCAATGAACCAATAAGTTCTTCAAGTGGAAAAATATTTAAATCTTTTGTTTCTTGTATTGCCGTTACTTTTGATTCCCAAGCTTTAGAAAGTGATCATAAAACTTTACTAACAAGTTCAAAATTCGAGAAATATTTGCCAAGAGCTTTTAAACCATTGATGACATCCATGAACCGGGTGTATATGTCAACAATGGTTTCACTCAGCTTCATTCGAAAAAGCTCGAAATCATGCATCAAAAAAATTACTTTAGAATCTTTTACACTACTTATGCCTTTGTGTGTGATTTCAAGAGTGCGCCAAATATCGAAAGTCATTTCACACATAGAAACCCGATTAAACTCGTTTTTGTCTAAGGCATAAAATAGAGAATTCATAGCTCTAGCATTTAAAGAAAATGTCTTCTTCTCCAAATCATTCCATTGGTTCATTGGAAGAGAAGACATTCGAAAACCATTCTTGATAATATTTCATAAATTTAAATCCAACGAAAGTAAGAAAACTCTCATTCAAGTTTTCCAATAAGTATAGTCCGTCCCATTGAAAAAGGGAGGACGAATAAGAGATTGACCCTCTTGAAAGCCAAAATGAGCCATTTCTATTTGAGTGTTAAACCAAATTAGAAAATCGTGGCTCTAATACCAATTGTTAGGATCAAGAGCACTAAGAGGGGGGGGGGGTGAATTAGTGCAGCGGAAAACTTTCGACAATTAAAAACGACGTTTGTACGATAAAAACGATTTTGGTAAAAAAGCCAATTCGGAAATCACTTTAACTTGTGATCAAGCGAGATGCAATTAAAGTAAAGATATATAGAGGCAGTTTGCAGTTAAGATAGAGAACAAAAAGTAAATGCAAATCAGATTTTAGAGTGGTACGGTCAAACATGACCTACATCCACTTTCGGCTTCCTTCTCCGACGAGGTCACCGATGTCCACTAGAGGCCTTCCTTCAATAGGCGAAGGCCAACTACCATTTTATAGTTTCATTTCTTTTGACGGGCTTAGGAGACAACACTTACAGAATTTTCTCTCCTCTCTTGAAAGATCAAAACTTGGAAGAAAAGAGGGAGGAGAACTTCTAGCCTTTACAATACTTTTGAGCTCTAAAAATCATAGAGTAAGATTGGATTTTCGGTGCCCTTGCATACAGGGAAGGATGGGGTATATATAGGCCCCAAAATGGTTTGAATTTGGAGCTCAAAAATGTCTTTTCCTGGATTTCCGAGTTCCTAGTGGTACTACCTCCTGACTAGGGCGGTACAACCACTTGACAGAGCTTGGAGACCGAGCTCTAGCGGTGCCACCGCTTGACTGGGGCGGTTGCACCACCCAGTCTTGCTCGGAGATTGAACCCAGGCAATGCCACTACCTGACTAGGGTGGTTGCACTACCCAGATTTCCTAAAAGATTGAGCTCCTGGGTGGTGCCACCGCCGGCCAAGAAATTTGGGTCCAAATGGGCTGATCCATTCGGCCCAATTTGGGTTTGTCAAGGGCCCAATTACCCCCAGATTAAGTTAATAGGATTACCTCCCATTCCTAACTTAATCTACTTGTTAACTATGGTATTTCTTGCTAGTCATAGGTGCCCAGCAAGCCAATCACGTGAGTGATGGCACGTGTGACTTGATACAGAATCTTTTTCCTTATTATATTTTGGCGTATATCACTTTATAACTATTGCATAAATGCATACATATATTGTGATGTCCTTGGATTTGTGCAATGGGAATCGGATCGTGATGAGATCACAATAATGAGATCGATTCACCTTTAAACACATATCCTAAATAATCCCGGTCAAAGGTTACTCGAGAGGGACATCGTGATAACCGGATAGACTGTTGTGCTGTATACCCGTCCATATGATGGATGCAGCTGGTCTCATAGCTACTCGTGTAGGGACACTAGGGATACAGTACAGGTGCTCATTGGAGAATAAGTTCACTGATTGATCCGCTTACGGAATGTTGGATGGTTGATAATGCCTTATTGTCAAACAGCAATTCTGTAGTCCTAGTGGTGTATCTGGTCCTTAGACTTGAGACACCAAGGATGTCCTGTATGAGTGCTCCACTCTTTGATACCAGACTTATAGGTTTGGCTGTCCCAGATCTAGTACAGTTGGCCATTGGGAGTGGTAGTCGACCTTACGAGGGCTATTAAGTGTCGATAGAGGATCATCCACTCTCAGCATCATGAGAGGAATATCTCATGTGTTCTTGCTCAGACAAATCCCTAGCCAGGGTCATTCGGGTTGAGAGAGAAAGAGTTCTCCGGGAGAATCCGATTAGAGCGAGACTCGAGTAGAAACTGTATGGGTCTGACAATACCATGCTCGATATATGGTCTCTGGGATATTAGATGGATGAGGGATTATAGGTACACGGTAACTGAGGACAGACAGGTCCAATGGATTGGATTCCCCTATATCGTCTGGGGACTACGGCGTAGTGGCCTAGTACGTCCGTAGTCGATGAGTCAAGTGAATTATTACAGAGATAATAATTCACTGAGTTAGAAGGAGTTCTGACGGGTATGACTCACGGCCAGTTCGATATTGGGCCTAGAGGGTCACACACATATGGTAGGTATTGCGATGAGTAGAGGTTCGGATATGAGATATCCGATGGAGCCCTTGTCTTATTGGATGCAGATCCAATACCCACAAGGGGAGGACCCATTAGGGTTTGACAGGGGACCTTTTAAATAGGAGGGATTTAGAGCCTCATAGGCTAGAGCCTTTGGTTGCCTTTCCTATTCTCCTCTTCCTCTCCACCTCAGAGCAGGCCTGGAGTCTTGAGGAGCGTCGTCGCAACCCTGCTGTGTGGATCACCGCTAGAGAGGAGGACGCTTGACCTCCTTCACCCTCTCCTAAGGATCTGCAAGGAAACAGGAATATACGATCTCCCTAGGTAACACAACCTACTTTATACGCAGTTTTAAGTTTCGCGGATTTTGTGCACCAATCTTCGCACGACGACGAACATCTCTTTAGGAATCGGGGATTTTATTTTCTTGTTCTTCCGCTGCGCATGTGATGTCGCCCCCAAAATTTCCCAACAGTGGTATCAGAGCCAGGTTGTTCGTGCGAATGATTGGTTTTGAATTGCGTGTGTTGTGTTTCGGAAGAATATTGACGTCAAAATCGTTGACGCAAAAGCGAGAAAGAGCAGCAACAGTTGCTGCCCTCGATCTGCGTGCGTGAAGCGGAGCCGAAGGCGGGCAGCACAGGGGATGCATCTGCAGCAGCCGGCCGGCGGCCTGCTTGCAGCAGGCTTGCTGCCGGCGGGGCTGGCAGCCCACGGGCAGAGGCGCCGCAGGGCAGCGGCGCCTGCCGCCGCTGCTCCCGCGGGCGAAACCCCCCCAACAGGGGCGGCCGCCCGGCGGGACAACACCGCCTGCGGAGGCAGCGGCGCCCGAAGGGGGCGCCCACCCGTAGCGGCATCGCCGCCAGCGGACGTGCCGCCTGCAGGCGAGGGCAGTGCCCTCGCCCCGCCGCACAGGCCGCCGCCGGCATGGTGGCGGCGGCGGCAGCAGCGAAAAGGGGAAAGGGCATTAGGGTTTTCTGGGCAAAAGACAGTTTTGCCCCTCGGAATTTGAGAAATTTCAGTTTCTGTCTTTTGTCCAAATTACGAAAATACTCCTATAAATCAGAAATTCCCTACATGTCCCTGATTTCAGAAAATATTAATTAATTAAAAGGTTTAGTTGATTATTATTTTTATTATTATCTAGTAGTCCTACATGATGATGATTATTTATACATGTGATGTATGATGTGTGGATGGATGATCATGGATCGTGTGATGTGTGTACTTGTGATTATTATTATTGAGGTCTGCGAGCCTCCATTATATTTCTCGTTTATTGTCGGGCCTGCGTGTCTATTATTAAGTTGTAATCACATGAGGAGGCACAGCGAGAGCGTGGATGCGATAGTAGGACCCACGAGACGGACGATCGCGATGTATGAAGATGCATCAAGATGTCGACGGAATCGACGAGGACGAGATGGACGATCACAGGGCATGGAGATGCACCATTGCACACATAGATCTTGATGTGAGTGATTAGGCCTACTGGCTCGGGCCTAATCACATTAGGTTGTGGTCCATGATCATCTGGTGTAATTGATTATACACATACTAGATAAGTATATATATTTGCATGCGATGTAGATATATATTAAATATGTATATGTGTGACATGTCATATTAGGAGACCAAATCATAGAAATATCTCTCGATAATATTAAGTTGGTAAACGTGAGACAATTAGATTGACCCACGTGACCTTCCATCGTTATAAGTAGGAACCGATTCCCGGTGTAGGTTGAGTTGGTCGAGTCCCTCGAGACTCACCTATATCGCGATTCGCTATCTTGCTTACGACATAGAGATGTCACCGGTGACCTGAGGGCATGGTATACTTGGTCGAGTCCCTCGAGGGTATATCATCAAATCAAACTCATCTTGTAACGAAGGTGTTGACTTAACCGAGCATCATGGTTGGTCGGGTCCCTCGAGGCCATGGTGATTCGGAGGCCGAACAGGACGGGAATCACAAGGAGTTGTGATCGACAAGAGTTGCCTACCTTTTAGGCTTAGTGTGATTGGTCGAGTCCCTCGAGGTTACACTAAGACGCTGATTGGATCCTGATTCCCACTAGAAGTCTGCCGGAGACTTCCGTTTCACGTGCTAAGGGTGTCGCGTGACTCGCTAGTAAAATAGTGGGAGCATATTAAGATAGAAGTTCATATCTTGATAGTTTATTTCTTGCAAAATCTGCATGTTATTCATTTCTGCTGCATCTTTATTTTCAGAAAATGTCGCTTTCAAATCCCTTACGTGGCATACTTGATGTCAACCGCCTCACTGGTCCAAATTATACGGATTGGCTCCGTAACTTAGAATTATTCTCACAGCGGAGAAAATCGTGTACGTCCTTGATACAGTGATACCTACGCTCGAAGAAGGGGCAAACGAGGATGAGATCGCTCGCTACGTTAAGTACATTGATGACTCCACTCTTGCTCAGTGCTATATGTTGGGCTCTATGACTCCTGAGTTACAGAGACAACATGAAAAGATAGATGCCAGATCCATTCTCCTACATGTCCGTAAATTATTTGAGGAACAGGGAAGGACTCAACGATATGAGATATCCAAGAGCATTTTCCGCGCTAGGATGACTAAGGGGACACCGGTTCAGAACCATGTCCTAAAGATGATTGAGTGGATAGAGAAACTCACAGGTCTAGGAATGGTCCTAGAGGATAACTTGTGTGTGGACATTGTACTTCAGTCCCTACCAGATTCCTTTTCATAGTTCATAATAGATTTTAATATGAACAAGCTTGAGGTGACTCTCCCAGAGCTCCTCAATATGTTGAGGGAGGCAGAGAGTACTATTAAGAAAGAGAAGCCAGTTCTCTACACTGGTGAGACCAAAAAAGAAAAGGAAAGTAGAAAGGTCCCTTAAGAAGGGAAAGGGCAAGGGCAGACTAGGTAAAGCAAAGGTTGCTAAGAAAGACCCAATAAAGGACAAAGGCCAATGCTTCCATTGTGGTAAAGATGGGCACTGGAAGAGGAACTGCAAAGAGTACTTTGCAGAAAGGGCGAAATAGAAGCTTGGAGAAGCTTCAGGTACATTCATGATCAATCTCCAATTGTTAGATTTTTGTGATAGTGCATTGGTATTGGATACCAGTAATGCTTATCACATCTACAATTTATTGTAAATTCTAGCAAAGCCGATGGGAGATTGACAAGAGGAATACTGCATAAAGGTTTGTTTATGCAAGACACTGCTCCACATATCATGAATGTAAGTGTCTAAGAGGAAACGAGATAAGATGAATAGTGCATACCTATGGCATTGTGGGCTAGGTCATATCCATGAGGGAATGATTCAAAAGTTACTAAATGATGGATATCTAGATCCAATCAACTATGTGTCATATGTAACTTGTGAGCCTTGCATTCGTGGAAAACTGACCAACTCTCCATTTAGTGGAACTGGAGAGAGAGCCACTGAGTTGTTGGAACTCATACATAGTGATGTATGTGGACCCATGTCAACTCATGCCATTGGAGGTTACTCTTACTTCATTACATTTACTGATGATTTCTCAAGGTATGGATATGTGTACTTAATGAAGTACAAGTCCGAGGCCTTTGAGAAATTCAGAGAGTATAAGAATGAGGTGGAGAACCAGACTGGAAAGAGTATCAAAACTCTTCGATCAGATCGAGGAGGTGAGTACTTAGGTACAAAGTTTACTCAGTTCCTCAAGGACCATGGGATATTATCCCAATGGACACCTCCTTATACACCTCAGCTCAATGGTGTTTTTGGAAGGAGGAATTGTACGCTATTAGATATGGTACGGTCCATGATGAGTTTCGCTGACCTACCCATCTTATTCTAGGGATATGCCCTAGAGACCGCAGCTTACCTTCTGAACAGAGTTCCAACTAAGTCGGTAGTGTCTACACCATATGAGATATGGAAAGGGAAGAAGCCTGATCTTAAGGTTGTTAAGATTTGGGGCTGCCCTGCCCACGTTAAAAGACATAACCCCGATAAGTTAGAATCAAGGATAGAGCGATGCAAATTTGTGGGATACCCCAAGGAAACTTGTGGGTTTTATTTCTATCATCTCGAGGACCAAAAGGTCTTTGTAGCTAAGAGAGCAGTGTTCCTTGAGAAGGAATACATTCTTGGCGGAGATAGTGGGAGAATGATAGAGTTGAGCGAGGTTGGAGAACCAAGCTCAAGCACCACTCTATAGCCCGAGTCTGTTCAGGTACCTAATACATAATTTTCAACTTTACGCAGGTCTGATAGAGTATCTCATCCTCTTGAGAGATATGTGGGACATATTAGAGGAGAGGATGTTGAGGATATTGATCCTCAGACCTACGAGGAGGCTATTATGAGTATAGACTCCGGGAAGTGGCAAGAAGCTATGAATTCTGAGATGGATTCTATGTACTCTAATAAGGTTTGGAACCTAGTTGATGCGCCCGAAGGTATTGTACCCATCGATTGCAAATGAATCTTTAAGAAAAAGATCGGAGTAGATGGAAAGGTAGAGACCTATAAAGCAAGGCTAGTGGCTAAGGGGTATCGTCAAAAGCAAGGTGTTGATTACGACGAAACCTTCTCACCCGTAGTAATGCTAAAATCCATCAGAATTCTATTGGCTATTGCAGCACACTATGATTATGAGATCTGGCAGATGAATGTGAAAATCGCATTCCTCAATGGGAACCTAAAGGAGGAGGTGTATATGATGCAACCTGAGATTCGTGTCCAAGAACTGCCCAGATAAGGTGTGTAGGTTGCTTAGATCCATTTATGGACTAAAGCAAGCTTCCCGAAGTTGGAACATAAGATTTGATGAGGCAATCAGATCTTATGACTTCGTTAAGAACAAAGATGAGTTTTGTGTGTACAGGAAGGTAAGTGGGAGCGCTATTACCTTTTTGGTGTTATATGTGGATGACATCCTCATCATTGGGAACGACGTAGGAATGTTATCCACAGTAAAGGCTTGGTTATCTAGACACTTCTCCATAAAGGACTTAGGGGAAGCATCCTATATCTTGGGGATTAGAATCTATAGAGATAGATCCAAGAGGATGCTTGGCTTATCCCAGTCCAAGTACATAGAAACTATTGTCAAATGGTTTGACATGGAAAATTCCAAGAGAGGTCTAATACCGATGAGACATGGGATATCGCTTTCTACGAGTATATCCCCAAAGACTCCAGAAGAAAGGGCGAACATGAATATGATACCTTATGCCTCAGTAATAGGGTCTATCATGTATGCCATGCTATGTACTAGGCCTGATATAGTGCATGCTCTGAGTGTCACGAGCAGGTATCAAGTGCAGGCTTGGAGCACTGGAAAGCAGTAAAGTGTATCCTTAAGTACTTGAGAAGGACTAAGGATCTTTTACTAGTATATGGAAAGCAGTAAAGCAGTAAAGTGTATCCAAAGACTCCAGAAGAAAGGGCGAACATGAATATGATACCTTATGCCTCAGTAATAGGGTCTATCATGTATGCCATGCTATGTACTAGGCCTGATATAGCACATGCTCTGAGTGTCACGAGCAGGTATCAAGTGCAGGCTTGGAGCACTGGAAAGCAGTAAAGTATATCCTTAAGTACTTGAGAAGGACTAAGGGTCTTTTACTAGTATATGGAGGTAATAGCCTTAAGGTTGAAGGCTATACACTGACTCAAGTTTTTAGTCTAATGTCGATGATAGCAAGTCGAATTCAGGGTATGTGTACACCTTAAATGGAGGAGCAGTGTGCTGGAAGAGTTCCAAGTAAGATACCACTGCTAACTGGACCACAGAGGCGGAGTATATTGCTGCATCAGATGCAGCAAAGGAGGGAGTCTGGTTGAAGATGTTCATCATAGATTTGGGAGTCGTTCCGGATAGCGAGAAGTCGACTTCCTTATATTGCGACAACTTTGGGGCGATTACTCAAATAAGGGAACCCGGGTCTCATCAGAAGTGTTCTGAGGAGGTTCCAACTTATCAGAGAGATCGTAACTCGAGGAGATGTAGCAGTGGAAAGAGTTCCATCCGAAGATAACATTGCAGATCCACTAACAAAGCCGTCGTCTCATTATGTTTTTGAGCGTCACAAAGGTCTGATGGGGATCAGACACATAGGTGATTGGCTTTAGGTCAAGTGGGAGATCGCTAGTCATAGGTGCCCAGCAAGTCAATCACGTAGTGATGGCACGTGTGACTTGATACAGAATCTTTTTGCTTATTATATTTTGGCGTATATCACTTTATAACTATTGCATAAATGCATACATATATTGTGATGTCCTTGGATTTGTGCAATGGGAATCGGATCGTGATGAGATCACGATAATGAGATTGATTCACCTTTAAACACATATCCTAAATAATCCCGGTCATAGGTTACTCGAGAGGGACATCGTGATAACCGGATAGATTGTTGTGCTGTATACCCGTCCATATGATGGATGCAGCTAGTCTCATAGCTGCTCGTGTAGGGACACTAGGGATACAGTACAGGTGCTCATTGGAGAATGAGTTCACTGATTGATCCGCTTACGGAATGCTGGATGGTTGATGATGCCTTATTGTCAAACAGCGATTCCGTAGTCCTAGTGGTGTATCTGGTCCTTAGACTTGAGACACCAAGGATGTCCTGTATGAGTGCTCCACTCTTTGATACCAGACTTATAGGTTTGGCTGTTCCAGATCTAGTACAGTTGGCCATTGGGAGTGGTAATCGACCTTACGAGGGATATTGAGTGTCGATAGAGGATCATCCACTCTCAACATCATGAGAGAAATATCCCATGTGTTTTGGCTCAGACAAATCCCTGGCTAGGGTCATTCGGGTTGAGAGAGAAAGAGTTCTCCGGGAGAATCCGATTAGAGCAAGACTCGAGTAGAAACTGTATGGGTCTGACAACACCATGCTCGATATACGGTCTTTGGGATATTAGATGGATGAGGGATTATAGGTACACGGTAATTGAGGACAGACATGTCCAATGGATTGGATTCCCCTATATCGTCTAGGGACTACGGCGTAGTGGCCTAGTACGTCCGTAGTCGATGAGTCAAGTGAATTATTACAGAGATAATAATTCACTGAGTTAGAAGGAGTTCTGACGGGTATGACTCACGGCCAGCTCGATGTTAGGCCTAGAGGGTCACATACATATGGTAGGTATTGCGATGAGTAGAGGTTCGGATATGAGATATCCGACGGAGCCCTTGTCTTATTGGATGCAGATCCAATACCCACTAGGGGAGGACCCATTAGGGTTTGACAGGGGACCTCTATAAATAGGAGGGATTTAGAGCCTCATAGGCTAGAGCCTTTGCTTGCCTTTCATATTCTCCTCTTCCTCTCCACCTCATAGCAGGCCTGGAGTCTTGAGGAGCGTCGTCGCAACCCTGCTGTGTGGATCACCGCTAGAGAGAAGGATGCTTGACCTCCTTCACCCTCTACTAAGGATCTGCAAGGAAACAGGGATATACGATCTCCCTTGGTAACACAACCTACTTTATACACAGTTTTAAGTTTCGCGGATTTTGCGCACCAATCTTCGCACGACGACGAACAACTCTTTGGGAATCGGGGATTTTGTTTTCTTGTTCTTCCGCTGCGCATGTGATGTCGCCCCCAAGATTTCCCAACATTTCTTAAGACATTTACTGCAACTTGCTCCGGTGCGTCAATCGCTTCTTCCGGCGAGCTTACGGCGAACTTCTGGTGAACATCCGACGAACCTTCGGTGATGCTCCGGCGGACTTCCGGAAAACTCCTAGACTTACGATGATCCACTTGGCAAGTTCCGACGAGCTTCTTTGGCAAGCTCCTGGACTTCTCGGATTTGTTCCCATAGAACCTCCGACGACCGTTCGGACTTCTGTCGAACTCTCGAACTCCCAATGTGATCATAGTTTTGACTCTGGTGCAACTCCTGCTACATGTCTTACTTCCATCATAGTTAATCCTACATATGTAAAACAAAACTTTGATCGAGACAATTAATCCTAAGTAATTAACCAAGTTGTCCGGCATGTCATTGGTCCCTCAACGCTTCGTCTGATTCTTCGGCGCATCGTCCTCTCCTACGGCCTATTGCCCAATCGACCAGTTGACTCTACAACTCTGATATCCTTAGCATAATACCCGCTCTTCTTGGCCCGATGCCCGAATCCACGGCCCGAAGCCTTCTGTCGATACGTCGACCGATCCACCGGCATGTTTCTCCGGCCCTACATGATTTTTCCTGCTTTAATTATCTCATCCTGATCAAAGCATCCTGCGTCACTCAAAGCGCAGATTAAAACATAAACACAATTATCAATTGGTTTCATCATTAAAATACAAGATTCAACACCACCTCCTAGTTTGACGGTACCACCGCTTAATAGTATCTCGGATCTGGGCGGTACCACCACCTGACAAAGTCTCAGACACTATGCCATGACAGTGATAAGACCCTAAGGTCTTATCGGGGATAAAAGAAGAGAAAAGGGAATGATCGTTTCGAGGGGATCGTCCTCCTTAATCACTTCGAGGGGATGGGCCTCGATCACTTCGAGTGATCAGTCTCCTTATGATTGTCCACGGATTGGAATAATATTTGATTGATTGATTGATTACCAAAAAGAAAGGGTTACATCACTATTTATAGAGTTCTACCTAGGGTCCACCAGGACTTGGACTCTTAATAATAAATAAATATTAAATAAACCTCTACTCAACTCTAACTGAACTAGATAGATTCAATAAACATTATTCAAAATCTCATAAAATAAAAGAGTCCTAACAATTCCTCCCTCTTCAAATCAGCCTTGTCCTCAAGGCTAAGCAGCAATAAACTCGAGGAGCTTCTCTTTCAGTACTTCAATCATAGGCTATCTGTAACTCATCACAACCCGTTGATCAAGTAAGTATGGTCTTCACTTTTTGCTAGTGTAAGCAATAGATCTGTCTTTCACTGTAGTAATCATTGCAAGAAACTCCTGGTCCTATATAATCAATTTTATCTATGAGCATTTGCTATCATAACTTAAAATCCATCTATCAGCGATCTTTACTTTGAATCTATCATAGCCTTCAATGTGGTAAGCTAATCAGGCTGTAACTTTCCTGTCCATAAAGTTATTAGTGCTACTAGTATCAATCAAAATAGTAACAAGCTGATGCTTTAAAGTTCCTCTGATTTTCATAGTTTATGGGTAAGTGTAGCCAGCCAATGCCGTAACACCCCACTTAGTCCCACACGGAAGTGGGCAATGACTATGATTGGCTTATATAAGCCTGATGAGTATACTACATTAACTTCAGCTTAAGCATTTTGGTCCATGGTTGAAAGACCAAATTGGAGTTATTAGCCAGTTAACTCATCAGACTCGGGTCGTGACATTTGGTATTAGAGCCGACCTAGCATTTGGGCATGGTGAGAGGGCTCGAGTAGGAAAGGGCTACTCGTGGATGGAGTCAGAGAACTGCGTGGAGCCACCATTGAGTTAAACCTCACATGCACTATGCTAGGGTTCGATCTAGGTTATGTTGGGCCTTGACGAGAACATCAAGCTAATTGAGTGGGGAATAGTGTAACACCCCACTTAGTCCCACATTAGAAGTGGGCAGTGACTATGATTGGCTTATATGGGCTTGATGAGTGTATTATGTTAATTCTGATATGGGCAATCAATTTATATGGGTACTATACGTGTGATGAAGTTGACCTTGTTTACATCAGTGCTCCATACTCTACTTTTTATCATAGTACAAACCCTTGGCTAATTTTTCATTGAGTTCTTCTTGGGTTAGTCTTCGGGTGTTAGGGTTTTGGTTGGGAATAAATGGGGTTGACGAGCCTTAACTTCACACCGGATCTCTGGATTCCGACTAATCTCTAGCTTGATTTGACAATCTTTCAAACCTATTTTGATATTCCAACATTGTAAAAGTCTAACGAATTATCCATCAACATTCTCATATTCGGATGGGCCAAAGCGAACAAGAAGCCCTCTTTTGTTTTCTATGAAAACAAAAAAAAAATTTCGCCCTAGAGATCCAACTAGTCGGATCTCCATCTTCCCTTATCAGAAATTTCACCTTTATGTGTGAGTAGTTTGTGTCACAATCTTGGGGCCCTTTTCTTGTATTTCCAGATCTGTACAACGTAGAACTTAAGCCCCCATCTTGTTGAAATTTATTGAGGCTCTCCAATGGGCTCTTTTTGTAATCAATAAGTGTTTCTTACAACCGGTTCTCAATCTAATTTTCAATGCTTCCATTTGTGGTTTCATTGAGTTATTAGTGGCCATTATGTAAGACTGCAAATCTGTAATCTCAACTCATATTTCTGGTGTCGAGACTAGGGCATCAATCACTGCCCTATTTGGTGCTACTGTTGTAACGCAGTCGGTGGCAGCATTGTGGGAATGAAGAGTTGATGCGAGGATGCGGGGATGTAGTTGCGGTTGTTGCGTGGGAGGCAGCGATGCTTGTTGTGGTCGCTGCACAGAGGGATCGCTGTTGTTGAGGGCTGGGAGGCAGCGATGATGGGCCGGCTAGGGGCAGCGCTGCCAAGGGCTCGCCCCTGCGGTGGCTGCGATGGTGCAGATGGAAGGCAGCGTTGCTCTGTCTCTATTACATTACGGAAGGAGGCACTGGTGACGTCGAGGGATTGCATGCGGTTGAGGAAACGACGGTGGCTGCACTGGTCATGGTTGCCTTGTTTTTATCATCACGAGGAGGGATTGTTGAGCGACTGCAGCTGCGACCCAAGGGGAGGCAGCGATGGTGGCGCAGAGGGATCGCTACTGCTGAGGGCTGGGAGGCAGTGATGGTGGTGCAACTGGGGGCAGCGCCGCCAAGGGCTCACTACTGCGGTGGCTGCGACAACGCATATGGTTAAGCGGTTGAAGATGCAAAGGATGGTGGACTTATTGGGCTGTGCCTGGGAAGCAGCGGCAGTGGTGGTCGCTGGCTGGAGAGCAGCGACGATGGTGATCCCTAGTTGGAAGCAAAGGAAGTGGTGGTGGCACGACTGGGAATAATGCTCTATTTCTATCGCTTCGAGAAGGGAAGGTTGTTGCCGGGGTTGAGAGGCAGTAGTGGTAGTGCAGTTAGGAACAAGGTCGTTGAGGGCGAGGAGCAGCAAAGGGTTGTCGAGGCTAAGCACTGCCAGTGGGTGGTCCATTGGCCGGGAATAGCGGCGACAACCCTTTCTTGGTTGTCCTATTTTGGTCGTCGCGAGGAGGGGAGGTCGAGCGGCTATGGCGGTGGAGAAGGAGGCAGCGAGGGTCACGGTTCAGAGGCGGGCGGCGATTGTCGCTAGCCGGGAAGTTACGGTGGTGGAGAGGGGAAACAAGGTGCTCTATTTCTATCGCACCATAGCCAGAGCCACTGGCGATGCTGGCAACGGTATTGCTAGTCATAGGTGCCCAGCAAGCCAATCACGTGAGTGATGGCACGTGTGACTTGATACAGAATCTTTTTGCTTATTATATTTTGGCGTATATCACTTTATAACTATTGCATAAATGCATATATATATTGTGATGTCCTTGGATTTGTGCAATGGGAATCAGATCGTGATGAGATCACGATAATGAGATCGATTCACCTTTAAACACATATCCTAAATACTCCCGGTCATAGGTTACTCGAGAGGGACATCGTGATAACCGGATAGACTGGTGTGCTGTATACCCGTCCATATGATGGATGCAGCTGGTCTCATAGCTGCTCGTGTAGGGACACTAGGGATATAGTACAAGTGCTCATTGGAGAATGAGTTCACTGATTGATCCGCTTACGGAATGCTGGATGGTTGATGATGCCTTATTGTCAGACAGCGATTCCGTAGTCCTAGTGGTGTATCTGGTCCTTAGACTTGAGACACCAAGGATGTCCTGTATGAGTGCTCCACTCTTTGATACCAGACATATAGGTTTGGCTGTCCCCAGATCTAGTACAGCTGGTCATTGGGAGTGGTAGTCGACCTTATGAGGGCTATTGAGTGTCAATAGAGGATCATCCACTCTCGGCGTCATGAGAGGAATATCCTATGTGTTCTTGCTCAGACAAATCCCTGGCCAGGGTCATTCGGGTTGAGAGAGAAAGAGTTCTCCGGAAGAATCCGATTAGAGCGAGACTCGAGTAGAAACCGTATGGGTCTGACAGCACCATGCTCATTATACGGTCTCTGGGATATTAGATGGATGAGGGACTATAGGTACATGGTAACTGAGGACAGACAGGTCCAATGGATTGGATTCCCCTGTATCGTCTAGGGACTACGGCGTAGTGGCCTAGTACGTCCGTAGTCGATGAGTCAAGTGAATTATTACAGAGATAATAATTCACTCAGTTAGAAGGAGTTCTGACAGGTATGACTCACGGCCAGCTCGATATTGGGCCTAGAGGGTCACACACATATGGTAGGCATTACGATGAGTAGAGGTTCGGATATGAGATATCCGACGGAGCCCTTGTCTTATTGGATGCAGATCCAATACCCACTAGGGAAGGACCCATTTGGGTTTGACACGGGATCTCTATAAATAGGAGGGATTCACAGCCTCATAGGCTAGAGTCTTTGCTTGCCTTTCCTATTCTCCTCTCCCTCTCCACCTTAGAATAGGCCTGGAGTTTTGAGGAGCGTCGTCGCAACCCTGCTGTGTGGATCACCGCTAGAGAGGAGGACGCTTGACCTCTTTCACCCTCTCCTAAGGATTTGCAAGGAAACAGGGATATCCGATCTCCCTAGGTAACACAATCTCTATACGCAGTTTTGTGTTTTGCGGATTTTTTGCGCACCAATCTTCGCACGACGACGAACATCTTTTTGGGAATCGGGGATTTTTGTTTTCTTGTTCTTCCACTGCGCATATGATGTTGCCCCCAATGATTTCCCTATAGTAGTATCAGAGCTTGGTTGTTCGTGCGAATGATTGGTTTTGAACTACGTGTGTTGTGTTTAGGAAGAATTTTGACGTCAAAATCGTTGACGCAAAAACAAGGAAGGGCAGCAACAGTTGCTGCCCTCGATCTGAGTGCGTGCAGCGCAGCCGAAGGCAGGCAGCACAGCGCCGGCGCATGCGTAAGCGCTGTGCCTGCAGCAGCCGGCCGGCGGTCTGCTTGCAGCAGGCTTGCTGCTGGCGGGGCTGGCAGCCCACGGGCAGAGGCGCCGTAGGGCAGCGGCGCCTGCCGTCGCTGCTCCCGCGGGCGAAAACCCCCCAACAGGGGTGGCCGCCCGGCGGGACAGCACCGCCTGCGGAGGCAGCGGCGCCCGAAAAGGGGAGCCCACCTGCAGCGGCAGCGCCGCCAGCGAGCGTGCCGCCTACAGGCGAGGGCAGTGCCCTCGCCCCGCCGGACAGGCCGCCGCCGGCAGGGTGGGGGCAGCGGCAGCAGCGAAAGGAGGAAAGGGCATTAGGGTTTTTTGGGAAAAAGATAGTTTTGCCCCTTGGAATTTGAGAAATTCCAGTTTTTGTCTTTTGTCCAAATTATAAAAATACCCTTAGGAATTGAGAAATTCCCTACATGTCCCTGATTTCAGAAAATATTAATTATTTAAAAGGTTTAGTTGATTATTATTTTTATTATTATCTAGTAGTCCTACATGATGATGATTATTTATACATGTGATGTATGATGTGTGGACGGATGATCATGGACCGTGTGATGTGTGTACTTGTGATTATTATTATTGAGGTCTGCGAACCTCCATTATATTTCTCGTTTATTGTCGGGCCTGCGTGCCTATGATTAAGTTGTAATCATATGAGGAGGTGCAGCGGGAGCGTGGATGCGATAGCGGGACCCACGAGACGGATGATCGTGATGCATGGAGATGCATCAAGATGTCGACGAAACCGACGAGGACGAGATGGACGATCACAGGGCATGGAGATGCACCGTTGCACACATAGATCTTGATGTGAGTGATTAGGCCTACTGGCTCGGGCCTAATCATATTAGGTTGTGGTCCATGATCATCTGGTGTGATTGCTTATACACATACTAGATATGTATATATATTTGCATGCGATGTAGATATATATTAAATATGTATATGTGTGACATGTCATATTAGGAGACCAAATTATAGAAACATCTTTCGATAATATTAAGTCAGTAAACGTGAGGCAATTAGATTGACCCACGTGGCTTTCCATCGTTATGAGTAGGAACCGAATCCCGGTGTAGGTTGAGTTGGTCGAGTCCCTCGAGACTCACCTATATCGCGATTCGCTATCTTGCTTACGACATAGAGATGTCACCGGTGACCTGAGGACATGATATGCTTGGTCGAGTCCCTCGAGGGTATATCATCAAATCAGACTCATCTTGTAACGAAGGTGTTGACTTAACCGAGCATCATGGTTGGTCGAGTCCCTCAAGGCCATGGTGATTCGGAGGCCGAACAGGACGGGAATCACAAGGAGTTGTGATCGGCAAGAGTTGCCTACCTTTTAGGCTTAGTGTGATTGGTCGAGTCCCTCGAGGTTATACTAAGACGCTGATTGGATCCTGATCCCCACTAGAAGTCTGCCGGAGACTTCCGTTTCACGTGCTGAGGGTGTCGCGTGACTTGTTAGTAAAATAGTGGGAGCATATTAAGATAGAAGTCCATATCTTGATAGTTTATTTCTTGCAAAATCTGCATGTTATTCATTTCTGCTACATCTTTATTTTCAGAAAATGTCGCTTTCAAATCCCTTACGTGGCATACTTGATGTCAACCGCCTCACTGGTCCAAATTATACGGATTGGCTCCGTAACTTGAGAATTGTTCTCACAGCGGAGAAAATCGTGTACGTCCTTGATACAGTGATGCCTACGCCCGAAGAAGGGGCAAGCGAGGATGAGATCGCTCGGTACGTGAAGTACATTGATGACTCCACTCTTGCTCAGTGCTATATGTTGGGCTCTATGACTCCAGAGTTACAGAGACAACATGAAAAGATGGATGCCAGATCCATTCTCCTACATGTCCGCAAATTGTTTGAGGAACAGGGAAGGACTCAACGATATGAGATATCCAAGAGCCTTTTCCGCGCTAGGATGACTGAGGGGACACCGGTTCAGAACCATGTCCTAAAGATGATTGAGTGGATAGAGAAACTCACAGGTCTAGGAATGGTCCTAGAGGATAACTTGTGTGTGGACATTGTGCTTCAGTCCCTACCAGATTCCTTTTCACAGTTCATAATGAATTTTAATATGAACAAGCTTGAGGTGACTCTCCTAGAGCTCCTCAATATGTTGAGGGAGGCAGAGAGTACTATTAAGAAAGAGAAGCCAGTTCTCTACACTGGTGAGACCAAAAAGAAAAGGAAAGCAGAAAGGTCCCTTAAGAAGGGAAAGGGCAAGGGCAAACAAGGTAAAGCAAAGGTTGCTAAGAAAGACCCAACAAAGGACAAAGGCCAGTGCTTTCACTGTGGTAAAGATGGGCACTGGAAGAGAAACTGCAAAGAGTACCTTGCAGAAAGGGCGAAACAAAAGCTTGATGAAGCTTCAGGTACATTCATGATCAGTCTCTATTTGTCAGACTCTTATGATAACACATGGGTATTGGATACCGGTAGTGCTTATCATATATGCAATTCGATGCAGGTTCTGGCAAGGCCTAGGAGACTAGAGAGAGGCGAGATGGACCTCAAGATGGGTAATGGAGCAAAAGTTGCTGTATTAGCTGTTGGCGAGCTCGCCCTACATCTGCCTAGTGGAGCTTTTATTGCATTAGATGCATGTTATTTTGTTCCTTCTATTATCAAAAACATTATCTCCATTTCATGTTTAACAGTTAGTGGATATAAATTTGTTTTTGAGAACAATGGTTGTTCGATATTATTAGATGATAAGATCATCACGAAAGGAACATTGCATAATGGTTTATTTATGTTAGACACTACTCCACATATCATGAATGTAAATGTGTCCAAAAGGAAACGAGATGAGTTGAACAGTGCATACCTGTAGCATTGTAGGCTAGGTCACATCCATGAAAAAAGGATTCAAAAGTTGCTAAATGATGGATATCTAGATCCATTCGACTATATGTCTTATGCAACTTGTGAGCCTTGCATTCATGAAAAATTGACCAACTCTCCATTTAGTGGAACTGGAGAGAGAGCCACTGAGTTGTTGGAACTCATGCATAGTGATGTATGTGGACCCATATCAACTCATGCCATTGGAGGTTACTCCTACTTCATTACATTTACTGATGATTTCTCAAAGTATGGATATGTGTACTTAATGAAGTACAAGTCCGAGGCCTTTGAGAAATTCGGAGAGTATAAGAATGAGGTGGAGAACTAGACTGGAAAGAGTATCAAAACTCTTCGATCAGATCGAGGAGGTGAGTACTTAAGTACAGAGTTTACTCAGTTCCTCAAGGACCATGGGATATTATCCCAATGGACACCTCTTTACACACCTTAGCTCAATGGTGTCTCTGAAAGGAGAAATCGTACTTTATTAGATATGGTATGGTCCATGATGAGTTTCGCTGACCTACCCATCTCATTCTGGGGATATACCCTAGAAACCGCAGCTTACCTTCTGAACAGAGTTCTAACTAAGTCGGTAGTGTCTACACCATATGAGATATGGAAAGGGAAAAAGCCTGATCTTAAGGTTGTTAAGATTTGGGGCTGCCCAGCCCACGTTAAAAGACACAACACCGATAAGTTAGAATCAAGAACAGAGCGATGCATATTTGTGGGATACCCCAAGGAAACTTGTGGGTATTACTTCTATCATCTCGAGGACCAAAAGGTCTTTGTAGCTAAGAGAGTAGTGTTCCTTGAGAAGGAACACATTCTTGACGGAGACAATGGGAGAATGATAGAGTTGAGCGAAGTTAGAGAACCAAACTCAAGCACCACTCTACAGCCCGAGTCTGTTCAGGTACCTAATACACAAGTTTCAACTTTACGCAGGTCTGATAGAGTATCTCATCCTCCTGAGAGATATGTGGGACATATTAGAGGAGAGGATGCTGAGGATATTGATCCTCAGACCTACGAGGAGGCTATTATGAGTATAGACTCCGGGAAGTGGCAAGAAGCCATGAATTCTGAGATGGATTCTATGTACTCCAATAAGGTTTGGAACCTAGTTGATGCGCCCGAAGGTATTGTACCCATCGGTTGCAAATGGATCTTTAAGAAAAAGATCGGAGTAGATGGAAAGGTAGAGACCTATAAAGCAAGGCTAGTGGCTAAAGGGTATCGTCAAAGGCAAGGTGTTGACTACGACGAAACCTTCTCACCCGTAGCAATGCTAAAATCCATCAGAATTCTATTGGCTATTGCAGCACACTATGATTATGAGATCTGACAGATGGATGTGAAAACCATATTCCTCAATGGGAACCTCGAGGAGGAGGTGTATATGATGCAACCTGAGGGATTCGTGTCCAAGAACTGCCCAGATAAAGTGTGTAGGTTGCTTAAATCCATTTATGGACTAAAGCAAGCTTCCCGAAGTTGGAACATAAGATTTGATGAGTCAATCAGATCTTATGACTTTGTTAAGAACGAAGATGAGCCTTGTGTGTACAGGAAGGTAAGTGGGAGCGCTATCACCTTTTTGGTGTTATATGTGGGTGACATCCTCATCATTGGGAATGATGTAGGAATGCTATCCACAGTAAAGACTTGGTTATCTAGACACTTCTCCATAAAGGACTTAGGGGAAGCATCCTATATCTTGGGGATTAGAATCTATAGAGATAGATCCAAGAGGATGCTTGGCTTATCCCAGTCCAGGTACATAGAAACCATTGTCAAAAGGTTTGGCATGGAAAATTCCAAAGGGCAAACATGAATATGATACCTTATGCCTCAGCAATAGGGTCTATCATGTATGCCATGCTATGTACTACGCCTGATATAGCGCATGCTCTGAGTGTCACGAGCAGGTATCAGGCGGATCCAGGCTTGGAGCACTGGAAAGCAGTAAAGTGTATCCTTAAGTACTTGAGAAGGACTAAGGATCTTTTACTAGTATATGGAGGTAATAGCCTTAAGGTTGAAGGCTTCACTGACTCAAGTTTTCAGTCTGATGTCGATGATAGCAAGTCGAATTCAGGGTTTGTGTACACCTTGAATGGAGGAGCAGTGTGCTGGAAGAGTTCTAAGCAAGATACCACTGCTGACTCGACCACAGAGGCGGAGTACATTGCTGCATCGGATGCAGCAAAGGAGGGAGTCTGGGTGAAGAAGTTCATCACAGATTTGGGAGTCCATACAGATAGCAACAAGTCGACTTCCTTATATTGCGACAACTATGGGGTGATTACTCAAATAAGGGAACCCGGGTCTCATCAGAAGTGTTCTGAGGAGGTTCCAGCTTATAAGAGAGATCGTAACCCGAGGAGATGTAGTAGTGGAAAGAGTTCCATCCGAAGATAACATTGCAGATCCACTAAAAAAGCCGTTGTCTTAGATTGTCTTTGAGCGTCACAGGGGTCTGATGGGGATCAGACACATAGGCGATTGGCTTTAGGTCAAGTGGGAGATTGCTAGTCATAGGTGCCCAGCAAGCCAATCACGTGAGTGATGGCACGTGTGACTTGATACAGAATCTTTTTGCTTATTATATTTTGGCGTATATCACTTTATAACTATTGCATAAATGGATATATATATTGTGATGTCCTTGGATTTGTGCAATGGGAATCGGATCGTGATGAGATCACGATAATGAGATCGATTCACCTTTAAACACATATCCTAAATAATCCCGGTCATAGGTTACTCGAGAGGGACATCGTGATAACCGGATAGACTAGTGTGCTGTATACCCGTCCATATGATGGATGCAGCTGGTCTCACAGCTGCTCGTGTAGGGACACTAGGGATACAGTACAGGTGCTCATTGGAGAATGAGTTCACTGATTGATCCGCTTACGGAATGCTGGATGGTTGATGATGCCTTATTGTCAGACAACGATTCCGTAGTCCTAGTGGTGTATCTGGTCCTTAGACTTGAGACACCAAGGATGTCCTGTATGAGTGCTCCACTCTTTGATACCAGACTTATAGGTTTGGCTATCCCCAGATCTATTACAGCTGGTCATTGGGAGTGGTAGTCGACCTTACGAGGGCTATTGAGTGTCAATAGAGAATCATCCACTCTCGGCGTCATGAGAGGAATATCCTATGTGTTCTTGCTCAGACAAATCCCTGGCCAGGGTCATTCGGGTTGAGAGAGAAAGAGTTCTCCGGGAGAATCCGATTAGAGCGAGACTCGAGTAGAAACCGTATGGGTCTGACAGCACCATGCTCGATATACGGTCTCTGGGATATTAGATGGATGAGGGACTATAGGTACATGGTAACTGAGGACAGACAGGTCCAATGGATTGGATTCCCCTGTATCGTCTGGGGACTACGGCGTAGTGGCCTAGTACGTCCGTAGTCGATGAGTCAAGTGAATTATTACAGAGATAACAATTCACTCAGTTAGAAGGAGTTCTGACAGGTATGACTCACGGCCAGCTCGATATTGGGCCTAGAGGGTCACACACATATGGTAGGCATTGCGATGAGTAGAGGTTCGGATATGAGATATCCGACGGAGCCCTTGTCTTATTGGATGCAAATCCAATACCCACTAGGGAAGGACCCATTAGGGTTTGACACGGGATCTCTATAAATAGGAGGGATTCACAGCCTCATAGGCTTGAGTCTTTGCTTGCCTTTCCTATTCTCCTCTCCCTCTCCACCTCAGAGTAGGCCTGGAGTTTTGAGGTGAATCTCGGATTTTGATGATGAAATCAATTGATGGGTTAATTGATCTAATCCATATTATTGAGTTAAGTGTGCAGGATTAACTACGATAACCAGAAAACACAAAGCAAGAGAACCGGAGTCATGATCGATGGACGTTTAAGAGTCCGAAGAATCGTCGGAGATGCTGCCGGAACCAACCGAGAAGAAATCGGGAACCTATCGGAATTTTCGGAAGTTCACCGAAGAGATCGTCGGAGGTTCACGGAGATCACCGAGAAGGCTCGGCTACTCGTTAAAGTCATCACAAGATCGGGAGCTTGATGGGAGTCCGTCGGAAGAAGCTCGTCGGAAAGCTCGCCGAAACAAGACTCGACATTCGCGGTTGAAAGCTTGCTTAGGATGTGTTTTTGTTATGTAGTTCACTTGTAATTAGGATTAGGATTAAGAGATAATCCTATATCCTGGTTAGGGGCCAACTGGGCCCAAAGTCAGATATGGTTTGGGCTTAAATTAAGCCAAACTAGTGAAATCGGAGTGCCAGGCGGTGGCACCGCCCAACACCCGAGAGCTGGGCGGTGACACCTCCTTGGCTGGGCGGTTGCACCGTCCAGCACCCGAGCGCTGGGCGGTGGCACCGCCTGGCTGGGCAGTGGCACCTCCAGCATTCGGGAACCTAAAGAGAATTCAAATTTTGGAGCCCAAATTTGAATCCTCTTGAGGCCTATAAATACCCCTCAAATCTCAGCTGAGGTTACAACTTTTGAGAAGCATTTTGATTGAGAGAAAAGTCTTAGAAAGTCTTAGTAAGTCTTGTTTTCAATTTGCTAGAGAGTTCTCCTCCTTCTTTCTTATTGAAAATTTGTAAGAGGTTGAACTGCTTGTAAAAGGTTGTAAGAGGGGTGTTTACCCTTCCATTTCAAGAGATTTTCTAGTGGAAGGAGGGAGCCTCATCGAAGAGGGGCATCGCAAGTGGAGTAGGTCATTTGACCGAACCACTCTAAAAATCGGCGTAATCTCTGGTTTGCATTTTATTATTGTCATTTACATTACTGCAAATCTTCTTACCGCTTTAGTTCCTTGTTACCCTTGCTGCGCAACTTTAAGAATATGCTTTCAAGTTAAACTTTTCAA
The DNA here is from genome assembly GCF_036884655.1 of Musa acuminata AAA Group. NCBI lineage: Eukaryota > Viridiplantae > Streptophyta > Magnoliopsida > Zingiberales > Musaceae > Musa > Musa acuminata. Next base: position 32,167,146 of record NC_088356.1, on the reverse strand, counting down.
GTTCCGTTCTTATCGTACGAAAGATTTTGTTAAAATCGAAGTTTTAATCCGCTGCACTAATTCACCCCCCCCCCTCTTAGTGCCGCTCCGATCCTAACAAGTGGTATCAGAGCGAGGTTATCTCTCATATTTGGTTTAATACCCAAGAGTGATGGCTTACTCCGGCATGCAAGAGGGCCACTCTATTGCACGACCACCTTTGTTTAATGGGTCGGATTACACATATTGGAAGACTCGCATGAGGATCTTCCTCATTTCTATGGACTTTGAGCTTTGGTCTATTGTTGAGAATGGATTTCAAAAATCTTCTCTTCCGATGAGCGAATGGAATGAATCGGAGAAGAAGGTTTTTGCTTTAAATGCAAAGGCTATGAATGCCTTGTTTTGTGCATTAGACAAAAACGAATTTAAGCGTGTTTCAATGTGTGATTCGGCTTTTGATATTTGGAGAACTCTTGAGGTCACTCATGAAGGCACTAGCCGAGTGAAAGAGTCCAAAATCAATATCCTTGTGCACTCTTACGAACTTTTCCGAATGAAACCAAGTGAGTCCATCGGAGACATGTACACCCGGTTTACGGATGTCATCAATGGACTCAAAGCTCTTGGTAAAGATTTTACTAACTTTGAACTAGTAACTAAAATCTTAAGATCCCTCCCTAAAAGTTGGGATCCAAAAGTTATGGCCATTCAAGAGGCCAAAGACCTTAAAGCATTCCCTCTTGAAGAACTCATTGGGTCTCTAATGACCTACGAAATGACATGTCAAGCTCATGACGAGCTCGAGAACCCCCTTCCAAAGAACAGGAAGGATATGGCACTCAAATCACAAGAAGACCACTTGAAAGGAACATCAAGTGATGAGGACAGTGACAATGACATTGCACTTTTGACTCAAAAATTTAAAAAATATTTAAGAAAGAACAAACTTAAAAATAATATAAAAAATAAATTTGAACAAAAGAAGGACCAAGTGATTTGCTATGAATGCAAAAAACCGGGACACTACAAGAACGATTGTCCTCAAGCCAAAAAGAGGACATCAAAGAAGAAGGCGCTCAAGGCAACATGGGATGATTCAAGCGCGTCCGAAGAAGAGGGGTCCAACACCGAGCAAGTTGCTCATTACGCGCTAATGGCTTTAGAAGAAGAGGTATGTGATTTATTTAATGAAGATTTATCTTTTGAAGAACTCTCTATCGCTTTTCATGAATTATTTGATGAATGTAGAACTGTTAGCAAGAAGTTAAGTATCTTAAAGAAAGAGCATGCTTTGCTACAAGATAAGTTTGATAGTCTTCAAACTCCTCCATGCTCTAAGTGTGAGCATTTAGAAGCAATAAAAAATGAAAATTTGCTTCTTAAGGAAACCTTAAACAAGTTTAAGGTTGGTAGCAAAGGATTAGATATGATCCTTGCACACAAGGGTCACATCGCAAATAGAAATGGAATTGGATTTGTAAAAGGATTACATCAAAATCCTACCACTTTCATAAAAGGACCTACATTACATGTTTCCTCTTATATGAAATGCAACTTCTGTTGCAAATCCGGACATATTGCCTACAAATATCCATTTAGGAAAATTAGTTCACGAAAATTAATATGGGTTCCTAAAGGAACTATAAAGGATTCAATAATAAATAACAAAATTAGTGGGTCAATTTTTGAGGCACCCAAAATCAAATGGGTACCTAAAAATCATCCTCTTTTGTAGACAAACCCACAAGCTAGGAGCAAGAGATGGTATCTCGATAGTGGATGCTCAAGACATATGACTGGAGATCCATCTCATTTCTCTATGCTCACTAGCAAAGAAGAAGGGTACGTCACCTTCGGAGACAACAACAAAGGCAAAATCATTGGCAAGGGAACTATTGGTAACAAATTTAGTTTTTCCATTGATGATGTTTTACTAGTTGATGGATTGAAACACAATCTCTCAAGTATTAGTCAACTATGCGATAAAGGTTATATCGTTAGATTTGAATCAAATATGTGCATTATTAAAAAACCAAATCATAACATGACTATGATTGCTTTAAAACAAAATAATGTCTATACCATCAATCTTGATGAACTAGGTAATGAAATGTGTTTCTCCGCCGTAAATGATGATGCTTGGCTTTGGCATAGGAGATTAGGTCATGCAAGCATGAAAACAATATCTAAAATCTCATCTCAAGAATTAGTACGAGGGATTCTGAATATGAAGTTTATTAAGGATAAGGTATGCGATGCATGTCAACTAGGCAAACAAATAAAAACAAGCTTCAAACCAAAAAATCAAATTAGCACCACTAGACCATTACAATTGATCCATTTGGACTTATTTGGACCAATTGATACAACAAGTCTAGGTGGAAGCAAATATGCTTTTGTGATTGTGGATGACTACTCTAGATACACTTGGACCTATTTCTTAGCTCACAAAAGTGATTGCTTCAAGTGTTTCTCTAAGTTTTGTAAACTCACTCAAAACGAAAAAGGCATCATGATTTCATCAATTCGGAGTGATCACGGTGGTGAATTCCAAAATCGTGACTTTCAAAATTTTTGCGAAGTTAATGGGTACAATCATAACTTCTCAACTCCAAGAAATCCTTAACAAAATGGAGTAGTTGAAAGGAAAAATAGAAACCTACAAGAAATGGCAAGAACTATGTTAAATGAACATAGTTTACCCAAATATTTTTGGGCCGAAGCCGTAAATACGGCTTGTTACATCATGAATAGGGTCCTAATAAGACCATCTCTATCAAAAACTCCCTATGAATTATGGAATAACAAAAAACCAAATATTTCTTATTTTAAAGTTTTTGGTTGTAAATGCTTCATTTTAAATAAAAAGGATGCCCTAGGTAAATTTGATGCTAAATCCGATGAAGGCATTTTTCTTGGTTACTCCTCCGTTTCTAAGGCCTTTCGTGTCTTTAACAAAAGGACCTTAGTAATAGAAGAGTCTATTCATGTAGTTTTTAATGAAATTTCTGATTTAAAGAAAAATGATTTTGATGATGATCTTGGTTTTGATAATTTGAATTTAAACGAACCCCCTCCTCAAAATAGCCATTTGAATGCATCTTCTTCCGAAATTTCTTTACCCAAAGAATGGAAGTATGTAGATGCTCATCCAAAGGAGCTAATTATAGGAGATACAACAAAAGGGGTTCAAACTCGTTCTTCTTTCAAGAATTTTTGTGCTTACGCCGCTTTCCTTTCTCAAATTGAACCTAAATGCATTGACGAAGCCTTAAAAGATGATTTTTGGGTCATTGCAATGCAAGAAGAATTGAACCAATTTGAGAGGAATGAGGTATGGAAGCTTGTTCCTAGATCAAGTGACCACTTAGTCATAGGTACTAAGTGGGTCTTTAGAAACAAGCAAGACGAAAATGGTATCGTGGTTAGAAACAAGGCTAGATTAGTGACCAAAGGTTTCAACCAAGAAGAAGGTATCGATTACGAAGAAACCTTCGCTCCCGTGGCTCGATTAGAAGCCATAAGGATGCTCCTTGCCTATGCTAGTAGTAATAATTTTAAACTATTTCAAATGGATGTCAAAAGTGCTTTCTTGAATGGTTTTATTTCCGAAAAAGTATATGTCGAACAACCTCCCGGATTTGAAAATTCTCTTCTTCCTAATCATGTATTCAAATTGACTAAAGCTCTCTATGGCTTGAAACAAGCTCCTAGAGCTTGGTATGAAAGGCTTAGTTCCTTTCTTATTTTAAATAATTTTACCAAAGGCAAGGTTGATACTACATTGTTTATTAAACATTTTGAAAATAATTTTCTTATTGTGCAAATTTATGTTGACGATATTATTTTTGGCTCTTCGGATGAATCACTATGTGAATCATTTGCCAAATATATGAGTCATGAATTTGAAATGAGTTTAATGGGTGAATTAACCTTCTTTTTAGGATTACAAATCAAACAACTTAGTGATGGTATATTTCTTAACCAATCCAAATATACATTAGAATTGTTAAAACGATTTAACAAGGATAATTCAAAAGCAATAAACACCCCTATGAGTACTGCGACTAAGTTAGATATGGATGAAAATAGTGAAAATTTCGATCAAAAAACATATAGGGGAATGATAGGTAGTCTACTCTACCTCACCGCGACTAGACCAGATATTATGTTTAGTGTAGGACTTTGCGCTAGGTTTCAATCTAATCCTAAATTATCTCATCTAAAGAGTGTTAAAAGAATATTGAGGTATCTTAAAGGAACTCCAAATTTAGGATTGTGGTATCCAAAATCTGAAAAATTCGATCTAATAGCTTATGCAGATGCCGATTTTGGCGGATGCAGGATAGATAGAAAAAGTACATCCGGAACATGCCAATTTTTAGGACATGCACTTGTTTCTTGGACTTCCAAGAAACAAAATTCAGTTGCACTATCTACGGCGGAAGCCGAATACATTGCTGCAAGTGCATGTTGTGCACAAGTCATTTGGATGAAAAATACATTAGAAGACTATGGAATTCACTTTAAAAACATTCCCATAAAATGTGATAATACTAGTGCCATATGTCTTACTAAAAATCCAATTCAGCACTCTAGAACTAAGCACATCGACGTTAGGCATCATTTCATACGCGATCATGTCCTTAACAATGATGTTGTTCTAGAATTCATTGACACAAAGCATCAATTAGCAGATATATTTACAAAAGCTTTGAATGAAGACCAATTTGAATTCATTAGAAGCGAATTAGGTATGTTAAATTGTCCCTAAGAATAAACTTGTTTGAATGGATTTTCCGTAAAGTTTTTCATTCTCTCTCCGTTCCTCGGTGACTTGTTAAATTATCTTATCCTATCTTGAGTCAAACACCGCTTCCATCTGATCAAGATTAATGATTTTATGATATTTTGAATCTCGAAATTGATTTTGATGGCTTGATTATGAGTTTCAAGTTGACGAATTGAATTTGAATGGATTTGTATTCGAATTATGATCTTGACTTATTGGAGTTACTACTTAAAATTTTTTTCTTATCCCAATCTCTTCTTTGTACATCTACAATTTTTGTTATTTATAAAAAGAAGAGATTTGATAATATGGATGAATGCTGAATTTTCCTTTAAGATGAACTCTGCGTAAATATTTTAGCATACTTAATTTTGAATGATAAAATCTTTGTATGATCAATGATAATATAGATGAGTGATGTATGATCAATGATAAAATCTTTGTATGATAAATTATGTGCTTCAAGTCTCATTCCCTTTTTGTTGATGACAAAGGGGGAGAAAAGTGATTACTTGTATCATTTTAATAGCATGACTTATATGAATTGCAAAAGCTTGTGTGATATGAATGTCTTATATGCCTTGCAAAATCCTTGAGAATATCACAAGATTGATTGATCATATTGAAAGCATGCCTTACATCGATATCATGAAATTCATGTTGAAAATCTTTATCTCCTATCGTAGTAAAAATTGTCCCATATCATTTGACTTATGATTTTCATCGAAGTTTCGCATTTACTATTGCTTAATGAGAATAACGATAAGCTCTACGGTTAGAACTTATCGGTTTATGCTTGAATTCAATGGATGAAATTCAAGTGTTTTCATCTTCTCATAATATGGCATATAGATAGGGGGAGTTATGTTTAACTCCGTCATCAATTGATTGTCATCATCAAAAAGGGGGAGATTGTTAAATCTCGGATTTTGATGATGAAATCAATTGATGGGTTAATTGATCTAATCCATATTATTGAGTTAAGTGTGCAGGATTAACTACGATAACCAGAAAACACAAAGCAAGAGAACCGGAGTCAAGATCGATGGACGTTTAAGAGTCCGAAGAATCGTCGGAGATGCTGCCGGAACCAACCGAGAAGAAATCGAGAACCTATCGGAATTTTCGGAAGTTCGCCAAAGAGATCGTCGGAGGTTCACGGAGATCACCGAGAAGGCTCGGCTACTCGTTAAAGTCATCACAAGATCGGGAGCTTGATGGGAGTCCGTCGGAAGAAGCTCGTCGGAAAGCTCGCCGAAACAAGACTCGACATTCGCGGTTGAAAGCTTGCTTAGGATGTGTTTTTGTTATGTAGTTCACTTGTAATTAGGATTAGGATTTAGAGATAATCCTATATCCTGGTTAGGGGCCAATTGGGCCCAAAGTCAGATATGGTTTGGGCTTAAATTAAGCCAAACCAGTGAAATCGGAGTGCCAAGCGGTGGCACCGCCTGGCTGGGCGGTGGCACCGCCCAGCACCCGAGAGCTGGGCGGTGACACCTCCTTGGCTGGGCGGTTGCACCGTCCAGCACCCGAGCGCTGGGCGGTGTCACCGCCTGGCTGGGCGGTGTCACCGCCTGGCTGGGCGGTGGCACCTCCAGCATTCGGGAACCTAAAGAGAATTCAAATTTTGGAGCCCAAATTTGAATCCTCTTGAGGCCTATAAATACCCCTCAAATCTCAGCTGAGGTTACAACTTTTGAGAAGCATTTTGATTGAGAGAAAAGTCTTAGAAAGTCTTAGCAAGTCTTGTTTTCAATTTGCCAGAGAGTTCTCCTCCTTCTTTCTTATTGAAAATTTGTAAGAGGTTGAACTGCTTGTAAAAGGTTGTAAGAGGGGTGTTTACCCTTCCATTTCAAGAGATTTGCTAGTGGAAGGTGGGAGCCTCATCGAAGAGGGGCATCGCAAGTGGAGTAGGTCATTTGACCGAACCACTCTAAAAATCGGCGTAATCTCTGGTTTGCATTTTATTATTGTCATTTACATTACTGCAAATCTTCTTACTGCTTTAGTTCCTTGTTACCCTTGCTGCGCAACTTTAAGAATACGCTTTCAAGTTAAACTTTTCAAGTTCCGTTCTTATCGTACGAAAGATTTTGTTAAAATCGAAGTTTTAATCCGCTGCACTAATTCACCCCCCCCCCTCTTAGTGCCGCTCCGATCCTAACACTCTCCCTCTCCACCTCAGAGTAGGCCTGGGGTTTTGAGGAGCGTCGTCGCAACCCTGCTGTGTGGATCACCGCTAGAGAGGAGGACGCTTGACCTCCTTCACCCTCTCCTAAGGATCTGCAAGGAAACAGGGATATACGATCTCCCTAGGTAACACAATCTCTATACGCAGTTTTGTGTTTTGCGGATTTTTTGCGCACCAATCTTCGCACGACGACGAACATCTTTTTGGGAATCGGGGATTTTTGTTTTCTTGTTCTTCCGCTGCGCATATGATGTTGCCCCCAATGATTTCCCAACAGTGCGACTGGGAGCTAGGTCGGCGGTGATCGAGCAACGACGAAACAGCGGTGGCTGTGGAGAAGGAGGATGCGAGGGTCGCGGCAAGGATCGACGGGGGGCTGCGGCAACAGAGGGAGCTTCATTTCTATCGCACTGTAGAAGGAGCTGCTAACAACACCAAAGGATCGCTGAGGGCTGGGATCGACGAGGAGAAGATTGCAGCGGTTGGCAGTGGTGGTGGCACGGCTGGGAGCAGCGTCTCCAACGATCGCTGAGGTCTAGGATCGACAAGGGGGCTACGATGGTAGGGCTGGGATGGATGCTGGCAGCGTCATCTCCTGGCAGCGATGGTGGCTCGTGGACTTTGGTCGGGAAGCAGGGCGGTGTCGGTCATTGGCCGGAGAGTAACGACGGTAGGTGGGCTGGCTGGAAGAAGGGGATGCAGGGGTGAGTGGCTGTGGCTTCTTCTTCCTCTCTTCTTCTTTTTTCTTATTTTTGTTGTTGAAGATAAAGATAACTATAGTGAGGATCGCTGCTCTGATAACAAATGATAAGACCCTAAGGTCTTATCGGGGATGAAAGAAGAGAAAAGGGAATGATCTCTTCGAGGGGATCGTCCTTGTTGATCACTTCGAGGGGATTGGCCTCCATGATCACTTCGAGGGGATCAACCTCCTTGGGTTTGTCTATAGATTGGAATAATATTTCATTGATTGATTGATTACCGAAAAGAAAGGGTTACATCACTATTTATAGAGTTCCACCTAGGGTCCACTAGGACTTCTCTTAATAATAAATAAATATTAAATAAACCTATACCCGACTCTAACTGAACTAAACAAACTCAATAAATATTATTCAAAAGCTTATAAAATAAAAGGGTTCTAACAGATGGTTCTACATATTGGGTCATTGTTTGGGCCTTTCACTTGGCCCAACATAGCCCAAACTTGAGCCCAATTGACCCCTAATTGAGTTGGCCTAATTACATTCTAAACTGACTCAATTAGACTTTAAACTAACTCAATTTAAACATAATCGATTACAAGCGAATCCTATGTTGTCCGGCATGTCATTGGTTCTTTCGACGCTTCGTCCAATCCTTCAACATGTTGTCCAATCAGCATGTTATCTTCTCGCAACATCAGATCTCCTTGGCACAATGTCTGGTCTTCTTAGCCCGATGCTTGAATTCATGGAGCGAAGCCTTCTGCTGACACGTCGATCGATCCTTCGGCCCGACGTCCAATCTTCTGACATGTTTGCTTCGGCCCAATGTTTGATTCCTCCTACTTTAATCAATTTGCCTTTTCTGATTGAAGCTAGTCCTACGTCACTCAAATGCACATTAGATGACAAACACATCAATTGATTTAATCATCATAATCCGAGATTCAACAATGATATGTACTAGTCCTGATATAGTGCATGGTCTAAGTATTGCTAGTCATAGGTGCTCTATAAGCCGATCACGTGAATGATGGCACGTATGACATAATACACATTCTTTTTGCTTATTATAATTTGATATTTTATCACTTTATATTTATTTTTACATATATGCATATATATTTTGATGTCCTTGGATCTGTGCAATGGGAATCGAATCATGATGAGATCACGATAATTAGACTGATTCACCTTTAAACATAGATCCTAAATAATCCCGTTCATAGGTTACTTAAGAAGGACATCGAGATAACTGAACATTAGTGTGCTGTATACTTGTCCATATGATGGATGCAACTGGTCTTATAGCTGCTCATGTAGGGACACTAGGGATACTGTACAAGTGCTCATTGGATAATGGGTTCACTGATTGATCCGCTTATGGAATGTTGGATGGTTGATGATGTCTTATTGTCAGACAACGATTTCCTAGTCCTAGTGGTGTATATGGTCCTTAGACTTGAGATACCAAGGATGTCCTGTATGAGTGCTCCATTCTTTGATACCGAACTTATAGGTTTGGATGTCCCAGATCTATTACAACCGGTTATTGGGAGTGGCAGTCGACCTTACGAAAGCTATTGAGTGTCGATAGATGATCATCCACTCTCGGTAACATGAGAGGAATATCCTATGTGTTCTTGCTTAGACAAATCCCTGGCTAGGGTCATTCGGATTGAGAGAGAAAGAGTTCTCCGGGAGAATCCGATTAGAGCGAGACTCAAGGAGAAACCGTATAGGTCTGACAATGCCATGCCCAGTATATGATCTTTAGGATATTATATAGATGAGGGATTATAGGTACACAATAACTGAGGACAGATAGGTCCAAAGGATTGGATTCCCTTGTATTGTCTAGGGACTGCAGCTTAGTGGCCTAGTACGTCCATAGTCGATAAATCAAGTGAATTATTATGGAGATAATAATTCATTAAATCAGAAGGAGTTCTGATAGGTATGACTCATGGCTAGCTCGATTTTGGGTCTAGAAGATCACAGACATATGATAGGTGTTGTGACGAGTAGAGGTTCAGATATGAGATATCTATTGGAGCCCCTATCTTATTGGATATCCAATAAGCCCCTAAATTATTAGATCCCATAGATGGGATCCAATAAGAGCTAATAAGAGATTGTTGGGTAGAGATCCACTAATCTAAGAGGCTTGGGTAATTGGATGGAGATTTAGTACCCAATAGGGCATGATCCATTAGGGTTAACTAGGGGCCTCTATAAATAGGAGGGAACTAAAGGCCCATAGGCTAGGGCTTCTAAGTTATAACCTCCTTTTCTCCTCTCCCATTCTCCTCCTCAAATAGCAGGCCTGGAGATTCAAGGAGCGTCGTTGCAACCTTGCTGTGTGGATCACTACTAGAGAGGAGGATACTTGACCTCCTTTATCTGCTCCTACAAATATGTATGGATTAAGGGATATATGATATCCTTAGGTAACACAACTATCTCACACATGGTTTTTTGTTATGTGGATTTCGCGCACCAATCTTCACACAACGATGAACACATATTGGGAAATTTGGGTTTTTGTTTTATGTTCTTCTGCTGCACATGTGATGTCACCCCTAGATTTCCCTACAATGGTATCAGAGCCAGGTTATTCGTACAAAAGATTGATTTTAAACTGTGTGTATTGTGTTTTGGAGAAGCTTTTTGACATTAAAATTATTGATGTAAAAGTGAGAAAAAGCAGCAACTGTTGTTGCCTGTGCTGCCCTCGAAGACGGCAACATTACTACCATCTACGTGCAGGTAGGCCACCTGCAATGCTGGTCACAAGGTCGGCCGCGTGCAAGTAGGCTCTCTACAATGGCGGCCACAATGTCGGCAGCCTGTAGTGCAGGCGGCGGCACTTCCGGGTGCTGCCTGCCGGCGAGCAACGCGTACGGGCGACCGTCGAATGCAATGGCGCCCACAGCAACGCTTGCCCAAAAAGGGGGCACCGGCTCACTGCGAGCACTACCCCTACGGGGGCAGCGCCTATGGGCACTACGCCCATTTGGGGGCACGCCCGCTGTGGCAACGCTTGCCTGCAGGCAAAAGGGGCGCCATTGCGGGCATTGGCCTCGCAGGGGCGCCCGCCCATAGTGGCAGCGCCACCCGAGGGCAAAACCACCCGTAGGGGTGGCCGACCGTAGGGGTGGCACCGCCCGCATGCACAACGCCCATAGGCGAGCTACCCGTAGGCAAGGGCGGCCCCCCTCGTCCCCTATAGTGGCAGCCGCCGATAAGGTGGCGGAGGCGGCAACACAGTAGGGAGAAGGAAGGATATTAGGGTTTTTTAGGGCAAAAGAAAGTTTTGTCCCTAGGAATTTTAGAATTTTTGAGTCTGTCCTTTTTGTCTAAATTATCAAAATGCCCTTCACAATTCAGAAAATTCCCTATACATCCCAAATTTATGAAAATATTAATTAATTTAAAAGTTTAATTAATTATTATTATTATCTAGTAGTCTTATATAATTATATTTATATGTGATGTATGTTGTGGACAGATGATCATGGACCGTGTAATATGTGTATACACGTGATTATTATTATTATTGGAGCCTACGAGCCTCTAATTTATTTCTCATTTATTGTCGAGCCTATGTACCTGTGATTAAGTTATAATTACACGAGGAGTCGTAGAGGGAGCATGGAAGCAATAGGACCTATGAGGCCGAGATGGATGATCACGACATATGAAGATGCATCGTGATGCCGACAGAACCGACGATGACGAGATGGACTATCACAAGGCATGGTGTCATGACTCTAGCTAGGAGAGTCCTAATTGAATTTTATTGAAAGGGGTATTTATATAAAACTAACCTAGCCGACCCCTTTTAAAGAGGTAAAGAGGTCGACTAGGGTTAGGGTTAGTTGGGAGGTTGCTTCTTAGAATATGAGTCTTATTAGGAGTTGGTTAGAAGTAAAAGTCACGAGTAGGAGCCCTATTAGGAGTTGGGGTTTAGAAACCCTATAAATAGTCATGTATTCATCCTCTTTTGACAAGCAATATATGAATCTTTTTAGCAGCCTTTGAGTAGTAACTTGGAGGAAGGAACCCCTATAGAGTTCCAAGGAGGCCGATCCCCTAAAGAGATCAACCCCAAGCTTAGAATCCGCTAGAGTTCTAACACTTGGTATTAGAGCAACGTACTTGACATCTTATTGCCCTTACACAATCACCCATCAGCCCTCCATAGTTGCCCAAAGCAATTCCCACAATTGCTTAAAATATCGTCGTCGAATTTCACCGTCATCTCTACTACTACGGATCATCCTTTGATCTCCCCATGAATTGCAATAGATTTTGGTTTGCTACCTTACTTCTACTGTAATTTAGTTATCCTTATTCAAAAATCCAGCCATCCATCAGCCCTCCACAGCTGCCCAAAGCAATTCCCATAATTGCTTAAAAGATCATCATTGAATTCTGCCATCATCTCCACCATCGCAGATCATCCTTTGATCTCACCATGAATTGCAATAGGTTCTAGTTTCCTACCTTACTGCTATTGCAATTTAGTAAATTGTTTGATCTAATCTACATGTTGAGATAAGTGTGCAGGATTAATTATGATAGCGATAAGGAATAAAGTAGATGATGAGCCGGAGTCAAAGGAACGAGTCGGCACTGAGAGGGGGGGGGGTGAATTAGTGCAGTGGATAAAATTACGTCGGTTCAAAATCTCATTGTGATTAAATCCATTTCGGAAGATATTAACTTGAAAGCATATGGAAGAGTGTAGTGGATGTAAAGCAAGTAAGGCAGTTTGTAGTTAACGTAAATAGCAAAACTAAATGCAAACCAAATTATAGTGTTCGATCGTCGTGACCTACATCCACTCCACCAATTCCCCTTCTATCGAGGCCACTAGCATCCACTAATGATCTTTCTTCAATGGGCGAAGGTCAACCACCCTTACAACTTGATTCTCCTTTTGACAAGTTTAGGAGAGAACCTTTACAACCCCCACTACCTCCTCTCTTAAACTTTACTAGCACTTAGAGTTTGAGAGGAGTTCACACAAGATTATAGCAGTGTTTTCTTTCTTTTTCACTCTTTATTCTTGTGTGTGTTAACCATGGATAAGAGAGGTATTTATATGCCTCAAGTTGATTCAAACTTGGAGCCTAAAAATTATTAAATCTAGTATTTTGATGAAGAAACCACTTGATATATATTTATGATTTAATCTGCATTTTGAGTGATGCAGGATGCTTCGATCAGGATGAGACAATTAAAGCAGGAAAAATCATGTTGTGCCGAAGGAACATGTCAGAAGATTGGACGTCAGGCCGGTGGATCGGTCAACGTATCGACAGAAGGCATCGGGCTGTAGATTTGAGCATCGGGCCAAGAAGAGCGGGTATTGCGCCAAGGATATCGGAGTTACGGAGTCAACTGGCCGATTGGGCAATAGGCCGCAGGAGAGGACGATGCGCTGAAGAATCGGACGAAGCGTCGAGGGACCAATGACATATCGGACAACTTGGTTAATTTCTTTGGGTTAATTGTCTCGATCGAAGATTTGTTTTACATGTGCAGGATTAACTATAATGGAAGTAAGACATGCAGCAGGAGTTGCACCGGAGTCAAGACTATGATCAAGTTGGGAGTTCAAGAGTTCGACGGAAGTCCGAACGGTCGTCGGAGGTTCTACGGGAACAAATTCGAGAAGTCCAGGAGCTTGCCAAAAGAAGCTCGTCGGAACTCGCCAAGTGGATCATCGCAAGTCCAGGAGTTTGTCGGAAGTTCGCAGGAGCATCACCGAGGGTTCATCGAATGATCGACGGAAGTTCGCCGGAAGCTCGTCGGAAGAAGCGATTGATGCACCGGAGCAAGTTGCAGTAAATATCTTAAGAAATATCGTAGTTTGTATGATGATTAAGTTAGAAATGGGAAGTGATCCCATTAATTGCAACGATGAAATGATGCATGCAATGATAATGATGTATGCAATGATGAAATATTCATGATAAAATAATTGTTTTGATATTCATGACTTGAATTTTCATCTATGCTATTTTCCTTTGTTATGATTTGAAAATTATTGTAAAGGGAAAAAGAGATATAAAATTGTATTCTTCCCTTCTTTTTGACAATGACAAAGGGGGAGATAGCTAGCTTACACAAGTCAAGAGAAGATGCAAACGTACTTCATTAAGCTTGCTCCATGTAAAACATTATCTCTTGCAAGCTTGTTATCTTGCATTTTGCTAGCTTGCACTTTGCAAAAGAAGCAAAAAATAGCACTTCTCAAAAGAGAAGAAAGAGCTTGCTATCTTGAACATCACTATCTTACCAATCTTAAGAAGCAAAACTTGCAACTTGCACATTGCAATAGGAAGCAAGAATCACTAGCTTACACATTTCAACAAGAAAGCTATCTTGCATTTGCTTTCGAAATTTTTGCTAGCTTGTATGTTGTGAACTTGCTATCTTACAAACTTGCAAAACTCAAAATTTTTGCTAGCTTGCATGATGATTAAACTTGAGATTTAATATGCAATGATTAGAACTTGTATTCCAAACACATGAATATTTGGACTTCTCCTTTTTGTTGATGACAAAGGGAGAGAAGTATGTTGATGTTATGCATGATTTTATCATGACATGTTTGCTTAGATTTTTGAATCCAAGAGTCTCTATCAATATGGCATATTGATAGGAGGAGTTTGGTTAAACTCCGGGAGTTAAGGTTAACTCCGTCATCAATTAGTTGTCATCATAAAAAATGGGAGATTGTTAAATCTCAGATTTTGATGATGAAACCAATTGATAAGTGTTTATGATTTAATCTGTGTTTGGAGTGACGCAGGATGCTTCGACCAGGATGAGACAATTAAAGTAGGAAGAATTGTGTTGGGCCACAGGAAAATATGTTAAAAGATTGGATGTCGGGCTGGAGGATCGGTCGACATATCGACAATAGGCTTTGGGCCATGGATTCGGGTATCGGGCCAAGAAGAACGAATATTGCACCAAGGATATCGGAGTTGCAGAGTCAACTGGCTGATTGGGCAATAGGTCGTAGGTACGGATGATGCGCCAAAGAATTGGACGAAGCTTGAAGGGACCAATGACATGCCGGATAACATGATTAATACTTAGTATTAATTGTCTAGATTGAAATATGTTTTTACATGTGCATCATTAACTACGATAGCAAGGCATGAAGAAAAATGAAGTGCTGGAGTCAAGGATGCGATTTCGTTGAGAGTTCGAGAGTTTGTCGGAACTCTGGACGTTCGTTGGAAGTTTCGTCGGAACCAGCCGAGAAGTCTCAGAGTTTGCCAGAGAAGCTCATCAGAATATGCCAAGAAAATCATCATGAAATCTAGGAGATTACTGGGAGTCCGCCGAAATATTTTCAAGAGTTCGTCGGAAGTTCGCCGGAAACTTGCCGGAAGAAACCAAGACATATAGACTTGTTTAGCTTAGCAAATATTTTAGGAATCGTAGTTAGCACGTAATTGGGTTTGGATTTGGGCCAAACTAATTAGGGGCTAGCTAGACCCATGTTAGGACTGTGTTGGGCCCAATAAAAGGCCCAAACAAGCCCCAAGAAGTGGCACCGTCGTGGCATAATTTTCGAGACTATGTCAGGCGGTGGTACCGCTAGTCTAGGCGGTTGTACCACCCCTGACAGGGTGCCAAGCGGTGGTACCGTCAGTTTAGGCGATGGTACAACTCAGCACAGCATCTCAGGCGATGGTACCTGCCAGACTGGGCGGTGGTACCGCCTAGCTTAGTGTTAGTGTCAGACTAACACTGGTGGTGGTACCGCCCGTGCCCGGGAAACCCAGGATGAGATGTTTTTAGGCTCCAAGTTTGAATCAACTTGAAGCCTATAAATACACCTCTCATCCCTGGTTAAGGCACACAAGCATAGAGAATTTAAAAGTGAGAAAACTCTGCTATAATCTCTTGAGAAATTCCCTCCTCGATTCTAAGTTAAGAATTCTATAAGACAGCAGTGAGAGCTTGTAAGGATTATCTCCTAAACCCGAGAAAAGGAGAGGATGGGTGTAAAAGGTGGTTGGTCTTCGCCTATTGAAGGAAGACCGATAGTGGATGCCGGTGGCCTCGACGGAATAGGAATCGACAGAGTAGATGTAGGTCACAACGATCGAACGACTATAAATTGGCGTGTTCTCTGGTTTGCATTTCTATTTAGCAATTTACCTTACTGCAAACCTCTTTAATTGCTTAATACCTTCAATTCATTTACGAATGTGTTTCAAGTTAAGCTATTTCCGAGATCGGATTTCAACGTAAATAGTTTTATCGAAACGAAAGGCTTTTTGAAGACATGATTTTACTACTGCACTAATTCACCCCCGTTCTTAGTGCCGACCCCATTCCTAACAATTCGTATCAGAGCCTCGTGATTTCTCATTTGGTTTAACACCCAAGAGAAATGACTCTTTATGGCTTTCAAGAGGGTCACTCTCTCATTCGTCCTCCCTTTTTCAATGGAATGGACTACGCATATTGGAAAACTCGAATGAGAGTTTTCTTGCTTTCTTTGGATTTGAACTTATGGTACATTATTGAATTCAGTTTTAAAAGGTCTTCCCTTCCAATGAAAGATTGGAACGATTTGGAGAAGATGACTTTTTCTTTAAATTCTAGAGCTATGAATGCTCTATTTTGTGCCAAGACAAAAACAAGTTTAATCGGGTTTCTTTGTGCGAAACGGCTTTCGACATTTGATATATTCTTGAAACTACTCATAAAGGTACAAGTAGATTTAAAAATTCTAAAGTAAAACATTTAATGCATGATTTTGAACTTTTTTGAATGAAGCCTAATGAAACCATTGTTGACATGTACACCCATTTTACGGATATCGTCAATGGTTTCAAAGCTCTTGGCAAATCTTTTTCGAATTTTGAACTCGTTAACAAAATTTTACGATCACTTTCTAAAAATTGGGATTCGAAAATAATGGCTATTCAAGAATAAAAAAATTTGTATACTTTTTTGATCGAAGAACTTATTGGGTCTCTAATGACCTATGAAATGACATGCAATGCAATTGAAGAACTCAAGAACAACCTTCCAAATAATAGGAAGGATTTGGCACAACGAACAAAACAAGACCACTCAAGCATAAGCTCAAGTGATTGTGAACTTGAACTCCTCACTAATAAATTTAAAAAGTTCATGAAACAAAAATTAAAGAACAAAAAGAACACAACTACTTGCTTTAAACGCAAGAAGAAGAATAAAATTAGGATGAATCGAGTTCCTCCGAAGGCGAGGAGAAAATCAACAAAGGCGAGGTGGCAAACTACACCTTAATGACTTTTGATGATGAGGTAATCGAAACCCTCTTAATTTATTTCAAAATTACATGATGCTTTTCATGATACAATTATTTAGTTTTTGTTTAAAATAATTATTTTTCTTTAATACTACATGTTTAAAAGGGAAAATGCAAAAAGTATGATCATGCTAGTAATTTTGAAAATGATAATAAAAATTACATGTATTATAATGGAATAAAATGTTAGATTTAAATATAATAATGATCATATGTATATTTTTTTCAAGAATAAATAATGTGTATCTTGATGATTTCTAAATTTGAGCGAAACCATGCTTGATGTCTGAATGAAAATATTAAGAAGTTTTATATCATGCTTAATGATGATGCCTGGCTTTTTGTATGGAAAACTAAGCATGAAAAGTTGATTGACCTAAAAAGAAAAATGCTTTATGAAATCAATTTCGATGATGTATAATTATGTAATTGTGTAATGAAAATATTAAATATTTTAAAAACATGTTTTGATGTCATGTATATTGATCATGCTTAATAAATTTCGAAATTATGCATGATGATTTCCAAGTAATTAATGGTTTATTGATTTTGATGGCTTTTATGATGAAATTTATTTTTTGATCCTAAACAATTGATGACATATATATTTTTGGAATAAAAAGGATAAAGGCATGTTTGCATGAAGCAAACTAAAAAGAGGAAAGCTTTCTCTTAGAAAAATTTCTCTACTTTATCGATTTTTCCAAAAAAGAGATTAATGAATCTATTTGTATCACTTTTTTGAATCTCTTGAAAATGTTTTTGATGATTTCGATGATTTGAATTGAATGAGTTTTATCAAAATCATGATCTTGATTTCATGGAATTACATGAGATTTATTTTTCAAGATCTCTTCTTTGTACACCTATAATTTTTTGATATTTTATTTAATGAAGAGATTTACTATATGAATCATATCTTTTGTAATTTAAGAGATCTTATCTTTCATGACACGATGTCTTTGTATTTATAGCTTGTATGACTATAAATGTTTTGGAATGATGCATGTAATACTATGATTTTTCCTTTAGATAAAAATGCATGTAACACTATTATTTTTTGAAATAATATGAAAATCAATAATTATCATTTTTTGAAATAATACTCTAGAATGATGATTTGGAATCATGCATGTAATGATGATTTTATATTTTATATACATGATGATTTGGTATTATGCATGGAATGCTTTAACTTATGATAACGATGCATGCAATGATGAAATATTCATGATAAAATAATTGTTTTGACAATCATTACTTGAATTTTCATCTATGCTATTTTCCTTTGTCATGATTTGAAAATTATTTTGACATTAATTAAAGTCGGAAGAATCGTGTTGGGTCGGAGGAAAACATGTCAGACGATTAGACGTTAGTTCGGAGGATCGGTCGACGTATTGACAGTAGGCTTCGGGCCATGGATTCGGGCATCAGGCCAAGAAGAATGGATATTGCACCAAGGATATCAGAGTTGCAGACTCAACTGGCCAATTGGGCAATAGGCCGCAAGAGAGGACGATGCGCCGAAGAATCGGACGAAGCGTCGAGGGACCAATGACATACCAGACAACATGATTAATGCTTAGTATTAATTATCTAGATTAAAGTATATTTTTATATGTGCAGGATTAACTACGATAGCAAGGCATGAAGCAAAATGAAGTCCCGGAGTCAAGGACATGATTTCATTGAGAGTTCGAGAGTTCATCGGAAGTCCGGACATTCGTCGGAAGTTCTGTCGGAACCAGTTGAGAAGTATCAGAGCTTGCCAAAGAAGCCTATCGGAACTCACCAAGAAGATCATCGTGAAGTCCAGGAGCTTGCTGGGAGTTCGCCGGAACATTGCTGAGAGTTCGTCGGAAGTTCGCCGGAAGCTCGCCGGAAGAAACTATGACATAGGGACTTGTTTAGCTTAGCAAATGTCTTAGGAATCGTAGTTAACACCTAATTACATTTGGATTTGAGCCAACCCAATTAGGGGCCAGCTTGGCCCATGTAAGGACTGTGTTGGGCCTAATAAGAGGCCCAAACAGTGCCCTAAGAAGTGGCACCATCGTGGCACGGTCTTCGAGACTATGTCAGGCGGTGGTACCGCTAGTCTGGGTGGTTGTACCACCCCTAGCAGGGTGCCAGGCGATAATACCACCAATCTGAGCGGTGGTACCACCTAGCACAGCATCCCAGGTGGTGGTACCGCCCAGCTTAGTGTTAGTGTCAAACTGACACTAGCGGTGCTACCGCCCAACGTAGGCGATTGTACCGCCCGTGCTTAGGAAACCCAGGATGAGATATTTTTAGGCTCCAAGTCTGAATCAACTTGAAGCCTATAAATACCCGTCTCATCCCTGGTTAAAGCACACAAGCACAGAGAATTTAAAAGTGAGAAAACGCTACTATAATCTCTTAAGAAATTCCCTCCTCGACTCTAAGTTTAGAATTCTATAAGAGAGGAGTAAGTGCTTGTATGGGTTGTCTCCTAAACCCGGAAAAAGGAGACGAGGGGTGTAAAAGGTTGTTGGTCTTCGCCTATTGAAGGAAGACCGATAGTGGATGCCGGTGGCCTCAACGGAAGAGGAATCAACGGAGTGAATGTAGATCATGACGAACGAACCACTATATATTGGCGTGTTCACTGGTTTGCATTTCTATTTAGCAATTTAACTTACTGCAAACCTCTTTAATTGCTTACTACCTTCAATTCATTTATGAACGTGTTTCAAGTTAAGATATTTTCGAGGTCGGTTTTCAACATAAACGATTTTATCGAAACGAAAGGTTTTTTGAAGATGTGATTTTACCACTACACGAATTCACCCCCCCTCTTAGTGCCAACCTCATTCCTAACATTTGGTATCAAAGACTCATGATTTCTCATTTGGTTTAACACCAAAGAGAAATGGCTCTTTTCGGCTTTAAGAGGGTCACTCTCTCATTCGTCCTCCCTTTTTCAATTAAATGGACTACACATATTGGAAAACTCGAATGATAGTTTTCTTGCTTTATTTGGATTTAAACTTATGGAACATTATCGAATCCGGTTTTAAAATGTCTTCTCTTCCAATGAAAGATTGGAATGATTTGAAGAAGAAAACTTTTTCTTTAAATGCTAGAGCTATGAATGCTCTATTTTACGCCTTAGACAAAAATGAGTTTAATCAGGTTTCTTTGTGCGAAATAGCTTTTGACATTTGGTATATTCTTGAAACCACTCATGAAGGCACAAGTAGATTTAAAGATTCTAAAGTAAATCTTTTAATGCACGATTTTAAACTTTTTCGAATGAAGCCTAGCGAAACAATTATTGACATGTACACCCGTTTTACAGATGTCATCAATGATTTAAAAGTTCTTGGCAAATGTTTTTCGAATTTTGAAGTCCTTAACAAAATTTTACGATCGCTTTCTAAAAATTGGGATTCGAAAATAATGGCTATTCAAGAATAAAAAAATTTGAATAAATTTTTGACCGAAGAACTTATTGGGTCTCTAATGACCTATGAAATGACATGCAATGCACGTGAAGAACTCAAGAACAACCTTCTAAAGAACAGGAAGGATTTGCCACATCGAACAAAAGAAGACCACTCGAGCATAAACTCAAGTGATGGTGAACTTGAACTCCTCACTAATAAATTTAAAAATTTCATGAAACAAAAATTAAAAAACATAAAGAACACAACTACTTGCTTTGAATGCAAAAAGAAGAACACAAATTGGGATGAATCGAGCTCCTCCGAAGACGAGGAGAAAATCAACAAAGGCAAGGTGGCAAACTACGCCTTAACGACTTTCGACTATGAGGTAATCGAAACCCCCATAATTTATTTTTAAATTACATGATGCTTTTCATGATACATTTATTTATTTTTTTGTTTAGAATAATTATTTTTCTTGAAAATTACATGTTTAAAAATAAAAATGTAAAAATTATGATCATGCTGGTCATTTTGAAAATGATAATAAAAATTATATGTTTTATTATGAAATAAAATATTAGATTTAAATCTAATAATGATCATATGCATGTTTTTTCAAGAATAAATAATGTGTATCTTGTTGATTTCCGAATTTGAGTGAAACCATGCTTGATGTCTTAATGAAAATATTAAAAAGTTTGATATCATGCTTAATGATGATGCATGGCTTTTGTATGGAAAACTAAGAATGAAAAGTTGATTCACCTAAAAAGAAAAATGCTTTATTAAATCAATTTTGATGATGCATAATGATGTAATTATGTAATGAAAATATTAAATATTTTGAAACCATATTTTTATGTCATGCATAATGATCATGCTTAATAAATTTCGAAATTATATATGATTATTTTCAAGTAATTTATGGTTTTTTTATCTTGATGGTTTTTATGATGAAATTTATTTTTTGATCCTAAACAATTGATGATATATATTTTTTTGGCATAAAAAGGAGAAAAGCATGCTTGTATGAAACGAACTAAAAAGAGGAAAGCATTGTATCACTTTTGTGAATCTCTTGAAAATAATTTTGAAAATGTTTTTGATGATTTGGACGATTTGAATTTGAATGAGTTTTATCAAAATCATGATCTTGATTTCTTGGAAATACATGAGATTTCTTTTTCAAGATCTCTTCTTTGCACACCTACAATTTTTTGACATTTTATTTAATGAAGAGATTTACTATATGAATCATGTCTTTTGTAATTTAAGAGGTCTTATTTTTCATGACATGATGTCTTTGTATTTATGGCTTGTATAGCTTGAAATGTTTTGGAATGATGCATGCAACACTATGATTTTTCCCTTAGATAAAAATGCAACAGTATGATTTTTTTAAATAATGTGAAAATTAATAATTATCATTTTATGAAATAATACTCTAGAATTATGATTTGGAATCATGCATGTAATGATAATTTTATATTTTATATACATTATGATTTGGTATTATGCATATTGTTACGGTAAGTAACTGTTTAGCCGTGGCCTTGGGGCCGTCGCGGCTTGGTCCGGGTCCGGAAGGCGGTGGTCAACGGGCGACGTCCCTCGGGGTCTCCCGGCGGCCGAGCTCGGTGGTTCGGGTCGGGAGCTCGGTTCGGCGGTTCGGGTCGGCGGTTCGGGTCGGTGGTTCGGGTCGGGAGGCAGCTCCGCCGCAGCTTCAGGAAGTGGCGACACCATCTCGCACCTGCACACAGGTCGGGCCGGGAGCTCGGCCCGACCCCTCCGACGATCAAGTTAGAGGAAGACGTGGAGGGGGTTGTGGATGAGGCAGAAGAAGAGCCTCTGAGTGTTTTGTGTCTGAGTGAGTTCCTCTCCCTTTTCTCTTTAGAGTTTTAGGGGTATTTATAGATGAAGTTTGATGTTACCTGACGCGGTTGTTTGTAGGGTAGGACTGTACCTTTGGTGGCGTGGGAGGCCGAGCTGCTGTAGGGTATGGCGTGCCTCGGGCAGCGTGTCGCTCAGGGGGATGCTGTCAGGGCGTGTCACATCGCCACTTTTATCCCTATCATATGCCCCCCCCAAAAGGAGCCATGCGTCGGTCGTAATGGGGGAGGGGGTCCGAGGCATGGCTGCGTCTCGTGGTGCCGACGCAGTCTGAGGCGGCCTGTGGTCCAGTGTGTCTCGGGCATTACGCGAGCGAGGAGTATGACGCAGGCGGGCTGACCGCTCTGGTGCGCCTCGGGCATTACGCGACCGAGGAGTATGACGCAGGCGGGCTGACCGCTCTGGTGCGCCTCGGGCATTACGCGACCGAAGAGTATGACGCAGGCGGGCTGACCGCTCTGGTGCGCCTCGGGCATTACGCGACCGAAGAGTATGACGCAGGCGGGGTGACCGCTCTGGTGCGCCTCGGGCATTACGCGACCGAGGAGTATGACGCAGGCGGGCTGACCGCTCTGGTGCGCCTCGGGCATTACGCGACCGAGGAGGAGGACCCAGACGGGCTGGCCGCGCTGGTGCGCCTCAGGCATTACGCGACCGAGGAGGAAGACCCAGACGGGCTGGCCGCGTTGGGGCGCCTCGGGCATTACGCGACCGAGGAGGAAGACCCAGGCGGGCTGGCTGCGCTGGGGCGCCTCGGGCATTATGCGACCGAGGAGGAAGGCTCAGGCGGGCTGGCTGCGTTGGGGCACCTCGGGCATTACGCGACCGAGGAGGTGAAGGCCCATGCAGGTTGGCCGCGCTGGTGCGCCTCGGGCATTACGCGACCGAGGAGGAGGACCCAGACGGGCTGGCCGCGCTGGTGCGCCTCGGGCATTACGCGACCGAGGAGGAAGACCCAGACGGGCTGGCCGCGCTGGGGCACCTCGGGCATTACGCGACCGAGGAGGAAGACCCAGACGGGCAAGGTAGTGGATATGGCCGATGAGTTCGGCGCGGGCAGGCTGGCCGCACAGGCGTGTCTCAGGGTTTATGGAGCCGAGGGGCACGACGCAGGCGTACTGGCGGCGCTGGTCTGTCTCGGGAACAAGGAGCCAAGGAGCACGACGCAGGCGGTCTGGTCGCGCAGGTGTGTCTCGGGGATGATGGAAGCGAGGAGCACGACGCAGGCGAGCAGGCCGCGCAGGTGTGGTCTCGGTCATCATGCTGCCGAGGAGCACGACGCAGGCGAGCAGACCGCGCAGGCGTGGTCGCGAGGGCCATGCGGCCGAGTAGCACGATCAGGCGGGCAGGACGCGAGGACGTGGCCTCGGGCACCACGCGGCCGAGGAACACGACAGGCGGTCGGGCCGCGCCGAGGTAGGTCTCGGCAGAGATTGGCCGAGGTGCTCGGCGCAAGCAGGCTGCGACCGAGGGACACCGCTCAAGCGGGCAGGCCGCGCTGAGGTGGGATTTTGGCAGAGAGTTGCCGAGGTGCTCGGTGCAGGCAAGCTACGACCGAGGTGGTGGGCTCGGCAAGCATGGAGCCGAGGCGTTCGGCGCAGGCAAGCCACGGGCGAGGGGCGTAAACCAGGTGGATAGGGCCGTGGAGTTCGGCGCGGGCAGGCTGGCCGCGCAGATGTGTCTCGGGGTTTATGGAGCCGAGGGGTATGACGCGGGCGTACTGGCGGCACTGGTCTGTCTCGGGAACATGGAGCCAAGGAGCACGACGCAGGCGGGCTGGCGGCGCAGGTGTGGTCTCGGGCATTACGCGACCGAGGATCACGACGCAGGCGGGCAGACCGCGCAGGCGTGGTCGCGAGGGCCATGCGGCCGAGTAGCACGATCAGGCGGGCAGGACGCGAGGACGTGGCCTCGGGCACCACGCTGTCATGACCTTAGCTGGAATTGCCTAAGGCGTGCGGCACCCTTGCGGCCAAAGACGCGAACTTAGCTTGCGTTGCCTAAGTCGCGAGTCACTCTTGCGGCAAAGACGCGAACTTAGCTTGCGTTGCCTAAGTCGCGCTTCGCCCTTGCGATCTTGCTCCACAAGGATCAGCCCACTTTGTAACCTCTCGCAGGTCCCGAAGGACCTGTAAAAGAGAAAGAGAGTTAGATCGAAAGAACGAGCAACGGACAAGTCCCGAAGTCTCGCGAAAAGGAAAGCTTTACAAGCAATTCGTCGAACACCTTGTGTGCACAAGAGAAAAGAGGGAGAGGGAGAAAAACAAGGCTTTCAAGGATGAACGAACAGTTGCAAGCCCACAAACAGCCGCTCACCTGGTCCCGGGCGCAAAACCAAGTTCCCGTAAAGGTCACGTGCGAACTTGCGAAAGAGTGTTCAACGCCCGGTATATAACCGAAGCCCCATCCAGCCATGTGCCACCCGGGGGGTTCCTGGGTGCTGAGATGGCTGACATTTTGGTGAGCGGAGGCAGCACTCCGCTCACCTCCCGCGGCACGCGAAAACGGAGCCGTTTTGGGCTGTTTTGGGGCTGTTTTGCTCAGTTCGGTGAGTGATCGCTTTGCAACGCTGCAGCTTGTTCGAACTTACATATTTACAAGCAAAATGACCCAAAACCATGGGAAAACATGCTGTCAAGCAGCTGTACATGCGGGTGTGAGCGACGAACGGTTCGTTGAACGAAGTTGTTGCGGGTGCGCGACGACCGTTCGTGACATTCTCCCCCACTTAAACTGTCGACGCCCTCGTCGACGCTTGTTGGTAGTTGTTGATGACGTCTTCTTCATGTCGCAGGGCGTCTTCAGGCTCCCAACTAGCTTCAGTTCGGGGAAGCTTTCGCCACTTCACCAAGTACTCTGTTTGCTCCGCTCCGTTGGGTAGCTTTATCTTGCGATCCGCCAGAATGGTTTCCACTCGCTTCTCGTAGGAGGCTGTGATGGGAGGTAGCCGAGTTGGAACACTTCGAGAAGCATCTTGCGGATCTGAATGGTAGGCCTTCAGGTTGCTGGCGTGAAGAACGTTGTGAATTTTGAACCATGCCGACAGCTGCAACTTGTAAGAAACATTGCCTACCCTGCTGATAATTGGGAAGGGCCCTTCATACTTACGCACCAATCCTTTGTGGACTCTTTTCCTGAAGAATTGGAGTGATGCTGGTTGGAGCTTTACCAACACCAAATCGCCAACTTTGAACTCCTGTGGTCGCCTTCCCAAGTCTGCCCACTTCTTCATCCGTTTTGCCGCCTTCCCCAAGTAAGCCCGCGCAATATCGGCATTTCGATGCCACTCCTTTGCGAAATGGTAGGCTGATGGACTACTTGTTGAATCTCGGATTTTGATAATGAAGTCAATTGTCATTTGTTGTCTAATCTATGTGTTTGAGATAAGTGTGCAGGATTAACTACGATGAAAGTTAGACAAGCAGCAGGAGTTGCGCCGGAGTCAAGTTCATGATCACGTTGGGAGTTCGAGAGTTCGACGGAAGTTCGGACGGTCGTCGGAGGTTCTGCGAGAACAGATCCGAGAAGTCCAGAAGCTTGCCAAGCGAAGCTCGTCGGAACTTGCCAAGTGGATCGTTGCAAAGTCCAGGAGTTTGCCGGAAGTCCGCAGGAGCATCACCGAGGGTTCATCGGATGATCGACGGAAGTTCGTCGGAAACTCGCCGGAAGAAGCGATTGACGCACCGAAGCAAAACTGCAGAAATTGTCTTAGATCTAATCGTAGTTAGCACGTTGATTAAGTTGGAAAATGGGAGGTGATCACATTAGCTTAATCTTGGGGCAATTAGGCCCCTGAAAGACTGAAATTCGGCCGAATGGAGCTAACCATTCGGACCCTGATTGCACCAGGAGGTGCAACCGCCTAGGCCAGGAGGTGGCACCGCCTGGGCTAAGCCTCCCAGCGAGACTGGGCGGTGCAACCTCCCCAGCCGGGAGGTGGCACCGCCTGAGCTCAGTCTTCGAGCAAGACTGGGCGGTGCAACCTCCCTGACAGAGAGGTGGCACCGCCTGAGCTCGGTCTTCGAGCTCTGCCAGGCGGTGCAACCTCTCCAGTCAAGAGGTGCAACCGCCTGATCCCGGAATTCCGGGATTTGATCGTTTTGAGCTCCAAATTTGAACTGGGTTGGGGCCTATAAATACCCCACCCATTCAGCACTGAAAAGATACAGACCTATACCGAAATCTTGATCTTTTCTGTGATTCTAAGAGCTCAAAAGTGTTGTAAAGCCTTTAAGTCTCCTCCTTCTGTTCTTCAAGTTTTGAGTTGTAAAGTGAGGAGAGAAAGGTCTGTAAAGGTTGTCTCCTGAGCCTGCCAAAAGGAGAGAAACTGTAAAAAGGGCAGTTGGCCTTCGCCTAATTGAAGGAAGGCCTCTAGTTGACGTCGGTGACCTCGTCGGTGGAGGAAGCCAAAAGTGGAGTAGGTCAAGACTGACCGAACCACTCTAAATCTCTGGTTTGCGTTTATTTTGAGCACTTTATCATTACTGCAAACCTCCTTCATAACTACTGCATTCTGCGCTTTTACGAACAAGTTCTAAGTGCTGTTCTTTCCGAATCTGCATTCAGACGTAAATCGGTGTTTTCGTACATTACAGTTTACGTTTACGTTTTGATTCTGCAAAACTGTCTTCTACGCCTTCACGAACAAGTTTTTAAGTGCTGATCTGTCCGAATCTGCTTTCAGACGTAAACCAACGTTTTCGTACGATATTTACATTGCAGTTTACGTTTACGCCTTGATTCTGCAAAACTGTCTTCTGCGCTTTTACGAACGAGTTTCTAAAGTTCAGATCCCTTTGAAACTGCGTCTAGACGTAAAAATTACGTTTAGACGTAAACTGTGTAAAGACGTTTTAGACGTAAACTGAGTTTAGACGTAAATCTACGTTTAGACGTAAAACTGCGTTTAGACGTAAATCTGCGTTTAGACGTAAAACTGCGTTTAGACGTAAATCTGTGTTTAGACGTAAATCTGTGTTTAGACGTAAAACTACGTTTAGACGTAAATCTGAGTTTAGACGTAAATCTGCGTTTAGACGCAAATTGCGCTTAGACGCAAAACTGCGCTTAGACGCAAACTGTGTTTAGACGCAAACTGCGCTTAGACGCAATCTGCGCATAGACGCAAACTGCACTTAGATACAAACTGAGAATTAGCTTTTGCATCATAATAGTTTTTATTGAACGAACGCAGCTTTTGGTTTTAATCGCTGTAAGATTTCCGCTGCACTAATTCACCCCCCCCCCTCTTAGTGCTCTCGATCCTAACAATTGGTATCAGAGCGAGGTTAACTCTCTAACGGATTAAAACCCAAAGAGAAATGGCATACGCCGGAAACCAAGAGGGGCATTCTATTACGCGTCCACCCATGTTCAGTGGGACGGACTACACCTACTGGAAGACCCGAATGAGGATCTTTCTTATTTCTATGGATTTTGAACTGTGGAATCTTGTCGAAAATGGATTTTCGAAGTCTTCTCTTCCGATGATCGATTGGAATGATTTGGAGAAGAAGGCTTTCGCTCTTAATGCAAAGGCTATGAATGCCTTATTTTGTGCACTTGATAAAAACGAGTTTAACCGTGTTTCAACTTGTGAAATTGCATTTGATATTTGGCACACACTCGAAGTGACCCATGAGGGCACAAGTAGAGTAAAAGAGTCAAAAATCAATTTGTTGTTACATTCTTTTGAACTTTTCCGCATGAAACCGAGTGAAACCATTGGCGACATGTTTACCCGTTTCACGGATGTCGTCAACGGTCTAAAAGGACTCGGAAAGAGCTTTTCGGATTTTGAGCTTGTTAACAAAATACTAAGATCCCTTCCTAAGAGTTGGGATCCTAAAGTCACTGCTATTCAAGAGGTAAAAGATTTGCGAAATTTCCCTCTTGAAGAACTAATCGGGTCATTAATGACCTACGAAATGACTTGTAAAGCTCATGAAGAGCAAGAAGACATCCTTCCAAAGAACAGGAAGGATATGGCACTCAAAACTTCTGAATGCCACTTGAGAGAAAACTCAAGTGATGAGGACTGTGATGATGACTTGGCACTTCTAACAAGAAAGTTTAAAAAGTTCTTTAAAAGAAACAAGTTTAAGAATGATGCAAAAAATAAACTTGAACCCAAGAAGGACCAAGTAATCTGCTATGAATGCAAAAAGCCGGGACACTACAAGAGTGATTGTCCCCAAGTCAAGAAGAGAACATCAAAGAAAAAAGCGCTTCAAGCAACATGGGATGACTCAAGCACATCCGAAGAAGAAGAGTCCAACACCGAGCAAGTTGCTCATTACACCTTAATGGCCATCGAAGATGAGGTAACAAATTCAATAGATACAGATTTATCTTTCGATGAATTATTAAATGCTTTCCATGAATTGTTTGATGAGTATAAGATTATCAGTAGTAAATACAAATTGCTAAAAAAGGAGCATGATAGTCTTATTTGTAATTTCGATAAGTTAAATGCTGAACATCATGATAGTTTAAGCCCATGCATAAAATGCCATAATCTAGAAACTCTCCAAAAAGAAAACTTGCTACTTAAGGACACCTTGAAGAAATTCGAGGTTGGTAGTAAGTCATTGAACATGATCCTTACAAACAAGGGTCACGTTCCCAAAAGGAGTGGAATTAGATTTGTGAGAAGTCCTCACCAAAATCCAACCACCTTCATAAAAGGCTCCATCTTACATGTTCAACACCAAACCAAGTGCAACTTCTGTTGCAAATCTGGACACAAGACACATTGTTGTCCATTCAAGAAAATAAGTCCAAACAAATTGATTTGGGTTCCTAAAGGAACCATGACAAATTCTATGCAACATGATAAGAAATATAGATCTATTTATGTGGCACCCAAACGCAAATGGGTACCTAAACATCATCCTTTCTTGTAGAAAACTAAACCATCGCAAGCTAGGAGCAAGAGATGGTACCTTGATAGTGGATGCTCAAGGCATATGACCGGAGATCCATCTCAATTCTCTAAGCTCGCTAGCATAGACGAAGGCTATGTCACCTTCGGAGACAACAACAAGGGTAAAATCATTGGCAAAGGAACCATAGGTAACAAATCCAACCTCTTTATTGAAGATGTTCTGTTAGTTGATGGTTTAAAACATAACCTCTTGAGTATTAGTCAATTATGTGATAAAGGATATACAGTCAAATTCGAATCTAATGCTTGCATCATTGAAAAACCACATAAAAATATGTCTATGATTGCATTAAAACATAATAACGTATACACTATTGACATCAATGACTTATGTGATGAAATGTGTTTTGCGGTTATGAATGAGGATGCTTGGCTATGGCATAGAAGATTAGGTCATGCTAGCATGAAACTAATCACTCAAGTATCATCTAGAGAACTTGTAAGAGGAATTCCTCATATCAAGTTCATCAAAGATAATGTATGCGATGCTTGCCAATTAGGTAAACAAATTAAGGGTAGTTTCAAAGCTAAGAATCAAATAAGCACCTCTAGGCCCTTACAATTGATCCATATGGACTTGTTCGGACCAATCTCTACATCGAGTCTAGGAGGTAGCAAATACGCATTTGTCATTGTTGATGACTATAGCAGATATACATGGACCTACTTCTTAAAACAGAAAAATGAATGCTTTAGATATTTTACCAAGTTTTGTAAACTTGTTCAAAATGAGAAGGGATCTATGATTTCGTCAATTAGAAGTGATCATGGTGGAGAATTTCAAAACCATGATTTCCAAGAATTCTGTGAACTCAATGGATACAACCATAATTTCTCTACTCCAAGAAATCCTCAACAAAATGGGGTAGTAGAAAGAAAAAATCGAAATCTACAAGAAATGGCAAGAACCATGTTGAATGAACATAGCCTACCCAAATATTTTTGGGCCGAAGCTGTAAACACTGCATGCTATATTTTGAATAGAGTTCTAGTAAGACCCTTACTCACCAAAACTCCTTATGAGTTATGGAATAACAAAAAACCTAATGTCTCATATTTTAAAGTCTTTGGGTGTAAGTGTTTTATCTTGAATGAAAAGGATAACTTAGGAAAATTCGATGCTAAATCTGATGAAGGAATCTTTCTTGGTTATTCTTCGGTTTCTAAAGCTTTTCGTATTTTCAATAAAAGAACTTTAATTATTGAAGAATCTATCCATGCTGTTTTCAATGAGATTTCCGAAATTAAGAAAAATGATCTTGATGATGATGTTAACTTTGATTCTTTGAATTTAAACGAAACCCTGTCTCCAACTAGCAACTTGGATGCATCCACTTCCTTACCCAAGGATTGGAAGTATGTAGATGCTCATCCTAAGGAGCTAATCTTAGGAGACATGTCAAAGGGGGTTCAAACACGATCTTCTCTTAAAACTTTTTGTGCAAACGCCGCCTTTCTCTCCCAAATTGAACCCAAATGCGTTGACGAAGCCATGAAAGATGATTCATGGATTATCGCAATGCAAGATGAATTGAATCAATTTGAGAGAAATGAGGTGTGGACACTTGTTCCTAGGCCAAATGACCATTTAGTTATTGGTACTAAATGGGTCTTTAGAAACAAGCAAGATGAAAATGGTATCGTGGTTAGAAACAAGGCTAGATTAGTGGCCAAAGGTTTCAACCAAGAAGAAGGTATCGATTACGAAGAAACCTTCGCACCTGTAGCTCGATTGGAAGCCATAAGGATGCTCCTTGCCTATGCTAGTTGTAATAATTTTAAGTTATTTCAAATGGATGTTAAAAGCGCTTTTCTAAATGGCCTTATTTCCGAAGAAGTCTATGTTGAACAACCTCCTGGATTTGAAAATAATAGTCTCCCTAATCATGTGTTTAGATTAACTAAAGCTCTCTATGGTTTAAAACAAGTTCCAAGGGCTTGGTATGAGAGACTTAGTTCTTTTCTCATTGAAAATAATTTCATAAAAGGCAAGGTTGATACTACATTATTCATCAAGAATTTTGAAAATAATTTTCTCATTGTTCAAATTTATGTTGATGATATTATCTTTGGTTCTACGAATGAATCTCTCTGTGAATCTTTTGCTAAAACTATGAGTCTTGAATTCGAAATGAGTTTAATGGGAGAGTTAACATTCTTCTTAGGTTTACAAATCAAACAACTAAGCAATGGCATCTTTATTAGTCAAACCAAATATGCCATGAATTTACTCAAGAAGTTTAATATGGAGAACTCAAAAGCCATTAACACTCCTATGAGCACCTCCACTAAATTATAAATTGATGAAAGTGGAGAAAGCTTTGATAAAAAAACTTATAGGGGTATGATAGGAAGTTTACTTTACCTCACTACAACAAGACCAGACATCATGTTCAGTGTAGGACTTTGTGCTAGATTTCAATCAAACCCTAAGATATCTCATCTCAAAGCAGTTAAAATAATACTCAGATACCTTAATGGTACCACAAATCTAGGATTATGGTATCCAAAATCAGAGAATCTTGAGTTAATTGCTTCTGCTGATGCGGACTTTGCTGGTTGTAGATTAGATAGAAAAAGCACATCAGGAACATGTCAATTTTTAGGACATGCTCTTGTTTCCTGGTCATCTAAGAAACAAAGCTCGGTTGCTCTATCAACAACCGAAGCTGAATATATTGCAGCAAGTGCATGCTGTGCACAAGTTGTATGGATGAAAAACACTTTAGAAGATTACAAAATTAATCTTAAAGATATTCCCATTAAATGTGATAACACGAGTGCAATATGCTTAACCAAGAATCCTATAAAACACTCAAGAACAAAACATATTGATATCAGACATCACTTTATACGAGATCATGTTGCGAATCATGATATAATCATAGAGTTCATTGATACTAAACATCAACTAGCTGATATCTTTACAAAACCTCTAAGTGAAGAACAATTTGATTTCATTCGAAGAGAATTAGGAATGTTGATGTGTCCGAATAGATAAATTTGTTAAAATTATTTTTCGGACTATGTTGAATGATCAAACCACTTGATTGCCATGTTTCTATGATTATATGTGAAAATCTGCAACAAAATCTTGTGCGAATGCATCTTATTTTTTGAATGCTATACACCAGATTTTCTCGTACACTTTCATGAAAAATAAGTTTCTGAAATAGATTTGATGAAGTGATTCATGTGTATGTATTCCATCCTGCAAAATCTTTACATAGACAATGGATTATAACAAAAAGGGGAAGAAGTATTTAAAGCAATCTATGTAAAATTCCTCTATAAGCTTGCTATTATTATTTTCCTGGTATCATAATTACTATGCTTTTTGTTGATGACAAAGGGGGAGATATATGAATAGATATATGAATTGATAAACACTGCCATGATTAGAAATACTATGAGTGATGCTATAAACACACTGCTATGATTATGCCATCCTTGCATCACCAAGAGATATATGAACATGTGCTAAAGTTTGCATTATGCCTTAAGTTGATATCTTATCATGTGAAGAAAATGCAAAACTTGCTAGGATATTTCAAATGTGTGCATCATGTAATAGTGCTTCACAGCTTTATATGATAATGTTCAAACTACATGATGAATAGTTACAAACACAATCATACAAACTTGATGATGTATGTCAAGCCTTGACATCATCCTTGAAGAGATACATCATGATGAGTATCATGATGGGAGTATTGATGAGTTTAACTGATCTAACTTATCAATACGTCACTTGAATTCTCAGGTCTTGAATTCAAGGTTGACTTATCTCAACTATGGCATATAGATAGGGGGAGTTAAGGATAACTCCATTATCAATTGATTGTCATCATCAAAAAGGGGGAGATTGTTGAATCTCGGATTTTGATGATGAAGTCAATTGTCATTTGTTATCTAATCTATGTGTTTGAGATAAGTGTGCAGGATTAACTACGATGAAAGTTAGACAAGCAGCAGGAGTTGCGCCGGAGTCAAGTTCATGATCACGTTGGGAGTTCGAGAGTTCGACGGAAGTTCGGACGGTCGTCGGAGGTTCTGCGAGAACAGATCCGAGAAGTCCAGAAGCTTGCCAAGCGAAGCTCGTCGGAACTTGCCAAGTGGATCGTCGCAAAGTCCAGGAGTTTGCCGGAAGTCCGCAGGAGCATCACCGAGGGTTCATCGGATGATCGACGGAAGTTCGCCGGAAACTCGCCGGAAGAAGCGATTGACGCACCGAAGCAAAGCTGCAGAAATTGTCTTAGATCTAATCGTAGTTAGCACGTTGATTAAGTTGGAAAATGGGAGGTGATCCCATTAGCTTAATCTTGGGGCAATTGGGCCCCTGAAAGACTGAAATTGGGCCGAATGGAGCTAACCATTCGGACCCTGATTGCACCAGGAGGTGCAACCGCCTAGGCCAGGAGGTGGCACCGCCTGGGCTAAGCCTCCCAGCGAGACTGGGCGGTGCAACCTCCCCAGCCGGGAGGTGGCACCGCCTGAGCTCAGTCTTCGAGCAAGACTGGGCGGTGCAACCTCCCTGACAGAGAGGTGGCACCGCCTGAGCTCAGTCTTCGAGCAAGACTGGGCGGTGCAACCTCCCTGACAGAGAGGTGGCACCACCTGAGCTCGGTCTTCGAGCTCTGCCAGGCGGTGCAACCTCTCCAGTCAAGAGGTGCAACCGCCTAATCCCGGAATTCCGGGATTTGATCGTTTTGAGCTCCAAATTTGAACTGGGTTGGGGCCTATAAATACCCCACCCATTCAGCACTGAAAAGATACAGACCTATACCGAAATCTTGATCTTTTCTGTGATTCTAAGAGCTCAAAAGTGTTGTAAAGCCTTTAAGTCTCCTCCTTCTGTTCTTCAAGTTTTGAGTTGTAAAGTGAGGAGAGAAAGGTCTGTAAAGGTTGTCTCCTGAGCCTGCCAAAAGGAGAGAAACTGTAAAAAGGGCAGTTGGCCTTCGCCTAATTGAAGGAAGGCCTCTAGTTGACGTCGGTGACCTCGTCGGTGGAGGAAGCCAAAAGTGGAGTAGGTCAAGACTGACCGAACCACTCTAAATCTCTGGTTTGCGTTTATTTTGAGCACTTTATCATTACTGCAAACCTCCTTCATAACTACTGCATTCTGCGCTTTTACGAACAAGTTCTAAGTGCTGTTCTTTCCGAATCTGCATTCAGACGTAAATCGGTGTTTTCATACATTACAGTTTACGTTTACGTTTTGATTCTGCAAAACTGTCTTCTACGCCTTCACGAACAAGTTTTTAAGTGCTGATCTATCCGAATCTGCTTTCAGACGTAAACCAGCGTTTTCGTACGATATTTACATTGCAGTTTACGTTTACGCCTTGATTCTGCAAAACTGTCTTCTGCGCTTTTACGAACGAGTTTTTAAAGTTCAGATCCCTTTGAAACTGCGTCTAGACGTAAAAATTACGTTTAGACGTAAACTGTGTAAAGACGTTTTAGACGTAAACTGAGTTTAGACATAAATCTGCGTTTAGATGTAAAACTGCGTTTAGACGTAAATCTGCGTTTAGACGTAAAACTGCGTTTAGACGTAAATCTGCGTTTAGACGTAAATCTGTGTTTAGACGTAAAACTGCGTTTAGACGTAAATCTGAGTTTAGACGTAAATCTGCGTTTAGACGCAAACTGCGCTTAGACGTAAAACTGCGCTTAGACGCAAAGTGTAATATCCCTCACTTTTGAAAATTATTAATAAAGATTTATTTATCAATCGGAGGACCTATATGTGAATATGAAAATTTCAAGGACTAAACTGTTAAGTTGTAAAAAGAAGAAAATAAAGAAAACCGAAAAGTCCGGTTTTATCCCACCGCCTCCCACGGTCTCTCTGTTTCTTTCGAGAAACAGAGAGAAGCGGTGGGGCGTGGGGAGAAGAGAAGAAGAGGGAAGAGAAGAGAAGAAGAAGAAGAAGAAGAAGAAGGAGAAGAAGAGAGGAGGATAGCTGCGGCAAGGCTGTAGCGAGGAGGTGTGTGGCGTTGGGGAGGAAAAGGGAAGAGGAGAAGAAGAGAAGGAGAAGAAGAGGGAAAAGAGAGGGACGAGGGAGAGGAGCGAGAGGTGGCAGCAGCTAGGGCTGCAGCACCTCTGTTTCCTGCAGGTGGAAACAGAGGAGAGGTGTGGGGCGTTCGAAGAGGAGAAGAAGAAGAAGAGGAAGAGAAGAAGAAGAGGAAGCAGGAGAAGAGGTTGTGATACCTCTGTTTCCTGCAGAGGAAACAGAGGAGAGGGTGTGTGGGACGCCGGGGAAGAAGGGGCTGCAGCTGCGGCGATGGCAGCTGCAGCTGGAAGAGAAGAAGAAGAGGAAGATGAGCAGGGGAGGAGGGAGAGGTTGCGGCCGTGGCTGCGGCCGCGACTGCAGCAGTTGCAGCGGGGAGAGAAGAAGAAGAAAGGAAGGAGAAGGAAGAGGAGAAGGGAAAGAAGTAGCTGCGGTTGCGGCAGTGGCAGCTGCAGCTATGGCAGGGAAAGAGGAAGAGAAAGGACGAAGGGAAGGAGAGGAAGAAGAGAAGGGAAAGAAGGGGCTGCGGCTGCGGCGATGGCAGCTGCAGTTGGAAGAGAAGAAGGGGAGGAAGATGAGCAGGGGAGGAAGAAGAGGTTGTGGCCGCGGCTGAGGCTGCGACTGCAGCAGTGCAGCTGGGAAAGAAGAGAAGGAAGAAGAAAAGAAAGGAAAAGGGAAGAAGAGAGGAAGAGGAGAAGGAGAGGCAGCTGTGGCAGTGGCAGCTGCAGCTGGAAGAGAAGGAGAGGAAATAGAGCAGGGGAGGAAGAAGAGGCTGCGGCTGTGGTGGCTGCGGCCATGGCTGCGACTGCGACTGCGGCAGTTGCAGTTGGGAAAGAAAAGAAAGGAAAGGGGGAAAAAGGGGCTGCGATTGTAGCAGCGGCAACGGCGACGGCTGTGGCAGCTGCGTTTGGGAAAGAAAAAGAAGGAATGAGAGTAAGGGAGAGCAGGTGACTGTGCCTCGATGTTCGACACGTGGTGTAGTTGCGAAGAAAGGAAGAAAACGGGAGCACAAAGCGAAACAGAGAGAGGACACGGGGGAAAAGTAGAAGGATTTGGGCTGGCACCTTCTTTGGATCTTCGGATCGAAATCTTTGAAAGGGAAGTTTCCCGCTTGTTTCAATCCTTTCTATCGCATGTTCCCTGTTCGTTTCTCCTATAATTGCTCTGATATGTCTTATTGCAAGTTCCCTGATCGTTTCTCCTATAATTGCTCTGATATGTCTTATTGCAAGTTTCCTGATCTTTTCTCACTGCCAATTTTATCTCCACATTTGCTTTGAATATGTGGAACTTTGAATTGTTCTAGCCTTGCATTTGTTATATCTCCTGTTTAGACGTAACGATTCGAATCTATGCAACTTCTGAGATTCTGACCTTTTGATACCGAGCTGCCTATAAGTCTTTATGGAAACTCTGATTTGTTCAAAACTGATTTCATTGGAAACTAGACTCGTAGACCTTTCTTTGATATATGGATTGAAAGATTTGGAATCCAAACACCTGCCCAGTTATCTGTTGAATCTGACATTATGAATTCTACCAACAGAGATTTTGTTCTACGACACTTGCTTACCAAATTATTTGTAACTCTCTCTGTTGGACAGTTCAATTCATATGAAGCCTGTCTTATCTGAAAGTATAATCCAATGATTATTTCTGAGTAAATTGGAGCAAGATTGATAGTTTGAATCATTTGTTCAATGTGCCTTCTGTATTCTGCCAGAAATCGAGCTTTGGTCGATTTCTCATATTCTGGTTTCATTCCTTTGGAAATTGATATCCTTTAGCTTTCTCATTCAATTGAGCTTTATATTACTGCTTTGAATTCTTGTATGCTCTTGTCCTTAAAATTATTGTATTCTTGAAAACTGTTGTGTAACGTTTATGCTATATCGTATTGACTCATATAGGCACATGTATATCCTATTGTTCCGCATTTGCTTTCGATATGTGCCTATTCCAGTTTCATTCCTTTGGACATTGAATTCATCAAATCTTCTTATTGAATTGAGTTATATGTGATTGCTTGGATTCCATATGTGCCCTTGCTTTCAATTCCTTTCAAATCTGAATATACTTGTGAAAGATTATTGCTTACTTCGGATTGACTCGTAAAGGCACATGTACGCTTTGTTGTTCCGCGTGTGCTTCCGATATATGCTACTTATTGTTGAAACTGCCCTTTTGTACTCTGGTGTGTGGGATTGTCTGGACCTTTGCCAGAAATGGTAAAGGGTATGCGCTGATTTGCCCGCTTTGTGGGGTCCCGCTTTGTGGGATATTCTGGTATGCGCTTATTTGCCCGCTTTGTGGGGTCCCGCTTTGTGGGATATTGCTTAGAGCCTGCGAT
Source organism: Musa acuminata AAA Group (assembly GCF_036884655.1). Taxonomy (NCBI): domain Eukaryota; kingdom Viridiplantae; phylum Streptophyta; class Magnoliopsida; order Zingiberales; family Musaceae; genus Musa; species Musa acuminata. The sequence continues at coordinate 32,129,516 of NC_088356.1, read as the reverse complement.
GCTCTGTCGGCCCCCTTTGACTTCACCTAGACGTGGGTGGATGGAGCTCCCAGACGTGGGAGACTTTTGTCAGGTGGTCATTCAGAAATGGATGAATCACATTCTGACTGAGATCCCACTACACCTTCTGTATGTTTGATATGATATCCAGAGCTTTGGTTATGTGTTTCTGTACATGCTTTGGATAAGATTGATATGTTTGCAACGTCAAAGACGACGTTGAGCTTCTGTACGATATTTGTTTTTGTTATGCTCTGAAATGCTTCATTCACTGATAATATGCTTCGAAATGTTCCATATGTCGTTGATATGCTCCGGAACATTTCATCTGCCATTGATATGCTCCAATTACTCTGTGCTCCATTTGCTATGAACTGATATGTTCTGAAATGTCCTATCTGCCATTGATAAGCTCCGATATGTTTCCTTTGTTACTGATATGCTCCAATTACTCTGTGCTCCATTTGCTATGAACTGATATGTTCTGAAATGTCCTATCTGCCATTGATATGTTCCAATTACTCTATGCTCCATTCGTTATGGATCAAATATGTTTTGAATGACATGATATGTATGATTTGGTATCTATTGAGATGGTATCCTTGAGAATTCTTGTATTCTGCCTTGCATTATGATACCTTACTCGTTTGAAACCGTTCCTTTTGTTCTGAATATGCTTTGTCACTTGCTGAGCCGTTTTTGGCTCACTCCGTTATTATATAAATCTTTCAGGTCAGCTTGTCACTCTTCGAGATGTTGATTTGGGCTGAGGTAGTGGATAGCTATTCAGAATTATGGGCAAGTCTGGGTGGTTATTATGATATTGTTGTATAAGTATGTTTTGTATGTAATGAAATGTTGTCGATGAATCGAAATGGATATACTGTGTAAAAGTGTTAGAAGATCTCTCTTATTTGGAATTTCGGAATGTTAAGTCTAATTTATGACGATATGAACTTGTGGTGAATAGTTGGAGTTCTGATTGTATAATTTATTTAGCTTGTGGATTTATAAATGTTGTTCATGTTTGTCAAGTTGGCTTGGGTTGCCATAAATGTGAATTATCGAGTGATGTGATATATGATTTTAAAATGCACAGGTTTTATGGATGTGAATTTGATTGAATGTTTTTCAGTGTCCTCAAACGTTAGTTTGGATCCTGGATGGATTGGTCTGTGTTGAAATTGTTTTAAAAATTATGGATATTTTGAGGGGCGTGACAGAGGTGGTATCAGAGCATGGTTTGAGGATTACTGAAATATTTGATATGTTGACGTGCAAAATATATTAAGGTCTAGTGAACTATAGTGATTGGTGGAAATGTTCTTTGATGTATTTTAGGAATCTGGGATGATGAGGACATTTGGTCCTCCTATTTCATTTGTTTCTGATTAATTAAGGGGAATGAAAGGATTGATCGGGGATATTGAATCAGAGTGGCGCAGCGGAAGCATGGTGGACCTAATTTCATTGGTGGCAGAAAAATGGATGATGCGAATAGAAAAGATATTTGATGTACTAAATTGTTCTGATGATCGAAAGATTTCTTTTGCCACCTTATATTGGAAGTAGAGGCTGATCATTAATGGCAACAATGAAAAGAATTTTTGGAGATCAGTGGCAAGATGATAAGGACAAGTTACCAATAAAAATATGATTGGAAATGAATCAGTAAGAAATAACAGGAGGGTCAAGACATTGGGATTTGAAAAAGGAAGTCAACCACAAAAGACTCAATCACGTGTGAATTGCAAGTTAAATTATGAAACAAGTTTGTGTTTGTGGGTGGCTAGAGTCTATTTTGCGTGCGGAAAGTTGGATCATAAAATAAAAGACTGCCCTTTGAACAATAAGAAAGAGTCACTGCCTCTTAAATCATCTGCCCATGTCAGAGTGTATGCTATCACTGAATATGATTCTGAAACTTCTAAAATTAGTGGTCAAAGGTATTATGCATGTGTATGAAAGAATGCAAATATTTGTTTGACCATGGGTCCCATCTATGATTTGATTCGGAATATTTTGCCTATCACTTGGGTATTCAACCTAGACCACTACATTATGTGCTATATGTAAGTACAATCATTGGAGATTCTTTGATAACGAACTTGAATCTGGTCCTCTTGTCTGATTTTTATTGGAGAACTTGAACTTTTGCTGATTTAATTCTCCTAGAGATTTGGAGTTTTGATATTATACTTGGTATGGATTGGCTATCTTCTTATCATACCAGTATGGATTGGTATATAACCAATGATCACTTTTTGCATATTTGATCAGCCGATCTTTTATTTTGAGAGTATTGGACATTATTTATCTCCTTGCCTAATGTATCCCAGGATGACTTGTTTGGATTATCTCCAAATGTGATCTTGCTTTTGATTTGGTCCTTGGGACAATCCCAATATCTAAGTCTCTCTACAGAAAGATATCATTTGAGTAAGTGGAATTGGAAAAGCAACTACAAGGATTATTAAATGAGGATTTTATTTGGCTTAATATTTCATCATGGGGTGCTCCGGTGTTAGTTAAAAAGATGTATGGAACATTGAGGCTTTGTAATGATTATAGACAATTGAATCAGGTGACCATAAAAAATGAGTATTTCCTGAAGTAACGACTTGCTTGATTAACTGTAGGGTGCGCAAGTATTTTTAGAAACTGATTGAAGGTCGGGTTACCGTCTATTGAGGATCAAGGAGGAGAATATTTCGGTCACTCGTGGATAACTATGTAATTGTATTGTACCGATGAAACTATTTAAGAGTAGAGGAGGAAATAAAGATATCATAATCCTCATGTTTTCATCGATTGAGCTATGATAAATTTAGAGGACTAAATTTTCTTTTAAGGAGGAGAGAGTGTAATATCCCTCACTTTTGAAAATTATTAATAAAGATTTTTTATAAATCGGAGGACCTATATGTGAATATGAAAATTTCAAGGACTAAACTGTTAAGTTGTAAAAAGAAGAAAATAAAGAAAACCGAAAAGTCCGGTTTTATCCCACCGCCTCCCACGCTCTCTCTGTTTCTTCGAGAAACAGAGAGAAGCGGTGGGGCGTGGGGAGAAGAGAAGAAGAGGGAAGAGAAGAGAAGAAGAAGAAGAAGAAGAAGAAGGAGAAGAAGAGAGGAGGATAGCTGCGGCAAGGCTGCAGCGAGGAGGTGTGTGGCGTTGGGGAGGTAAAGGGAAGAGGAGAAGAAGAGAAGGAGAAGAAGAGGGAAAAGAGAGGGACGAGGGAGAGGAGCGAGAGGTGGCAGCAGCTAGGGCTGCAGCACCTCTGTTTCCTGCAGGTGGAAACAGAGGAGAGGTGTGGGGCGTTCGAAGAGGAGAAGAAGAAGAAGAGGAAGAGAAGAAGAAGAGGAAGCAGGAGAAGAGGTTGTGATACCTCTGTTTCCTGCAGAGGAAACAGAGGAGAGGGTGTGTGGGACGCCGGGGAAGAAGGGGCTGCAGCTGCGGCGATGGCAGCTGCAGCTGGAAGAGAAGAAGAAGAGGAAGATGAGCAGGGGAGGAGGGAGAGGTTGCGGCCGTGGCTGCGGCCGCGACTGCAGCAGTTGCAGCGGGGAGAGAAGAAGAAGAAAGGAAGGAGAAGGAAGAGGAGAAGGGAAAGAAGTAGCTGCGGTTGCGGCAGTGGCAGCTGCAGCTATGGCAGGGAAAGAGGAAGAGAAAGGAAGAAGGGAAGGAGAGGAAGAAGAGAAGGGAAAGAAGGGGCTGCGGCTGCGGCGATGGCAGCTGCAGTTGGAAGAGAAGAAGGGGAGGAAGATGAGCAGGGGAGGAAGAAGAGGTTGTGGCCGCGGCTGAGGCTGCGACTGCAGCAGTGCAGCTGGGAAAGAAGAGAAGGAAGAAGAAAAGAAAGGAAAAGGGAAGAAGAGAGGAAGAGGAGAAGGAGAGGCAGCTGTGGCAGTGGCAGCTGCAGCTGGAAGAGAAGGAGAGGAAATAGAGCAGGGGAGGAAGAAGAGGCTGCGGCTGTGGTGGCTGCGGCCATGGCTGCGACTGCGACTGCGGCAGTTGGAGCTGGGAAAGAAAAGAAAGGAAAGGGGGAAAAAGGGGCTGCGATTGTAGCAGCGGCAGCGGCGACGGCTGTGGCAGCTGCGTTTGGGAAAGAAAAAGAAGGAATGAGAGTAAGGGAGAGCAGGTGACTGTGCCTCGATGTTCGACACGTGGTGTAGTTGCGAAGAAAGGAAGAAAACGGGAGCACAAAACGAAACAGAGAGATGACACGGGGGAAAAGTAGAAGGATTTGGGCTGGCACCTTCTTTTGATCTTCGGATCGAAATCTTTGAAAGGCAAGTTTCCCCCTTGTTTCAATCCTTTCTATTGCAAGTTCCCTGTTCGTTTCTCCTATAATTGCTCTGATATGTCTTATTGCAAGTTCCCTGATCGTTTCTCCTATAATTGCTCTGATATGTCTTATTACAAGTTTCCTGATCTTTTCTCACTGCCAATTTTATCTCCACATTTGCTTTGAATATGTGGAACTTTGAATTGTTCTAGCCTTGCATTTGTTATATCTCCTGTTTAGACGTAACGATTCGAATCTGTGCAACTTCTGAGATTCTGACCTTTTGATACCGAGCTGCCTATAAGTCTTTGTGGAAACTCTGATTTGTTCAAAACTGATTTCATTGGAAACTAGACTCGTAGACCTTTCTTTGATATATGGATTGAAAGATTTGGAATCCAAACACCTGCCCAGTTATCTGTTGAATCTGACATTATGAATTCTACCAATAGAGATTTTGTTCTACGACACTTGCTTACCAAATTATTTGTAACTCTCTCTGTTGGACAGTTCAATTCATATGAAGCCTATCTTATTTGAAAGTATAATCCAATGATTATTTCTGAGTAAATTGGAGCACGATTGATAGTTTGAATCATTTGTTCAATGTGCCTTCTGTATTCTGCCAGAAATCGAGCTTTGGTCGATTTCTCATATTCTGGTTTCATTCCTTTGGAAATTGATATCCTTTAGCTTTCTCATTCAATTGAGCTTTATATTACTGCTTTGAATTCTTGTATGCTCTTGTCCTTAAAATTATTGCATTCTTGAAAACTGTTGTGTAACGTTTATGCTATATCGTATTGACTCATATAGGCACATGTATATCCTATTGTTCCGCATTTGCTTTCGATATGTGCCTATTCCAGTTTCATTCCTTTGGACATTGAATTCATCAAATCTTCTTATTGAATTGAGTTATATGTGATTGCTTGGATTCCATATGTGCCCTTGCTTTCAATTCCTTTCAAATCTGAATATACTTGTGAAAGATTATTGCTTACTTCGGATTGACTCGTAAAGGCACATGTACGCTTTGTTGTTCCGCGTGTGCTTCCGATATATGCTACTTATTGTTGAAACTGCCCTTTTGTACTCTGGTGTGTGGGATTGTCTGGACCTTTGCCAGAAATGGTAAAGGATATGCGCTGATTTGCCCGCTTTGTGGGGTCCCGCTTTGTGGGATATTCTGGTATGCGCTTATTTGCCCGCTTTGTGGGGTCCCGCTTTGTGGGATATTGCTTAGAGCCTGCGATGCTCTGCCGTCCCCCTTTGACTTCACCTAGACGTGGGTGGATGGAGCTCCCAGACGTGGGAGACTTTTGTCAGGTGGTCATTCAGAAATGGATGAATCACATTCTGACTGAGATCCCACTACACCTTCTGTATGTTTGATATGATATCCAGAGCTTTGGTTATGTGTTTCTGTACATGCTTTGGATAAGATTGATATGTTTGCAACGTCAAAGACGACGTTGAGCTTCTGTACGATATTTGTTTTTGTTATGCTCTGAAATGCTTCATTCACTGATAATATGCTTCGAAATGTTCCATATGTCGTTGATATGCTCCGGAACATTTCATCTGCCATTGATATGCTCCAATTACTCTGTGCTCCATTTGCTATGAACTGATATGTTTTGAAATGTCCTATCTGCCATTGATAAGCTCCGATATGTTTCCTTTGTTACTGATATGCTCCAATTACTCTGTGCTCCATTTGCTATGAACTGATATGTTCTGAAATGTCCTATCTGCCATTGATATGTTCCAATTACTCTATGCTCCATTCGTTATGGATCAAATATGTTTTGAATGACATGATATGTATGATTTGGTATCTATTGAGATGGTATCCTTGAGAATTCTTGTATTCTGCCTTGCATTATGATACCTTACTCGTTTGAAACCGTTCCTTTTGTTCTGAATATTCTTTGTCACTTGCTGAGCCGTTTTTGGCTCACTCCGTTGTTATATAAATCTTTCAGGTCAGCTTGTCACTCTTCGAGATGTTGATTTGGGCTGAGGCAGTGGATAGCTATTCAGAATTATGGGCAAGTCTGGGTGGTTATTATGATATTGTTGTATAAGTATGTTTTGTATGTAATGAAATGTTGTCGATGAATCGAAATGGATATACTGTGTAAAAGTGTTAGAAGATCTCTCTTATTTGGAATTTCGGAATGTTAAGTCTAATTTATGACGATATGAACTTGTGGTGAATAGTTGGAGTTCTGATTGTATAATTTATTTAGCTTGTGGATTTATAAATGTTGTTCATGTTTGTCAAGTTGGCTTGGGTTGCCATAAATGTGAATTATCGAGTGATGTGATATATGATTTTAAAATGCACAGGTTTTATGGATGTGAATTTGATTGAATGTTTTTCAGTGTCCTCAAACGTTAGTTTGAATCCTGGATGGATTGGTCTGTGTTGAAATTGTTTTAAAAATTATGGATATTTTGAGGGGCGTGACACAAACTGTGTTTAGACGCAAACTGCGCTTAGACGCAATCTGCGCATAGACGCAAACTGCACTTAGATACAAACTGAGAATTATCTTTTGCATCATAATAGTTTTTATTGAACGAACGTAGCTTTTGGTTTTAATCGCTGTAAGATTTCCGCTGCACTAATTCACCCCCCCCCTCTTAGTGCTCTCGATCCTAACACTACTCCCAGTATACCCAATTGCCATAGTGTGCGGAGTCGACGGTTGTTGTCCTGTGATAATTTCGAAGGGGCTCTTGTTGGATGCAGAGCTCCGCTGCAAGTTGTAGGAGAATTGGGCGATGTCCAACAGCTTCACCCAATCTCGTTGATTGGCACTCACGTAGTGCCGGAGATACTGCTCTAAGAGCGAATTTATTCTTTCAGTCTGACCATCCGTCTGGGGGTGGAGGCTTGTAGAGAAGTATAACTTTGACCCCAACAATTTGAATAGCTCGGTCCAGAAACGTCCCAGGAATCGAGCGTCTCGATCACTAACGATATTGTGGGGGACTCCCCAATACTTCACTACACCCTTCATCATCAGTCTGGCCGCCTCTTCAGCTGAACAGTGTAGGGGAGCAGCAATGAAAGTTGCATACTTGGAAAACCGATCGACCACCACAAGTATCGATCCAAGTCCCCCTACAGGTGGCAAGCTTGATATGAAGTCTAAGGAAATGCTCTCCCAAGGCCTTTCTGGTACGGGCAACGGCTCCAAAAGTCCCACCGGCTTCCGCTGCTCCACCTTGTCTTGTTGGCAAGTAAGGCATGTTCGAACATACTCCTCCTCATCAATCCCCATCTTTGGCCAGTAGAAGGCCCTCTCCACGAGAGCCAACGTTCTGTGAATGCCGGGATGTCCAGCCCAAAGGGAATCGTGACACTCTTTTAAGAGTTCACGCCTTAAATTGTCCACTCGGGGAACATAAACCCTATTCCCTTTTGTGTAAACAAGTCCCTCCTGGACCCAAAATCGTCGTGCCTTGCCTTCTTTGATGAGCTGCATCAGGATAACTGCCTGGGGATCACTATACAGTCCATCTCTGATTCGGGAAAGGAAGTTGGAGTGTAACTGACTTGTTTGGCCTCTGCCCTCCAGTTGTGCAGCATTCACGCACTCCACCTTCCGGCTCAGCGCATCGGCCACGACATTCGCCTTCCCGGGCTTATATTCCATTGCCATATCAAATTCAGCCAGGAAGTCCTGCCACCGTGCTTGCTTTGGGGAGAGCTTCTTCTGAGTTTGGAAATAACTCAAGGCGATGTTGTCTGTCCTCAGCACAAATCGCGACCCGAGGAGGTAGTGTCGCCAAACTCGTAGGCAGTGGATCACCGCTGTCATCTCCTTCTCATGCACTGGGTACCGCCTCTCGGTCTCGTTGAGTTTGCAGCTCTCGTAGGCCACCGGATGACCTTCTTGCATGAGTACTCCACCAATAGCAAAGTCCGAAGCATCTGTATGGACTTCAAAGGGCTCTCCATAGTTTGGCAATTTGAGCACTGGTTCTTCCATAACAGCATCCTTCAGATCTTGGAATGCTATCTCACATCTGTCAGACCACTTCCATGGCTGCTCCTTCTTTAGCAACTCCGTCAGTGGGGTTGCCCGCTTCGAATATCCCGCGATGAAGCGTCGATAGTAGTTGACGAAACCAAGGAAGGATCTCAACTCTGGCACCTTCTTTGGAGTTCGCCATTCCGCAACTGCTTGCACCTTCGACTTATCCATCCGAATGGAGCCATCACCGATTCGATGCCCCAAGAATAGGATCTCAGTCTGAGCAAAGTAGCATTTCTCCCTTTTTACGAACAACGTGTTCTCTCTAAGAACCTTGAAAATCGTCCGAAGGTGCTTGACGTGCTCCTCGAGCGTTTGGCTATAGACGACGATATCGTCCAGGTAGACGACCACGAACTTATCCAAATACTCCTTGAATAGCTGGTTCATGAGAGTACAGAATGTGGCCGGAGCGTTGGTTAAGCCGAAAGGCATCACCAAGAACTCAAACGCTCCATATCTGGTCACACAAGTAGTCTTTGCTTCGTCGCCTTCAGCAATGCGCACCTGCCAATACCTCGACCGGAGGTCGAGTTTTGAGAAATACTTCGCCTTGCCCAATTGATCGAACAAGTCCGCAATGAGCGGGATGGGATACTTGTTCTTCACTATTACTTTGTTGAGGGCTCGATAGTCGACGCATAATCGGAGGCTCCCATCTTGTTTCTTCTGAAAGAGAACTGGAGCTCCGAAAGGTGCTTTTGAGCTGCGGATGAGACCACCGCTTAGCAGTTCACCTAACTGCTTCCTGAGTTCTGCCAACTCTGGTGGGGGCATGCGGTAGGGTGGTCTCGCTGGAGGCTTGACTCCTGGCTCCAGCTCGATACTGTGATCCACACCTCTGCGTGGTGGGAGAGTCTTCGGCAACTCGGGTGGCATAACGTCTTTGAACTCCTTCAGGACGTTCGCCACCACAGCAGGTTCTTGAATGGCCTCTTCGTTGAGTGGCTCTAGCTTCATAGCAGCCACGACTGTCAGTTCGCCTTTTCGCACCCCTTTCTTCAATTGTAATGCCGAAATGTGTTGGGGCTCTTTGGTTCCTCTCCGAGAGACGGGAACCACGCAGGGGTCATCGCCTCCCATCATACATAGGGAGTTCAAGAACGGCATCGGCACCAACTTCGCTGCATGCATAAACTCCATTCCAAGGATCACTTGGAAGTCGTCCAGTGGCACGGCCATCATGTTGGTGTTTCCGCTCCAAGTCCCGATTTTGATAGGAACACCCTTCGCCAACCCGGAGATTCGCCTGGCCTCCGAGTTCACCGCCTTCATTCGGCTTGGGCTCTTCTCCAATGTCAACCCAAGTCGCTGTGCTTCGCGATCGGCTATGAAGTTGTAGGTAGCGCCCGTATCCACCATTGCACGGATCGTTTGGCCATTTAGCTTAATGTCCACATACATTAGCTCGCCGCTTCCTGCTTTTTGTGCCTTCGTCTTCATGTTCTCCCCCACTTGACCCCGCATAGCGTTCAACAGACGCATTGCTCCCATTCGGGGTCCTTGCGACTCCTCATCGTCGCTGCTGGATTCTGAATTGCTCGAACTAAGAGCAACAGCTTTGCCCTTGTCCGATCGGGGAGGGTGGATGGAAGCCGTCAAAGCATTAAGTGCCTGTTTCTGTGGGCACTCCCTTACAATGTGCGGTCCTCCGCACAAGAAGCATCCTCCCGGTTTTGAGGCCTTGCCTTTCGAGTTCGGCCCTTTGTGGGAGCTCTTCTTCTTCTGTTCGCCCCCGAGCTCCTTCCCTCGAGAGTGTTTTGGAGGGCGATTGCTTGAAGATTGTTTCCTCCTCACTGGGTCTTCAGAGGAAACGAAGTCGGTGAGCCTTTCTGCAACTGCAATTGCCCCGACCACGTCGGTAACATTCCTTCGATTCAGCTCCTGCTGAGCCCATGGTTTCAAACCATCAAGGAAGCTGAACAACTTGTCCTTCTCGGACATGTCCTGTATGTCCAGCATCAGTGCAGAAAACTGCTTTACATAGTCTCGGATGGTGGTACTTTGGCGGAGTTGTCTCAACTTCCTTCTTGCGACGAACTCTGTGTTCTCCGGTAGGAACTGAGTTCTCAACTCCCGCTTCAAGTCTTCCCATGTGTCGACTCGACACCGACCTTGTTGGATCTCCTCCCAACGAGTTCGCCACCAAAGTTTCGCATCTCCATTCAGATACATTGTTGCTATAGAAACTTTGGTATCTTCAGAATCGGGCCTCGTAGCTCGGAAGTATTGCTCCATGTCGAACAGAAAGTTCTCGAGCTCCTTGGCATCTCTGGCCCCTCCGTATCCATGGGGCTCAGGTGCCCTCAAGTTTTGTGGCGGTGCAACGCGGGTGTTGCCTCCTCCCGCATTTAGCGTTCTTGTGAGCATAGCCACCTTTGCCGTGAGTTCCGCCACAACGTCCTGTAAGTGCAGCACGGAGTCCTTGGTGTCATCGGACAGTCGGTCGACTAGGGCCTCGACCTTGTCGATCCTGGACTCCGCTTCCTCTTGCGAGCTCTCTACCCCAACAAGTCTTTGTTGGCCATGGTAGAGTTCCTCCATGCTCGCTTCCAGAACATCCAGGCGGGTTTCCGCCGTCGTGAGTCTCTCCTTATGACTCTTTTTCCCAGTTAGCACACCAGATTGCGCTTCCTCCGCTCGCGGAGAGTTACCAACTTCTCGCTCATCCTGTTCGCTGCCGCGATCCTCGTGAGCGGCTCCAACAGCATGAGAGCGAGTGTGCACATGCAGCCCACCTGCGGCTGCTTGGGGCAAGGGTCCGGCTTGCCCCGTCTTGCTTGATTCGCCACGATGCTTTGCCATGGCGAAGTTGTGAAGTTCATTCGCTGTTCGATCGAAGAGCTTGCCCGCTCTGATACCACAATGTCACGACCTTAGCTGGAATTGCCTAAGGCGTGCGGCACCCTTGCGGCCAAAGACGCGAACTTAGCTTGCATTGCCTAAGTCGTGCTTCGCCCTTGCGATCTTGCTCCGCAAGGATCAGCCCACTTTGTAACCTCTCGCAGGTCCCGAAGGACCTGTAAAAGAGAAAGAGAGTTAGATCGAAAGAACGAGCAACGGACAAGTCCCGAAGTCTCGCGAAAAGGAAAGCTTTACAAGCAATTCGTCGAACACCTTGTGTGCACAAGAGAAAAGAGGGAGAGGGAGAAAAACAAGGCTTTCAAGGATGAACGAACAGCTGCAAGCCCACAAACAGCCGCTCACCTGGTCCCGGGCGCAAAACCAAGTTCCCGTAAAGGTCACGTGCGAACTTGCGAAAGAGTGTTCAACGCCCGGTATATAACCGAAGCCCCATCCAGCCATGTGCCACCCGGGGGGTTCCTGGGTGCTGAGATGGCTGACATTTTGGTGAGCGGAGGCAGCACTCCGCTCACCTCCCGCGGCACGCGAAAACGGAGCCGTTTTGGGCTGTTTTGGGGCTGTTTTGCTCGGTTCGGTGAGCGATCGCTTTGCAACGCTGCAGCTTGTTCGAACTTACATATTTACAAGCAAAATGACCCAAAACCATGGGAAAACATGCTGTCAAGCAGCTGTACATGCGGGTGTGAGCGACGAACGGTTCGTTGAACGAAGTTGTTGCGGGTGCGCGACGACCGTTCGTGACAACGCGGCCGAGGAACACGACAGGCGGTCGGGCCGCGCCGAGGTGGATCTCGACAGTGATTGGCTGAGGTGCTCGGTGTAGGCGGATAGACCGTGCATGGGGCCGAGGCAGCGTGCAGCGTGTTGGTTGCGCATGTGGCCGAGGCAGCGAGGCTGCGTGCTGGCTGCGCACGAGGCCGAGTGGCCGAGGCAGCGTGTTGGCTGCGCATGTGGCCGAGTGGCCGAGGCAGCGAGGCTGCGTGCTGGCTGTGCACGAGGCCGAGTGGCCGAGGCAGCGTGTTGGCTGCGCATGTGGCCGAGTGGCCGAGGCAGCGATGCTGCTTGCTGGCTGCGCAGGAGGCCGAGTGGCCGAGGCAGCGAGGCAGCGTGTTAGCTGCGCATGGGGCCGAGTGGCCGAGGCAGCGAGGCAGCGAGGCAGCGTGTTAGCTGCGCGTGGGGCCGAGTGGCCGAGGCAGCGAGGCAGCGTGTTGGCTGCGCGTGGGGCCGAGTGGCCGAGGCAGCGAGGCTGCGTGCTGGCTGCGCATGAGGCCGAGTGGCCGAGGCAGCGTGGCAGCGTGTTGGCTGCGCATGTGGTCGAGTGGCCGAGGCAGCGATGCTGCTTGCTGGCTGCGCAGGAGGCCGAGTGGCCGAGGCAGCGAGGCAGCGTGTTGGCTGCGCATGGGGCCGAGTGGCCGAGGCAGCGAGGCTGCGTGCTGGCTGCGCATGAGGCCGAGTGGCCGAGGCAGCGTGGCAGCTGCGCATGTGGCCGAGTGGCCGAGGCAGCGATGCTGCTTGCCGGCTGCGCAGGAGGCCGAGTGGCCGAGGCAGCGAGGCTGCTTGCTGGCTGCGCACGAGGCCGAGTGGCCGAGGCAGCGAGGCTGCGTGCTGGCTGCGCATGAGGCCGAGTGGCCGAGGCAGCGAGGCTGCTTGCTGGCTGCGCACGAGGCTGAGTGGCCGAGGCAGTGAAGCAGCGTGTTGGCTGCGCATGGGGCCGAGTGGCCGAGGCAGCGAGGCTGCGTGCTGGCTGCGCATGAGGCCGAGTGGCCGAGGCAGCGTGTTGGCGTGTTGGCTGCGCATGTGGCCGAGTGGCCGAGGCAGCGATGCTGCTTGCCGGCTGCGCATGAGGCCGAGTGGCCGAGGCCGCGAGGCAGCGTGTTGGCGGCGCATGAGGCCGAGTGGCCGAGGCAGCGAGGCAGCGTGTTGGCTGCGCATGGGGCCGAGTGGCCGAGGCAGCGAGGCTGCGTGCTGGCTGCGCATGAGGCCGAGTGGCCGAGGCAGCGTGGCAGCGTGTTGGCTGCGCTTGTGGCCGAGTGGCCGAGGCAGCGATGCTGCTTGCCGGCTGCGCATGAGGCCGAGTGGCCGAGGCCGCGAGGCAGCGTGTTGGCGGCGCATGAGGCCGAGTGGCCGAGGCAGCGAGGCAGCGTGTTGGCTGCGCATGGGGCCGAGTGGCCGAGGCAGCGAGGCTGCGTGCTGGCTGCGCATGAGGCCGAGTGGCCGAGGCAGCGTGGCAGCGTGTTGGCTGCGCATGTGGCCGAGTGGCCGAGGCAGCGATGCTGCTTGCCGGCTGTGCAGGAGGCCGAGTGGCCGAGGCAGCGAGGCTGCTTGCTGGCTGCGCATGGGGCCGAGTGGCCGAGGCAGCGAGGCTGTGTGCTGGCTGCGCATGACGCCGAGTGGCCGAGGCAGCGAGGCAGCGTGTTGGCTGCGCATGTGGCCGATCGATCCCGAGGTAAGTGGGGAGCACGCTTGAGTCTATCGGATAATACCTCGATATTCGGGGGCCGCCCGTTTCGCGTTCTTGGCAACAAGAGCAGTGTACCGTGCGGTCTCTGGCATCTTCATCCGCCAGTAGTAAGTTAAGGCAGCCGGGAGAGCGCCCAGCATGAGAGTTGTGCACCAGATGTAGTCGGCCTCCGGGACGGTGGAGCCGATGCAGTCGTCCCTGTAGGCCGGATAGTCGAAGCGCTCCTTGAAGGCGGCGGAGATGATGATGGAGACGATTCCACCTGTGTGGATGCCGAAGCCTTGCGTAGTGAAGACGACTACGATGAAGGCGTCACGGGTCTTCTTGTAGGCGTACTCCGACATGATGGTGGCGGAGAGCAGGTAATCGCCGCCGATACCAAAGCCGAGCCAGAAGCGGAAGAGGCAGAGGGTGGCCATGACGCCCTTGGCGGTGTGACCGAGGGAGAGGCCGATCGCGATGGAGCAGATGACCAGGAGCATGAGCGTCATGCCATACACCTTCTTGCGGTCGAGCTTGTCGCCGAGCCACCCGAAGAAGAGCTGGCCAGAGAGGGCACCACAGAAGGCCACGCGGGTGATGGCAGCGGACAAGTTGGGAGCGTCCCGGGCGATTTCGAGTTGGGGTCGAAGGAATAGATGCGGCCAAGGAGCTTGGTGACGAGGGAGATGCAGAAGAGATCGTAGGCGTCGGTGAAGAAGCCCATGCCAGCAATGACGGTGGCCGTGAAGTGATACCACCGCATCTTGGCGAGGTCGAGTGCCCCGAGCATTTGGAGCTGACCTCCGGCCGTCGTTGTAGCGTACTTTCCTCTGCTTGTGCAATCGCTCTATAAGAAGAGGAGGAGAAGAGGGAGACCAGAGCTTGGTCGCAGGAAGGAGAAGCCGAGCAGGGAGGTCTAGAGGAGAAGGCGAGGTAGGCTCTGAGAACTGCGGGAGGGGCCGAGGTGCTGAGGCCGCGCAAAGATCTCGGCTGTAGCCGAGGAACTGAGGCACGCGGGTTGGCTGCGCGCGTGGGACCGAGGGGCCCACGAGAGGTCGAGGCGCGCGGGCTGGTCGCGCGCGTGGGACCGAGGCGTCGAGGCGCTCGGCGCGGTTGCGCTGGCCGCGCGCGTGGGACGCGGGCGGGCTGGCCGCGCGCGTGGGACGCGGGCGGGCTGGCCGCTCGCGTGGGACGCGGGCGGGCTGGCCGCGCGCGTGGGACCGAGGGGCCCGAGGCGCGCGGGTTGGCCGCGCGCGTGGGGCCGACGTGGGCGAGGCGCACGGGGCCGAGCCGCGCGCGTGGGGCCGAGCCGTGCGCGTGGGGCCGAGGGGCTGAGGCGCTCGGGCTGGCCGCGCGCGTGGGGCCGACGCGGGCGAGGCGCGCGGGGCCGAGGTGGGCGAGGCGCGCGGGGCCGAGGAGCCGAGACGCGTGGGGCCGAGGGGCCGAGACCAGCCCCAGAAGGCGCTGCTGCTGGTGCAGGTCGGCTGCAGTGGAGCAACCAAGGAGAAGACTAACGTACCGTCATTCCGGGCCCTCCTTCTAGCGCCAAAATGTTACGGTAAGTAACTGTTTAGCCATGGCCTTGGGGCCGTCGCGGCTTGGTCCGGGTCCGGAAGGCGGTGGTCAACGGGCGGTGTCCCTCGGGGTCTCCCGGCGGCCGAGCTCGGTGGTTCGGGTCGGGAGCTCGGTTCGGCGGTTCGGGTCGGCGGTTCGGGTCGGTGGTTCGGGTCGGGAGGCAGCTCCGCCGCAGCTTCAGGAAGTGGCGACACCGTCTCGCACCTGCACACAGGTCGGGCCGGGAGCTCGGCCCGACCCCTCCGACGATCAAGTTAGAGGAAGACGTGGAGGGGGTTGTGGATGAGGCAGAAGAAGAGCCTCTGAGTGTTTTGTGTCTGAGTGAGTTCCTCTCCCTTTTCTCTTTAGAGTTTTGGGGGTATTTATAGATGAAGTTTGATGTTACCTGACGCGGTTGTCTGCAGGGTAGGACTGTACCTTTGGTGGCGTGGGAGGCCGAGCTGCTGCAGGGTATGGCGTGCCTCGGGCAGTGTGTCGCTCAGGGGGATGCTGTCAGGGCGTGTCACATCGCCACTTTTATCCCTATCACATATAATACTTTAACTTATGATAATGATGCATGCAATGATGAAATATTCATGATAAAATAATTATTTTGACATTCATGACTTGAATTTTCATCTATGCTATTTTCCTTTGTCATGATTTGAAAATTATTGTAAAGGGAAAAAGAGATACAAAATTGTATTCTTCCCTTCTTTTTGACAATGACAAAGGGGGAGATAGTTAGCTTGCTAGCTAGCTTGCAAAAGTCAAGAGAAGATGCAAACGTACTTCATGAACCTTGCTTCATGTAAAACATTGTCTCTTACTAGCTTGTTATCTTGCTAATCTTAAGAAGCAAAACTTGCAACTTGCACATTGCAATAAGAAGCAAAAATCGCTAGCTTACACATTTCAACAAGAAAGCTATCTTGCATTTGCTTTCGAAATTTTTGCTAGCTTGTATGTTGTGAACTTGCTATCTTACAAACTTGTAAAACTTAAAATTTTTGCTAGCTTGCAGGATGATTAAACTTGAGATTTAATATGCAATGATTATAACTTGTATTCCAAACATATGAATTGTTGGACTTCTTTTTTTTGTTGATGACAAAGGGGGAGAAGTATGTTGATGTTATGCATGATTTTATCATGACATGTTTGCTTAGATTTTTGAATCCAAGAGTCTCTATCAATATGACATATTGATAGGGGGAGTTTGGTTAAACTCCGGGAGTGATGGTTAACACCGTCATCAATTGGTTGTCATAATTAAAAAGGAGAAGATTGTTGAATCTTAGATTCTGATGATGAAATCAATTGATAAGTGTTTATGATTTAATATATGTTTTAAGTGACGCAGGATGCTTCGACCAGGATGAGACAATTAAAACAGGAAGAATCGTGTTGGGCCGGAGGAAAATATGTCAAAAGATTGGACGTCAGGCCGGAGGATCGGTCGACATATTGACAGTAGGCTTCGGGCAATAGATTCGGACATCGGGACAAGAAGAATGTATATTGCGCCAAGGATATCGGAGTTACGGAGTCAACTGGCTGATTGGGCAATAGGTCTCAAGAGAGGATAATGCGCTGAAGAATCGGACGAAGCTTCAAGGGACCAATGACATGCCGGACAACAAGATTAATGCTTAGTATTAATTGTCTAGATTGAAATATGTTTTTACATATGCAGCATTAACTACGATAGCACGGCATGAAGCAAAAATAAAGTCCTGGAGTCAAGGATGCGATTTCGTTGAGAGTTCGAGAGTTCGTCGGAACTCTAGACGTTCGTCTGAAGTTCCGTCAGAACCAGCCGAGAAGTCTCGGAGTTTGCCAAAGAAGCTCACCGAAACACGGCAAGAAGATCATCATGAAGTCCAGGAGCTTGCCGGGAGTCCATTGGAACATTGCCTAGAGTTCATCGGAAGTTTGCCGGAAGCTTGCCGGAAGAAACCAAGACATAGGGACTTGTTCAGCTTAGCAAATATCTTAGGAATTATAGTTAGTATGTAATTGGGCTTGGATTTGGGCCAACCCAATTAGGAGCTAGCTAGGCCCATGTAAGGACTATGTTGGGCCCAATAAGAGACCCAAAGAGTGCCCCAAGAAGTGGCAACGTCATGGCATAATTTTCGAGACTGTGTCAAGCGATGGTACCGCTAGTTTGGACAGTTGTACCACCCCTGGCAAAGTGCCAGGCGGTGGTACCGCCCAGCATAGAATCTCAGGTGGTGGAACCGCCTAGCTCAGTGTTAGTGTCAGATTGACACTAGCGATGGTACCGCCTAGCGCAGGCGGTGGTACCACCCATGCCCGGAAACTCGGGATGAGATATTTTTAGGCTCCATATTTGAATCAACTTAAAGCCTAAAAATACCCCTCTCACCCCTGATTAAAGCACACAAGTACATAGAATTTAAAAGTGAGAAAACGTTGCTGTAATCTCTTGAGAAATTCCCTCCTCGATTCTAAGTTAAGAATTCTGTAAGAGAGCAGTGAGAGCTTGTAAGGGTTGTCTCCTAAACCCAGGAAAAGGAGAGGAGGGGTGTAAAAGGTTGTTGGTCTTCACCTATTGAAGGAAGACCGATAGTGGATGCTGGTGGCCTCGACGGAAGAGGAATCAGTGGAGTGGATGTAGGACACAACGATCGAACCACTATAAATTGGCATGTTCTCTAGTTTGCATTTCTGTTTAGCAATTTACCTTACAGCAAACCTCTTTAATTGCTTACTGCCTTTAATTCATTTACGAATGTGTTTCAAGTTAAGATATTTCCGAGATCAGTTTTCAACGTAAATGTTTTTATCGAAATGAAAGGTTTTTTAAAGACATGATTTTACCGCTGTACTAATTCACCCCCGCTCTTAGTGCCGACCCCGTTCCGAACAATTCATATCAGAGCCTCGTGATTTCTTATTTGATTTAACACTCAAGAGAAATGACTCTTTTCGGCTTTCAAGATGGTCACTCTCTCATTCGTCCTCCCTTTTTCAATGGAATGGACTATATATATTAGAAAACTCGAATGAGAGTTTTCTTGCTTTCTTTGGATTTGATCTTGTGGAACATTATCGAATCCGGTTTTAAAAAGTCTTCTCTTCCAATGAAAGATTGGAACGATTTGGAGAAGAATACTTTTTCTTTAAATGCTAGAGCTATGGATGCTCTATTTTGTGCTTTAGACAAAAACAAGTTTAATCAGGTTTCTTTGTGTAAAACGAGTTTCAACATTTGGCATATTCTTGAAACAACTCATGAAGGCCCAAGTAGATTTAAAGATTCTAAAGTAAAACTTTTAATGTATGATTTTGAACTTTTTTGAATGAAGCCTAGCGAAACCATTGTTGAAATGTACACCCATTTTATGGATGTCGTCAATGGTTTAAAAGCTCTTGGCAAATCTTTTTTGAATTTTGAACTCGTTAACAAAATTTTACGATCGCTTTCTAAATATTGGGATTCGAAAATAACGGCTATTCAAGAATCAAAAAATTTGAATACTTTTTTGATCGAAGAACTTATTGGGTCTCTAATGACCTATGAAATGACGTGCAATGCAAGTGAAGAAATCAAGAACAACCCTCCAAAGAGTAGGAAGGATTTGGCACATTGAACAAAAGAAGACCACTCGAGCATAAGCTCAAGTAATGGTTAACTTGAACTCCTCACTAATAAATTTAAAAAGTTCATGAAACAAAAATTAAAGAACAAAAAGAATACAATTGCTTTGAACACAAGAAAAAGAACACAAATTGGGATGAATCGAGCTCCTCCGAAGACGAGGAGAAAATCAACAAAGGCGATGTGGCAAACTACGCCTTAACGGCTTTCGATGATGAGGTAATCGAAACCCCCTTAATTTATTTTGAAATTACATGATGCTTTTCATGATGCATTTATTTATTTTTTTATTTAAAATAATTATTTTTCTTGAATATTATATGATTAAAAATGAAAATAAAAAAATTATGATCATGCTAGTATTTTTAAAATTGATAATGAAAATTGCATATATTATAATGGAATAAAATGTTAGATTTAAATATAATAATGATCATATGTATATTTTTTCAAGAATAAATAATGTGTATCTTGATGATTTCCGAATTTGAGCGAAACCTTGCTTGATGTCTTAATGAAAATATTAAGAAGTTTTATATTATGCTTAATGATGATGTATGACTTTTGTATGGAAAACTAAGCATGAAAAGTTGATTCACCTAAAAAGAAAAATACTTTATGAAATCAATTTCGATGATGTATAATGATGTAATTATGTAATGAAAATATTAAATATTTTAAAATCATGTTTTGATGTCATGCATATTGATCATGCTTAATAAATTTCGAAACTAAGCATGATGATTTCCAAGTAATTTATGGTTTATTGATCTTGATCGTTTTTATGACGAAATTTATTTTTTGATCCTAAACAATTAATGATATATATTTTTTTGGCATAAAAAGGACAAAGGCATGTTTGTTTGAAGCAAAATAAAAAGAGGAAAGCTTTCTCTTAGAAAAATTTCTCTACTTTATCGATTTTTCTAAAAAAGAGATTAATGAATCTATTTGTATCACTTTTGTGAATCTCTTGAAAATGATTTTCAAAATGTTTTTGATGATTTTGACGATTTGAATTTGAATGAGTTTTATCAAAATCATGATCTCGATTTCCTGGAATTACATGAGATTTCTTTTTCAAGATCTCTTTTTTGTACACCTATAATTTTTTGATATTTTATTTAATTAAGAGATTTACTATATGAATCATGTCTTTTGTAATTTAAGAGGTCTTATCTTTCATGACATGATGTCTTTGTATTTATGGCTTGTATAACTTGAAATGTTTTGGAATGATGCATGCAATACTATGATTTTTCCCTTAGATAAAAATGCAAGCAACACTATGATTTTTTGAAATAATATGAAAATCAATAATTATCATTTTCTGAAATAATACTCTAGAATGATGATTTGAAATCATGCATGTAATGATAATTTTATATTTTATATTTTATATATATGATGATTTGGTATTATGCATGCAATTCTTTAACTTATGATAATGATGCACGCAATGATGAAATATTTATGATAAAATAATTGTTTTGACATTCATTACTTGAATTTTCATCTATGCTATATTCCTTTGTCATGATTTGAAAATTGTTGTAAAGGAAAAAAGAGATACAAAATTATATTCTTCCCTTCTTTTTGACAATGACAAAGGGGGAGATAGCTAGCTTGCTAGCTAGCTTGCACAAGTCAAGAGAAGATGCAAACATACTTCATGTAGCTTGCTTTTTGTAAAACATTGTCTCTTGCTAGCTTGTTATCTTGCATTTTGCTAGCTTGCACTTTGCAAAGGAAGCAAAAAATAGCACTTCTCAAAAGAGAAGAAAAAGTTTGCTATCTTAAACATCACTATCTTGCCGATCTGAAGAAGTAAAACTTGCAACTTGCAAATTGTAATAGGACAACTATCTTGCATTTGCTTTCAAAATTTTTGTTAGCTTATATGTTGTGAACTTGCTATCTAACAAACTTGCAAAACTCAAAATTTTTGCTAGCTTGCATGATGATTAAACTTGAGATTTAATATGCAATGATTAGAACTTGTATTCCAAACACATGAATAATCGGACTTCTCCTTTTTGTTGATGACAAAGGGGGAGAAGTATGTTGATGTTATGCATGATTTTATCATGACATGTTTGCTTGGATTATTGAATCCAAGAGTCTCTATCAATATGGCATATTGATAGTGGAAGTTTGGTTAAACTCTGGGAGTTAAGGTTAACTCTGTCATCAATTGGTTGTCATCATCAAAAAGGGAGAGATTGTTGAATCTCGAATTTTGATGATGAAACCAATTGATAAGTGTTTATTATTTAATTTGTATTTTGAGTGACGCAGGATGGTTCAACCAGGATGAGACAATTAATGCAGGAAGAATCATGTTGGGTTGGAGGAAAACATGTCAGAAGATTGGACATCGGGCTAGAGGATCGGTCGATGTATCGACAGTAGGCTTCAGGCTATGGATTCGGGCATCGAGCCAAGAAAAATAAATATTTCGCCAAGGATAACGGAGTTACGGAGTCAACTGACTGATTGGGCAATAGGCCGCAAGAGAGGACGAGGCGCCGAAGAATCAAACGAAGCGTCGAGGGACCAATGACTTGCCGGAAAACATGATTAATGCTTAGTATTAATTGTCCAGATCGAAATGTATTTTTACATGTGTAGGATTAACTACGATAGCAAGTCATGAAGCAAAATGAAGTCCCGGAGTCAAGTATGCGATTTCGTTGGGTGTTTGAGAGTTCGTCGGAAGTCCTCCGGACGTTCATCGGATGTTCTGTCGGAACCAACCGAGAAGTCTCAGAGCTTGTCAAAGAAGCTCATTGGAACTCGCCAAGATCGTCTTGAAGTCTAGGAGCTTGCCGGGAGTCCACCGGAACATTGCCGTGAGTTCGTTAGAAGTTCGTTGGAAGAAACCAAGACATAGGGACTTGTTTAGCTTAGCAAATGTCTTAGGAATCGTAGTTAGCACGTAATTGGATTTGGATTTGGGCTAACCCAATTAGAGGCTAGCTAGGTCCATGTAAGGAATGTGTTGGGCCCAATAAGAGGCCCAAACAGTGCCCCAAGAAGTGGCACAGTCTTCAAGACTATGTCAAACAGTGGTACCGCTAGTCTGGGCGGTTGTACCACCCCTAGCAGGGTGCCAAGCGGTGGTACCGTTAGTCTAGGTGGTGGTACCACTCAACATAGCATCCCAGGTGGTGGTACCACCTAGCTCAGTGTTAGTGTCAGACTGACACTAGTGGTGGTACCGCCTAGTGTAGGTGCTGGTATTGCTCGTGCCCGGGAAACCTGGGAAGAGATGTTTTTAAGCTCCAAGTTTGAATCAACTTAAAACCTATAAATACCCCTCTCATCCCTAGTTAAAGAACATAAGCATAGAGAATTTGATAGTGAGAAAACGCTGCTACAATCTCTTGAGAAATTCCCTCCTCCACTCTAAGTTTAGAATTCTGTAAGAGAGGAGTGAGTGCTTGTAAGGGTTGCCTCATAATCCTATGAAATGGAGAAGTGGGGTGTAAAAGGTGGTTAGTCTTCACCTATTGAAGGAAAACCGATAGTGGATGCTGGTGGCCTCGACGGAAGAGGAATCGTTGGAGTGGATGTAGGTCACGATGACCGAACCACTATAAATTGGCGTGTTCTCTGGTTTGCATTTCTGTTTAGCAATTTACCTTACTGCAAACCTCTTTAATTGCTTATTGCCTTCAATTTATTTATGAACTTGTTTCAAGTTAAGATATTTTCGATATCGATTTTCAACGTAAACGATTTTATCGAAATGAAAAGTTTTTGAAGATGTGATTTTACCGCTGCACTAATTCAACCCCCCTCTTAGTGCCGACCCCGTTCCTAACATCTCCTTGATCGAAGCATTTTGCGTCACTCAAAACACATATCAAATCATAAACACTATCAATTGGTTTCATCGTCAAAATTTGAGATTCAATAATCTCCCCCTTTTTGATGATGACAATCAATTGATGGAGTTAACCTTAACTCCCCCTATCAATATGACATATGTGGGATGAACTCTTAGATTCAAAAATCCAAGCAACTTATTATTATAAGCTTATGTATAACATCATCATACTTCTCCCCCTTTGTCATCAACAAAAATGAGAAGTGCAACTATCAAGTGTTTGAGATATGCAAGTTCAAATCATTGCATTATAGACATAATCTCATGTTTTATCATCATGCAAGCTAGCAATAATTTTGAGTTTTGCAAGTTTCTAAATTTTGCTAGATGTGCAAGTTAGCATGTTTTGCTTCTTGAGATAGGCAAAATAGCACTTTTGCATCTCTTGAGATTGCAAGCTAGCAATTCTTGGTGATGTTCAAGATAGCAAGTTCTACATCATGCAAGCTAGCAAATTTTTACAACATTTTAGAAAATAAACTAGCAATATTTGAGATGTTCAAGAAGGCAACTTTTGTTTCTTGAAGTATGCAAGTTAGCAATCTTGTTTCTTTGCAAGTTTTTCTCCTAGCAAATTTAGAAAGTGTTAGATCATATGAGAACATGCAAGCTAGCAAATTTATATCATTTTAGAGTATGCAAGATAGACTATTTTTGTATATTCTTGAAATGTGTAACTTAGCAAACATTGCTTCTCTTGAGATTTGCAAGATAGTACTTCTTGATTCTCTTTTGAGATTAGCAAGCTAGCAAGTTTACCTCTTTTCGTGATGTGCGCACTAGCAATTTTTTTCTCCTCCTTTATCATTGGCAAAAAGAGGGGAATAACAACATAATGGTGCAATTCATTTCCCTTTATTTTAATTTATAAATTATGATAAAGATAAATTGTCATTCTTATTTTAAAATACCATAATTGAGATAAATCTTGAATTCAAATCAAGGTAATTTTAATCATGATTCACTTCATATGCAATACATCATATACATCATCATAATAAAACCATAAGTATTGCATGTATCATTACAAATAAAAAATATTTCACATCATAATGGTATCAAATATTGAGAAATCAAGATGACGATTCATAAAAAAATATAACAAGTTATAATCAAGAGAAAAATCATAATTCATTTTCAACTCATTCAATTTGTCAAATCAATATTTCTTGGGTATGCATGATATCAAAACATGGTTTCAAATTTCAACATATAACATGCAAAATTTTAAACCATTACAAACCATTATCAAGGTCATAGTTTGTTTGCATAAGTCTCTTCTTTAGTAAATGATAAGAAGAAATAATCGAAGGTAGAAAATTTTTTATTCTCATAAAAGATAGCTCAAGTAGAGAAATCAAAAAGAAAGTTCATGATTTGATTGAAATTTTTTTATTCAAATTCAAATCAACAAAGTCACTTTTCATGAAGGCAATGTAAATAGATTCACATGAGAACTCGATTCATGCATAATATCTGAATTTTTCATGAATGCCACAAAATATGATTTATTTCAACAAATCTCTTCTTTTATAAATGGATAAAAGAAACATAGGAGATCAAATGATATAATATCTTGACTCATGCATAAAAAATTTCAAGTTATAAATCTAAAAAAATCAAGATAAAACTCATTTAAATTCAAATCATCAAATCAAAATCATTTTCAAGAGATTACTTAAGATAAATTCATCACTAAGAATCACTTGTTGAAAAATTGAAAAGCTTTAGAGGTATTTTCAAGAAAACATGCATTCTCCCTTTTTGTTTTAATCAAAGTAATTTGATTTCATACAAGCATGCCTTTATCTTTTTATGCCAAACAAAAATATGCTTCATCGTTTAAAACTAAAAAGAACTTTCATTACAGTAAAGATCGATAATCCATAAATCACAAGAATCATCATGCATAATTTCGAAAGACAAACTTATTAAGCATGATCTCAAATCATCATTATATTATTTTATTAAAACATCAAGCATGGTTTAATTGAACATAAGGCATCTTCAATCAAAATCGAAAAGCAATACGGAAATCAACATGATACACATTATTGCTTCTTAGAAGCATACATAGGATTAATCTTACTAGGTGTACAAGCATTAAATTTATATCTAACATTTTGTTGTATTTTTATAAAACATGCAATTGTCATTTTCAAAATTACTAGCATGATCCCAATTTTTTAACATTTTCATTAAATCGTTAAACATGTAATTTTCAAGAAAAATTTATATATAATTTTTCTAAACTAAATTAAAAATAACTCATGAAATGTATAATGTAATTTTGAAATAAATTAAGGGGATTTTGGTTACCTCGTTGTCAAAAGCCGTTAAGGTGTAGTTTGCCACCTCGCCTTTGTTGGTTTGTTCTTCATTTTAAAGTTCATTTTTATTTTTTAATTCTTGTTTAATAAACTTTTTAAGTTTCGTGAGGAGTTCAAGTTCACCATCACATGAGCTTTTGCTCGAGTGGTCTTCAATTGTTCTAAGTGTCAAATCCTTCCTGTTCTTTGGAAGGTTGTTACCAAGTTCATCATATTCAACATGTGCCATAAAGCTCCATTCATAGATAATTAAAGACCTAATAAGTTCTTCGAGTGGAAAATGGTTCGAGTTCTTAGATTCTTGTATTGCCGTTATTTTCGAATCCTAATTTTTAGAAAGTGGTCGTAAAACTTTATTAATAAGTTCAAAATTTGAAAAACATTTATTAAGTGCTTTTAAACCATTGATGACATCCGTAAAACGGGTGTAAATGTCAATAATGGTTTCGCTCGGCTTCATTAGAAATAATTCAAAATCTTGCATTAAAAGATCGACTTTAGACTCTTTAACTCTATTCGTGCCTTCGTGTGTGATTTCAAGAGTGTGTCAAATATCAAAAGCCATTTCGTACATAGAAATTTGATTGAATTTATTTTTACCTAAGGCACAAAATAAGGCATTCATAGCCTTTGCATTTAAAGAGAAAGTCTTCTTCTCCAACTCATTCCAATCGTTCATTGGAAGAGAAGACTTTTGAAAACCAAATTCGACTATATTCCATAAATCGAGATTCAACAAAAGCAAGAAAACTCTTATTCGAGTTTTTCAATATGTGTAGTTCATCCCATTGAACATGGGAGGATGAATGAGAGAGTGACTCTCTTGAAAGCTGAAAAGAGTCATTTCTCTTGGGTGTTAAACCAAATGAAAGAAAACGTGACACTTATGCCAACTGTTATGAACGAGTCGGCACTGAGAGGGGGGGGGGGGGGGGGGCGGGGGTTGAATTAGTGCAGCGGATAAAATTACGTTAGTTCAAAATCTCATTGCATTAAATCCGTTTCGGAAGATGTTAACTTGAAAGCATATGGAAGAGTATAGTAGATGTAAAGCAAGTAAGGTAGTTTGTAGTTTAGGTAAATATTAAAATAGAAATGCAAACAGAATTATAATGGTTCGGTCGTCGTGATCTACATCCACTCCAACGATTCCCCTTCCATCGAGGCCACCGACATCCACTAATGATCTTCCTTCAATAGGTGAATATCAACCACCCTTACAACCCGATTCTCCTTTTGACAGGTTCAGGAGAAACCTTTACAACCCCCACAACTTCCTCTCTTAAACTTCATTAGCACTTAGAGTTTGAGAAGAGTTCATACAAGATTACAATAGCGTTTTCTTTCTTTTTCACTCTCTATTCTTGTGTGTGTTAACTAGGGATGAGAGAAGTATTTATAGGCCTCAAGTTGATTCAAACTTGTAGCCTAAAAATGTCTCATCCCGGGTTTTCGGGGTACGGGTGATACCACTACTTGCACTGGGCGGTGCCACCACTTACAGCCTGACACTAGGTGGTACCACTACCCAGTCTGGCGGTACCACCGCTTGATAGTTTCTCAAAGATTGTGTCTGGGTGATATTATCGCCTAGTCTAACGGTACCACTGCCTGACATAGTCTTGGAGACTGTGCAATGATGATGCCACCTATTGGGTCATTGTTTGGGCCTTTTATTGGGCCCAACACAGTCCATACATGGGCCCAACTAGCTCCTAATTGGGTTGGCCCAATTTCAATCTTAATTATGTGCTAACTATGAAATATAAGACATTTACTAAGCTAAACAAATCCGTAAGTCTATGTTTCTTCCGGCAAACTTCCGATGATCTCTCAGCAATGTTCCAGCGGACTCCGGCAGGCTCCTGGACTTCACAACGATCTTCTTGGCGAGTTTCGATGAGCTTCTTTGCCAAGCTCCTAGACTTCTCAGTCAATTCCAACAGAACTTCTGACAAACGTCCGGACTTCCGACGAACTCTTAAACTCCCAACGAAATCTTGTCCTTGAGTCTAAGACTTCATTTTGATTTATGCCTTGCTATTATAGTTAATCCTGCATAGTTAAAACCTACTTCGATCTAGACAATTATTACTAAGCTAGTCAAATGTTGTCCGGCATGTCATTGATTCATCGATACGTCGACCGATCCTTCGGCTCGACGTCTAATCTTCTGACATATTTTTCTCCAACCCAAAATAATTCTTCCTACTTTAATTGTCTCTCCCTAATCGAAGCATCCTGTGTCACTCAAAATGCAGATCAAATCATAACACTATCAATTGGTTTCATCATCAAAATCCGAGATATAATAAAAGATTCAGATGATGTATCGGAAGTGTGTTGGGAGCTCACCGAGAGTTCATCGAAAGATTATCGAGAGTTCATTGGAAGATCTCCGAGAGTTTGTCGGGAGTGTTAGGATCAAGAGCGGCACTAAGAGGGGGGGTGAATTAGTGCAGCGAAAAATTACCAAATGGTATGATATCAACATGTAAGATTGCAATGTAAGCTTTTGATATCGTAACGCAAACATTTCAAGTGTTTATCAATTGTAGCATTTCATCACATGGCAAGATATCAATAAGTAAAGTTGCGATGCTAGTTCTTGATATATTATTATAATGCAACCATGGCATAGAGCAAATATGGCAATCATAGCATTCATATATTTCTCCCCCTTTGTTGTCAACAAAAAGGAGAACGATATAAGGAAATTTTAAATATAAGTGCGATGCCATAAGCAGGTTCATGTCATTTTTCAACAAAGAGTGATAAGATACCAAATATTCAAACATCTCAAGGAAAACATGACATGGAGATAGCTTTGAAAACTTCTTCCATTTTATTTGTTATTTTCTTTTTACATGAAGGAGGAAAGCTATTTCTGAGCTTACTCGAATGAAGTTAAAATTGATAAGATATTAAAGCACGTTTCATTTTTACAAGTATCAAGATATGTATGTGAATCAAATCCTTATACGTAAAAATGACTTCCTTTTTCAAGAAGGAATTTATAAGCAGGAATCATTTCATCAAATCCATTTCTCAAAACAAAATATTGTTCACATAATAAGTGTATGAGAGATGTATTTGCTAGTTGATTCCATATGTCAAAAATCAATGATATGAATTAAACTTGATATGACATATGCTTATTAAGTCTGGAAGAGGATAATTCGAAAATCCAATTGTTAAGAGAATCCGAAAATGAAATTAACACTTTCATGCATTCGGACAAGGCTGTGCTATTGATTTTCAAATACAATCATGAGGACAAAACATGCTTATTATCATGGAAATTTTTGTATCCAAAGCACATAATTTCCAACCTATTATTAGGGCATGTAATTATGTAAAATCATCATGGCAATCGAGTGATTTGATCATTCAATCAAGAAAGTCCAAAAATTAATTTTAACAAGTTCAATCATTCGGACATATTTTTGCCATAGTTTTTCAAATATAATCATGAAGATAAGACATGCTCATCATCATTGTAGTACGATAGTAAGTTTACAATATACAAGCTAGCAAAAAATTTTGAACATTTTAAGACACGCAAGCTAGCAATTTTCTCTTTGAGATATGCACATTAGCAACTCTTTCTCCCCCTATGTCATTGGCAAAAAGAAGGGAAGACCCTTTACATTAATTTCTAAATCATGACAAAGGTAGGTTTCAATCTTATTTGTGCATCATTATATTTTCAAATTCGAACATGCACAATTTCAAAAACCTTATATTTCATTTATGCATGATACTAAATAAATCAATCAATATTATGAGCATATTATACATGATACTTAAATTTTTAACTATTTATCAACATTTTGATCATGATACCAAACATTCATCATTTAGAGTATTCATGACATTAAATCAACATTTATAATACATCATTTTAGTAACAACTCATAGCATTTTAAATCATGATTTACATCATATGCAATACATCACATCATAATTAAAAAGCTCAAGTATTGCATGCATCATTGCAAATCATAAATGCTTCATATCATGATGGTATCAATTTTGTCAAATTATATCCTACCATGCATGATCATAACTTTTCATTTGTATACATCAAAATAAATTAATGAATATTTCATGTATTCATATCATCACATAAGGAATATCAAGAAGAATTGGTAATGAGATTTACGAATCATGTAGACAAATTATGAATATTAAGAGACATATTATGATTCTTTTTAGATAACTCAAATAGCAAAAAGAAAGAATCATAGTAAGTTATTTTGATTTATAAAAAGAATTCTCAAGTTATAATTCCAAGAAATCACGATTCATTTCAATAAATTTCAATAAGAACACAAAGTAGGTGATCTTGATTCATAAATGATTTCAAGTTATAAATCATGGGAAATTAAGATCATGATTTCGATAAAACCCATTAAATTCAAATCATCAAAATCTCAACATTACTTTCAAGAGATTCAAAATGGCATAGATAATTTTATTAATCTCTTAGTGAAAAAGTCAATAAGGTTGAGAAAAATAAATTTTCAAGAAAAATACTTTTCTCTTTTTAGTTGTTTTAATTCATATGATTTTATTTCATCTATGCCAAACATGTAGCATGTTTTAAAATCGAAAGTGCAAGTTTTATTATGACAAAGATCAATAAGGCACTTTCATTACCGTGAAAATCGAAAAATCGCACGATTCATCATCCATAATTATAAAACCAATAAACACGATTTTTAAAATCTCATGCATAGAATAAAATCATGGTATCAAAACATCATTATATCATCAAGCATGATTTCATATTTTCAATCAAAATCATTTTGCTTGTTTATTATAAAATATGTATTTTTCATGATTATTTTCAGAACTACTAGCATGATCATAAATTTTGCATTTTCATCATAATTTTTTTTTTAAACATGTAATTTTCAGGAAAATTAATTCTATACTAAAAAAGAAAATACATTATGAAGAGCATCATATAATTTCGAAATAAATTAATGGGGTTTTGATTACCTCATCGTTGAATGTCGTTAAGGCGTAGTTTGCCACCTCGCCTTTCTTGATTTTCTCCTCGTCTTCGGAGGAGCTCGATTCATCCCACTTTATGTTCTTCTTCTTGGGCCTCTTCTTTCGTTCAAGTTTATTGTTTATTTTAGATTTTTGTTTAATAAACTTATTAAGATTTAGTGTTCGAAGTTCAAGTTCATCATTGTCCTCATCACTTGAGTCATCGCTCAAGTGGTATTCATTTGTCTGGAGTTCCAAATCCTTCCTGTTCTTTGGAAGGTGATTTTGTTCATCATGTTCATCATGTGCATTGTGCACCATTTCATATGTCATCAAAGAACCAATTAGTTCTTCAAGTGGTAAGTTGTTTAGGTTTTTAGCTTCTTGTATTGTAGTTACTTTTGAATCCCACTTCTTAGAAAGAGAACGCAAAATCTTGTTTACGAGTTCAAAATCCGAAAAACATTTTCCAAGAGCACTTAAACTATTGACGACATCCGTGAAACGGGTTTACATGTCGCCTATAGTCTCGCTTGGTTGCATTTTAAAAAGCTCAAAATCATGCAATAAAATGTTAACTTTTGAGTCTTTGACTATACTAGTTCCCTCGTGTGTGATTTCAAGTGTTTGCCAAATGTCAAAAGCCGTTTCGCACGTAGAAATCCGATTGAACTCATTTTTGTCCAAAGCGCAAAATAAGGCATTTATAGCCTTTGCGTTTAAAGAAAAATACTTCTTTTGCAAATCCGACCATTCGTTCATCGGTTTAGAGGGAAGTTGAAAACCGTTTTCAACGATATTCCATAAATCCAAATTCATAGAAATCAAGAAAACTCTCATTCGAGTTTTCCAATAAGTGTAGTCCAATCCGTTAAACAACGGTGGACGAACAACCGATAAGCCCTCTTGAAAGCCATGAAGAGCCATTTCTCTCGGGTGTAAATCCGAAATGAGAAATACTGGGCTCTGATACCAATTGTTAGGATCAAGAGCACTAAGAGGGGGGGGGGGGGGGGGGGGGGTGAATTAGTGCAGCGGAAATCTTTCAACGAAAAAAAAACGTTCGAACGATAAAATTGATTTCGGTGTGAAAGCCGATTCTAAGATTACTTTAACTTAAGATCAAGCGAGATGACGTTAAAGTCAATCTATGAAGGCAGTTTGCAGTTATGATGAAAACCAGAATATAAGCGCAAACTGAAATACGACGTTCGTACGAAGAAACTGATTTACGTCTAAATGCTGATTCGTAAATCACTTGATTAGGTGAGATGCAGTTTAAGCAAGGATATAAAGGCAGTTTGTAGTTATGATAGAAATAAAAAAATAACGTAAACTGAAATATGATGATCGTACGAAAAAATAGATTTACGTCTAAACGCTGATTCGGAAAGTGCAAAGCTTGAATCCCGATCGTATATGCACAGAAAGCAGTAAGCTTTAGAGGAGGTTTGTAGTAAAGATAATATGCTCAAAGTAATTGAAACCAAGATTTAGAGTGGTTCGGTCAATCTTGACCTACTCCACTTTTGGCTTCCTCCACCGACGAGGTCACCGACGTTAACTAGAGGCCTTCCTTCAATAGGCGAAGGCCAACCACCCTTTTACAGTTTCACTCCTTTTGACGGGCTTAGGAGACAACCCTTACAGAATTTTCTCTCCTCTCTTTAAAGCTCAGAACTTGGAAGAAAAGAGGGAGAAGAACTTTTGGCCTTTACAACAATTTTGAGCTCTAAAAATCACAAAACAAGATCAAGATTTCGGTGTAAGTTGTGTGCTTTCAGTGCTGAATGGGTGGGGTATTTATAGGCCCCAACCCAGTTCAAATTTGGAGCTCAAAACTGTCAATTCCCAAAATTCCGGGATCAGGCGGTTGCACCTCCTGATTGGAGCGGTTGCATCGCTTGGCAGAGCTCGAAGACTAAGCCTCTGGGCGGTGCCACCTCCTGCCAGAGCTCGAATACCGAGCTCAGGCGATGCAACCTCCTGACTGAGGCGGTTGCACCGCTTAGCGAGTGCTCGGAGACCGAGCCCAAGCGGTGCCACCTCCTGTCATGGGAGGTTGCACCGCCCAACCTCGCTCGGAGACTGAGCCCAGGCGGTGCCACCTCTTGGCTGGGGCGGTTGCACCGCCCAGTCTCCCTCGAAGACTCAGCCCAGGCGGTGCCACCTCCTGGCTGGGGCGGTTGCACCGCCCAGTAAAAATCAGGTTCCGAATGGGTTGATACATTCGGCCCAATTTGGGTTTTTCAGGGGCCCAACTGCCCCAAGATTAAGTTAATGGGATCACCTCCCATTTCCAACTTAATCATTGTTCTAACTACAATAATTCCTAAGACATTTACTGCAACTTGCTCCGGTGCGTCAATCGCTTCTTCCGATGAGCTTCCGGCGAACTTCCGTCGATCATCCGATGATCCCTCGGTGATGCTCCTGCAGACTTCCGGAAAACTCCTGGACTTGCGACGATCCACTTGGTGAGTTCCGACGAGCTTCTTTGGCAAGCTCATGGACTTCTCGGATTTGTTCCCGCAAAACCTCCGACGACTGTCCGAACTTCTGTCGAACTCTAAAACTCCCAACGTGATCATTGTCTTGACTCCGGCATAACTCCTGCTGCATATCTTACTTTCATCGTAGTTAATCCTGCACACTTAAAACAAAACTTCGATTGAGACAATTAATCCTAAGCAATTAACCAAGTTGTCCGGCATGTCATTGGTCCCTCGATGCTTCGTCCGATTCTTCAGTGCATCATCCTTTCCTGTAGCCTATTGCCCAATCGGCCAGTTGACTCAGCAACTCCGATATCCTTGGCACAATACTTGCTCTTCTTGGCCCGATGCCCGAGTCCACGGCCCGAAGCCTTCTGTCGATACGTCGACCGATCCACCGGGCCGACGTCCAATCTTCTGACATGTTCCTCCGGCACAACATGATTTTCCTACTTTAATTGTCTCTTCTGGATCGAAGCATCCTGCGTCACTCAAAACGCAGATTAAATCATAAACATATATCAAGTAGTTTCATCATCAAAATACGAGATTCAACACGTAGTAGTTCATCAAAAGATAAATTTGCATCTAGTGAACTGCTTACCTCATCTCCAATAGCCATTAGTGTATAGTGAGCACCTTTCTCGGTGTTGGTTGGCTCCTCTTCTTCGGATGCACTTGAATGGTCCCAAGTTGCTTTAAGAGCCTTCGTCTTCTTTGGTTACTTCTTCTTTGCTTGGGGATATTCACTTTTGAAATTTCTTGGCTTCTTGCATTCGTAGCATATAACTTATTCTTTCCTACGTTCAAATTTATTTTTAGAGTCATTTTTAAATTTTTTATTTTTATAAATTTTTTAAACTTTCTTGTCAAGAGTGCCAAGTCATCATCATAGTCCTCATCACTTGAATTTTCTTTCAAGTGGTCTTCTCGAGTTCTTAGTGCCATATCCTTTTTGTTCTTTGGAAGATTGTTCTCAAGCTCTTCATGAGTATTGCAAATCATCTTATAGGTCATTAGCGATCCGATAAGTTCTTCGAGAGGAAAGTTTTTTAAATCCTTGGCCACTTGAATTGCCATTACTTTAGGGTCCAAACTCTTTGGAAAGGATCTTAATATTTTATTAATAAGTTCAAAGCTCAGAAAACATTTGCCAATAGTTTTTAAACTATCGACGACATCCGTAAATCGGGTGTACATATCGACAATAGTCTCACTTGGCTTCATTCAAAATAATTTATAAGTATGAACTAAAAGATTTATCTTTGACTCCTTTACTCTACTAGTGCCTTCGTGAGTGATTTTGAGTGTGTGTCAAATATCAAAAGTCGTTTCTGTTGAATCTTAGATTTTGATGATAAAGTCAATTGTCATTTGTTTATCTAATCTATATGTTGAGAAAAGTGTACAGGATTAACTACGATGACAGTAAGACATGCAGCAAGTGTTATGCCGGAGTCAAGATCAAGATCACGTTGGGAGTCCGAGAGTTTGTCGGAAGTCCGGACGTTCGTCGGAAGTTCTGCGGGAACCAGCCAAGAAGTCCAAGAGCTTGCCATAGAAGCTCATCGGAACTTGCCAAGAAGATCGTCGTGAAGTCCAGGAGCTTGCCAGGAGTCTACCAGAGCATCGCCGAGAGTTCGTTAGATGTTCGTCGGAAGTTCGCCGGAAGCTCGCCGGAAGAGCGATTGACGCACCAGAACACAAATTGCAGTAATGATGTCTTAATTATCACAGTTAGAGTGTAGATTAAGTTAGGATTGGGAGATGATCCCACTAACTTAATTAGTGGCCAACTGGGCCCTTAATAGACCCAAATTGGACCGAATGGAACAACCCATTCGGCCCCTGAAATCCTGGCCGGCGGTGGCACCGCTTGGGAGACTCGGTCTCCCAAGATTTTTGGGCGGTGGTACTGCCCCTGTCAGGTGGTGGTACCATCGGTAATTACTACTGCCAGTGGTGGTACCGCCCCTAACAAGAAGTGGTATTGCTTGAGCTCGGTCTTTGAGCGCTGTCAAGCGGTAGTACATCCCAGACTGAGTGGTAGTACCGCTCAATGTCCGATGACAGGTAGTAGTACCGCCTAGTAATGGCGATGGTACCACTAGGACCCCGAAAATCTAGGAATGGATACTTTTAGGCTCCATTTTTGAACTTATTGGGGTCTATAAATACCCCACCCTTTCCTACATGAAAGGGCAACAAAATTCTGGAAATATTCTTGAATCTTGAGGCCTTAAAGTGTTGTAAAAGCTAGAGTTCTCCTCCTTCTTTCTTCTAAGTGTTGAGATCCTTTAATAGAGGAGTGAAACTTGTAAGGGTTGTCTTCTAAGCCCGTCAAAAGGAGAAAAGTTATAAAACGGGTGGTTGGCCTTCGCCTATTGAAAGAAGGCCTCTAGTGGATGCCGGTGACCTCGTCGGAGGAGGAAGTCGATAGTGGATGTAGGTCACATTGACTGAACCACTCTAAAATCTCAGTTTGTATTTACTTTGAGCATCTTTCCTTTATAACAAACTGCCTCTCCTCCTTACTGTGCTTTAAATATGTCTACATTCACTTTGATGTAAAACATCTTTCGAGATCGGCTTTCTATGAAGACTTTATGAAATCTATGTTTTTGTGATTTACACTACTGCAAATCACCTTAGCTTCTCTTACATTTTCACTTTAGACTTCAAGCTCAAATTCCTTCCAAAACGAATTGAGTTGAATCGACTTTAATCGAAACAAGGTTTTTGAAATCGTGAAAGTTTTCCACTGCACTAATTCAAACCCCCCCCCCCCACCCCACCCCCTCTTAGTGCACTCTTGATCCTAACAGTTTCACAAATGGACACTCGATTGAACTCATTTTTATCTAAAGCGCAAAACAAGGCATTCATAGCCTTGGCATTTAAAGCGAAAGTCTTCTCCAACTCATTCCAATCGCTCATTGGAAAAAAAGATTTTTGAAAACTATTTTCTACAAGATTCCATAACTCAAAATACATTAAAATTAGAAAAATCCTCATTCTAGTCTTCCAATATATCTAATTCATCCCATTGAATATGGGCGGACATGTGATTGAATAACCCTCTTGGTTGCCAACAAATGCCATCTCTCTTGAGTTTCAAACCAAATGAGAGTGACCTTGCTCTGATACCAATTGTTAGGATCTAGAGCGGTACTAAGAGATAGGGGTGAATTAGTGCAGCGAAAAAATTACATCGATTTGAAAATCTTCGTATGATAAAATCGGTTTCTACTCAAATCATTTGTTTCACTTTGAATAAGTAGAGAAGAAAAGGTTGTTGAATCTTGGATTTTGATGATGAAGTCAATTGTCATTTGTTTATCTAATCTATATGTTGAGAAAAGTGTGTAGGATTAACTACAATGGCAGTAATACATGCAGCAGGTGTTATGCCGGAGTCAAGATCAAGATCACATTGAGAGTTCGAGAGTTCGTCGAAAGTCCGAACGTTCGTCGGAAGTTCTGCGGGAACCAGCCGAGAAGTCCAGGGGCTTGCCATAGCTCATTGGAACTCACCAAGAAGATCATCATGAAGTCCAGGAGCTTGCTGGGAGTTCGCTGGAGCATCGCCGAGAGTTCGTCGGATGTTCGCCGGAAGTTCGTCGGAAGCTCGCCGGAAGAAGCGATTGACGCACCAGAACACGAATTGCAGTAATGATGTCTTAATTATCATAGTTAGAGTGTAGATTAAGTTAGGATTGGGAGGTGATCCCATTAACTTAATCAAGGGCCAAGTGGGCCCTTAATAGACCCAAATTGGGTCGAATGGAACAGCCCATTCAGACCCTAAAATCTTGGCCGACGATGGCACCGCTAGGGCTGGCGGTGGCACTGCTTAGGAGACTCGGTCTCCCAGGATTTCTGGGCGTTGGTACTACCCCTATCAGGCAATGGTACCACCAACAGTTATTGTTGCCAGTGGTGGTACTGCCCTTGTCAAGCGTTGGTACTGCCAGAGCTCGATCTTCGAGCGCTATCAAGCAGTAGTACAGCTCAAACTGAGCGATAGTACCGCCCAATGCCTGATGATAGATGGTAGTACCACCTAGTAATGGTGGTGGTACCGCTAGGACCTCGAAAATCTAGGATTGGACACTTTTAGGCTCCGTTTTTGTATGCCATTGGGGTCTATAAATACCCCACGCTTTCCTGCATTAAAGGGCAACGAAATTCTTAAAATATTCTTAAGTCTTGAGGCCTTAAAGTGTTGTAAAAGTTAGAGTTCTCCTCCTTCTTTCTAAGTGTTGAGATCATCCAAGAGATGAGTGAAAACTTGTAAGGGTTATCTCCTAAGCTCGGCAAAAGGAGAAAAGCTATAAAAGGGTGGTTGGCCTTCACCTATTGAAGGAAGGCCTCTAGTGGACATCGGTGACCTCGTCGGAGGAGGAAGCTGATAGTGGATGTAGGTCATGTTGACCGAACTACTCTAAAATCTCGGTTTGCATTTACTTTGAGCATCTTTCCTTTATAGCAAACTGCCTCTCCTCCTTACTGTGCTTTAAATACGTCTACATTTGCTTTGATGTAAAACATCTTCCGAGATCGGCTTTCTACGAAGACTTTATGAAATCTATGTTTTTTCATTTATGTGATTTACATTGCTGCAAATCACCTTAGTCCACTCTTGCATTTTCACTTAAGACTTCAAGCTCAAATTCCTTCCGAAACGAATTGAGTTGAAATCATTCTCATTGAATCAGTTTTAATCGAAATAAGGTTTTCGAAATAGAGAAAGTTTTTCACTGCACTAATTCACCCCCCCTGCCCCCTCTTAGTGCGCTCTTGATCCTAATAATTGGTATCAGAGTGAGGTTCACTCTCAGTTGGCTTAAAACCCAAGAGAGATGTCATTTATTGGAAACCAAGAGGGTCACTCAATTTTACGTCCGCCCATGTTCAATGGGATGGATTACACCTATTGGAAGACTCAAATGAGAATCTTCCTAATTTTTATGGATTTTGAGCTTTGGAACATTGTAGAAAATGGATTTAAAAAATCTTCTCTTCCAATAATCGATTGGAATGAATTGGAGAAAAAGACTTTCGCTTTAAACGCATAGGCTATGAATGCCTTATTTTGTGCATTAGATAAAAGCGAGTTCAATCGTGTTTCGATTTGTGAAACGGCTTTTGATATTTGACACACACCCGAAGTGACTCACGAAGGCATGAGTAGAGTGAAAGAGTCAAAAATCAACCTTTTAGTATATTCTTATGAATTATTTCGAATGAAACCGAGTGAGACCATTAGAGACATGTACACCCATTTTTCGGATGTCATCAATGGTTTAAAAGGACTTGGTAAAAGTTTTTTGGATTTTGAGCTCATTAATAAAGTTTTAAGATCCCTTCCAAAGAGTTGGGACCCTAAAGTCATGGCCATTCAAGAGGCCAAAGATTTAAACAACTTTCCTCTTGAAGAATTAATTGGGTCATTAATGACCTATGAAGAGCTTAAGGACACCCTTCCAAAGAACAGGAAGGATATGACACTAAGAACACAAGAAGACCACTTGAGAGTAAACTCAAACGATGGGGACTTTGATGATGACTTGGCACTTTTAACAAGGAAATTCAAAAAATACATTAAAAGAAACAAATTTAAAAATGACACTAAAAATAATTTTGAACCCAATAAAGATCAAGTAATTTGCTATGAATGTAAGAAGCCGGGATACTACAAGAGTGAATATCCCCAAGCCAAGAAGAGGACATCGAAGAAGAAGGTGCTCAAAGCAACATTGGATGACTCAAGCGCATCCAAAGAAAAGGAGCCCAATACCAAGCAAGTTGCTCACTATGCACTAATGGCTCTTGGAGAGGAGGTATCAAGTTCAATTGATGTAAATTTATCATTTGATAAATTATTAAATGCTTTTCATGATTTTTTTGATGAATGTAAAACAATTAGTAAAAAATATGAATTGTTAAAACAGAAGCATGATTCTATTGTTAGTAATTTCAATAAATAAAAAATTAAACATAATGATAGTTTAGCTCCATGTACGAAATGTCATGATTTAGAAATACTCCAAAAGGAGAACTTACTACTCAATGATACATTGAAGAAATTTGAGGTTGGTAGCAAGTCATTGAACATGATCCTTACCAATAAGGGTCGCGTTCATAAAAGAAGTGGAATCGGATCTGTGAGTAGCTCTCATCAAAATCCAACCACCTTCATTAAAGGCCCTATCTTGCATATTTCGCCCCAAAACAAATGTAACTTTTATTGCAAACATGGACATAAAGCTTATCTTTGTCAATTTAGTCCACACAAATTGATTTGGGTTCCTAAAGGAACCATAAAGAATTCCATGCAACATGATAAGCAATATAGATCAATTTTTGAGGCACCCAAGGTAAAATGGGTACCTAAAAATCCTCTTTTATAGAAACTTATACCATCATAAGCTAGGAGTAAGAGATGGTACATTGATAGTAGATGCTCAAGGCATTTGACCAGAGATCCATCTTAATTCTCTAAGCTCACTAGCATAGACGAAGGATATGTTATCTTCGGAGAGGACAACAAGGGTAAAATCATTGGCAAAGGAACCATAGGTAACAAATCCAACTTCTTTATTGAAGATGTTTTGTTAGTAGATAGTTTAAAACATAACCTCTTGAGCATTAGTCAATTATGTGATAAAGGTTAATGCTTGTATTATAGAAAAACCACACAAAAACATATCTATGATTACATTAAAATAAAATAACGTATACACCATTGACACTAATGATCTTTATAATGAAATGTGTTTTTCGGTTATGAATGATGATGCTTGGCTTTGGCATAGGAGATTAGGTAATGCTAGCTTGAAACTAATTATCCAAATTTTATCTAAAGAACTTGTTAGAGGAATTCCTCATATCAAGTTCATCAAAGATAATGTGTGTGATGCTTGTCAATAAGAAAAACAAATAAAAAGTAGCTTCAAACCTAAGAATCAATTAAGCACCTCTAGACCTTTGCAATTGATCCATATGGACTTGTTCAGACCAATTTCTACATAAAGCCTAGGAGGTAGCAAATACGCTTTTGTCATTGTAAATGATTATAGTAGATACACATGGACTTATTTTTTGGCACACAAAAGTGAAAGCTTTAGGTATTTCTCTATGTTTTGCAAACGTGTTCAAAATGAAAAGGGTTTTATGATTTCGTCAATTTGAAGTGATCACGGTGGTGAATTTCAAAATAGTGATTTCCAAGAATTTTATGAATCTAATGGATACAACCACAACTTCTCTACTCCAAGAAATTCTCAACAAAATGGAGTAGTAGAAAGAATGAATAGAAATTTACAAGAAATGACTAGAACCATGTTACATGAACATAGCCTACACAAATATTTTTGGGCTGAAGCCGTAAACATGGCATGCTATGTCATGAATAGAGTTCTAGTAAGACCCTTACTCACCAAAACTCCTTATGAGTTATGGAACAACAAAAAACCCAATGTTTCATATTTTAAAGTTTTTGGGTGTAAGTGTTTTATCTTGAATGAAAAAGATGCCTAAGAAAAATTTGATGCTAAGTCCGATGAAGGAATTTTTCTTAGCTATTCTTCAATTTCTAAAGCATTTCGTATCTTTAATAAAAGAACCTTGATTATAGAAGAATCCATTCATGTTGTTTTTAATGAGTTTCTGAAATTAAGAAAAATAATTTTGATGATGATGTTAACTTTGATACTTTGAATTTAA
Organism: Musa acuminata AAA Group; assembly: GCF_036884655.1. Classification (NCBI taxonomy): domain Eukaryota; kingdom Viridiplantae; phylum Streptophyta; class Magnoliopsida; order Zingiberales; family Musaceae; genus Musa; species Musa acuminata. The sequence goes on along the minus strand of NC_088356.1, from coordinate 32,089,243 downwards.
ATGAAACCCCTTCTCCAACTAGCAACTTAGATGCATCCACTTCCGAAACATCCTTACCCAAGGATTGGAAGTATGTAGATTCTCATCCAAAGGAGCTAATCATATGAGAAACATCTAAAGGGGTTCAAACACATTCTTCTCTTCAAAATTTTGTGCCAACGCCGCTTTTTCTTTACCAAATTGAATCTAAATGTATTGACGAAGCCATGAAAGATGATTCATGGATTATCGCAATGCAAGATGAGTTAAATTAATTTAAGAGAAATGAGGTATGGAAGCTTGTTCCTAGGCCAAATGACCATTTAGTTATTGGTACTAAATAGGTCTTTAGAAACAAGCAAGATGAATATGGTATCATGGTTAGAAATAAGGATAGATTAGTGGCCAAAGGTTTCAACCAAGAAGAATGTATCGATTATGAAGAAACTTTTGCTCTTGTGACTCGATTAGAAGTCATAAGAATGCTCCTAGCCTATGCTAGTAGTAATAATTTTAAGTTGTTTCAAATGGATGTTAAAAGTGCTTTTCTTAATGGCTTTATTTCTGAAGAAGTTTATGTTGAACAATCTCCCGGATTTGAGAATGATAGTTTCCCTAATCATTTGTTTAAACTAACTAAAGCTCTCTATGGTTTAAAACAAGCCCCAAGGGCTTGGTATGAGAGACTTAATTCATTTCTTATTGAATATAATTTCTCTAAAGGCAAGGTCAATACTACATTGTTTATCAAAAATTTTGAAAATAATTTTTTTATTGTTCAAATTTATGTTAATGATATTATTTTCGGTTCAACAAATGAATCCCTTTGTGAATCATTTGCTAAAAGTATGAGTCTTGAATTTGAAATGAGTTTGATGGGGGAATTAACTTTCTTTTTGGGCTTACAAATCAAACAACTAAGTAATGACACATTTCTTAGTTAAACAAAATATACTTTAAATTTGCTAAAAAGGTTTAATATGGATAGCTCAAAAGCTATCAACACTCCCATGAGCACCTCTACTAAGTTAGAAATTGATGAAAGTGGAGAAAGCTTTGATAAAAAAATTTATAGGGGTATGATAGGAAGTCTACTATACCTCACCACAACAAGACCGGATATCATGTTTAGTGTAGGTCTTTATGCTAGGTTTTAATCTAATCCTAAGATATCTCATCTCAAAGCAGTTAAAAGAATACTTAGATATCTTAAATATACCACTAATCTAGGATTATGATATCCAAAATCCGAGAATTTTGAGTTAATTACTTATGCTGATGCGGATTTTGCTAGATGTAGACTAAATAGAAAAAGCACATCAGGAATATGTCAATTTTTGAGACATGCCCTTGTTTCCTAGTCATCCAAGAAAAAAAACTCAGTTGTACTATCTATAACCGAAGCTGAGTACATTGCAGCTACTGCATGCTGTGCACAAGTTGTGTGGATGAAAAATACCTTAGAGGATTATAAGATTCATCTTAAAAATATCTCCATAAAATATGATAACACAAGTGCAATATGCTTAACAAAGAATCCTATTCAACACTCTAGAACAAAACATATTGATATTAGGCATTACTTTATACAAGATCATGTCACTAATCATGATGTAATCCTAGAGTTTATTGATACTAAACATCAATTCGCTGATATTTTTACAAAGCCTTTAAGTGAAAAATAATTTGATTTTATTAGAAGAGAATTATGAATGTTGACTTGTCCGAATGCATGAATGTTGAATTTGTTGACTTATCTTGATTCTTTGATCACTTACTTAAATTCGGTGCTGAAAATTTTATGATACAAATTTTACATGATGATAAGATTGTGTGCTTCAATAACATGTTTACTTTTATGTTGGAAATTTTGTGCCTTAATGCTAAAAGTTTCCATAATGATGAGCACGTTATACTTTCATGATTGTGATTTGAGAAGTTTTAATCATACATCGGATTCTTAATCTTTGAACACTACAAAGCACTGATGATTTTACCTTCATGATTGTGGTTAAAAAGCTATGACAAAACATTATCCGAATCTATGATTTTATTTTATTTCTCTTCAGGACTTAATGTAGTTTTTGAATGGAGCTTTCATGAGCCTATGTCATATCAAATTTATTTCATATCCATGCTCCATCACTAAATGATTTTTGATATATGTAATTAATTGACAAATGCATCTCTCATGGACTTATTTTTTATGAATTTTTATTGAGAAATGGATTTGATGTAATGATTCTCTCACATGAATTCCTTCTTGATGAAGGAAGATTTTTTTAGATGAACAGTTGCAAGGATTTAATTTCACATGTATATCTTGATCCTTGTGAAAAATGAAGCATAACGAAACTCTCTTATCGATCTTAACTTCATTTAAAGTTGGTTCTCAATGGCTTTACCTTCCTTACTTTCCTCCTTCATGCAAAGTCTTGATGATAAATAAAAGGGAAGAAGTAATGAAAGCTATCTCCTTAATGTTGGGAACTTTTGAATGATACCATGTCATGAATGCTTGAAATATGATTGGTATGATTTTATGACATGAATTTTTACCACACTTGCATATATTGTTGAATCGTTCTCCTTTTTGTTGATGACAAAGGGAGAGAAATATGTGGTAAATTGATGATAAATATATACAATTTTACACTTGAAATATTTGCATTATGATAAGATATCTAGAGCTTAATTTAAAATATTATAAATTGATATCTTATCATAGAATGAATTGCTATGATTGTTATCCCTCATATTTAAAATATAAGACTTGAAAATGGATGTAATGTCTTGACATCATTTTTAGAAAGTAACATCATGATAGGAATCATGATGGGTGTATTGATAAGTTTAAATGAACTTAACTTATCAATATGTCTCTTGAGTTCAAAGGCTTTGAATTCAAAGAATGACTTTTCTCAAGTATAGCATATAGATAGGGGGAGTTAAGGTTAACTCCGTCATCAATTGATTATCATCATCAAAAAGGGGGAGATTGTTGAATCTCAGATTTTGATGATGAAGTCAATTGTCATTTGTTTATCTAATATATATATTGAGAAAAGTGTGCAGGATTAACTACAATGACAATAAGACATGCAGCAGGTGTTATGCTAGAGTCAAGATCAAGATCACGTTGGGAGTCCGAGAGTTCATCGGAAGTCCGGACGTTCATCGAAAGTTCTGCGGGAACCAGCCGAGAAGTCTAGGAGCTCGCCATAGAAGCTCATTAGAACTCGCCAAGAAGATTGTCGCGAAGTCTAGGAGCTTACCGGGAGTCCACCGGAGCATCGTCGAGGGTTCGTCGGATGTTCACCGGAAGTTCACCGGAAGCTCGCCGGAAGAGCGATTAACACACCGGAACATGAATTATAGTAATGATATCTTAATTGTCATAGTTAGAGTGTAGATTAAGTTAGGATTGGGAGGTGATCCCACTAACTTAATCAGGGGCCAAGTGGGCCCTTAATAGACCCAAATTGGGCCGAATGGAATAGCCCATTCGACCCCTGAAATCCTGGCCGACGGTGGCATCGCCTGGGAGACTCGGTCACCCAGGATTTCTAGGCAGTGGTACCACCCCTGTCAAGCGGTGGTACCACTGGCAGTAATAACTGCTAGCGGTGGTATCGTCCCTGTCAGGTGGTGGTACTGCTTGAGCTCGATCTTCAAGCGTTGTCAAGTGGTATTACCACCCAGACTGAGCGGCAGTACCGCTCAGTGTCTGATGACAGGCGATAGTACCGCCCAGTAATGGTGATGGTACCGTTAGGACCCTGAAAATTCGGCAATGGACACTTTTAGGCTCTATTTTTGAACTCATTGGGGTCTATAAATACCCCACCCTTTCCTGAATGAAAGGGCAATGAAATTCTAGAAATACTCTTGATTCTTGAGGCCTTAAAGTGTTGTAAAAGCAAGAATTCTCCTCTTTCTTTTTTCTAAGTGTTGAGATCATTCAAGAGAGGAGTGAAACTTACAAGGGTTGTCTCGTAAGCCCGTTAAAAGGAGAAAAGCTGTAAAATGGGTGGTTAGTCTTCGCCTATTGAAGGAAGGAGAAAAGCTGTAAACTTACATATGTTGAGATCATTCAAGAGAGGAGTGAAACTTACAAGGGTTGTCGAAGTTTTTGAAAGTCCGCCGGAGAGAACGTCGTAGGTTCACGGAGATCACCGAGAAGGTTCGGCTACTTGCCAAAGACTCGCTGAACTCGCCACAAAACCGGGAGCCTGCTGGGAGTCCGCCGGAAGAAATCCAATGGTGTATCAGAAGTCCGTCGGAAGTTCACCGAAAAGCTCGTCGGAAGGAAACTCGACGTTGTCGGACTATGTCTTAATTTCGTAGTTTGTATGTAATTAGGGTTAGGATTAAGGGTTAATCCTATAACCTAGTAAGGGGCCAACTGAGCCCTAATATAGACTGGTTTGGGCCAAATTAGGAGCCCAACCAGTGACACGTAAGGTCGGGCGATGGCACCGCCAGCACCGGGAAACCCAAAAGCAATTCAAATTTAGAGCTCAAATTTGAATCCTCTTGGGGCTTATAAATACCCCTTAATTCTCAATAGAGAATACACTATTTGAGAAGTTAGAGATTGAGATAAAGCCTTAGCAAAGTCTTTAGCAAGTCTTGTTTTCAATAGCTTAAGTGTTCACCTCCCTCTTTCTCTTTGAAAATATATAAGAGTGTGAACCACTTGTAAAAGGTTGTAAGAGGGGTATTTGTCCTTCCTCTTCAAAGTGATTTGCTAGTGGAAGTTGGGAGCCTCATCGAAGAAGGCTTCGCAAGTGGATGTAGGTCATTTGACCAAACCACTTTAAATTGGTGTATTCTTTGAATGTGTGAGTGTTTACCTTTCTGAAACCGTTATTTACATAGCAGCAAGCTTTTGGTTTTCATCTCCTTACTTTACACGAGCTACTTTTACCAAGTCATTCTTTGTCGAATCGAAATCTCTACGCATTTACGAAATCATTTTTAAACTTATAAGTTTTAATCCGCTACACTAATTCACCCCCCCCCCTCTTAGTGCCGCTCCGATCGTAACAAGATGGACCTCAAGATAAGCAATGAAACAAAAGTTACTATAGTGGTTATTGGCAAGGTCACCCTACATTTGCTTGGTAGAGCTACTATTGCATTGGATGCATGTTATTTTGTTCCTTCGATTATCAAAAATATTATTTTTATTTCATATTTCATAGTTATCAGATATAAATTAGTTTTTGAGAACAATGGTTATTCAATAATATTAGATGATAAGATCATCACTAGAGAAACATTGCATAATGGTTTATTTATGCTAGACATTGCTCCACATATCATGAATGTAAGTGTGTCTAAGAGGAAACAATATGAGGTGAATAGTGTAGCTAAGAGAGTAGTGTTCCTTGAGTAGGAATACATTCTTGGTGGAGACAATGGGAGCATGATAAAGTTGAGCAAGATTGGAGAACTTAACTTAAGCACCATTCCATAGCCCGAGTCTGTTCAAGTACCTAGCACACAAGTTTCAACTTTACATAGGTCTGGTAGAATATCTCATCCTCCTGAGAGATATGTAGGATAAATCAGAAGAGAGAATGTTGAGGATATTGATCATCATACTTGCGAGGAGGCTATTATGAATATAGACTCTAGGAAGTAGGAAGAAGCAATGAATTCCGAGATAGATTCTATTTACTCTAACAAGGTTTGAAACCTTATTGATGCACTTGAGGGTATTATACTTATTGACTACAAATAGATTTTTAAGAAGAAGATTGGAGTAGATGGAAAGGTGGAAACCCATAAAGTAATGCTAGTAGCTAAAAGGTATTGTTAAAGTCAAGATGTTGACTATGATGAAACCTTCTAACCAGTAGCCATGCTAAAATCCATCAGAATTCTATTGGCTATTATAGTACACTATAATTATGAGATATGGTAGATGGACATGAAGACCACGTTCCTAAATAGTAGCCTCGAGGAGGAGGTGTATATAATATAGCCTAAGGGATTCGTGTCTAAGGAAAGTCTAGATAAGATATACAGATTGCTCAGGTCTATTTATGGACTAAAGCAAGATTCTCCAAGTTGAAACATAAGATTTAATAAGGCAATCAAATCTTATGACTTCATTAAGAACAAAGATGTGCCCTGTGTTTATATGAAGGTAAGTGAGAGCGCTATCAGTTTCTTGCTGTTATATAAGGATGACATCCTATTCATTGAGAATGATGTAGGAATGCTCTCCATAGTAAAGGCTTGGCTATCTGGATATTTCTCCACAAAAGACTTAAGAGAAGCATCCTATGTCTTGGGGATTCCAATCTATAGAGATAGATGAGGATGCCTAGCTTGTCCTAGTCAAGATATATAGACACTATTGTCAAAAGGTTTGGTATGAAAAATTTCAAGAGATGTCTCATACCGATGAGACATAGAATATCACTTTCTAGAAGTATATCCCCAAAGACTCTTGAAGAAAGGGCAAACATAGATAGGATACCTTATTGTTGAATCTCGGATTTTGATGATGAAACTAATTGATAGAGTTTATGATTTGATATGTGTTTGAATGACGCAGGGCCAAGGTTGATCAGGAGAGGCAAATTGATTAAAGCAGGAGGAATCGGACATTGGGCCAGAGTGAACATATCAGAATATTGGACATCGCACCAGAGGAACGGTCGGCAGAAGGCTTCGGACCGAGAATTCAAGCATCGGGCCTAGAGAGCAGACATTGCGCTAAGAAGATGAGAGTTGCGGAGGTCAACATGTCTATTGGACAAAGGCTGCAAAAGAGGTCGATGCGCCGAAGGATCGGACGAAGCGTTAGAAGAACCAATGACATGTCGGACAACACATGATTAGTGCTTGTAATAATTTACCTAGATCGAGTTAAGTTTTAGAGTCTAATTAGGTCAGTTTAGAATATAATTAAACCAACTCAATTATGGGCCAACTGGGCCCAAAATAGGGCTATTTTGGGCCAAGAGAAAGGCCCATTTAATGACCTAAGTTTGGGCTATGTTGGGCCAAGTGGAATGCCCAAACAGTGACCCAACCGGTCATGGCACAATCTCCCAGTGTTAGGACTCTAGCTAGCAGAGTCCTAAATGAGAGGGACATTTATGTAAAACCTACTTAAGCCGACCCCTATTAAAGAGGTGAAGAGGCCGGCTAGGGTTACGAGGTTGTTTCTTAGAGAAGAACTAGGAGTCTTGAGTAGGAGTCCTATTAGGAGTTGGTTAGAAGTAGGAGTCTTGAGTAAGAGTCCTATTATGAGTTAGGGTTTAGAAGCCCTATAAATAGCCATGTATTCCTCCTCTTTTACTAAGCAATAGATGAATCTTTTCTGCAGCCTTTGATCAGCAACTTGGAGGGAGGAACCCCTATAGAGTTCCAAGGAGGCCGATCCCCTAAAGAGATCAACCCCAAGTTTAGAATCTGCAAGGGTTCTATCACATGGTATCAGAGCAGTATTCTTGGCATCTCGCTGGCCTTCCACAGCCACCCATTAACCCTCCACAGCCACCTAAAGCAATTCCCACAATTGCTTAAAAGATCATCGCCAAATTCCGCCGTCATCTCCACCACCGCGGATCATCCTTTGATCTCCCTATGAATTTTAACAGGCTCTGGTTTCCTACCTTATTGCTGCTGCAATTTAGTTATCCTTATTCAAAAATCCAAAAAAAAATTATTCCAAAATTTTGCATAAACTTTTCGTCGTAAAGTTTCCATCCCTACGACGAAAGATACATTGTAAAATTTCAGCCGCATAGCACAGATTGTTTGATCTTGTTACTATGTTTTTTCTATCCAAATCTCTACAAAATTTTTATGACAGTTTTGACACTTCCTAACAGCAGATTTTCCTTTAGTTTTGTCAAAAAATTCTTAATATAAACTATTGATATTTTATGTCTAATATGCTATACTTGAAAATCTGCACTGTAAAATTTCAGCCGCATAGTACTGTTTGTTTGATCTTGATACTATGTTGTTTCTATCCAAATCCCTACAAAATTTTTATAATAGTTTTGACACTTCCTAACAGTAGATTTCCCTTGAGTTTCATCAAAAAATTCTCAATATAAACCACTTATCTTTTACGTCCATTCTGCTATACTTAAAAATTTGTGCTGCAAAAAATTTCAGCCGCATATTTTTGCCTTCACCCATCTATTTGTAATCTTTTTTGAATGAAATTTCTTATACACTTCATAGATCATCTTGGCTTCGATCTAAGATTGATCTATTGAGGAATTTATCTCTAAAAATGATTTTATGTTGCTACAAATTTTCGTCGTAGGCTGCTGAAATTTTTCGACGAGAATTCTGCTATCGCAACTTGCACCAATTTCCTTGTTGTTATACTGCCAAAATTTGCTTGATTAAATTAGACATCCTTGCTATCATATAAACTGTGATTTTTCTATCAATTCCCTCCTTAATTAAATTTGCTTGATTAAATTAGACATCCTTGCTACAAGTTTTTGGTGAAAATTTCATCGAGAAACCATTGTTTCTTCAACGACAATTCTGCTCTTACAAGACAGCACATACTTGCTGCAACTTCCACTGATTTCTATCAAACCTTTGCTGCCATCTACCACAGATCCAAAACTTTTATCCACAGCCCTAAAACTCTACCAAACTACACCCTCAAACTGCACCCAAAATAGTCACAAAATAAGCCTAAACCACAGCCTACATCCACCAATCTACCAACCCTTTCGATCATCATTTCTCTCAACCTATACATGCCTTTAACCCGACAACAAAAGAGAGATCTTAACATCACAGATTTGAAGGCATACACTATAGTATCTGAGGAGGTAATCAAAGCTAAATTCGAAGCTTTCGAAGCCCGAATGGAGGATAAGATTCGGACTCTCTTTACCGAACTCAGTTTGGGCCGCCCACCAAGCCCGAAGAAATCACATCAAAGAGAGAGCTCTAACCAATCGCACCAAGCCCAAAGATATGATTTCCAAGAGAGGGAAAGCTCTATTACCGACCCCAACTATCCACGCATGAGAGTGGACTTCCCTAGATGGGAAGAAGGAGACCCGATTAGTTCGATCTCACGCGCAGAGCAATATTTTCGGTACCACAAAACCGCGGACGCATCTATGGTGAAAATTATAGCTATACATCTGGAAGGGGATGCCATACAATGGTTTGACTGATTTGAACACATTTATATAGTCCTTTCATGGTGACAATTCAAAGAAGGACTGCTGATCTGCTTCGGACCAACCGATTACGAGAACATTGATGGACAACTAGCAAAGATCTAACAAACCTCCAGCATTCAAGAGTACCAAACCAGGTTTGAAAGGTTAGCTAATCAAACTCATGATTGGTCTCAAAAATAGCTATTATGGACCTTCATTGAGGGCTTGAAGTCGGAGATCCGGGGAGAAATTAAAGCGCGATAACCGTACATGCTTATGGCAGCCATCTCTTTTGCACGACATCAAGAGGAGCGATTGAACTATGAAGCTCTGAAGACTAGGGTCACTCCTCAACTAGAAATACTGAAGTATTCAGCCCCCCCTACTATCGACCGAGTCGCTACACCAAAAAGATTGACAAGAGAAGATCTTTGGGAGCGATATGCGAAGGGGTTATGCTGGCATTGCAACGAGCCGTGGAGCCGTGAGCATCGCTGTAGTAAAGGGAGACTTCCTATGATTGAACTAGTAGAAGAAGAGGTCATTGAACATCCAGAAGAAAGCCTTGAACATGAAGAAGAAGATGCAGAAGAAGAGCCACAACCGACCAAAGTTACGGTATATGCACTAGCCGGCTACTCAAACCCGCAAACGATGAAAGTTGGAGGCCTTCTCAAACAACAACCGATCACTGTTCTCATCGACACGGGCACTGTCCAGATGGCCTTACCTATCAAGAATTGTAGTAGGTTTGACGTTAAGGTCACCGACGGACGGATTTTGAAGTATGATCGTAGGCGCCCGCGAGTGAAACTGTTGCTACAGGACCAAGAGATAATTGCATATTTCTTCCTCCTCCCTCTTGATGATCATGAGGCCATGCTCAGAATTAAATGGTTGATGACATTAGGTGATATTTCTTGGAATTTTATGCAACTAATTATGAAATTTTACAGTAACGAGAAACAAGTGATACTGCATAGGAAACGTGGGGGTGACATAACGACGATTTGCACACAACAAATGGAGAAGGTTTTGCATAAAGCATGCAGTGGCTTTTTGGTACAACTTGAGTAGAAAACTAAGGGAGAGCCAATAAAATTTGAAGATCCAAACCTACTTCCTTTGCTTGCTGAATTTTCATATATATTTGATGAACCGCACAACTTACCTCTTACCCGTCAGCATTATCATTATATAACGATTCTTTCAGGTAAACCTCTAGCAAATACTCGGCCATATCAGTATCTACATCTCCAGAAGGATGAAATAAAAAAGATTATAAAAGAGATGCTTGAAACAGGAGTTATTCGGCCAAGTTACAACCTCTACTCTTCACCGGTGCTACTTGTATGCAAGAAGGACACAACATGATGAATATGCGTTGATTACCGAGCTCTCAATGGCATAACCATCAAGGATAAATACCCTATTCTAGTAGTAGATGAATTGCTAGATGAAAGGGAGCACAAATCTTCACAAAGCTGGACCTTCGATTCGGGTATTATCAAATACGAGTGTGAAAAAGGCTTATCGAAAACTGTCTTTCGAACATACAATAGCCACTATGAATTTTTGCTTTCTTCAACAAAAGATGGAATATCTTGGGCATATCATATCAGAGGAAGGTGTGATGGTGGACCCCTCCAAAATAGAAGCAATGCAGAACTGTCCGACCCCGAGGAACATAAAATTACTACATGGATTTCTGGGTTTAATATGCTACTACCGCAAGTTCGTGAAAAACTATGGAAAGATCAGTGCACCACTTACTTCCTTACTGAAAAAAGATGTCTTCCAATGGTCAGACAAAGCCTTCGTTGCCTTCGACAAACTTAAGGTAGCCATGACGACATTGCCGATGCTAGCACTACCAGAATTCAACCGACCCCTCATTATTGAGGCCGACGCATCTGGAGTCGGAATTGGAGTCATTCTCATTCAAGATGGTCGACCACTCACATACACTAGCAAGACATTGTCTCCCTCCCATCAAAATATGTCAACATATGATAAGGAGATGCTCGCCATTGTGCACGCAGTAACGATTTGAAGACCCTACTTGATCGGTCGATGATTTCAAATTAAAACCGACCATAAAAGCCTCAAGTACTTTTTGGAACAAAAGATATCATCCCTTGAGCAGCAAAAATGGGTAACAATACTTCTTGGATTTGATTATGAAATAACTTACAAAAAGTGGAAAGAGAATGTTGTTGCAGATGTGCTTTCGTAGCTACCCAAGCAAGCTGAATTTTCGGTTGTTTCACTTCCGACCAGCAACTTCCTTCAGGATATTAAGATGGAATGGTAGGAAGATTCGGAGACCAGTATGATCATAAAAAAATTGGAGGAAGCACCAAGCTCTATGGCTCATTACAATTTGGACTCAAAAGAATTACGCTATAAGGGACGAATTGTGCTTGTGACAAATTCTACTTGCATCTTCACGAGCAGATTTTGAACAAAGTTATTCTATATGCAGGGTACTAAATTGAAAGGAGTATGGCATATCACCCACAAACCGATGGCTAGACAGAAGTTATAAATAGATGCTTGGAGACAACTCAAAGCCACCCACCAAATATGACTACCCAAGGAGAACTCCAAACCCAGCCAAGTGCCATTATTGATCGATGGATCGTGACTCGACGACGACGACCCACTACTGAAGTGCTAATATAGTGGGCGAGCCTACGAACAGCAGATGCCACTTGGGAGAACTATGATGACTTGAAGATCAAATTCTTAGAATTCATGAATCGTTAGCCTCAAGGACAAGGCTGATTTGAAGGTCTGTTAGGACTCGAGCTAGGAGAGTCCTAATTGAGAGGGACATTTATGTAAAACCTACTTAAGCTGACCCCTATTAAAGAGATGAAGAGGCCGACTAGGGTTAGGAGGTTGTTTCTTAGAGAAGAATTAGGAGTTGTAAAGGAATAGGAGTCTTGAATAGGAGTCCTATTAGGAGTTGGTTAGAAGTATGAGTCTTGAGTAGGAGTCCTATTAGCAGTTAGGGTTTAGAAGCCCTATAAATAGCCATGTATTCCTCCTCTTTTACTAAGCTATAGATGAATCTTTTCTGCAGCCTTTGAGCAGCAACTTGGAGGGAGGAACCCCTATAGAGTTTCAAGGAGGCCGATCTCCTAAAGAGATCAACCCCAAGTTTAGAATCTGTAAGGGTTCTATCACCCGGGCACTAGCAAAGTTAAAAATTCGAAAATCAACTTTTTGATGCATGACTTTGAATTGTATCATATGAAACCAAGCGAAACTATTAGAGACATGTACACTCATTTTACGGATGTCGTCAATGGTTTAAAAGCACTTGGTAAAAGTTTTTCGGATTTTGAACTTGTAAACAAAATTTTATGTTCTCTTTATAAGAATTGGGATTCAAAAGTAACTAACATACAAGAGGCAAAATACTTAAATAAGTTTCCACTCGAAGAACTTATCGAATCTTTAATGACCTATGAAATGAGTTGTATGCCACAAAACGAACATAAGAACAATCTTCCAAAGAACATGAAGGATTTTAAACTTAGAACAATTGAAGACCACTCGAGCATAAGCTCAAGTGATGGTGAACTTGAACTCCTCACTATGAAATTTAAAAAGTTCATGAAACAAGAATTGAAGAACAAAAATAAACTTAAAAAGAACACAACTACTTGCTATGAATACAAGAAGAAGGAAGCACTTTGGGACAAATTGAGCTCATCCAAAGATAAGAAGAAAATCAACAAAGACGATATAGTAAACTACGCCTTAATAGCTTTCAACGATAAGGTAATCAAAATCCTCTTAGCTTGCTTTGAAATTACTTGATATTTTTCATGAGTTGTTTTTAATTTAGTTTAAGCAAATTATATAAATTTTTTTTAAAATTTAATGTTTATGTTGAATCACGGATTTTGATGATGAATCCAATGGATAAGTATTTATAATTTCATCTACATTTTGAGTGACGCGGAATTCTTCAATTAGGGAGAGACAATTAAAGCAGGAAGAATCATATTGGGTCGGACGAAAACATGTCAGAAGATTGGACGTCGGGATGGAGGATCAGTCGATATATCGATAGAAGGCTTCGGGCCATGGATTCGGGCATCGGGTCAAGAAGAGCGGATATTGTGCCAAGGATATCAGAGTTGCAGAGGCAACTAACCGATTGGGCAATAGGCTGCAAGAGAGGATAATACGTCAAAGAATCAGATGAAGCATCGATGGACCAATGACATGCTTGACGGCATTGTTAGGAAAAGAGTCGGCACTAAGAGGGGGGGTGAATTAGTCAACGGTAAAAATTACGTCGGTTCAAAACTTCGTTGTGATTAAATCCATTTCCGATGAAAAACTGTTTCGTAAAGGTATTAACTTTGAAAGCATACAGAAGAGCGAAGTGGACTTAAAGCAATTAAAGTGGTTTGTAGTAAAGTAAATTGCACAAGAGAAATGCAAACTAGATTTTTATAGTGGTTCAGTTGTCGTGACCTATATCCACTTTGTCGATTCCTCTTCCGTCAAGGCCACCGGCATCTACTATTGGTCTTCTTTCAATGGGTGAAGACCAACTACCCTTTTACACCCCTCTTCTCCTTTTCACAGGTTTAGGAGATAACCTTTTACAACCCTCTTTTACAATGTATCCCTCTCACACCTCCCTTAGAACTCTCTCTAAGCTTTGGGAGGAGGGAACTCAACTTTCTAAGGTTTACAACTTTAGAATCATAGGATTTTGCTTAATATTTCTTTCTTATCTATGCAGAAATAGCTGGGGTATTTATCAGCCTCAAATGGATTCAAATTTGGATTCTAAAATGTAAACCCCTGAAATTTCAAGGTACAGGTGGTACCATTGCCTGTAGCTTGACACTGGGTGGTACCACCACCCAGACTGGTGGTACCACTGCCCAAAAAGTCTCGAAGACTGAGTCTAGGTGGTATCACCGCCTGACATAGTCTTGGAGACTGTGCCACGATGATTTCAATTGTTTGGTCACTGTTTGGGCCTTTCTCTTAGCCCAACACAACCCAAACTTGGCCCAACTGTCCCCTAATTGGGTTGGCCCAATTCTAATCCTTATTATGTACTAACTATGAATTTTAAGATATTTACTAAGCTAAACAAAGTCCGTAAGCCTAGGTTTCTTCCAGCGAACTTCTGATGATCTCTCGGTAATGTTCCAGCGGACTCCCGGCAAGCTCTTGGACTTCATGATGATCTTCTTAGCGAGTTTCGATGAGCTTCTTTAGCATGCTCTAGGACTTCTCAGTCAATTCCGACATATTTCCGATGAATGTTCGGACTTCCGATGAACTCTCGAACTCCCAACGAAATCGCGTTCTTAACTCCGGGACTTCATTTTGCTTTATACCTTGCTATCGTAGTTAATCATGCACATGTAAAAACACATTTTGATCTAGACAATTATTACTAAGGATGAATCATGTTGTCCGGCATGTCGTTGGTCCATCGATGCTTCATCTAATTCTTCAATGCATCGTCCTCTCTTGCGGCCTATTGTCCAATCGACCAGTTGACCTCTGCAACTCTGATATCCTTAGTACAATTTTCGCTTTTCTTAGCCCGATGCCCAAATCCATGGCCCGAAGAATTCTGTCGATACGTCATCCGATCCTCCGGCTAGACATCCAATTTTCTGACATATTCCACTGGCCCAACATGATTCTTCCTGCTTTAATTATCTCATCCTGATCGAAGCATCCCACGTCACTCAAAATATAGATCAATTCATAAACACTTATCAATTGGTTTCATCATCAAAATATGAGATTCAACAATCTCCCCCTTTCTGATGATGATAACCAATTGATGACGAAGTTTAAACAAACTCCCCCTATCAATATGCCATATTGATAGAGACACTTGGATTCAAAATTCCAAGCAACATGTTATCATAAACTTAGGCATAACATCATACTTCTCCCCCTTTGTCATCAATAAAAATGAGAAGTACAACTAGCAAGTGTTTTTAGACATCCAAGTTTAAATCATTGCATAATAAATCTCAAGTTTTATCATCATTGCAAGCTAGCAAAAATTTTGAGTTTTACATCATGTAAGCTAGCAATATTTAAGATGTTCAAGAAGATAACTTTTGTTTCTTGAAATATATAAGTTAGCAATCTTTGCTTCTCTTTTAAGATGAGCAAGCTAACATATTTTTGTATCTTCGTAACTTGTGCAAGCTAACAAGTTTGCCTCTTTTCATGATGTGCACGCTAGAAATTCTTTCTCCCCCTTTGTCATTATAAAAAAGAGAGGAATAACAAAATAATGGTGCAATTCATCAATTTTCAAATTATAACAAAAATAAAGTGTCATTCTTATTTTAATATATTATAATTGAGATAAACCTTGAATTTAAATTTAATTCAAGTCAATGCAATTTTAATCATAATTCTCATACATGATATGCAATACATCAAATACATCAACATAATAAAATTATATGTATTGCATGCATCAATTTTGAATAAGCTAGCAACTTTGCTTCCTAGAAAGTTTTTCTCCTTGCAATTTGTGAGCTAGTAAATTTTACACATGAAAGTTGGCAAAATTTTTTACATCTTTTGGGATGAGTAAGCTTTTTAGAAGTATGCAAGCTAGCAAAATTTCTCCCCCTTTATCATTGTCCAAAAAGAAGGGAAGAAAATTATTTTTATAATTCTTTTTCCCTTTACAACAATTTTCAAATCATGACAAAGGTGTTAGGATCGGAGCGGCACTAAGAGGGGGGGTGAATTAGTGCAGCGGATTAAAACTTCGATTTTAACAAAATCTTTCGTACGATAAGAACGGAACGTGAAAAGTTTAACTTGAAAGCTTATTCTTAAAGTTGCGCAACAAGGGTAATAAGGAACTAAAGCAGTAAGAAGATTTGCAGTAATGTAAATGACAATAATAAAATGCAAACTAGAGATTACGCCGATTTTTAGAGTGGTTCGGTCAAATGACCTACTCCACTTGCGATGCCCCTCTTCGATGAGGCTCCCACCTTCCACTAGCGAATCTCTTGAAATGGAAGGGTAAACACCCCTCTTACAACCTTTTACAAGCAGTTCAACCTCTTACAAATTTTCAATAAGAAAGGAGGAGAACTCTTTAGCAAATTGAAAACAAGACTTGCTAAGACTTTCTAAGACTTTTCTCTCAATCAAAATGCTTCTCAAAAGTTGTAACCTCAGTTGAGATTTGAGGGGTATTTATAGGCCTCAAGAGGATTCAAATTTGGGCTCCAAAATTTGAATTCTCTTAGGGTTTTCGGTGCTGGAGGTGCCACCGCCCAGCCAGGCGGTGCCACCGCCCAGCGCTCGGGTGCTGGACGGTGCAACCGCCCAGCCAAGGAGGTGTCACCGCCCAGCACTCGGGTGTTGGGCGGTGCCACCGCCTGGCTCTCCGATTTCACTGGTTTGGCTTAATTTAAGCCCAAACCATATCTGACTTTGGGCCTAGTTGGCCCCTAACCAGGATATAGGATTATCTCTTAATCCTAATCCTAATTACAAGTGAACTACATAACAAAAACACATCCTAAGCAAGCTTTCAACCACGAACGTCGAGTCTTGTTTCGGCGAGCTTTCCGACGAGCTTCTTTCGACGGACTCTCATCAAGCTCCCGATCTTGTGATGACTTTAACGAGTAGCCGAGCCTTCTCGGTGATCTCCGTGAACCTCCGATGATCTCTTTGGCGAACTTCCGAAAATTCTGATAGGTTCCCGATTTCTTCTCGGTTGGTTCCGGCAGCATCTCCGACGATTCTTCGGACTCTTAAATGTCCATCAATCTTGACTCCGGTATTCTTGCTTTGTGTTTTCTGGTTATCGTAGTTAATCCTGCACACTTAACTCAATAATATAGATTAGATCAATTAACCCATCAATTGATTTCATCATCAAAATCCGAGATTCAACAATCTCCCCCTTTTTGATGATGACAATCAATTGATGACGGAGTTAAACATAACTCCCCCTATCTATATGCCATATTATGAGAAGATGAAAACACTTGAATTTCATCCATTGAATTCAAGCATAAACCGATAAGTTCTAACCGTAGAGCTTATCGTTATTCTCATTAAGCAATAGTAAATGCGAAACTTCGATGAAAATCATGATAAGAGACAATTTTTACTACGATAGAAGATAAAGATTTTCAACATGAATTTCATGATATCGATGTAAGGCATACTTTCAATATGATCAATAAATCTTGTGATATTCTCAAGGATTTTGCAAGGCATATAAGACATTCATATCACACAAGCTTTTGCAATTCATATAAGTCATGCTATTAAAATGATACAAGTCATCACTTTTCTCCCCCTTTGTCATCAACAAAAAGGGAATGAGACTTGAAGCACATAATTTATCATACAAAGATTTTATCATTGATCATACATCACTCATCTATATTATCATTGATCATACAAAGATTTTATCATTCAAAATTAAGTATGCTAAAATATTTACGCAGAGTTCATCTTAAAGGAAAATTCAGCATTCATCCATATTATCAAATCTCTTCTTTTTATAAATAACAAAAATTGTAGATGTACAAAGAAGAGATTGGGATAAGAAAAAACTTTTAAGTAGTAACTCCAATAAGTCAAGATCATAATTCGAATACAAATCCATTCAAATTCAATTCGTCAACTTGAAACTCATAATCAAGCCATCAAAATCAATTTCGAGATTCAAAATATCATAAAATCATTAATCTTGATCAGATGGAAGCGGTGTTTGACTCAAGATAGGATAAGATAATTTAACAAGTCACCGAGGAACGGAGAGAGAATGAAAAACTTTACGGAAAATCCATTCAAACAAGTTTATTCTTAGGGACAATTTAACATACCTAATTCCCTTCTAATGAATTCAAATTGGTCTTCATTCAAAGCTTTTGTAAATATATCTGCTAATTGATGCTTTGTGTCAATGAATTCTAGAACAACATCATTGTTAAGGACATGATCGCGTATGAAATGATGCCTAACGTCGATGTGCTTAGTTCTAGAGTGCAGAATTGGATTTTTAGTAAGACATATGGCACTAGTATTATCACATTTTATGGGAATGTTTTTAAAGTGAATTCCATAGTCTTCTAATGTATTTTTCATCCAAATGACTTGTGCACAACATGCACTTGCAGCAATGTATTCGGCTTCCGCCGTAGATAGTGCAACTGAATTTTGTTTCTTGGAAGTCCAAGAAACAAGTGAATGTCCTAAAAATTGGCATGTTCCGGATGTACTTTTTCTATCGATCCTGCATTCGCCAAAATCGGCGTCTGCATAAGCTATTAGATCAAATTTTTCAGATTTTGGATACCACAATCCTAAATTTGGAGTTCCTTTAAGATACCTAAATATTCTTTTAACACTCTTAAGATGAGATAATTTAGGATTAGATTGAAACCTAGCGCAAAGTCCTACACTAAACATAATATCTGGTCTAGTCGCGGTGAGGTAGAGTAGACTACCTATCATTCCCCTATATGTTTTTTGATCGAAATTTTCACTATTTTCATCCATATCTAACTTAGTCGCAGTGCTCATAGGGGTGTTTATTGCTTTTGAATTATCCATGTTAAATCGTTTTAACAATTCTAATGTATATTTGGATTGGTTAAGAAATATACCATCACTAAGTTGTTTGATTTGTAATCCTAAAAAGAAAGGTAATTCACCCATTAAACTCATTTCAAATTCATGACTCATACATTTGGCAAATGATTCACATAGTGATTCATCCGAAGAGCCAAAAATAATATCGTCAACATAAATTTGCACAATAAGAAAATTATTTTCAAAATGTTTAATAAACAATGTAGTATCAACCTTGCCTTTGGTAAAATTATTTAAAATAAGAAAGGAACTAAGCCTTTCATACCAAGCTCTAGGAGCTTGTTTCAAGCCATAGAGAGCTTTAGTCAATTTGAATACATGATTAGGAAGAAGAGAATTTTCAAATCCGGGAGGTTGTTCGACATATACTTCTTCGGAAATAAAACCATTCAAGAAAGCACTTTTGACATCCATTTGAAATAGTTTAAAATTATTACTACTAGCATAGGCAAGGAGCATCCTTATGGCTTCTAATCGAGCCACGGGAGCGAAGGTTTCTTCGTAATCGATACCTTCTTCTTGATTGAAACCTTTGGCCACTAATCTAGCCTTGTTTCTAATCACGATCTCATTTTCGTCTTGCTTGTTTCTAAAGACCCACTTAGTACCTATGACTAAGAGGTCACTTGGTCTAGGAACAAGCTTTCATACCTCATTCCTCTCAAATTGGTTCAATTCTCCTTGCATTGCAATGACCCAAAAATCATCCTTTAAGGCTTCGTCAATGCATTTAGGTTCAATTTGAGAAAGGAAAGCGGCGTTAGCACAAAAATTCTTGAAAGAAGAACGAGTTTGAACCCCTTTTGTTGTATCTACTACAATTAGCTCCTTTGGATGAGCATCTACATACTTCCATTCTTTGGGTAAAGAAATTTCGGAAGAAGATGCATTCAAATGGCTATTTTGAGGAGGGGGTTCGTTTAAATTCAGATTATCAAAACCAAGATCATCATCAAAATTATTTTTCTTTAAATTAGAAATTTCATTAAAAACTACATGAATAGACTCTTCTATTACTAAGGTCCTTTTGTTAAAGACAAGAAAGGCCTTAGAAACGGAGGAGTAACCAAGAAAAATGCCTTCATCGGATTTAGCATCAAATTTACCTAGGGCATCCTTTTCATTTAAAATGAAGCATTTACAACCAAAAACTTTAAAATAAGAAATATTTGGTTTTTTGTTATTCTATAATTCATAGGGAGTTTTTGATAGAGATGGTCTTATTAGGACCCTATTCATGATGTAACAAGCCGTATTTACGGCTTCGGCCCAAAAATATTTGGGTAAACTATGTTCATTTAACATAGTTCTTGCCATTTCTTGTAGGTTTCTATTTTTCCTTTCAACTACTCCATTTTGTTGAGGATTTCTTGGAGTTGAGAAGTTGTGATTGTACCCATTAACTTCGCAAAAATTTTGAAAGTCACGGTTTTGTAATTCACCACCGTGATCACTCCGAATTGATGAAATCATGAAGCCTTTTTCGTTTTGAGTGAGTTTACAAAATTTAGAGAAACACTTGAAGCAATCACTTTTGTGAGCTACGAAATAGGTCCAAGTGTATCTAGAGTAGTCATCCACAATCACAAAAGCATATTTGCTTCCACCTAGACTTGTTGTATCAATTGGTCCAAATAAGTCCAAATGGATCAATTGTAATGGTCTAGTGGTGCTAATTTGATTTTTTGGTTTGAAGCTTGTTTTTATTTGTTTGCCTAGTTGACATGCATCGCATACCTTATCCTTAATAAACTTCATATTCGGAATCCCTCGTACTAATTCTTGAGATGAGATTTTAGATATTGTTTTCATGCTTGCATGGTCTAATCTCCTATGCCAAAGCCAAGCATCATCATTTACGGCGGAGAAACACATTTCATTACTTAGTTCATCAAGATTGATGGTATAGACATTATTTTGCTTTAAAGCAATCATAGTCATGTTATGATTTGGTTTTTCAATAATATGATAGAACCCTTGCAGATTCTAAACTTGGGGTTGATCTCTTTAGGGGATCGGCCTCCTTGGAACTCTATAGGGGTTCCTCCCTCCAAGTTGCTGCTCAAAGGCTGCAGAAAAGATTCATCTATTGCTTGAGAAAAGAGGAGGAATACATGGCTATTTATAGGGCTTCTAAACCCTAACTCCTAATAGGACTCCTACTTAAGACTCTTACTTCTAACCAACTCCTAATAGGACTCCTACTCAAGACTCCTATTCCCTTACAACTCCTAATTCTTCTCTAAGAAAAAACCTCCTACATGAATGTCCCTCTCAATTAGGACTCTCCTAACTAGAGTCCTAATAGAATGTCCCTCTCAATTAGGACTCTCCTAGCTAGAGTCCTAACAGAATGTCCCTCTCAATTAGGACTCTCCTAGCTAAAGTCCTAATAGTTTTACATGAATGTCCCTCTCAATTAGGACTCTCCAAGCTAGAGTCCTAACAGACCCGCCCTCTTCAAATCAGCCTTGTCCTCGAGGCTGATGATTCGTGAATTCTGGGAATTTGATCTTCAAGTCATCATAGTTCTCCCAAGTGGCATCTTCTATTGGTAGGTTCGCCCACTGTATTAGCACTTCATTAGTGGGTCGTCGTCGTCGAGTCATGATCCGTCGATCAACAATGGCACTTGGCAGGGTCTGGAGTTCTCTTTGGGTAGTCATATTTGGTGGGTGGCTTTGGACTGTCTTCAAGCACCTATTTAAAACTTCCGTCTGGCCATCGGTTTTTGGGTGATATGCCATACTCCTTTTCAATTTAGTACCCTTATAGTGTAATTCTTTTGAGTCCCAATTGTAATGAGCCATGGGGCTTGGTGCTTCCTCCAATTTTTTTATAATTTTACTAGTCTCTGAATCTTCCTGCCATTCCATCTTAATATCCTTAAGAAAGTCACTGGTTGGAAGTAAAACGACCGAAAATTTAGCTTGCTTAGGTAGCTGCGAAAGCGCATCTGCAACAACATTCTCTTTCCACATTTTGTAAGTTATTTCATAATCAAATCCAAGAAGTTTTGTTACCCATTTTTGCTGCTTGGGGGAAGATATCTTCTGCTCCAAGAGATATTTTAGGCTTTTATGGTCGGTCTTGATTTGAAAGTATCGCCTGATCAAGTACAATCTCCACCTCGTTGCTGCACGCACAATGGCGAGCATCTCCTTATCATATGTTGACATATTTTGATCGGAGGGAGATAATGCCTTGCTAGTGTATGCGAGTGGTCGACCATCTTGCATGAGAATGGCTCCAATTCTGACTCCAGATGTGTCGGCCTCAATAATGAAGGGTCGGTTGAAATCTGGTAGTGTTAGCACCGGCGTCGTCATCATGGCTGCCTTAAGTTTGTCGAAGGCAGCGGAGGCTCTGTCCAACCATTGGAAGACATTTTTTTCTAGTAAGGAAGTAAGTGGTGCACTGATCTTTCCATAGTTTTTCACGAACTTGCGGTAGTAGCCTGTTAAACCCAGAAAGCCATGTAGCAATTTTATGTTTCTCGAGGTCGGCCAGTTTTGCATTGCTCCAATTTTGAAGGGGTCCACTGCCACACCTTCCTCTGATATGATATGCCCAAGATATTCCACCTTTTGTTGAAGAAAGCAAAAATTTGTGGTTGTTGTGTGTTCAAAAGGTGGTTTTCCGTATGTCTTCTTCGCATGCTCGTATTTGATGATACCCGGATCAAAGGTCCAGCTTTGTAAAGATTTGTGCTCCCTTTCATCTAGCAATTCATCTACTATTTGAATAAAGTATTTGTCCTTGATGATTATGCCATTGAGAGCTCGGTAATCAACACATATTTGCCTTGTTCCGTCCTTCTTGCATACAAGTAGCACCGGCGAAGAGTAGAGGTTGCAACTTGGCCGAATAACTCCTGTTTCGAGCATCTCTTTTATAATCCTTTCTATTTCATCCTTCTGGAGATGTGGATACTGATATGGCTGAGCATTTGCTGAAGATTTTCCTGGAAGAATCATTATACAATGATCATGCCGACAGGTAAGAGGTAGGTTGCGCGGTTCGTCAAATATATTTGAAAATTCAGCAAGCAAAGGAAGTAGATTTGGATCTTCAAATTCTGTTAGCTCTCCCTTAGTTTGCTGCTCAAGTTGTACCAAAAAGCCGCTGCATGCTTTATGCAAAACATTCTCCATTTGTTGTGTGCAAATCGTTGTTATGTCGCCCCCACGTTTCCCGTGCAATGTCACCTATTTCTCCTTACTGTAAAATTTCGTAATTAGTTTCATAAAATTCCAGGAAATATCACCTAATGTCGTCAACCATTTAATTCTGAGCATGGCCTCATGATTGTTAAGAGGGAGAAGGAAGAAATCTGCAATTATCTCTTGGTCCTGCAGCAATAGTTTCTCCTGCAAGCGCCTATGATCACAATTCAAAATCCGTCCGTCGGCGACCTTAACATCAAACTTGCAGCAATTCTCGATAGGTAATGATATCCGAACAGCAAGCTTACTATTTAGGAAGTTAGTAGTACTGCCCGTGTCGATGAGAACAGTGATTGGTTGTTGTTTGAGAAGGCCTCCAATTTTCATCGTTTGCGGGTTTGAGTAGCTAGCTAGTGTATGTACCGTAACTTCGGTCGATTGTGGCTCTTCTTCTGCATCTTCTTCTTCATATTCAAAGCTCTCTTTTGGATGTTCAATGACCTCTTCTTCTATCGGTTCAATCATAAGAAGTCCTCCTTTACTGCAGCGATGCTCACGGCTCCACGGCTCGTCACAATGCCAACATAACCCCTTCGCATATCGCTCCCGAAGCTCTTCTCCTGTTAACCTCTTTGGTGCAGGGACTTGGTCGACAGTAGGGGGGGCTGAGGGCTTCAATATTACTGGTTGAGGAGTGACCCTAGTCCTCCGAGCTTCATGGTTCAATTGCTCCTCTTGATGTCGTGCGAAAGAGATGGCTGCCATAAGCGTATACGGTTGTCGCGCTTTAACTTCTCCTCGGATCTCCGGCTTCAAGCCCTCAATGAAGGTCCTCAATAGCTGTTTTTGAGACCAATCATGATTTTGATTAGATAACCTTTCAAACCTGGTTTGGTACTCCTGAATGGTGGAGGTTTGTCGGATCTTTGCTAGTTGTTTGTCAATATTCTCGTAATCGGTTGGTCTGAAGCGAATCAGCAGTTCTTCTTTGAATTGTCGCCATGAAAGGACTCCATAAGTATGTTCAAACCAGTCAAACCATTGAATAGCATCCCCTTCAAGATGTATAGCTGCAATTTTCACCATAGATACATCCGCGGTTTTGTGGTACCGAAAATATCGCTCCGCATGCGAAATCCAACCAATCGGGTCTCCTTCTTCCCATCTAGGGAAGTCCACTCTCATGCATGGATAGTTGGGGTTGGTCATAGAGCTTCCCCTCTCTTGGAAGTCATCTCTTCGGGCTTGGTGTGATTGGGCAAAGCTCTCTCCTTGATATGATTTCTTCGGGCTTAGTGGTCGGCCCAATCTGAGTTCGGTAAAGAGCGTCCGAATCTTATCCTCCATTCGCGCCTCCAAGGCTTCGAATTTAGCATTGATTGCCTCCTTAGATGCCATAGTATATGGCCCCAAATCAATGATGTTAAGATCTCTCTTTTGCTGTTGGGTTAAAGGCATGTATAGGTTGAGAGAAGTGATGGTCGAAAGTGTTGGTGGATTGGTGGATGTAGGCTACGGTTTAGGCTTGTTTTGTGGCTGTTTTGGGTGCAGTTTGAGGGTGTGGTTTGGTAGAGTTTTAGGGCTCTGGATGAAAGTATTGGATCTGTGGTAGATGGTAGCAAAGGTTTGACAGAAATCCGTGGAAGTTGCAGCAAGTATGTGCTGTCTTGTAAGAGTAGAATTGTCGTCGAAGAAACAACGGTTTCTCGACGTAATTTCCACCAAAAACTTAAGAGAATTGAGGAGGGAATTGATAGCAAAATCACAGTTTATATGACAGCAAGGATATCTAATTTAATCAAGAAAATTTCGGCAGTATAACAGCAAAGAAATTGGTGCAAGTTGCAATTGCAGAATTATCGTCGAAAAATTTCAACGGGTTACGATGAAAATTTGCAGCAACATAAAATTGTTTTTAGAGATGAATTTCTTAATAGATCAATCTTAGATGGAAGCCAAGATGATATATGAAGTCTATAAGAAATTTCATTCAAAAAAGATTGCAAATAGATGGGTTAAGGCAACGATATGCAGTTGAAATTTTCTGCAGCATAGATTTTCAAGTGTAGCAGATTGGACATAAAAGATCAGTAGTTTATATTGAGAATTTTTCGATGAAACCAAAGGGAAATCTACTGTTAGGAAGTGTCAAAGATGTCATAAAAATTTCGTAGAAAATTGGATAGAAAAAGCACAGTAGCAAGATCAAACAGATGGTGCTATGCGGCTTGAATTCTGCAATTCAAGTGCAGCAGATTGGACATAAAAGATCAGTAGTTTATATTGAGAATTTTTTGATGAAACCAAAGGGAAATCTACTGTTAAGAAGTGTCAAAGATGTCATAAAAATTTTGTAGAAATTTGGATAGAAAAAGCACAGTAGCAAGATCAAACAGATGGTGATATGCGGCTGGAATTCTGCAATATATCTTTCGTCGTAGAGATGAAAACTTTGTGACGAAAAGTTTATGCAGCAATATAGGAACGATTTTTTTTTTTTTTGGATTTTCGAATAAGGATAACTAAATTGCAGCAGCAGTAAGGTAGGAAACCAGAACCTGTTGCAATTCACGGGGAGATCAAAGGATGATCCGTGGTGGTGGAGATGATGGCGGAATTCGGTGACGATCTTTTAAGCAATTGTGGGAATTGCTTTGGATGGTTGTGGAGGGTTGATGGATGGCTGTGAAAGGGCAGCGAGACGCCAAGAACGCTGCTCTGATACCAGGTGATAGAACCCTTGCAGATTCTAAACTTGGGGTTGATCTCTTTAGGGGATCGGCCTCCTTGGAACTCTATAGGGGTTCCTCCCTCCAAGTTGCTGCTCAAAGGCTGCAGAAAAGATTCATCTATTGCTTGAGAAAAGAGGAGGAATACATGGCTATTTATAGGGCTTCTAAACCCTAACTCCTAATAGGACTCCTACTTAAGACTCTTACTTCTAACCAACTCCTAATAGGACTCCTACTCAAGACTCCTATTCCCTTACAACTCCTAATTCTTCTCTAAGAAAAAACCTCCTACATGAATGTCCCTCTCAATTAGGACTCTCCTAACTAGAGTCCTAACAGAATGTCCCTCTCAATTAGGACTCTCCTAGCTAGAGTCCTAACAGAATGTCCCTCTCAATTAGGACTCTCCTAGCTAAAGTCCTAACAGTTTTACATGAATGTCCCTCTCAATTAGGACTCTCCAAGCTAGAGTCCTAACATAATGCACATATTTGATTCAAATCTAACGATATAACCTTTATCGCATAGTTGACTAATACTCAAGAGATTATGTTTTAATCCATCAACTAGTAAAACATCATCAATGGAAAAACTAAATTTGTTACCAATAGTTCCCTTGCCAATGATTTTGCCTTTGTTGTTGTCTCCGAAGGTGACGTACCCTTCTTCTTTGCTAGTGAGCATAGAGAAATGAGATGGATCTCCAGTCATATGTCTTGAGCATCCACTATCGAGATACCATCTCTTGCTCCTAGCTTGTGGGTTTGTCTACAAAAGAGGATGATTTTTTAGGTACCCATTTGATTTTGGGTGCCTCAAAAATTGACCCACTAACCTTGTTATTTATTTTTGAATCCTTTATAGTTCCTTTAGGAACCCATATTAATTTTTGTGAACTAATTTTCCTAAATGGACATTTGTAGGCAATATGTCCGGATTTACAACAGAAGTTGCATTTCATATAAGAGGAAACATGTAATGTAGGTCCTTTTATGAAAGTGGTTGGATTTTGATGTAATCCTTTTACAAATCCAATTCTATTTCTATTTGCGATGTGACCCTTGTGTGCAAGGATTGTTAGGATCGAGAGCACTAAGAGGGGGGGGGGGGGTGAATTAGTGCAGCGGAAATCTTACAGCGATTAAAACCAAAAGCTGCGTTCGTTCAATAAAAACTATTATGATGCAAAAGCTAATTCTCAGTTTGTATCTAAGTGCAGTTTGCGTCTAAGCGCAGATTGCGTCTAAGCGCAGTTTGCGTCTAAACACAGTTTGCGTCTAAGCGCAGTTTTGCGTCTAAGCGCAGTTTGCGTCTAAACGCAGATTTACGTCTAAACTCAGATTTTCGTCTAAACGCAGTTTACGTCTAAACGCAGATTTACGTCTAAACGCAGATTTACGTCTAAACGCAGTTTTACGTCTAAACGCAGATTTACGTCTAAACGTAGTTTTACGTCTAAACGCAGTTTTACGTCTAAAACGCAGATTTACGTCTAAACGCAGATTTACGTCTAAACGCAGATTTACGTCTAAACGCAGTTTGCGTCTAAACGCAGTTTGCATCTAAGCGCAGTTTACGTCTAAACGCAGTTTGCGTCTAAACGCAGTTTGCGTCTAAACGCAGATGACAGTTTGCAGTTCTAAATGAAATCAAGACGTAAATGTAAACTGCACAGAACCTTGTTCGTAAAAGCGCAGAAGACAGTTTGCAGTTGTAAATGAAATCAAGACGTGAACGTAAACTGCACAGAACCTTGTCCGTAAAAAAAAGCGCAGAAGATAGTTTGCAGTTGTAAGTGAAATCAAGACGTAAACGTAAACTGCACAGAACTCATTCGTAAAAGCGCAGAGAGACAGTTTGCAGTTTGTAGATGGAATCAAGACGTAAACGTAAACTGCACAGAATTCGTTCGTAAAAGCGCAGAGAGTAGTTTGCAGTTTGTAAATGGAATTAAGACGTGAACGTAAACTGCACAGAACTCGTTCGTAAAAGCGCAGAGAGCAGTAGCTATGTAGGAGGTTTGCAGTAATGATAAAGTGCTCAAAATAAACGCAAACCAGAGATTTAGAGTGGTTCGGTCAGTCTTGACCTACTCCACTTTTGGCTTCCTCCACCGATGAGGTTACCGACGTCAACTAGAGGCCTTCCTTCAATAGGCGAAGGCCAACTACCCTCTTACAGATTCACTCCTTTTGACGGGCTTAGGAGATAACCCTTACAGATGTTTTCTCTCCTCTCTTTACAACTCAAACTTGAAGAATAGAAGGAGGAGGAAAACTAGCAGTTTTGAGCTCTAAGAACCACTGAAAAGATCAAGATTTCGGGTAAGTTCTTGCTATCTCAATGCTGAATGGGTGGGGTATTTATAGGCCCCAACCCAATTCAAATTTGGAGCTCAAAACGATCAAATCCCGGAATTCCGGGATCAGGCGGTTGCACCTCCTGACTGGAGAGGTTGCACCGCCTGGCAGAGCTCGAAGACCGAGCTCAGGCGGTGCCACCTCTCTGTCAGGGAGGTTGCACCGCCCAGTCTTGCTCGAAGACTGAGCCCCAGGCGGTGCCACCTCCTGGCTGGGGCGGTTGCACCTCCCAGTCTCGCTGGGAGACATAGCCTGGGCGGTGCTACCTCCTCGCCTGGGCGGTTGCACCTCCTGGTGCAATCAGGGTCCGAATGGTTCATTCCATTCGGCCCAATTTCAGTCTTTCAGGGGCCCAATTGCCCCAAGATTAAGCCAATGGGATCACCTCCCATTTTCCAACTTAATCAACGTGCTAACTACGATTAAATCTAAGACAACTTCTGCAGCTTTGCTTCGGTGCGTCAATCGCTCCTTCCGGCGAGTTTCCGGCGAACTTCCGTCGATCATCCGATGAACCCTCGGTGATGCTCCTGCGGACTTCCGGCAAACTCCTGGACTTTGCGACGATCCACTTGGCAAGTTCCGACGAGCTTCGCTTGGCAAGCTTCTGGACTTCTCGGATCTGTTCTCGCAGAACCTCCGACGACCGTCCGAACTTCCGTCGAACTCTCGAACTCCCAACGTGATCATGAACTTGACTCCGACGCAACTCCTGCTGCTTGTCTATCTTTCATCGTAGTTAATCCTGCACACTTATCTCAACACATAGATTAGACAACAAATGACAATTGACTTCATCATCAAAATCCGAGATTCAAAAATCTCCCCTTTTTTGATGATGACAATCAATTGATAATGGAGTTATCCTTAACTCCCCCTGTCTATATGCCATAGTTGAGATAAGTCAACCTTGAATTCAAGACCTAAGAATTTAAGTGACGTATTGATAAGTTAGATCAGTTAAACTTATCAATACTCCCATCATGATACTCATCATGATGTATCTCTTCAAGGATGATGTCAGGGTTTGACATACAGCAACAAGTTTGTATGATTGTGTTTGTAACTATTCATCATGTAGTTTAAACATTATCATATAAAGCTGTGAAACACTATTACATGATGCACATATTTGAAATATTCTAGCAAGGTTTGCATTTTCTTCACATGATAAGATATCAACTCAGGGCATAATGCAAACTTTAGCACAAGTTCATATATCTCTTGGTGATGCAAGGATGGCATAATCATAGCAGTGTTTATAGCATCATTCATAGTATTTCTAATCATGGTAGTGTTTATCAATTCATATATATCTCCCCCTTTGTCATCAACAAAAAGCATAGTAATCATGATACCAGAAAATAATAATAGCAAGCTTATAGAGGAATTTTACATAGATTGCTTTAAATACTTCTTCCCCTTTGTGTTATAATCCATTGTCTATGTAAAGATTTTACAGGATGGAATACATACACATGAATCACTTCATCAAATCTATTTCAGAAACTCATTTTTTATGAAAGTGTACGAGAAAATCTGTTTCATAAATAAGATGCATTCGGACAAGATTTTGTTGCAGATTTTCACATATAATCATGGAAATCAAGTGATTTGATCATACAATATAGTCCGAAAAAAAAATGATTTTAACAAATTTATCTGTTCGGACACATCATCATTCTTCGAATGAAATCAAAGCACAAGGTTTTCAAAACTTTTAGTTTCAAAGCACAACATTCTTAATTTGAACACATCACATACCAAACAATAATGATACCATAAAAATCTGAGATAACTTTTACCACAAGGCGCAAGATATATATTTACCACGATAGATGTTTACAGCCAGTACATCAAAAGTGAGTAACATAAGAGGTTTACAACAACAACAGGTGTTCAACAAGTTCATTGATGAGGTGGAAAATTAAAGTGCCTAAACAAGGAGTCAAATTGACTATGAATTTGCTGCAGCTCAGATAGGATTTGATCTTGTCTTTGTTCAATCCGTTCTTGTCTCTGTTCGAATCGATCCATTCGAATCCCAATTTCTTCGATGGATGTATGAGTTTGCTCAACTGGATGTGTTTCCTCAAAGGGAAGGGTCGGAGGAGATTGGGTACCCCTAAATACTGGTGTTTCCGGTTCTGGTTCAGGTTGAGGGTGATCAGTCCTTCTAGGGATTCTAACCCAGTTACCGTTTCTATAGTAACATCTTAGTCGGTGAAGTAGATTTTTGTTTATTATGCTGAATCGATCTACTTTCATTACTTCTTCTTCTGGTGGTATTAGAATGTCGTAAGCTTTCATTATTCTTGTGATTATACCACCATATGGGAGCATCATATCTTTCTTAGATAATTCTAACATATTTTGTTGAATAAGATAGCCAAGACAGATGTCATGTCCCTTCATGATTGAGTACATAGTTCCTAATTCTAATTGACTTATTTCATCATGATGGTATTGTTTAGGAAGAATTATACTAGTCATGATATAATGAAGTATCTTAGTGTTCAAAGGCAATAGATGTTCACAACTTTTAGGAACTAATGCTATGTTAGGATTGTCAAAGATTGTTCCTAAGGCTTCAACATAGGATGTTCCAATACTTTCATCATCCCATGATCCTCTAAAGTAGAGTCCTATGCTTTTTATGGGAATGCCTATTATATCACAAATGAACCTATCAGTGATTGTGATGTGTTGTCCTAAAAGATAAGTGGACATCCTTCCTTCATCATCTATTTGTATGTTATTGTAAAATAATCTAACAAGCCTAGGATAGATGGGTTCGTTAATCTGCAAGATTGGAAGTAAACCTAGGTTTGCAAACCATTGGATAGTCTCTAAGTCTTTTAGTTCATTTAGATCTACGTATTTTCCCTTACTGATACATCTAAGTTCGAAAGAGGGAAATTTTTCAACATGGTATTTCGAATCGAAAAGAGTGAAATCAAACTCTTCTACTAATCTCCTCTTTCCCTTGTCCCTTGAGGATCTTCTAGATCCCATAACTACTGCTGTTTAGAGAGATGATGATGAGCTAGAGTAAATGAAGAACAAAACAGAATTTAAGAGCTTCTTAGATAGTACCTTTGTGAAATCTTCAAGAGAAGGAAGGATTCTTGATGTTTTGCTCCGAAATGGGAGGTATTTGGAAGGCTTAGAGGAGTGAAATGGGAATGGAGGAGACTTGGAAGAGTAGAGGAGGAAATGGGAGTGAGTTGGGGTCGGTTTCATAGCCGGCCCTAGTGTGGGTTTAAAAAGGCAGAGTTGCGGGCGGTTGCACCTCTGGCTGGAGCGGTGCAACCTCTGGCAACTCGTGGCAGCCGGAGGTGCCACCGCCAGCTGGAGAGGTGCCACCGCCTGCAGCCAGTGAACACCTAATGTGTTTTGATCAGGGAGCCTTTGAGGAGAGTTTGTTTCTTACGTGATTTCGTATGAGTTTTTATTTAAGGAAGAAGCTCTTGTATGATCAAGATAGATCTTTTAACGTGCATATGTCATACGTATGTTGATAGTTTGTTTGGTATCCCTTTTCATGATCATGACATATTTAGTTTCTTCATGATACAAGAATTAATTCGTAGATGATAGTGTTGACGGGTTCGAAGATCAAGGGGATATGTGAATTTGGATATCATATGCTTCTAATAAAGTTGTATCCAAATCGTATTTGTGATTTCATAACTTCCACTTGTTACTTAAGCGTTGCGAGTTCCTTTTTGACTCTTGGTTTATGACTATCGAGAGTCAAGGAGCAGAACATTATTTCTTGCTCCAGCCTAAAATTTTAATGCTTTTATAGGAAGGGATGGTTTTTAGGAACCCATTTGCTTTTGGGTGCCTCACAAATAGATCTATATTTTCTATCATGTTGCATAGAGTTTGTCATGGTTCCTTTAGGAACCCAAATCAATTTGTTTGGACTTATTTTCTTGAATGGACAACAATATGTCTTGTGTCCAGATTTGCAACAAAAGTTGCACTTGGTTTGGTGTTGAACATGCAAGATGGAGCCTTTTATGAAGGTGGTTGGATTTTGGTGAGGACTTCTCACAAATCCAATTCCGCTCCTTTTTGGAATGTGACCCTTGTTTGCAAGGATCATGTTTAATGACTTGCTACCAACCTCGAATTTCTTCAAGGTGTCCTTGAGTAGCAGGTTTTCTTTTTGCAAAGTTTCTAAATCATGACATTTGATACATGAATTTAAACTATCATGATGTTCGACTTTTAACTTATCAAACTCACAAGTAAGACTATCATGCATCTTTTTCAGCAATTTATATTTTCTACTTATACTCTTGCATTCGTCAAATAAGTCATTGAAAGCATTTAATAATTCATCGAAAGATAAATCAGCATCTATTGAATTTGTTACCTCATCTTCGATGGCCATTAAGGCGTAATGAGCAACTTGCTCGGTGTTGGACTCATCTTCCTCAGATGCGCTCGAATCATCCCATGTTGCTTGGAGCGCCTTCTTCTTTGTTGTTCTTTTCTTGACTTGGGGACAATCACTCTTGTAGTGTCTCGGCTTTTTGCATTCATAGCAGATTACTTGGTCCTTTTTGGGTTCATGTTTATTTTTTGCATCATTCTTAAACTTGTTTCTTTTAAAGAACTTTTTAAACTTTCTTGTTAGAAGTGCCAAGTCATCATCACAGTCCTCATCACTTGAGTTTTCTCTCAAGTGGCATTCTGAAGTTTTGAGTGTCATATCCTTCCTGTTCTTTGGAAGGATGTCTTCTTGCACTTCATGAGCTTTACAAGTCATTTCATAGGTCATTAATGACCCGATTAGTTCTTCAAGAGGGAAATTTCGCAGATCTTTTGCCTCTTGAATAGCGGTGACTTTAGGATCCCAACTCTTAGGAAGGGATCTTAGTATCTTTTTAACAAGCTCAAAATCCGAAAAGCTCTTTCCGAGTCCTTTTAGACCGTTGACGACATCCGTGAAACGGGTAAACATGTCGCCAATGGTTTCACTCGGTTTCATCCGAAAAAGTTTGAAAGAATGTAACAGCAAATTGATTTTTGACTCTTTTACTCTACTTGTGCCCTCATGGGTCACTTCAAGCGTGTGCCAAATATCAAACGCAGTTTCACAAGTTGAAACACGGTTAAACTCGTTTTTATCAAGTGCACAAAATAAGGCATTCATAGCCTTTGCATTAAGAGCGAAAGCCTTCTTCTCCAAATCATTCCAATCGATCATTGGAAGAGAAGACTTTGAAAAACCATTCTCGACAAGATTCCAAAGATCAATGTCCATAGAAATAAAAAAGATTCCCATTCGGGTCTTCCAATAGGTGTAGTCCGTCCCATTAAACATGGGTGGACGTGTAATGGAATGGCCCTCTTGGTTTCCGGCGTAAGCCATCTCTCTTGGGTTTTAATCCTTTTGAGAGTTAACCGGGCTCTGATACCAATTGTTAGGATCGAGAGCACTAAGAGGGGGGGGGGGTGAATTAGTGCAGCGGAAATCTTACAGCGATTAAAACCAAAAGCTGCGTTCGTTCAATAAAAACTATTATGATGCAAAAGCTAATTCTCAGTTTGTATCTAAGTGCAGTTTGCGTCTAAGCGCAGATTGTGTCTAAGCGCAGTTTGCGTCTAAACACAGTTTGCGTCTAAGCGCAGTTTTGCGTCTAAGCGCAGTTTGCGTCTAAACGCAGATTTACGTCTAAACTCAGATTTTCGTCTAAACGCAGTTTTACGTCTAAACGCAGATTTACGTCTAAATGTAGATTTACGTCTAAACGCAGTTTTACGTCTAAACGCAGATTTACGTCTAAACGCAGTTTTACGTCTAAACGTAGTTTTACGTCTAAAACGCAGATTTACGTCTAAACGCAGATTTACGTCTAAACGCAGATTTACGTCTAAACGCAGTTTGCGTCTAAACGCAGTTTGCGTCTAAGCGCAGTTTACGTCTAAACGCAGTTTGCGTCTAAACGCAGTTTGCGTCTAAACGCAGATGACAGTTTGCAGTTCTAAATGAAATCAAGACGTAAACGTAAACTGCACAGAACCTTATTCGTAAAAGCGCAAAAGATAGTTTGCAGTTGTAAATGAAATCAAGACATGAACGTAAACTGCACAGAACCTTGTCCGTAAAAAAAAGCGCAGAAGATAGTTTGCAGTTGTAAGTGAAATCAAGACGTAAACGTAAACTGCACAGAACTCATTCGTAAAAGCGCAGAGAGACAGTTTGCAGTTTGTAGATGGAATCAAGACGTAAACGTAAACTGCACAGAATTCATTCGTAAAAGCGCAGAGAGCAGTTTGCAGTTTGTAAATGGAATTAAGACGTGAACGTAAACTGCACAGAACTCGTTCGTAAAAGCGCAGAGAGCAGTAGCTATGTAGGAGGTTTGCAGTAATGATAAAGTGCTCAAAATAAACGCAAACCAGAGATTTAGAGTGGTTCGGTCAGTCTTGACCTACTCCACTTTTGGCTTCCTCCACCGATGAGGTTACCGACGTCAACTAGAGGCCTTCCTTCAATAGGCGAAGGCCAACTACCCTCTTACAGATTCACTCCTTTTGACGGGCTTAGGAGACAACCCTTACAGATGTTTTCTCTCCTCTCTTTACAACTCAAACTTGAAGAATAGAAGGAGGAGGAAAACTAGCAGTTTTGAGCTCTAAGAACCACTGAAAAGATCAAGATTTCGGGTAAGTTCTTGCTATCTCAGTGCTGAATGGGTGGGGTATTTATAGGCCCCAACCCAATTCAAATTTGGAGCTCAAAACGATCAAATCCCGGAATTCCGGGATCAGGCGGTTGCACCTCCTGACTGGAGAGGTTGCACCGCCTGGCAGAGCTCGAAGACCGAGCTCAGGCGGTGCCACCTCTCTGTCAGGGAGGTTGCACCGCCCAGTCTTGCTCAAAGACTGAGCCCCAGGCGGTGCCACCTCCTGGCTGGGGCGGTTGCACCTCCCAGTCTCGCTGGGAGACATAGCCTGGGCGGTGCTACCTCCTCGCCTGGGCGGTTGCACCTCCTGGTGCAATCAGGGTCCGAATGGTTCATTCCATTCGGCCCAATTTCAGTCTTTCAGGGGCCCAATTGCCCCAAGATTAAGCCAATGGGATCACCTCCCATTTTCTAACTTAATCAATGTGCTAACTACGATTAAATCTAAGACAACTTCTGCAGTTTTGCTTCGGTGCGTCAATCGCTCCTTCCGGCGAGTTTCCGGCGAACTTCCGTCGATCATCCGATGAACCCTCGGTGATGCTCCTGCGGACTTCCGGCAAACTCCTGGACTTTGCGACGATCCACTTGGCAAGTTCCGACGAGCTTCGCTTGGCAAGCTTCTGGACTTCTCGGATCTGTTCTCGCAGAACCTCCGACGACCGTCCGAACTTCCGTCGAACTCTCGAACTCCCAACTTGATCATGAACTTGACTCCGGCGCAACTCCTGCTGCTTGTCTATCTTTCATCGTAGTTAATCCTGCACACTTATCTCAACACATAGATTAGACAACAAATGACAATTGACTTCATCATCAAAATCCGAGATTCAACAAGGATCATATCTAATCCTTTGCTACCAACCTTAAACTTGTTTAAGGTTTCCTTAAGAAGCAAATTTTCATTTTTTATTGCTTCTAAATGCTCACACTTAGAGCATGGAGGAGTTTGAAAACTATCAAACTTATCTTGTAGCAAAGCATGCTCTTTCTTTAAGATACTTAACTTCTTGCTAACAGTTCTACATTGATCAAATAATTCATGAAAAGTGATAGAGAGTTCTTCAAGAGATAAATCTTCATTAAATAAATCACATACCTCTTCTCCTAAAGCCATTAGCGCGTAATGAGCAACTTGCTCGGTGTTGGACTCCTCTTCTTCGGACGCGCTTGAATCATCCCATGTTGCCTTGAGCGCTTTCTTCTTTGATGTCCTCTTTTTGGCTTGAGGACAATCGTTCTT
The DNA here is from genome assembly GCF_036884655.1 of Musa acuminata AAA Group. Taxonomy (NCBI): domain Eukaryota; kingdom Viridiplantae; phylum Streptophyta; class Magnoliopsida; order Zingiberales; family Musaceae; genus Musa; species Musa acuminata. The sequence goes on along the minus strand of NC_088356.1, from coordinate 32,053,232 downwards.
GTAGTGTCCCGATTTTTTGCATTCATAGCAAATCACTTGGTCCTTCTTTTGTTCAAATTTATTTTTTACATTATTTTTAAGTTTGTTCTTTCTTAAATATTTTTTAAATTTTTGAGTCAAAAGTGCAATGTCATTGTCACTATCCTCATCACTTGATGTTCCTTTCAAGTGGTCTTCTTGTGATTTGAGTGCCATATCCTTCCTGTTCTTTGGAAGGGGGTTCTCGAGCTCGTCATGAGCTTGACATGTCATTTCGTAGGTCATTAGAGACCCAATGAGTTCTTCAAGAGGGAATGCATTAAGGTCTTTGGCCTCTTGAATGGCCGTAACTTTTGGATCCCAACTTTTAGGGAGGGATCTTAATATTTTAGTTACTAGTTCAAAGTTAGTAAAATCTTTACCAAGAGCTTTGAGTCCATTGATGACATCCGTAAATCGGGTGTACATGTCTCCGATGGACTCACTTGGTTTCATTCGAAAAAGTTCGTAAGAGTGCACAAGGATGTTGATTTTGGACTCTTTCACTCGGCTAGTGCCTTCATGAGTGACCTCAAGAGTTCTCCAAATATCAAAGGCTGAATCACAAATTGAAACACGATTAAATTCATTTTTGTCTAGTGCACAAAACAAGGCATTCATAGCCTTTGCATTTAAAGCAAAAACCTTCTTCTCCGATTCATTCCATTCACTCATCGGAAGAGAAGATTTTTGAAATCCATTTTCAACAATAGACCAAAGCTCAAAGTCCATAGAAATGAGGAAGATTCTCATGCGAGTCTTCCAATATGTGTAATCTGACCCATTAAACAAAGGTGGTCGTGCAATAGAGTGGCCCTCTTGCATGCCGGAGTAAGCCATCTCTCTTGGGTATTAAACCAAATATGAGAGATAACCTTGCTCTGATACCACTTGTTAGGATCGGAGCAGCACTAAGAGGGGGGGTGAATTAGTGCAGCGGATTAAAACTTCGATTTTAACAAAATCTTTCGTACGATAAGAACGGAACTTGAAAAGTTTAACTTGAAAGCTTATTCTTAAAGTTGCACAGCAAGGGTAATAAGGAACTAAAGCAGTAAGAAGATTTGCAGTAATGTAAATGACAATAATAAAATGCAAACCAGAGATTACGCTGATTTTTAGAGTGGTTCGGTCAAATGACCTACTCCACTTGCGATGCCCCTCTTCGATGAGGCTCCCACCTTCCACTAGCAAATCTCTTGAAATGGAAGGGTAAACACCCCTCTTACAACCTTTTACAAGCAGTTCAACCTCTTACAAATTTTCAATAAGAAAGGAGGAGAACTCTCTAGCAAATTGAAAACAAGACTTGCTAAGACTTTCTAAGACTTTTCTCTCAATCAAAATGCTTCTCAAAAGTTGTAACCTCAGCTAAGATTTGAGGGGTATTTATAGGCCTCAAGAGGATTCAAATTTGGGCTCCAAAATTTGAATTCTCTTAGGGTTCCCGGTGCTGGAGGTGCCACCGCCCAGCGCTCGGGTGCTGGACGGTGCAACCGCCCAGCCAAGGAGGTGTCACCGTCCAGCACTCGGGTGTTGGGCGGTGCCACCGCCTGGCTCTCCGATTTCACTGGTTTGGCTTAATTTAAGCCCAAACCATATCTTGTTAGGATCGAGAGCACTAAGAGGGGGGGGGGGGGGGTGAATTAGTGCAGCGGAAATCTTACAGCGATTAAAACCAAAAGCTGCGTTCGTTCAATAAAAACTATTATGATGCAAAAGCTAATTCTCAGTTTGTAACTAAGTGCAGTTTGCGTCTATGCGCAGATTGCGTCTAAGCGTAGTTTGCGTCTAAACACAATTTGCGTCTAAGCGCAGTTTTGTGTCTAAGCGCAGTTTGCGTCTAAACGCAGATTTACGTCTAAACTCAGATTTACGTCTAAACGAAGTTTTACGTCTAAACGCAGATTTACGTCTAAACGCAGATTTACGTCTAAACGCAGTTTTACGTCTAAACGCAGATTTACGTCTAAACGCAGTTTTACGTCTAAACGCAGATTTACGTCTAAACTCAGTTTACGTCTAAAAAGTATTTACACAGTTTACGTCTAAACGTAATTTTTACGTCTAGACGCAATTTCAAAGGGATCTGAACTTTAGAAACTCGTTCGTAAAAGCGCAGAAGACAGTTTTGCAGAATCAAGGCGTAAACGTAAACTGCAATGTAAATATCGTACGAAAACGCTGGTTTACGTCTGAAAGCAGATTCGGACAGATCAGCACTTAAAAACTTGTTTGTGAAGGCGTAGAAGACAGTTTTGCAGAATCAAAACGTAAACGTAAACTGTAATGTACGAAAACACCGATTTACGTCTGAATGCAGATTCGGAAAGAACAGCACTTAGAACTTGTTCGTAAAAGCGCAGAATGCAGTAGTTATGAAGGAGGTTTGCAGTAATGATAAAGTGCTCAAAATAAACGCAAACCAGAGATTTAGAGTAGTTCGGTCAGTCTTGACCTACTCCACTTTTGGCTTCCTCCACCGACGAGGTCACCGACGTCAACTAGAGGCCTTCCTTCAATTAGGCGAAGGCCAACTGTCCTTTTTACAGTTTCTCTCCTTTTGGCAGGCTCAGGAGACAACCTTTACAGACCTTTCTCTCCTCACTTTACAACTCAAAACTTGAAGAACAGAAGGAGGAGACTTAAAGGCTTTACAACACTTTTGAGCTCTTAGAATCACAGAAAAGATCAAGATTTCGGTATAGGTCTGTATCTTTTCAGTGCTGAATGGGTGGGGTATTTATAGGCCCCAACCCAGTTCAAATTTGGAGCTCAAAACGATCAAATCCCGGAATTCCGGGATCAGGCGGTTGCACCTCTTGACTGGAGAGGTTGCACCGCCTGGCAGAGCTCGAAGACCGAGCTCAGGCGGTGCCACCTCTCTGTTAGGGAGGTTGCACCGCCCAGTCTTGCTCGAAGACTGAGCTCAGGCGGTGCCACCTCCCGGCTGGGGAGGTTGCACCGCCCAGTCTCGCTGGGAGGCTTAGCCCAGGCGGTGCCACCTCCTGGCCTAGGCGGTTGAACCTCCTGGTGCAATCAGGGTCCGAATGGTTAGCTCCATTTGGCCCAATTTCAGTCTTTCAGGGGCCCAATTGCCCCAAGATTAAGCTAATGGGATCACCTCCCATTTTCCAACTTAATCAACATGCTAACTATGATTAGATCTAAGACAATTTCTGCAGCTTTGCTTCGGTGCGTCAATCGCTTCTTCCGGCGAGTTTCCGGCGAACTTCCGTCGATCATCCGATGAACCCTCGGTGATGCTCCTGCGGACTTCCGGCAAACTCTTGGACTTTGCGACGATCCGCTTGGCAAGTTCCGACGAGCTTCGCTTGGCAAGCTTCTGGACTTCTCGGATCTGTTCTCGCAGAACCTCCGACGACCGTCCGAACTTCCGTCGAACTCTCAAACTCCCAACGTGATCATGAACTTGACTCCGGCGCAACTCCTGCTGCTTGTCTAACTTTCATCGTAGTTAATCCTGCACACTTATCTCAAACACATAGATTAGACAACAAATGACAATTGACTTCATCATCAAAATCCGAGATTCAACAATCTCCCCCTTTTTGATGATGACAATCAATTGATAATGGAGTTATCCTTAACTCCCCCTGTCTATATGCCATAGTTGAGATAAGTCAATCTTGAATTCAAGACCTGAGAATTCAAGTGACGTATTGATAAGTTAGATCAGTTAAACTCATCAATACTCCCATCATGATACTCATCATGATGTATCTCTTCAAGGATGATGTCAAGGCTTGACATACATCATCAAGTTTGTATGATTGTGTTTGTAACTATTCATCATGTAGTTTGAATATTATCATATAAAGCTGTGAAGCACTATTACATGATGCACACATTTGAAATATCCTAGCAAGTTTTGCATTTTCTTCACATGATAAGATATCAACTTAAGGCATAATGCAAACTTTAGCACATGTTCATATATCTCTTGGTGATGCAAGGATGGCATAATCATAGCAGTGTGTTTATAGCATCACTCATAGTATTTCTAATCATGGTAGTGTTTATCAATTCATATATCTATTCATATATCTCCCCCTTTGTCATCAACAAAAAGCATAGTAATTATGATACCAAGAAAATAATAATAGCAAGCTTATAGAGGAATTTTACATAGATTGCTTTAAATACTTCTTCCCCTTTTTGTTATAATCCATTGTCTATGTAAAGATTTTGCAGGATGGAATACATACACATGAATCATTTCATCAAATCTATTTCAGAAACTTATTTTTCATGAAAGTGTACGAGAAAATCTGGTGTATAGCATTCAAAAAATAAGATGCATTCGGACAAGATTTTGTTGCAGATTTTCACATATAATCATAGAAACATGGCAATCAAGTGGTTTGATCATTCAACATAGTCCGAAAAATAATTTTAACAAATTTATCTATTCGGACACATCAACATTCCTAATTCTCTTCGAATGAAATCAAATTGTTCTTCACTTAGAGGTTTTGTAAAGATATCAGCTAGTTGATGTTTAGTATCAATGAACTCTATGATTATATCATGATTCGCAACATGATCTCGTATAAAGTGATGTCTGATATCAATATGTTTTGTTCTTGAGTGTTGTATAGGATTCTTGGTTAAGCATATTGCACTCGTGTTATCACATTTAATGGGAATATCTTTAAGATTAATTTTGTAATCTTCTAAAGTGTTTTTCATCCATACAACTTGTGCACAGCATGCACTTGCTGCAATATATTCAGCTTCGGTTGTTGATAGAGCAACCGAGCTTTGTTTCTTAGATGACCAGGAAACAAGAGCATGTCCTAAAAATTGACATGTTCCTGATGTGTTTTTTCTATCTAATCTACAACCAGCAAAGTCCGCATCAGCATAAGCAATTAACTCAAGATTCTCTGATTTTGGGTACCATAATCCTAGATTTGTGGTACCATTAAGGTATCTGAGTATTCTTTTAACTGCTTTGAGATGAGATATCTTAGGGTTTGATTGAAATCTAGCACAAAGTCCTACACTGAACATGATGTCTGGTCTTGTTGCAGTGAGGTAAAGTAAACTTCCTATCATACCCCTATAAGTTTTTTGATCAAAGCTTTCTCCACTTTCATCAATTTCTAATTTAGTGGAGGTGCTCATAGGAGTGTTAATGGCTTTTGAGTTCTCCATATTAAACTTCTTGAGTAAATTCATGGCATATTTGGTTTGACTAATAAAGATGCCATTGCTTAGTTGTTTGATTTGTAAACCTAAGAAGAATGTTAACTCTCCCATTAAACTCATTTCGAATTCAAGACTCATAGTTTTAGCAAAAGATTCACAGAGAGATTCATTCGTAGAACCAAAGATAATATCATCAACATAAATTTGAACAATGAGAAAATTATTTTTAAAATTCTTGATGAATAATGTAGTATCAACCTTGCCTTTTATGAAATTATTTTCAATGAGAAAAGAACTAAGTCTCTCATACCAAGCCCTTGGAGCTTGTTTTAAACCATAGAGAGCTTTAGTTAATCTAAACACATGATTATGGAGACTATTATTTTCAAATCCAGGAGGTTGTTCAACATAGACTTCTTCGGAAATAAGGCCATTTAGAAAAGCGCTTTTAACATCCATTTGAAATAACTTAAAATTATTACAACTAGTATAGGCAAGGAGCATCCTTATGGCTTCCAATCGAGCCACAGGTGCGAAGGTTTCTTCGTAATCGATACCTTCTTCTTGGTTGAAACCTTTGGCCACTAATCTAGCCTTGTTTCTAACCACGATACCATTTTCATCTTGCTTGTTTCTAAAGACCCATTTAGTACCAATAACTAAATGGTCATTTGGCCTAGGAACAAGCGTCCACACCTCATTTCTCTCAAATTGATTCAATTCATCTTGCATTGCGATAATCCATGAATCATCTTTCATGGCTTCGTCAATGCATTTGGGTTCAATTTGGGAGAGAAAGGCGGCGTTTGCACAAAAAGTTTTAAGAGAAGATCGTGTTTGAACCCCCTTTGACGTGTCTCCTAAGATTAGCTCCTTAGGATGAGCATCTACATACTTCCAATCCTTGGGTAAGGAAGTGGATGCATCCAAGTTGCTAGTTGGAGACGGGGTTTCGTTTAAATTCAAAGAATCAAAGTTAACATCATCATCAAGATCATTTTTCTTAATTTCGGAAATCTCATTGAAAACAACATGGATGGATTCTTCAATAATTAAAGTTCTTTTATTTAAAATACGAAAAGCTTTAGAAACCGAAGAATAACCAAGAAAGATTCCTTCATCAGATTTAGCATCGAATTTTCCTAAGTTATCCTTTTCATTCAAGATAAAACACTTATACCCAAAGACTTTAAAATATGAGACATTAGGTTTTTTGTTATTCCATAAGTCATAAGGAGTTTTGGTGAGTAAGGGTCTTACTAGAACTCTATTCAAAATATAGCATGCAGTGTTTACAGCTTCGGCCCAAAAATATTTGGGTAGGTTATGTTCATTCGACATGGTTCTTGCCATTTCTTGTAGATTTCGATTTTTTCTTTCTACTACCCCATTTTGTTGAGGATTTCTTGGAGTAGAGAAATTATGGTTGTATCCATTGAGTTCACAGAATTCTTGGAAATCATGGTTTTGAAATTATCCACCATGATCACTTCTAATTGACGAAATCATAGATCCCTTCTCATTTTGAACAAGTTTACAAAATTTGGTAAAATATCTAAAGCATTCATTTTTCTGTTTTAAGAAGTAGGTCCATGTATATCTGCTATAGTCATCAACAATGACAAATGCGTATTTGCTACCTCCTAGACTCGATGTAGAGATTGGTCCGAACAAGTCCATATGGATCAATTGTAAGGGCCTAGAGGTGCTTATTTGATTCTTAGCTTTGAAACTACCCTTAATTTGTTTACCTAATTGGCAAGCATCGCATACATTATCTTTGATGAACTTGATATGAGGAATTCCTCTTACAAGTTCTCTAGATGATACTTGAGTGATTAGTTTCATGCTAGCATAACCTAATCTTCTATGCCATAGCCAAGCATCCTCATTCATAACCGCAAAACACATTTCATCACATAAGTCATTGATGTCAATAGTGTATACGTTATTATGTTTTAATGCAATCATAGACATATTTTTATGTGGTTTTTCAATGATGCAAGCATTAGATTCGAATTTGACAGTATATCCTTTATCACATAATTGACTAATACTCAAGAGGTTATGTTTTAAACCATCAACTAACAGAACATCTTCAATAAAGAGGTTGGATTTGTTACCTATGGTTCCTTTGCCAATGATTTTACCCTTGTTGTTGTCTCCGAAGGTGACATAGCCTTCGTCTATGCTAGCGAGCTTAGAGAATTGAGATGGATCTCCGGTCATATGCCTTGAGCATCCACTATCAAGGTACCATCTCTTGCTCCTAGCTTGCGATGGTTTAGTTTTCTACAAGAAAGGATGATGTTTAGGTACCCATTTGCTTTTGGGTGCCTCATAAATAGATCTACATTTCTTATCATGTTGCATAGAATTTGTCTTGGTTCCTTTAGGAACCCAAATCAATTTGTTTGGACTTATTTTCTTGAATGGACAACAATGTGTCTTGTGTCCAGATTTGCAACAGAAGTTGCACTTGGTTTGGTGTTGAACATGTAAGATGGAGCCTTTTATGAAGGTGGTTGGATTTTGGTGAGGACTTCTCACAAATCCAATTCCACTCCTTTTGGGAACGTGACCCTTGTTTGTAAGGATCATGTTCAATGACTTGCTACCAACCTCGAATTTCTTCAAGGTGTCCTTAAGTAGCAAGTTTTCTTTTTGGAGAGTTTCTAGATTATGGCATTTTATGCATGGGCTTAAACTATCATGATGTTCAGCATTTAACTTATCGAAATTACAAATAAGACTATCATGCTCCTTTTTTAGCAATTTGTATTTACTACTGATAATCTTATACTCATCAAACAATTCATGGAAAGCATTTAATAATTCATCGAAAGATAAATCTGTATCTATTGAATTTGTTACCTCATCTTCGATGGCCATTAAGGCGTAATGAGCAACTTGCTCGGTGTTGGACTCTTCTTCTTCGGATGCGCTTGAGTCATCCCATGTTGCTTGAAGCGCTTTTTTCTTTGATGTTCTCTTCTTGACTTGGGGACAATCACTCTTGTAGTGTCCCGGCTTTTTGCATTCATAGCAGATTACTTGGTCCTTCTTGGGTTCAAGTTTATTTTTTGCATCATTCTTAAACTTGTTTCTTTTAAAGAACTTTTTAAACTTTCTTGTTAGAAGTGCCAAGTCATCATCACAGTCCTCATCACTTGAGTTTTCTCTCAAGTGGCATTCAGAAGTTTTGAGTGCCATATCCTTCCTGTTCTTTGGAAGGATGTCTTCTTGCTCTTCATGAGCTTTACAAGTCATTTCGTAGGTCATTAATGACCCGATTAGTTCTTCAAGAGGGAAATTTCGTAAATCTTTTGCCTCTTGAATAGCAGTGACTTTAGGATCCCAACTCTTAGGAAGGGATCTTAGTATTTTGTTAACAAGCTCAAAATCCGAAAAGCTCTTTCCGAGTCCTTTTAGACCGTTGATGACATCCGTGAAATGGGTAAACATGTCGCCAATGGTTTCACTCGGTTTCATGCGGAAAAGTTCAAAAGAATGTAACAACAAATTGATTTTTGACTCTTTTACTCTACTTGTGCCCTCATGGGTCACTTCGAGTGTGTGCCAAATATCAAATGCAGTTTCACAAGTTGAAATACGGTTAAACTCGTTTTTATCAAGTGCACAAAATAAGGCATTCATAGCCTTTGCATTAAGAGCGAAAGCCTTCTTCTCCAAATCATTCCAATCGATCATTGGAAGAGAAGACTTCGAAAATCCATTTTCGACAAGATTCCACAGTTCAAAATCCATAGAAATAAGAAAGATCCTCATTCGGGTCTTCCAGTAGGTGTAGTCCGTCCCACTGAACATGGGTGGACGCGTAATAGAATGCCCCTCTTGGTTTCCGGCGTATGCCATTTCTCTTTGGGTTTTAATCCGTTAGAGAGTTAACCTCGCTCTGATACCAATTGTTAGGATCGAGAGCACTAAGAGGGGGGGGTGAATTAGTGCAGCGGAAATCTTACAGCGATTAAAACCAAAAGCTGCGTTCGTTCAATAAAAACTATTATGATGCAAAAGCTAATTCTCAGTTTGTATCTAAGTGCAGTTTGCGTCTATGCGCAGATTGCGTCTAAGCGCAGTTTGCGTCTAAACACAGTTTGCGTCTAAGCGCAGTTTTGCGTCTAAGCGCAGTTTGCGTCTAAACGCAGATTTACGTCTAAACTCAGATTTACGTCTAAACGCATTTTTACGTCTAAACGCAGATTTACGTCTAAACACAGATTTACGTCTAAACGCAGTTTTACGTCTAAACGCAGATTTACGTCTAAACGCAGTTTTACGTCTAAACGCATATTTACGTCTAAACTCAGTTTACGTCTAAAACGTCTTTACACAGTTTACGTCTAAACGTAATTTTTACGTCTAGACGCAGTTTCAAAGGGATCTGAACTTTAGAAACTCGTTCGTAAAAGCGCAGAAGACAGTTTTGCAGAATCAAGGCGTAAATGTAAACTGCAATGTAAATATCGTACGAAAACGCTAGTTTACGTCTGAAAGCAGATTCGGACAGATCAGCACTTAAAAACTTGTTCGTGAAGGCGTAGAAGACAGTTTTGCAGAATCAAAACGTAAACGTAAACTGTAATGTACGAAAACACCGATTTACGTCTGAATGCAGATTCGGAAAGAACAGCACTTAGAACTTGTTCGTAAAAGCGCAGAATGCAGTAGTTATGAAGGAGGTTTGCAGTAATGATAAAGTGCTCAAAATAAACGCAAACCAGAGATTTAGAGTGGTTCGGTCAGTCTTGACCTACTCCACTTTTGGCTTCCTCCACCGACGAGGTCACCGACATCAACTAGAGGCCTTCCTTCAATTAGGCGAAGGCCAACTGCCCTTTTTACAGTTTCTCTCCTTTTGGCAGGCTCAGGAGACAACCTTTACAGACCTTTCTCTCCTCACTTTACAACTCAAAACTTGAAGAATAGAAGGAGGAGACTTAAAGGCTTTACAACACTTTTGAGCTCTTAGAATCACAGAAAAGATCAAGATTTCGGTATAGGTCTGTATCTTTTCAGTGCTGAATGGGTGGGGTATTTATCGGCCCCAACCCAGTTCAAATTTGGAGCTCAAAACGATCAAATCCCGGAATTCCGGGATCAGGCGGTTGCACCTCTTGACTGGAGAGGTTGCACCGCCTGGCAGAGCTCGAAGACCGAGCTTAGGCAGTGCCACCTCTCTGTCAGGGAGGTTGCACCGCCCAGTCTTGCTCGAAGACTGAGCTCAGGCGGTGCCACCTCCCGGCTGGGGAGGTTGCACCGCCCAGTCTCGCTGGGAGGCTTAGCCCAGGCGGTGCCACCTCTTGGCCTAGGCGGTTGCACCTCCTGGTGCAATCAGGGTCCGAATGGTTAGCTCCATTCGGCCTAATTTCAGTCTTTCAGGGGCCCAATTGCCCCAAGATTAAGCTAATGGGATCACCTCCCATTTTCCAACTTAATCAACGTGCTAACTACGATTAGATCTAAGACAATTTCTGCAGCTTTGCTTCGGTGCGTCAATCGCTTCTTCCAGCGAGTTTCCGGCGAACTTCCGTCGATCATCCGATGAACCCTCGGTGATGCTCCTGCGGACTTCCGGCAAACTCCTGGACTTTGCGACGATCCACTTGGCAAGTTTCGACGAGCTTCGCTTGGCAAGCTTCTGGACTTCTCGGATCTGTTCTCGCAGAACCTCCGACGACCGTCCGAACTTCCGTCGAACTCTCGAACTGCCAACGTGATCATGAACTTGACTCCGGCGGAACTCCTGCTGCTTGTCTAACTTTCATCGTAGTTAATCCTGCACACTTATCTCAAACACATAGATTAGACAACAAATGACAATTTACTTCATCATCAAAATCCGAGATTCAACATATCTGACTTTGGGCCTAGTTGGCCCCTAACCAGGATATAGGATTATCTCTTAATCCTAATCCTAATTACAAGTGAACTACATAACAAAAACACATCCTAAGCAAGCTTTCAACCGCGAACGTCGAGTCTTGTTTCGGTGAGCTTTCCGACGAGCTTCTTCCGACGGACTCTCATCAAGCTCCCGATCTTGTGATGACTTTAACGAGTAGCCGAGCCTTCTCGGTGATCTCCGTGAACCTCCGACGATCTCTTCGGCGAACTTCCGAAAATTCTGATAGGTTCCCGATTTCTTCTCGGTTAGTTCCGGCAGCATCTCCGACGATTCTTCGGACTCTTAAACGTCCATCAATCTTGACTCCGGTAATCTTGCTTTGTGTTTTCTGGTTATCGTAGTTAATCCTGCACACTTAACTCAATAATATGAATTAGATCAATTAACCCATCAATTGATTTCATCATCAAAATCCGAGATTCAACAAAAGGTAAATAACAAAGATGAAAAATCAAGTCATGAATGTCAAAATAATTTTTTTATCATGAATATTTCATCGTTGTATGCATCAATATCATAAGTTGAAGTATTGCATGCATAATACCAAATCACCATTCATAATTACATCAATATTCTAGTCATTATTTCTATCATCAAAAAATCAAGTCATGAATGTCAAAATCATAGTATTGCATGTATTCATATCATCACATGAAGAATATCAAGAAGAACTTAGTGATGAGATATACTTCATGAATACAAGGAGTTTTACAAAGCTAAAAAATCATATCATGAAGGATGAGATCATGTGAATACCAAAAGACATGATTCATTTTGACAAATCTCCTCTTAAATATTCAAAGAGAAATCTTAGAAGATCAAATAATAAAAGATATACAAATAAAATTTTAAGTCATGAATTTCAAAAAAGATATTCAAATAAAATTTTAAGTTATGAATTTTGAAAAAGATATTCAAATAAAATTTTAAGTCATGAATTTCGAAAAAGATATTCTCTTTAGGAAATCGTAAAAGGAAACATAGGAGAAAAAGATTTCAATTCATGCAAAAGAAATCTTATGATTCATATAGAAAATCTCAAGTAATTCCAATAAACCAAGATCATGATTTTGATAAAATTCATTCAAATTCAAATCATCAAAATCATCAAAATCTCAACATTTTTTTTAAGAGATTCAAAATGGCATAAATAATTTTATTGATCTCTTAGTAAAAAATCGATAAGGTAGGGATTGAGAAGTTTTCAAGAAAAATGCTTTTCACTTTTTGTTTCAACTTATTGATTAATTTCGTACATGCATGTTCTTTTCTTTTATGCCAAATCCATGCATCATTCATTAACACCGAAAAAGAACTTTCAAAAAATCATAAAAATTATCATGCATAAATTCAAAATATAAACTCGTTAAGCATGCTTTCAAGTCATCATTATATTTTCATTAAGATATATTTTCGTTTTTATGTGTTTCATTTTAAGTGATTGATTTCATATAAGCATGATAAAGTTTTTTTTTTTTTCGTATGAAAACATACATCATAGTTTAAAATCGAAAATGCCACATTCATTATCATAAAAATTGATAATCCATAAATTTCAAGAATCACCATGCATAAATTTGAAACATAAACTTATTAAGCATGATATCAAATTATTTCTTTAAATCAAACATAATTTCATTAATCATAGAGCATCTTCAATCAAAATCAAGAAACAATATGATTCATCTTGTTAGGTGTACAAGCATTAAATTTATATCTAACATTCTATTGCATTATTGCATCATTATAACATTAAGTAGGATTTCAATCAACATCAGAAATTCATATTATTTCTTCTTGAAAAACATATATAGGATTATTATTAGATTTAAATCTAACATTTTATTCCTTTAACATAAAATATGTAATTTTTATTATCATTTTCAAAATTACTAGCATGATCCCAATTTTTATATTTTCATTACATTATTAAACATGCAATTTTTAAAACAAAATTTAGATAATATTTTTTTAACTAAATTAAAAAATAACTCATGAAGAACATCAAGTAATTTTAAAATAAACTAAGAGAGTTTTGTTTGAGTTATTTACCTCATTGTATAAAGCCGTTAAGGCATAGTTTGCCACTTCGCTTTTGTTGATTTTCTCCTTGTCTTCGGAGGAGCTTGATTTATCCCAAAGTTCTTCCCTCTTCTTGAATTCTTAGCAAGTAGTTGCATTCTTTTTATTCTTTAATTTTTGTTTCATGAACTTTTTAAATTTCATAGTGATGAGTTCAAGTTCACCATCACTTGAGCTTATGCTCGAGTGGCCTTCAATTGTTCTTAGTCTGAAATCCTTCCTGTTCTTTGGAAGGTGGTTCTCAAGTTCTTTATGTACATTGTACATCATTTCATAGGTCATTAGAGACCCGATAAGTTCTTCGATTAAAAAAGTATTCAAAATTTTTTATTCTTGTATAGCTATTATTTTTGTATCCTAATTCTTAGAAAGTGATTGTAAAATCTTGTTATCAAGCTCAAAATTAGAAATGCATTTGCCAAAAGCTTTTAAACTATTGATGACATCCGTAAAATGGGTGCACATATCAACAACGGTTTCGCTCGGCTTCATTTGAAAAAGTTCAAAATCATGCATTAAAAGATTTATTTTAGAATCTTTTGCTCTATTAATGCCTTCATGTGTGATTTTGAGAGTGTGCTATATATCAAAAGTCGTTTCGCAAGTAGAAATCCGATTAAACTTATTTTTGTTTAAAGCACAAAATAGAGTATTCATAGCTCTAGCATTTAAAGAAAATATCTTCTTCTCCAAATCATTCCAATGGGTCATTGGAAGAGAAGACCTTCGAAAACCATTTTCAACAATGCTCCATAAGTTCAAATTCAAAGAAAGTAAGAAAACTCTCATTTGAGTTTTCCAATATGTGTAGTCCATCGCATTAAAAAAGGAAGGACAAATGAGAGAGTGACCCTTTTGAAAGCCGAAAAGAGCCATTTCTCTTGGGTGTTAAACCAAATGAGAAATACAAGGCTCTGATACCAATTGTTAGGAAAAGAGTCAGCACTAATAGGAGGGATGAATTAGTGTAGCGGTAAAAATTATATCGGTTCAAAACTTTATTACGATTAAATCTGTTTACAACGAAAAATCATTTCTTAAAGGTATTAACTTTGAAAGCATATAGAAGAGCATAGTAGATGTAAAGCAAGTAAAGTGGTTTGTAGTAAAGTAAATTGCACAAGAGAAATGCAAACTAGATTTTTATAGTGGTTTGATCATCGTGACCTACATCCACCTCGCTGATTCCTCTTCCATCGAGGCCACTAGCATCCACTATCAGTCTTCTTTCAATGGGCAAAGTCCAACTACCCTTTTACACCCCTCTTCTCCTTTTCACAAGTTTAGGAGTCAACCTTTTACAATCCTCTTTTTCATAGAAACCCTCTCACACCTCCCTTAGAACTCTCTCTAAGCTTTGGGAGGAGGGAACTCAACTTTCTAAGGTTTACAAATTTAGAATCACAGGGTTTTGCTCAATATTTCTTTCTTATCTATGCAGGAATAGCAGGGGTATTTATAGGCCCCAAATATATTCAAATTTGGAGCCTAAAATTCAAACCCCTGAAATTTTAGGGTACGGGCAATACCACTGCCTATAGCCTGACACTGGGCGGTACCACTGCCTGACACAGTCTCGGAGACTATGCCACGATGGTTTCACCTGTTTGGTTATTATTTGGGCCTTTCTCTTGGCCCAACACAACCCAAACTTGGCCCAACTATCCCCTAATTGGGTTGGCCCAATTCTAATCCCTATTATGTGCTAACTACGAATTTCAAGACATTTACTAAGCTAAACAAAGTATGTAAGTCTAGGTTTCTTCCGACGAGCTTCCAACAATCTTCCAGCGAACTTCCGACGATCTCTATGCAAAGTTCTAGCGGACTCCCGACAAGCTCTTGGACTTCTTGATGATCTTCTTGTCGAGTTCCGACGAGCTTCTTTGGTAAGCTCCAGGACTTCTTAGTCAATTCCGACAGAACTTCCGACGAATGTCCGGACTTCTGACGAACTCTCAACCTCCCAACGAAATCGCGTTCTTGACTCCGGAACTTCGTTTTGCTTTATACCTTGCTATCGTAGTTAATCCTACACATGTAAAAACACACTTCGATCTAAACAATTATTACTGAGCATGAATCATGTTGTCTGGCATGTCATTGGTCCATCGACGCTTCGTCTAATTCTTCGACGCATCATCCTCTCTTGTGGCCTATTGCCCAATCGACCAGTTGACCTCTGCAACTCCGGCATCCTTAGCGTAATTTTCGCTCTTTTTAGCCCAATGCTCGAATCTATGGCCCAAAGCATTCTGTCGATACGTCATCTGATCCTTGTCCAATCTTTTGACATGTTCCACCGGCCCAACATGATTCTTCTTGCTTTAATTGTCTTATCCTGATCGAAGCATCCTACATCACTCAAAACGCAGATCAATTCATAAACACTTATCAATTAGTTTCATCATCAAAATCTGAGATTCAACAGACATAATTCATACTTAGTAATAATTGTCTTAATCGAAGTTTGTTTTTATGTGTGCAGGATTAACTACGATAGCAAGACATAAAGCAAAATGAAGTCCTCGAGTCAAGAATGCGATTTCGTTGGGAGTTTGAGAGTTCATCGAAAGTTTGGACATTCATCGGATATTCTACTAGAACCAACCGAGAAGTCTAGGAGCTTGCCAAAGAAGCTCGTCGGAACTCGCTAAAAAGATCGTCGTGAAGTCCAGGAGCTTGTTGGGAGTCCCTCGGAATATTGCCGAGAGATCGTTGGAAGTTCGTTGGAAGATCGTCTGAAGCTCACCGGAAGAAATCAGACTTATCTTGCTGAAGCTCATTTACGAATATGCTTTCAAGTTGAACAAATATGCTTTCTTCCGTATTGGGTTCGCCTTTTCGTTGGAAGAAATCAGTATTGGGTTCGCCTTTTCGTTGGATGTACTTGTTTACTGCTTTTAATACATTTACGAATATGCTTTCAAGTTGAACAAGTTTCAGAAATTTATTTTATCATACGAAACAAAAGAAATTTTCAGAACCGACGTGATTTTACTACTGCACTAATTAACACCCCCCCCCCTCCCCCTCTCTTAGTGCTGACTTGTTCTTAACAGTTGGTATCAAAGCCTTGTATTTCTCATTTGGTTTAACACCTAAGAGAAATAGCTCCTTTTTTTTTTCAAGAGGGTCACTCTCTCATTCTTCCTCCCTTGTTCAATGGTACAGACTACACATATTGGAAAACTTGAATGAGAGTTTTCTTGCTTTTATTGGATTTGAATTTATAGAATATTATCGAAAGCAGTTTTTGAAGGTCTTCTCTTCCAATGAACCATTGGAATGATTTGGAGAAGAAGACTTTTTCCTTAAATACTAGAGCTATGAACGCTCTATTTTGCGCTTTGGATAAAACTGAATTTAGTCGGGTTTCTACTTGCGAAATAGCTTTCGATATATGGTACACTCTCGAAATCACACACGAAGGAACTAATAGAGTAAAAGATTCTAAAATAAATCTTTACATGCATGATTTTGAACTTTTTCGAATGAAGCCGAGTGAAACCATTGTTGACATGTACACCCGTTTTATGGATGTCGTCAATGGTTTAAAAGCTCTTGGCAAATGCTTTTCTAATTTTGAACTCGTTAACAAGATTTTATGATCGTTTTCTAAAAATTAGGATTCGAAAATAACGGCTATTCAAGAATAAAAAATTTTGAATACTTTTTTGATCGAATAACTTATCGGGTCTCTAATGACCTATGAAATAACGTGCAATGCATGTGAAGAACTTGAGAACCACGTTCCAAAGAACATGAAGGATTTTGGATTAAGAATAATTGAAGACCACGAGCATAAGCTCAAGTGATGATGAACTTAAACTCATCACTTTGAAATTTAAAAAATTTATGAAATAAAAATTAAAGAACAAAAAGAACGCAACTACTTTCTATGAACTCAAGAAGAGGGAAGAACTTTGGGATGAATCGAGCTCCTCCGAAGACGAGGAGAAAATCAACAAAGGTGAAGTGACAAACTATGCCTTAACGGCTTTCTACAATGAGGTAAACAACTCAAACGAAACTCCCTTAGTTTACTTTGAAATTACTTGATGTTCTTCATGAGTTATTTTTAATTTAGTTTAAAAAAATATATAAATTTCTTTTTAAAAATTACATGTTTAATAATGTAATGAAAATACAAAAATTAGGATCATGCTAGTAATTTTGAAAATGATAATAAAAAATATATATTTTATGATAAATGAACAAAAATATTAGACTTAAATCTAATACTTAAGATAAATCCTATGTATGTTTTAAGAAGCAATAATGTATATCTTGATGATTTTATTTTATACATTACGATTTGAAGTAATGATTTGAAATTATATGTTTTGGAATTATGTGTTATACTTTTTGATCTTGATGATTTTTTTATTTTTCCATTTTAAATGCTGATACATGGTTTTGACATAAGAACAAATATTTGGGCATATTAATATAAAGACAATCACACAAATTGAAACTAAAGAAGTTTAGATATCTTTAAGAATCATTCAACATTATGTTCAACAAAACCATACTTGATGTCTTAATGAAAATATAATGATGATTTGAAAGCATGCTTAACGAGTTTATATTTTGAACTTATGCATGATAATTTTTGCGATCTTTTAAAAGTTCTTTTTCGGTCTTAATGAATGATGCATGTTTTTATTTCGCATAAATGAAAAAGGCATGCTCCTATGAAATCAATCTTATGAATTGAATCACTAAAAGGAAGAAAGCTTTCTCCTTAAAAAATTTCTCTACTTTATTGATTTTCAAAAAGGAGAGATTAATGAACCTATCTTTATTCTTAGAATCTCTTGAAAATGATTTTGATTTGATGATTTCAATTTAAATGAGCTTTATCTTGAGTTTTCGAGATTTATAACTTTAGATTTCTTATGCATGAATCAAGATATTATATCATTTGATCTCTTATATTTCATTTTGCTATTTATAAAAAGAAGAGATTTGTTGAAATAAATCATATCTTATGACATTCATGTAAAATTGAGACATTATGCATGAATCGAGTTCTTATGAGAATCTATTTACGTTGTCTTCATTAAATTTTTTTGAAAAGATTTTGATCATTTTGATCATTTGAATTTGAATGAGTCTTTACCTATATCATGATTTTGATTCCTCGGAATTACTTGAGATTTGAATTTGAATCATAAAATTTCTTATGCATGAATTAAAATATTTTTCTCCTACGTTTCCTTTTATAATTTACTAAAGAGAATATCTTTTTAGGAATTCATGACTTCAAATTTCTTTTGAAGGTCTTTTACTATTTGATCTCCTATGATTCTACTTGCTATATATTAAAAAGAAGTATTATTGAACTCATGATCTTGGATTCTCAGAATCAAATCTTGATATTTTTCTTAATTGAATCAAGATCCCTCACTTTTTATTCTCGAATGATTTCTTGCAGTTTATTAATGAGAATATTTGTCCAAATGAATCACAATGTTTCCATGATTTTTTTTTATACTCACAACTTGAGATGATGTGTTTTGAAGTTTGGAACATGGTATACATAACTTGATTTTTCTTTCATCTTTCGAAACTCTATTGTATCCATTTAGTGTATATCTCATCGCCCAATTAATTTTTGATATTCTTCATGTGATGAAATGAATATGATGATATGAATGCATGAAATACTCATGATATTGTTTTAATGCTCTAAAATTATATAAATTTGCTAGCTTATGAGTATCATGTATGATATGATGATTGATTTATTTTTAGTATCATGCATAGAGTAAAGATGATATGTAAAGTTTTAAAATTGTGCATGTTATAAATTGAAACTATAATGATGCACAAATATATTAAAATAATGATTAAAATATTAATATAATTATGAATGATGATTTGATATTACGCATGTAATACTTCAACTTATGATAATGATGCATGCAATGATAAAATATTCATGATGAAAAATTGTTTTGACATTCATAACTTGATTTTTCATCTTTGATTATTCATCCTTTGTCATGATTTGAAAATTATTGTAAAGGGAAAAAGATATACAAAACTGTATTCTTTCTTTCTTTTTGACAATGACAAAGGGGGAGAAAAATTGCTAGCTCAAGATGCAAAATTTGGAAACTTGTACATTTAGCAAAACTTATATTTCAAAAAGCAAGAGTTGCTTTCTTGAACATCTCAAAATTGCTAGCTTGTATGTTTTAAAATGTTGTAAAATTATTGCTAGCTTGCATGATGATAAAATTGAAGATTATGTTAGTATACGATGATTTGACATTATATCCAAATACTTTAAAGTTACACTTCTCCTTTTTGTTGATGACAAATGGGGAGAAGTTTGATCATATTATGCATGATGATATATTATAAATATTCATGATGAAATTTGCAATGACTTGAATTCAGCTTGAATTCAAGGTTGTATCAATATGGCATATTAATAGGGAGAGTTAAGGTTAACTCCATCATCAATTAGTTGTCATCATAAAAGAGGGGGAGATTATTGAATCTCAAATTTTGATGATGAAATCAATTGATAAGTGCTTATAATTCAATCTGTATTTTGAGTGAAGCGAGATGCTTCGATCAGGGAGAGAATTAAAGTAGCAAGAATCATATTGGGCCGGAAGAAAACATGTCAGAAGATTGGACGTCGGGCCAGAGGATCGGACGACGTATCGATAGAAGGCTTCGAGCCATAGATTCGGACATCAGGCCAAGAAGAGCAAATATTGTGTGTTAGGACCCTTTTTCTGAGCTTTTGAATAATGTTTATTGAGTTAGTTTAGTTCAGTTATTTATCGAGTCTGTTTAGCTTAGTTAGAGTTGGGTAGAAGTTTATTTAATATTTAATTATTATTAAGAGTCCAAGTCCTAGAGGACTTTAGGAGGAAGTCTATAAATGATGATGTAACCCTTTTTTAAATCAAAATCAATCAATTAAATATTATTCCACTCTATGGACAAACCCTCGGAGGCCAATCCCCTCGAAGTGATCAAGGAGGTCGATCCCCTCGAAGTGATCAAGGAGGGTTGATCCCCTCGAAGCGATCAAGGAGGTCGATCCCCTCGAAGCGATCATTACCATTCCCTTTTCTCCCATTTCTTCTACGATAAGACCTTAGGGTCTTACCATTTGGTATCAGAGCGACAATAAGACTTTAGGGTCTTATCATTTGGTATCAGAGCATCCCCATTTCTCCCCTTTCTTCCACGATAATACTTTAGGGTCTTATCATTTGGTATTAGAGCGGTGATCCTTGGTGTTTTCGCTGGAGTATTGTCGTAGCTATATAAAAAAAAAATTGTGTGAGGAAGGGTGAAGCCGGTAGCCACGAACGCCGATCCTTTTTAACCGAGAAGGAACCTCTACGTCTTGGTCAGCGACCATCTGTCACGGACTTAGCTGGTTTTTCCTAAGTCGTGCGGTACCCTTGCGTGTCTGTCCGCAAAGGTCAACCTCCCCGAAGCCTCCTATGTCCCTTAGGACCCACAAAAGAGAGAACGGGTTAGAGAAAATGCCTCATTCGGGATCCACAAGTAAACATTTCCAAAAACACTTCATAGACAATGCAAATTACAAACAGACTTTACAAGCTCTGAATAGTTGCACAACAAAGGGTAAAATGGTCCATTATAGACCGAATAATGGGACTATTAAGCCTTCGGTTGTCCCTCTACCTGCTAGTCAAAGTATGAACATACCAAAAGACATGGACATACATAAGCATTACATCAAACATCTTGTTTAGAAGTTTGTCCGTGACATTCTCCCC
Organism: Musa acuminata AAA Group; assembly: GCF_036884655.1. Lineage (NCBI taxonomy): Eukaryota > Viridiplantae > Streptophyta > Magnoliopsida > Zingiberales > Musaceae > Musa > Musa acuminata. Next base: position 32,032,247 of record NC_088356.1, on the reverse strand, counting down.
CACTTATTCCTTTGACGTCCTCATTGAAGCCTTTGTCGACACTGCAACTCCTCGCCTTTGCTGAGTCTTCAATCTTCTGCTCTAGCTACAATGCGCCTCTTGGCTCCCAACTGCTCTCCGCTGCTGTTTTTGAGTAGTCGAATCTTTGATCTGCCATGCTGCTTCAACTCACCAATGACTCTGACTCTGGTGTGGGGTTGGCTGAGTTGTGTTGATCCTTGTTGATTCCTGCGGATCCTCCAAATAAAGAAAAAGACCATCCTTACTGCGCCAGTCTCTCAAATGCCTCATGTTGTTTGAACTGGGTGGATGCTTGTTGGAGCTTTTAACGAGCATCGTCTCGTAAACTTCTAAAGTTTTGGGTCCTTCCTCCATAAAATTTGCCCATTGACTCTTCTTTCACTTAGTTGTCGCTTCCAAGTAGGTTCGCATCACTCCCGCTTTTGATTGGCATTTCGTTGGGAAATGAAGCGGACAATCTACTCTCAGTAGTCCTAATCACCGTTGGTGAGGATTTGACAACTATTATCTTCCATTATCTTCGAAGAGTCTTTGAACTTGTGTAGAGCTCCTCTGCTGGATAGATAAGAGAATTGGGGTACTCGGTTTCGCCCATTCTCTTAAGGATTTAGAAGGCAATGGTTACTTGACTTCACCCGCCTCCTCGAGGTTGTACTCCATGCATCGAGCTGGTTACTGGCCTTCGCCTGCTCTTTGCTCACACTTCTGAAGCACTTGAAGTGTTTGCACTCCTTGCGTTGAGTTAGCTACTATGATTCACCTTCTCAATGCCATCGAACTTATAGAATGCAAGAAGTTTTCACCCCAACTTGGAGTAATTCTCTAATAGATTTGGTCGTCTTTGGGATTGTACCGTCTTCTCCATCAACCCTGCCGCCTACTCCCCTGAGTAGCAAAGGTACAGCACCACGTACTGCCTACTTCGTTCCTTGGGCGTGTACTCTTGCATGACCCGAAGTCCTTCACTTTCGGCTATCTTGATGAGAAGCTTGTTGACATCGGTCTTATGAAGTTCCTTGGCCTCTACCCTTCAGCCTTGTCTCGGTACTTGGAGATTTGCCTCTGCATGCTCCGCCTCCTCGGCCCCTTTTATGACCAAGCGCTCTCCCTCCATGAGAGCAAGGGATCAATGCCTTTCATGGAAGTCCCGCCTCTATGGTACCATGGCGCTGCCATACCCATAGCCCTACTATCCGTCACCTCGCATCTACATCCCTTTTCTTCACGATCAGTAGATATGTCTCCGTGGCACTCCTCTGAGTTCACCTCCATTCTAACTGATGCTTGATTTTGGGTAGCTAAGTCCCTCTGGACTCATCGTCACTTCCTCTCCCCTTTCGACCCCTTGCTTCAACACCTCTGTGTTATCCAAGTAGCTCCCTTTGGTCGATGGAAAGACATACTGCAACTCTCATGCATGGCCTCTACCATCACGTTGTAGGGTTTGCACCGATTCTGTTCTCCTTAGCTTCCTTGGTAGCAACATTCGCTTACTCGACCTTGTCCTCTAACAAGTCGGGTACCCTTAAGCGAATATGAGCTCTCGAGCAGTCCAACTCTCCAACTGCTTCGATCATACCTCTGTATGATCAAGTCCCTCCCATGGGACTTACTGGTACTTGCATATAAACTTTTCCCTTGGTGGAACACCGCCCCTATATGCTGATGACCAAAGCTTTCATCCGATGCAAAATTCGCTGCACGCACGGAAGACCCTCCTCTGCGGTACCATGGCCTTCACTCCTTGAATCCATAGCCCTTATTGCCATCGTGTTGTTCACCGAAGTGGAGCTTCCAGTAGCTCCCGATCATACCTCCGTATGATCTAGTCCCTCACGGGACACATTCATGTGTATCGCATTGCCATGAACTGTTCCACCACGATCCGCTGCACCATGTCGCCTCCTGGTGACATCTCCATTGCATTTTGATCCTTGTGGGATGAACTCGAATTGTGGTCCCTCTATGTGTGGCCTCTACTAATACATCGCAGGGTCTCTTCCACCTTCGATTTTGTTCGCTCCTTTGGCAATCGACCTTCATCCACCCACTCTTGGGTCACACCTAGATGAAGCACCGCTCTAGGACAGTCCGTCGCCTAGTAGCTCCCGAAGTCCCCCGACTTCGCTGCAATTAGTGCACCATTGTTTGGATCCTAGGCCTCTGCCCCTACCAGCACAATCTTCGCTGTGCACCGCTTCCTTCATGGCATCTTGAATGGCAACACTGTGGCATATTCTTCAAGAGTACTCGCCTCTGCGTCCTCTTGCCCCGTGCTAAGGCCTTCCGAACCCAACTTCGCCTTCGCAAATTGAGTCACCTTAGTTCCTCCATCACATGCTTTTCCGAGATAAGGTGCATGTGCCCAGAAGTTCCCTTCTTCTTGCAAGATGAGTCCACTCCGTCAGAATGAAGGACCCATGGAACAACATGATCCTACTCTTGCCTCTACAAGAGTTCATATCCTTGACCTCTGTCTAAGGAAAGCACAGTGCCTCTGCTCCATGTTCCAACTTCTATGCTGGCTCCCTTCATGCGGCTTGGGTACTTCGCCAAGTTACACCTAAGTTGCTCCGCTCCTCATTTTTGCATTGAGTCGATGGTGGCCCTCGCGCCCACCATTCCATGGGTCAACCCTCCCTTGAGTCCAATCTCCATATCAACTCCAAGTGTGCCTTCATTTGAGTTGCTTTGGGTTGCTCCCCCGCTTGATCTCGCAATGCATCTACCAATGCATTCTGTCGAGCGAGATCATGCGATGACTCCTCGCCGCTTGCTTAGTCCATTGAGCTCCGTGGAGTTGTTGTTTGTTGAGGTACTTCTCCTCAACTTGTGAGGTTCGTCCCATATGATTCTCCCTCTAGAGAGCCGAGACTTATCCCTCTTGGATAACTATCACATTGGAGCAACATCTCTCTTCGTTTCGGAGACCACCATCCCCTTGGACTACTCCGATCTACTGAACAAACTGTGCATTGTTCTACCTCCTGCATGTTAGGATCGAGAGCACTAAGAGGGGGGGGGTGAATTAGTGTAGCGGAACTCTTTCAGCGATTAAAAACGAAAGCTGCGTTCGTTCGATAAAAACTATTTTGATGCAAAAGCCGATTCTAAGATTACTTATGATTAAGTGCAGTTTACGTTTAAACACAGTTAGCGTCTAAATGCAGATTGCGTCTAAACTCCGATTGCGTCTAAGCGCAGTTTGCGTCTAAGCGCAGATTGCGTCTAAGCGCAGTTTGCGTCTAAACACAGTTTGCGTCTAAGCACAGTTTAAGCAGAAGTATAATGTGCTGCTATTGTACAGCTCAAAAAGTAATCTGCAAAAAGCAGATTTACGTCTAAACGCAGATTTACGTCTAAACGCAGATTTACGTCTAAACGTAGATTTACGTCTTAAACGCAGATTTACGTCTGAACTTTGAAACTCGTTTGTATACTCGTAGAAGGCAGTATGCAGTTGAAATCAAGACGTAAATGTAAACTGGAATCTGATGATTGTGCGAGGAAAGCCGATTTACGTCTAAATGCAGTTTTACGTCTAACTGTTGAAACTCGTTGGTAAAATTGCAGAAGACAGTTTGCAGTTATAAATAGAATCAAAATGTAAATGTAAACTGCAAAGAAACTCGTTCGTAAAAGCGCAGAAGACAGTTCGCAGTTACAAACAGATTCAAGACGTAAATGTAAGCTGCAATGTAAAGATCGTACGAAAACACCTTTTGACGTATGAATGCATATTTGGAAAGATTAGAACTTAGAAGCTTGTTCGTAAAAGCGCAGAGAGCAGTAGCTATGTAGGAGGTTTGCAGTAATGATAAAGTGCTCAAAATAAACGCAAACCAGAGATTTAGAGTGGTTCGGTCAGTCTTGACCTACTCCACTTTTGGCTTCCTCCACCGGCGAGGTCACCGACGTCAACTAGGGGCCTTCCTTCAATAGGCGAAGGCCAACTGCCCTTTTACAGTTTCTCTCCTTTTGACGGGCTCAGGAGACAACTCTTACAGATCCTTTCTCTCCTCTCTTTACAACTCAAGACTTGAAGAACAGAAAAGAGGAGAACTTTTGGACTTTACACAAATTTGAGCTCTTAGAATCACTGAAAAGATCAAGAATTCGGTGTGGATCTGAATCTTTTCAGTGCTGAATGGGTGGGGTATTTATAGGCCCCAACCCAATTCAAATTTGGAGCTCAAAACGATCAAATCCCGGAATTCCAGGATCAGGCGGTTGCACCTCTTGACTGGAGAGGTTGCACCGCATGGCAGAGCTCGAAGACTGAGCCCAGGCGGTGCCACCTCTTGACTGAGGCGGTTCCACCTCTCGGCCAGAGCTCGAAGACCGAGCTCAGGCGGTGCCACCTCTCTGTCAGGGAGGTTGCACCGCCCAGTCTTGCTCGAAGACTGAGCTCAGGCGGTGCCACCTCCTGGCTGGGGAGGTTGCACCGCCCAGTCTCGCTGGGAGGCTTAGCCCAGGCGGTGCCACCTCCTGGCCTAGGCGGTTGCACCTCCTGGTGCAATCAGGGTCCGAATGGTTAGCTCCATTCGGCCCAAATTGAGTCTTTCAGGGGCCTAATTGCCCCAAGATTAAGCTAATGGGATCACCTCCCATTTTCCAACTTAATCAACGTGCTAACTACGATTAGATCTAAGACAATTTCTGCAGCTTTGCTTCGGTGCGTCAATCGCTTCTTCCGGCGAGTTTCCGGCAAACTTCCGTTGATCATCCGATGAACCCTCGGTGATGCTCCTGCGGACTTCCGGCAAACTCCTGGACTTTGCGACAATCCACTTGGCGAGTTCCGACGAGCTTCGCTTGGCAAGCTTCTGGACTTCTCGGATCTGTTCTCGCAGAACCTCCGACGACCGTCCGAACTTCCGTCGAACTTTCGAACTCCCAACGTGATCATGAACTTGACTCCGGCGCAACTCCTGCTGCTTGTCTATCTTTCATCGTAGTTAATCCTGCACATGTAAAACAAAAACTTCTATCGAGACAATTAATCCTAAGCAATTAACCAAGTTGTCCGGCATGTCATTGGTCCCTCGACGCTTCGTCCGATTCTTCGGCGCATCGTCCTTTCCTGCAGCCTATTGCCCAATCGGCCAGTTGACTCTGTAACTCCGATATCCTTGGCACAATACCCGCTCTTCTTAGCCCGATGCCCGAGTCCACGGCCCGAAGCCTTCTGTCGATACGTCGACCGATCCACCGGCCCGACGTCCAATCTTCTGACATGTTCCTCCGGCACAACATGATTTTCCTGCTTTAACTGTCTCATCCTGATCGAGGCATCCTGCGTCACTCAAAACGCAGATTAAATCATAAACATATATCAAGTAGTTTCATCATCAAAATACGAGATTTAACAATCTCCCCCTTTTTGATGATGACAACTACTTGATGACGGAGTTAAACTTAACTCCCGGAGTTTAAACAAACTCCCCCTATCAATATGCCATATTGATAGAACCTTGAATTCAAACTGAATTCAAGTCATTGCAATATTCATCATGAATACTTGCAACACGTCAACATGAACATATGCATAAACTTATGCATCACATGTCATGTCATCAACATACTTCTCCCCCTTTGTCATCAACAAAAAGGAGAAGTATCACAATCAAGTGTTTGTGATATTGGTTCAACTCATTGCATGAAAAACATAATATCAAGTTTTATCATCATGCAATTTTGCTAGAAAATATAGCAAGTGTTGAATCATGCTTAGAACATTCAAGCTATCAAGTTTTAGATATGCAAGTTTTATAGCATACAAGATAGCACTTGGTATGAAAATTAGAGATGTTCAAGATAGCAAGTTCTACATCATGCAAGCTAGCAAATTAGAGATGTTCAAGAAGGCAACTCTTTCTTCTTGAAATATGAAATTTTTGTCCACTTTGCTAGATGCGCAAGTTAGAATGTTTTGCTTCTTGAGATAGGCAAGATAGCACCTTTGTTCTTTTTGTTTCTTAAGATGTTCAAGATAGCAATTTCTTCTCTTTTGAGAAGTGAAAATTTGCTTTCTTCTTGAATTGTGCATGCAAGTTATCTCCTCAGTCATTGTCAAAAAGAAGGGAAAACCCTTTCTGTCAATTTCTAAATCATGACAAAGGTGAGTAATCATTCTTATTTCAAAATTCCATAATTGAGATAAACCTTGAATTCAAATCAAGGCAATTTTAATCAAGGTTCATATTATATGCAATACATTACGTAGAAAGCATAAGTATTGCATGCATCATTTTAGCAACAAATCGTAGCATTTCATCACATGGCAAGATATCATCAAGTAGAATTACGATGCAAGTTCTTGATATCTTAACATGATGAAAATTCAAATATGGCACTTATAGTATCAATTCATATATTTCTCCCCCTTTATCATCAACAAAAGGAGAAGTAGCTCTAGCTATTTTAAAATATATGCAAGTTTTTATAACATGAAGTTATATTTTCATCACAACATATAAGCACAAAAGCATAGCAAGATTCTTAGGTTCAATCATGGCAATTCAACACTTGCTTCATGTGCAAGATTGCACTTGCTTTTCTTTGCATGTTCTAACTAGCAAAAGCTTTCTCCCCTTTGTTTTTGTCGAAAAGAAGGGAGTAATCAATGGCCAAAAATTTTTAATTATTATACAGGCCATATTACAAAATCTTGTCATGATATCAAGAAAGTTCAAAAAGGACATGATCCATTCAACAAATCCTTTTAATAGGGCAAAGGAATTATATAACCAAGAATCATGATTAACATATTTCAATATCATAGATCAAGTCATGATTCATGATTCATCATAAAGCAAATTAATTTTCAGTCATCACATAAGGCATTTAAAGAATTTTTGAAACATAGAAGAATGATTAACTTAAGCATGTAATGTTTCAATCAAAATCAAGTCATGAATACCAATACTTTCATATTGTGAGTATCAATTCATGAATACCAAAAGATATTATTTGTGATTTCAATTTTGCAAGATCATGATTGTGATTTAGACATAACTTATTCAAATCAAATCGTCAACTTGAAACTCATAATCAAGTCATTAAAATTAATTTCGAAATTCATAAAATATCATGAAATCAAAAGACAAGTTGCATTTCATTTGAAGAACTCCTTTTTGATAAATGTAGGGAGCATAATGAACGATCTTGATTTATAAAGAGCTTCATGTCATAATTATCAAGATCATGATTTTAATAATTATTCTCTTTAGCAAAAAATCACAAAAGCACTTTATTTTTGCATAAGAAATCTCATTGTATTATGATTTATAAATTCTTTTTCTGCACATGAATCATAGGAGATATGTATGTGAAACAAATCTTTGCAAGCAAAGACACTATCATTCATATTTCAAGATGGAATTTATAAGCAGGAATCATTTCATCAAATCCATTTTAGAAAAATATTTTTCAAAAGTGTATGAGAAAATCCGATTGTTAGGATACCAATTGTTAAGTGAATCCGAAAATGAAATTAGTACTTTCATGCATTCGGATAAGATTTTGCTATAGATTTTCAAGTTCAATTATGAAGATAAAACATGCTCATGATCATAAAAATTTATGTATCCAAAACATATAATTTCCAACATGTTATAGTGTAAAATCATCATGGCAATTAAGTGTTTTGAACATTGAATCAAGAATGTCCGAAAAATAATCTTAACACGTTCATGCATTCGAGCACATTTTTGCAATACTTTTTCAAATATACTTATGAGAATAACATATGCTTATCATCGGCTTAAAATCTCATGCATAAAATTGTTAATCGAAATATTTAATTTCATCATTATGCATTTCTTCAAATCAAACATGATCTTTAATCAAAATCGAGAAATAACAATGGGAATCAACGTAATGCACATTATTACTTCTTAACCATGATTTCATATTTTCAATCAAGATCATTTTATTTGTTTATCATAAAATATGCAATATTATCATTTTCGAAATTACTTAGTATGATCATAATAATTTTTTAACATGTAATTTTTAAGCAAATTAATTCTAAACTAAAAGAGAAAAACACATCATGAAAGCATCAAGTAATTTCAAAATAAATTAGGGGGATTTCGATTACCTCATCATTGTAGGCTGTTAAGGCGTAGTTTGCCGCCTTGCTTTTGTTGACTTTCTCTTCTTCGGAGGAGCTCGATTCATCCCAATTTTTGTTCTTCTTCTTGCGTTTAAAGCAAGTAGTTCGATTCTTTTTGCTTTTTAATTTTCGTTTCATTTGTAGTTTAAGTTCACCATCACTTGAGCTTATGCTCAAGTGGTCTTCAAATGTTCTATGTCCCAAATCCTTCCTGTTCTTTGGAAGGTTGTTTTGTTCATCATTGTCCTCATCACTTGAGTCATCGCTCAAGTGGCATTCATTTGTCCAGAGTTCCAAATCCTTCCTATTCTTTGGAAGGTAATTGTGTTCAACATGTTCATCATGTGCATTGTGCACCATTTCATATGTCATCAATGAACCAATTAGTTCTTCAAGTGGTAAGTTGTTTAGGTTTTTAGCTTCTTGTATTGCAGTTACTTTTGAATCCCACTTCTTAGAAAGAGAACGCAAAATCTTATTTACGAGTTCAAAGTCCGAAAAGCATTTTCCAAGAGCTCTTAAACTATTGACGACATCCGTGAAACGGGTGTACATGTCGCCTATAGTCTCGCTTGGTTGCATTCGAAAAAGCTCGAAATCATGCAATAAAAAGTTAAATTTCGAGTCTTTGACACTACTAGTTCCCTCGTGCGTGATTTCAAGTGTTCGCCAAATGTCAAAAGCTGTTTCGCACGTAGAAATCCGATTGAACTCATTTTTGTCCAAAGCGCAAAATAAGGCATTCATAGCCTTTGCGTTTAAAGAGAAATACTTCTTATCCAAATCCGATCATTCGTTCGTTGGTTTAGAGGGAAGTTGAAAACTGTTTTCAACGATATTCCATAAATCCAGATTTAGAGAAATCAAGAAAACTCTCATTCGAGTTTTCCAATAAGTATAGTCCAATCCGTTAAAGAACGATGGACGACAGACCGAAAAGCCCTCTTGAAGAGCCATTTCTCTCAGGTGTAAATCCGAAATGAGAAATAACCGCTCTGATACCAATTGTTAGGATCGAGAGCACTAAGAGGGGGGGGGGTGAATTAGTGCAGCGGAAATCTTTCAGCGATTAAAAACGAAAGCTACGTTCGTTCGATAAAAACTATTTTGATGCAAAAGCCGATTCTAAGATTACTTATGATTAAGTGCAGTTTACGTTTAAACATAGTTAGCGTCTAAACGCAGTTTGCGTCTAAATGCATATTGCGTCTAAACTCAGATTGCGTCTAAGCGCAGTTTGCGTCTAAGCGCAGATTGCGTCTAAGCGCAGTTTGCGTCTAAACACAGTTTGCGTCTAAGCGTAGTTTAAGCAGAAGTATAATGTGCTGCTATTGTACAGCTCAAAAAGTAATCTGCAAAAAGCAGATTTACGTCTAAACGCAGATTTACGTCTAAACGCAGATTTACGTCTAAACGTAGATTTACGTCTTAAACGCAGATTTACGTCTGAACTTTGAAACTCGTTTGTATACTCGCAGAAGGCAGTATGCAGTTGAAATCAAGACGTAAATGTAAACTGAAATCTGATGATTGTGCGAGGAAAGCCGATTTACGTCTAAATGCAGTTTTACGTCTAAATGTTGAAACTCGTTGGTAAAATTGCAGAAGACAGTTTGCAGTTATAAATAGAATCAAAATGTAAATGTAAACTGCAAAGAAACTCGTTCGTAAAAGCGCAGAAGATAGTTCGCAGTTACAAACATATTCAAGACGTAAATGTAAGCTGCAATGTAAAGATCGTACGAAAACACCTTTTGACGTCTGAATGCAGATTCGAAAAGATTAGAACTTAGAAGCTTGTTCGTAAAAGCGCAGAGAGCAGTAGCTATGTAGGAGGTTTGCAGTAATGATAAAGTACTCAAAATAAACGCAAACCAGAGATTTAGAGTGGTTCGGTCAGTCTTGACCTACTCCACTTTTGGCTTCCTCCACCGGCGAGGTCACCGACGTCAACTAGGGGCCTTCCTTCAATAGGCGAAGGCCAACTGCCCTTTTACAGTTTCTCTCCTTTTGACGGGCTCAGGAGACAACTCTTACAGATCCTTTCTCTCCTCTCTTTACAACTCAAGACTTGAAGAACAGAAAAGAGGAGAACTTTTGGACTTTACACAAATTTGAGCTCTTAGAATCACTGAAAAGATCAAGAATTCGGTGTGGATCTGTATCTTTTCAGTGCTGAATGGGTGGGGTATTTATAGGCCCCAACCCAATTCAAATTTGGAGCTCAAAACGATCAAATCCCGGAATTCCGGGATCAGGCGGTTGCACCTCTTGACTGGAGAGGTTGCACCGCCTGGCAGAGCTCGAAGACTGAGCCCAGGCAGTGCCACCTCTTGACTGAGGCAGTTCCACCTCTCTGCCAGAGCTCGAAGACCGAGCTCAGGCGGTGCCACCTCTCTGTCAGGGAGGTTGCACCGCCCAGTCTTGCTCGAAGACTGAGCTCAGGCGGTGCCACCTCCTGGCTGGGGAGGTTGCACCGCCCAGTCTCGCTGGGAGGCTTAGCCCAGGCGGTGCCACCTCCTGGCCTAGGCGGTTGCACCTCCTGGTGCAATCAGGGTCCGAATGGTTAGCTCCATTCGGCCCAATTTGAGTCTTTCAGGGGCCCAATTGCCCCAAGATTAAGCTAATGGGATCACCTCCCATTTTCCAACTTAATCAACGTGCTAACTATGATTAGATCTAAGACAATTTCTGCAGCTTTGCTTCGGTGCGTCAATCGCTTCTTCCGGCGAGTTTCCGGCAAACTTCCGTCGATCATCCGATGAACCCTCGGTGATGCTCCTGCGGACTTCCGGCAAACTCCTGGACCTTGCGACGATCCACTTGGCGAGTTCCGACGAGCTTCGCTTGGCAAGCTTCTGGACTTCTCGGATCTGTTCTCGCAGAACCTCCGATGACCGTCCGAACTTCCGTCGAACTCTCGAACTCCCAACGTGATCATGAACTTGACTCCGGCGCAACTCCTGCTGCTTGTCTATCTTTCATCGTAGTTAATCCTGCACATGTAAAACAAAAACTTCGATCGAGACAATTAATCCTAAGTAATTAACCAAGTTGTCCGGCATGTCATTGGTCCCTCGACGCTTCGTCCGATTCTTCGGCGCATCGTCCTTTCCTGGAGCCTATTGCCCAATCGGCCAGTTGACTCTGCAACTCTGATATCCTTGGCACAATACCCGCTCTTCTTGGCCCGATGCCCGAGTCCACGGCCCGAAGCCTTCTGTCGATACGTCGACCGATCCACCAGCCCGACGTCCAATCTTCTGACATGTTCCTCCGGCACAACATGATTTTCCTGCTTTAACTGTCTCATCCTGCTCGAGGCATTCTGCATCACTCAAAACGCAGATTAAATCATAAACATATATCAAGTAGTTTCATCATCAAAATACGAGATTCAACACTGCAAACGCACTTGCTAGATTGTAACTCCACGTCAAAACAGCCCCCGTTGCACCCCTCAAGGCCTAGCAATATGCTGAACTAGTTGCACCCTTCAGCCTCCTACGGACGTATCCTTCACATGCCGAAGAGAAAGTTTCAATGCTCTATGGTGCTGAGTTTCGGTCGCCTTGGGATGGCCGCGAACATTCCATCGTCCACATACAAGCCCATGTATGAGTACCGAATTCTTTGAGTTAGCAATTCCCCTCAACTCTGTCAGCTTTACATAACTCTTACAGTCGCTGAGCAACTCATTCCACCTTGCATGGTCTCATCCTTTACAAAGCGCCTCGCTTGCCTTGAGCACCATCAAGTATAGTTGTCAACGTTGAGTCGTAGCTCAAACTCAACCATCCTAACCTTTGTGCGCTCCGCATTCTTCCAGGCTTGCCTGTTCTCGTGGTGCCTCTTGCACGAAGGGTTGGCCATTCCTCTGAATGCCAATCTTAGATGTCCGCTCCTCCAAGCAACTCCTTTTCCCTACATCTACATGCCTGTTTTCCTCCAAACGATCGCGCGTGTGCTGACTGCCGTCAACGCAGCCCTGCTAGGTCCCCCACATTTGCATGCTAAGTGTTTCTATGAGTGCTTGTCCCGCTCTGATACCATCTGTCATGGACTTAGCTGGTTTTGCCTAAGTCATGCGGTACCCTTGCGTGTCCGTCCGCAAAGGTCAGCCTCCCCGAAGCCTCCTTAGGACCCACAAAATAGAGAACGGGTTAGAGAAAATACCTCATTCGGAATCCACAAGCAAACATTTCCGAAAACACTTCATAGACAATGCAAATTACAAACAGACTTTACAAGCTCTGAATAGTTGCACAACAAAAGGTAAAATGGTCCATTACAGACCGAATAAAATGGGACTATTAAGCCTCCGGCTGTCCCTCTACATGCTAGTCAGAGTATGAACATACCAAAAGACACGAACATACAAAAGTATTACATCAAACATCTTGTTTAGAAGTTTGTCCGTGACACATCGTTGCCCCTTCTCCACCGCTGTCACTAAAGCCCAGCCAACAGCCGCCACCACCACAGCTGCCCCCTTGCTACAGTTATCTTCATCTTTGAAAAAAAGTAAAAAATAAAAAAAATAAAAAAAAGTAGAAGAGGAAGAAGAAGAAGAAGAAGAAGAAGCCGCAGCCACCCCTGCTTCAGGCCAGCCCACCTGCTGCCGCTGCTTTCCGACTGACGGATCACCATCGCCGCCGCTACTGCTCATCCAACAACCACCACCACCGCCGCTGCCCCCCCCTCGGCCAGCGACCTCGCCTCCTTGCTGCCCGCATCTCGCTCGAGCGAGAAGGGCCACAACCGCCATTTCCCAGCCAGTGGATCACCCATCGCCGCTTCTACTATCGGCAATGCGACCCTAGCCGCACCGCCATCGCTGCCTTCCCTTGGTTGCAGCTTTGGACATGCGATCGGTCGGCATTGTTGTTTCTGTGATGCGATAGAAATAAAGCAACCGCTGGTCCCTCTACTGTCGCAGGCACCGGTTGCCTCTACCGCCACCTCTGCTTCTCGGCCACTTCAACACCACCCCTCTCCTATATTGCAGAGCCACCACCGCTGCTAGCCACCGTGTGACAATCGCCGCACGCCTCCCAGCTACCGATCCTCCTTGCTCTACATACATAGTGACAAAAATAGGGCAACTCACCGGTTGCCCTTGTTCCCAACCGTGACACCGCTGACTCCTTCTCCACCGCTGTCGCCGCTCCCCAGCCAGCAACCTCCCCTCCTCGTTGCGCTATACCTGCCACAACCACATCCTCTCCCCTTTGAAGCCCATCTGGTCGAAAGGGGCCCCTGCCTCCCTTGCTTTCGGCCAGCCCCACCTCAGCCGCTGCATTCTGGCTAGCGACCACCGTCGCCGCTGCTCCCCAGCCAGCAGCCTTCCCTCCTTGCTGCTCCACCCTGCTCGAACAAGAAGGGCCATGGCCACTATTTCCCGGCTAGTGGACCAACCCCTTCTACTATCGGCGACGCTGCCCCAACCGCGCCACCATCGCTGCCTTCCCTTGTATCGCAACTACAGTTGCTCAACCATCCCTACTCATGGCGATCAAACCAAGGCAACCACGACTGCCGCAACCACCGTCGTTTCCTCAACCGAATGCAATCCCTCGGCGTCACCAACGCCTCCTTCCACAGTGCAACAAAGACAAAGCAACGCTGCCTTCCATCCGCGCCATCGTAGCCACTGCAGCGGTGAGCCCTTGGCGGTACTGCCCTAGCCGCACCATCACTGCAGGTTGCCATCACCGTAGCTTCAAGCCCGTTGCTCAGCGATCGCCCCTTGGGTCGCAGCAGCTGCAGCCACATCGACGCAGTTGCCTTCCAGCCCTAGCGCTCTTACCCCATGCAGCGATAGAAACAGGGCAGCAACTCTTCCTCCAATGCAGCGTCCGCAACACTACCCTCGGCGTCCACCTCCTCGGCAACTTCCCATTGATAGCGCTAACGCCCTTGACAGACATAAAAAACAGGAGTTGAGAACCCAGATTTGTAGTCTTGCGCAATGGCCACCGATAACTCAGTGAAAGCATAAATGGAAGTATGGGAAATCAGAATTGAGAACCAGCTGCAAGAAACACTTAATGATTTCAAAAAGAGCCTACCGGAGAGCCTTAGTAAATTTCAACAAGGTGGGAGCTCAAGTTCTACGTTGCACATATATTGAAATACTGAAAAAGGGCCCCAAGATTGTGACACAATCTACTCATACATGAAGGTGGATGGATAGCTCACTAAAATTTGTTAGACTTCTACAGTGTTAGAATATCATAGTAGGTTTGAAAGATTGTCAAATCAAGGATTTACAGTCTTGCGCAATGGCCACCGATAACTCAGTGAAAGCACAAATGGAAGCATGGGTAATCAGAATTGAGAACCGGCTGCAAGAAACACTTAATGATTTCAAAAAGAGCCTACTGGAGAGCCTTAGTAAATTTCAACAAGGTGGGAGCTCAAGTTCTACGTTGCACAAAATATAGAAATACTAGAAAAGGGCTCCAAGATTGTGACACAATCTACTCATACATGAAGGTGGATGGACAGCTCACTAAAATTTGTCAGACTTCTACAGTGTTAGAATATCAAAGTCAGTTTGAAAGATTGTCTAATCAAGCTAGAGATTGGTCGGAACGATAACTTTTGGATATATTTATTGAAGGGCTTATTCCAGAGATCTGATGTGAAGTTAAGGCTCATCAACCCCGCACTATGATAGCTGCGATCTCATTCGCACATCTACATGAGAAAAAAATCAACAGGAAAAATCATGGAAACAGAAGTGACAATAACCAAATGATCAGTAAGCCACCTGCCCCATCTATTCCCAACCAAAGCCTTAACACCCAAAGACTAACCTAAGAAGAACTCAAGGAAAGATCAGCAAAGGGTTTATACTATGATGAAAAATGGAGTATGGAGCACCGATGTAAACAAGGGCAACTTCTGATGATTAAACCAATTGGAGAGGAGCCGAAAGCTAAGAATGTGGACTCCTATCATGAAGGTATAAATTCTAATGAAGATGTTCAACCTACCATACATACAATGTATACATTAGCCGACTACTCTAACCCGCAAACTATGGAAGTTGGCAGAGCTTTGGAGCTTCAGCCTATTATAGTTTTAATTGATACTAGTAGCACTAACAGTTTTATGGATAGTGAGACTGTTGACCGATTGGCCCACCACATTGAAGAATATGATAGATTCGAAATAAATATCATTGATTGATGGATTTTCACTTGTGATAGCAAAGGTTCAAAGATAAAATTGATTATACAGGGCTAGAAGTTTCTTGCAACGATTACTACACTGAAAGATTGATCTATTACTTACACTATCAAAAAGTGGAGACCATACTTACTTGATCAACGGGTTATGATGCGTTGCAGATAGTCTATGACTAAAGTGCTGAAAGAGAAGCTTCCCAAGATTGATGCTACTCAGCCTTGAGGACAAGGCTGATTTGAAGAGGGAGGAATTGTTAGGACCCTTTTTCTAAGCTTTTGAATAATGTTTATTGAGTCAGTTTAGTTCAGTTATTTATTGAGTCTGTTTAGCTCAGTTAAAATCGGGTAGAAGTTTATTTAATATTTAATTATTATTATTAAGAGTCTAAGTCCTAGTGGACTTTAGGTGGAACTCTATAAATGGTGATATAACCCTTTCTTTAAATCAAAATCCATCAATGAAGAAATGTTATTCCACTCTATGGACAAACCCTAGGAGGCCGATCCCCTCGAAATGATCAAGGAGGGTCGATCCCCTCAAAGTGATCAAGGAGGGCCGATCCCCTCGAAGCGATCAAGGAGGTCGATCCCCTCGAAGCGATCATTCTCATTCCCTTTTCTCCCCTTTCTTCCACAAAAAGACCTTAGGGTCTTATCATTTGGTATCAGAGCCTTATCATTTCTTTCATTTCTTTTACGATAAGACTTTAGGGTCTTATCATTGTGCCAAGGTTATCAGAGTTGCGGAGGTCAACTGGCCGATTGGGCAATAGGCCGCAAGAGAGGATAATGCGTCGAAGAATTGGATGAAGCGTCGATGGACCAATGACATGCCGGACGACATGATTCATGCTTTGTAATAATTATCTAGATCGAAGTGTGTTTTTATATGTGCAGGATTAACTACAATAGTAAGGCAAAAAGCAAAATAAAGTCTCGGAGTCAAGAACGCGATTTCGTTGGGAGTTCGAGAGTTTATCGGAAGTCCGGATGTTCGTCGGAAGTTCTACTGGAACCAACTGAGAAGTCCAGGAGCTTGCCAAATAAGCTCGTCAGAACTCGCCAAGAAGATTACCGTGAAGTCTAAGAGCTTGTAGGGAGTCCGTCGGAACATTGCCGAGAGATCGTCGGAAGTTCGCCGGAAGATCGCTATAAGAAATCAGACTTATCTTGCTTAGAATATGTCTTAGGAATCATAGTTAGCACATAATTAGAGTTGGGATTAGGAGGTAATCTCATCAACTCTATTAGGGGCCAACTGGGCCCAAACTTGGGTTGGTTTGGGTCGGATTCAAGGCCCAACCAAGGTGCTAAAACCCTGCCCGACGGTGGCACTACCTAGGGAACAACAACATAGGAAATCTGGGCGATGGTACTGCCTAGGCTGGGTACTAGTACCACCGACAGTAATGCTGCCAGCAATGGTACCTTCCCTATCAAGCGGTGGTACCGCTTAGTAGCAGAACCTATGGCGGTAGTACCACCCAAGAACGATGGTGGTACCGCCAGTACCCAGGAAACCTGGGATGTGACCATTTTAGCCTATGAGTTTAAATCAACTTGAAGCCTATAAATACCCCTCTCATCCCTGGTTAACAAACATAAGCACATAGAGTTTAAAAGTGAGAAAATGCTATAGAAATCTCTTGAGAAATCCCATCCTCTAGCTTAAACTTAGAATTCTATTTAGAGAGTGTGTGCTTGTAAAGGTTGTCTCCTAAACCTGTGAAAAGGAGAAGAGGGGTGTATGATGAGGTTGATCTTCGCCTATTAAAGGAAGATCGATAGTGGATGCCAGTGGCCTTAACAGAAGAGGAATCAGTAGAGTGGATGTAGGTCACGATAATCGAACCACTATAAAAATTCGGTTTGCCTTTTCTTTTGTACAATTTATCTTACTGCTATTGAATCTCGGATTTTGATGATGAAGTCAATTGTCATTTGTTATCTAATCCTTATGCTGAGATAAGTGTGTAGGATTAACTACGATGGAAATAAGACATGCAGTAGGAGTTGCACCGGAGTCAAGACCATGATCACGTTTGGGGTTCGAGAGTTCGACGGAAGTCCGAACGGTCGTCGGAGGTTCTGTAGGAACAAATCCAAGAAGTCCAAGAGCTTGCCAAAAAAACTCGTCGAAACTCGCCAAGTGGATCGTCGCAAGTCGAGGAGTTTGCCGGAAGTTCGCCAGAGCATCGCCGAGGGTTCGTCGGATGTTCGCCAAAAGTTCGCCGGAAGCTCGCCGGAAGAAGCAATTGACGCACCGGAGCAAGTTGCATTATTAATGTCTTAAATATCATAGCTAGCATGTAGATTAAGTTAGGAATGAGAGGTGATCCCATTAACTTAATCTGGGGGCAATTGGGCCCTTGACAGACCCAATTGGGCCGAATGGATCAGCCCATTCGGACCTAGAATTCCTAGCAGGTAGTGGCACCGCTAGGGCTGGTGTTGGTCTCCCAGGAATTCTAGGCGGTAGTACTGCCCCTGTCAGGCGGTGGTACCGCCGGCAGTTATTACTGCCAATAGTGGTACTGTTGAATCTCATATTTTGATGATGAAACTACTTAATATATGTTTATGATTTAATATGCGTTTTGAGAGACGCAGGATGCTTTGATCAGGATGAGACAATTAAAGCAGGAACATCATGTTGTGCCGGAGGAACATGTCAGAAGATTGGACGTCGGGCCGGTGGATCGGTCGACGTATCGACAGAAGGCTTCGGGTCGTGGACTCGGGCATCGGGCAAAGAAGAGCGGGTATTGTGCCAAGGATATCGGAGTTGCGGAGCCAACAGGCCGATTGGGCAATAGGCTGCAGGAAAGGACGATGCGCCGAAGAATCGGACGAAGCGTCGAGGGACCAATGACATGCCGGACAACTTGGTTAATTGCTTAGGATTAATTGTCTCGATCAAAGTTTTTGTTTTAAGTGTGCAGGATTAACTACGATGAAAGTTAGACAAGCAGCAGGAGTTGCGCCGGAGTCAAGTTCATGATCACGTTGGAAGTTCGAGAGTTTGACGGAAGTTCGGACGGTCGTCGGAGGTTCTGCGAGAACAGATCCGAGAAGTCCAGAAGCTTGCCAAGCGAAGCTCGTCGGAACTTGCCAAGTGGATCGTCGCAAAGTCCAGGAGTTTGCCGGAAGTCCGCAGGAGCATCACCGAGGGTTCATCGGATGATCGACGGAAGTTCGCCGGAAACTCGCCGGAAGAAGCGATTGACGCACTGAAGCAAAGTTGCAGAAATTGTCTTAGAACTAATCGTAGTTAGCACGTTGATTAAGTTGGAAAATGGGAGGTGATCCCATTAACTTAATCTTGGGCCAATTGGGCCCGAATTCGGACTGGTTTGGGCCAAGTTTGGAGCCCAACCAGTGATCTGGAATAGTGCCAGGAGGTGCAACCGCCTAGGCCAGGAGGTGGCACCGCCTGGGCTAAGCCTCCCAGCGAGACTGGGCGGTGCAACCTCTCCAGCCGGGAGGTGGCACCGCCTGAACTCAGTCTTCGAGCAAGACTGGGCGGTGCAACCTCCCTGACAGAGAGGTGGCACCGCCTGAGCTCAGTCTTCGAGCAAGACTGGGCGGTGCAACCTCCCTGGCAGAGAGGTGGCACCGCCTGAGCTCGGTCTTCGAGCTCTGCCAGGCGGTGCAACCTCTCCAGTCAGGAGGTGCAACCGCCTGATCCCGGAATTCCGGGATTTGATCGTTTTGAGCTCCAAATTTGAATTGGGTTGGTGTCTATAAATACCCCACCCATTCAGCACTGAGACAGCAAGAACTCAAGCCGAAATCTTGATCTTTTCAGTGGTTTTTAGAGCTCAAAACTGCTAGTTTTCCTCCTCCTTCTGTTCTTCAAGTTTGAGTTGTAAAGTGAGGAGAGAAAACATTTGTAAGGGTTGTCTCCTAAGCCCATCAAAAGGAGTGAATCTGTAAGAGGGTAGTTGGCCTTCGCCTATTGAAGGAAGGCTTCTAGTTGACGTCGGTGACCTCATCGGTGGAGGAAGCCAAAAGTGGAGTAGGTCAAGACTGACCGAACCACTCTAAATCTCTGGTTTGCGTTTATTTTGAGCACTTTATCATTACTGCAAACCTCCTACTTAGCCTCTGCTCTCTGCGCTTTTACGAACGAATTCTGTGCAGTTTACGTTTACGTCTTGATTTCATTTACAACTGCAAACTGTCTTCTGCGCTTTTACGAACAAGGTTCTGTGCAGTTTACGTTTACGTCTTGATTTCATTTACAACTGCAAACTGTCTTCTGCGCTTTTACGAACAAGGTTCTGTGCAGTTTACGTTTACGTCTTGATTCTGTTTATAACTGCAAACTGATTTCTGCGAACGAGTTTCTTTGCAGTTTACGTTTACGTCTTGATTCTGTTTATAACTGCAAACTGATTTCTGCGAACAAGTTTCTTTGCAGTTTACGTTTACGTCTTGATTCTGCTTAGACGTAAAACTGTGTTTTAGACGTAAACTACTTTTGAACGTAAAACTACGTTTAGACGTAAAACTGCGTTTAGACGCAAACTGCGTTTAGACGTAAAATTACGTTTAGACGTAAAACTGTGTTTAGACGTAAAACTGCGTTTAGACGCAAACTGCACTGCGCTCAGACGCAATCTGATCTTAGACGTAAACTGCGCTCAGACGCAAACTGCGCTTAAACGCAATATGAGCTTAGACATAAATCTGCGTTTAGACGCAAACTGCGCTTAGACGCAAAACTGCGCTTAGACGCAAACTGTGTTTAGACGCAAACTGCGCTTAGATGCAAAACTGCGCTTAGATGCAAAACTGCGCTTAGACGCAAACTGTGTTTAGACGCAAACTGCGCTTAGACGCAATCTGCGCTTAGACGCAAACTGCACTTAGATACAAACTGTGAATCAGCTTTTGCATCATAATAGTTTCTATCGAACGAACGCAGCTTTCGGTTTTAATCGCTGTAAAATTTCCGCTGCACTAATTCACCCCCCCCCCCTCTTAGTGCTCTCGATCCTAACAATTGGTATCAGAGCGGGGTATTTCTCATTTCGGATTTACACCCGAGAGAAATGGCTCTTCAAGAGGGCTTTTCGGTCTTTCGTCCACCGTTCTTTAACGGATTTGACTACTCTTATTGGAAAACTCGAATGAGAGTTTTCTTGATTTCTCTAAATCTGGATTTATGGAATATCGTTGAAAACGGTTTTCAACTTCCCTCTATACCGATGAACGATTGGTCGGATTTAGAGAAGAAGTATTTTTCTTTAAACGCAAAGGCTATGAATGCCTTATTTTGCGCTTTGGACAAAAATGAGTTCAATCGGGTTTCTTTGTGCGAAACGGCTTTCGATATTTGGCGTGCTCTTGAAATCACACACGAGGGAACTAATAGAGTCAAAGACTCGAAAGTTAATATTTTACTGCATGATTTCGAGCTTTTTCATATGAAACCAAGCGAAACCGTTGTTGACATGTACACCCGTTTTACGGATGTCGTCAATGGTTTAAAATCACTTGGTAAAAGCTTTTCGGATTTTGAACTCGTTAACAAAGTTTTGCGCTCACTTTCTAAAACTTGGGATTCTAAAGTAACTGCTATTCAAGAATCGAAAAACTTGAACCAATTTCCACTTGAAGAACTAATTGGTTCATTGATCACACATGAAATGACGTGCAATGCACGTGAAGAACTTGAGAACCACCTTCCAAAGAACAGGAAGGATTTGGAACTCTGGACAAATGAATGCCACTTGAGCGATGACTCAAGTGATGAGGACAATGATGAACAAAACAACCTTCCAAAGAACAGGAAGGATTTGGGACATAGAACATTTGAAGACCACTCGAGCATAAGCTCAAGTGATGGTGAACTTAAACTACAAATGAAACAAAAATTAAAAAGCAAAAAGAATCAAACTACTTGCTTTAAACGCAAGAAGAAGAACAAAAATTGGGATGAATCGAGCTCCTCCGAAGAAGAGAAAGTCAACAAAAGCAAGGCGGCAAACTACGCCTTAACAGCCCACAATGATGAGGTAATCGAAATCCCCCTAATTTATTTTGAAATTACTTGATGCTTTCATGATATATTTTTCTCTTTTAGTTTAGAATTAATTTTCTTAAAAATTACATGTTAAAAAATTATTATGATCATACTAAGTAATTTCGAAAATGATAATATTGCATATTTTATGAAAAACAAATAAAATGATCTTGATTGAAAATATGAAATCATGGTTAAGAAGTAATAATGTGCATTACGTTGATTTTCATTGTTATTTCTCGATTTTGATTAAAGATCATGTTTGATTTGAAGAAATGCATAATGATGAAATTAAATATTTCAATTGACAATTTCATGCATGAGATATACATGATGATTTTTGTGATTGATGGTTTTATGATGAAATTCATTTTACGATCCTAAACGTTGATGCATGTTTTCATTTGACATAAATGAAAAGGCATGCTAACATGAAATCGATCACTTAAGATGAAACACTTAAAAAAGGGGAGAAATATATGAATTGATGCTATAAACACTATGCTATGATTATCCCATGCTTGCATCATCAAGAGATATATGAATTGATGCTATGATTGCCAAATTTGCATCATGCGTTAAGATATCAAGAACTTGTATCGTAATTTTACGCATTGATATCTTACCATATGATGAAATGCTACAATTGATGAACACTTGAAATGTAATCCTCTATCTTATTGATAAATCTATGCTTGTCATACATGAATTTATTGAATGTAATTTTGAGGATGATTTCAGATTTGTCAAATGTTTGATTCGTATTTACGACATAAGATACACTTTAAATATGAAACATGCTTCAATCATGTTAAATGCTTCAATCATTTTCTATCTCTAGAGTTCTCGATTTTGATGAAATACAAGTGATAAATTCATTTATGATATCTTGTAAATCACTTGAATTATGAATGAGTTTTTTATGATGTGTTAAAAGAATCACTTAAAAAGAAAATGCTTTTCCCATCTTATCGAGATTAATGATTTCATGATATTGTGTGAATCTCGAAATTAATTTTGATGAAATAGTAATAACGTTATTCATGTTATGAATCTCAAAAATGATAATATGCTTCATGTGATAATATGAATACACGAAACACTTATGATATGATTTTTATACAATTCCGTGTATTCATAAAATATTTATCTCCTCATCCAATAACTTTTCTTGATATTCCTTATGAGATGAAATGAAATAATACATGAAATACAAATGAGGAGTTATTGATCATGCATGGTAGGATATAATTTGACAAAATTGATACCATCATGATATGAAACATTTATGATTTACAATTATGCATGCAATACTTGTGCTTTCTAATTATGATGTGATGTATTGCATATGATGTAAATCATGATTTAAAATGCTATGAGTGCTAAGTTACACATTTTGAGAAGAAATTGCTATATTGAAACATTAATGTAATTATGAATGATGATATGATATTATGCATGTAATACTTCAACTTATGATTATGATGCATGCAATGATAAAATATTCATGATGAAAAATTGTCTTGACATTCATAACTTGATTATTCATCCTTTGTCATGATTTTGAAATCGTTGT
The DNA here is from genome assembly GCF_036884655.1 of Musa acuminata AAA Group. Taxonomy (NCBI): domain Eukaryota; kingdom Viridiplantae; phylum Streptophyta; class Magnoliopsida; order Zingiberales; family Musaceae; genus Musa; species Musa acuminata. The sequence continues at coordinate 32,009,304 of NC_088356.1, read as the reverse complement.
AAAAGGAAAAAGAACTACAAAACTGTATTCTTCCTTTCTTTCTGACAATGACAAAGGGGGAGATAGCTAGCTTGCACAAGTCAAGAAGATGCAAAAACTTGATTGCTAGCTTGCCTATCTTAAGTAGCAAAGATTGCTAACTTGCTTATTTCAAGAAGCAAAAGTTGTCTTCTTGAACATCACCATCTTGAATATCTCAAGAAGCAAGACTTGCAACCTACACATTACAATAGGAAGCAATAATCATGAGCCTACACAAGAAAGTTATCTTGCATTTGCTTTCGAAGTTTCTGCTAGCTTGTATATTGCGAAACTTGTATATCGTAAAAATTGCTAGCTTGTAGTCTAAAGAGAAGCGAAAAGTTGCTATCTCAAAAGAAGCATATGTGCTATCTTGCCTATCTCAAGAGGCAAAAATGCTAACTTGCACATCTAGCCAAACTTGACAAATTTGCATATTTCAAGAAGCAAGAGTTGCCTTCTTGAACATCTCTAATTTGCTAGCTTGCATGATGTAGAACTTGCTATCTTGAACATACCAAGTGCTATCTTGTATACTGTAAAACTTGCATATCTAAAACTTGATAGCTTGAATGTTCTAAGCATGATGTAACATTTGCTAAATTTTTGGCTTCAAAACTGCATGATGATAAAACTTGATATTATGTTTTTCATGCAATGAGTTGAACCAATATCACAAACACTTGATTGTGATACTTCTCCTTTTTGTTGATGACAAAGGGGGAGAAGTATGTTGATGAAAGTATGTTGATGACATGACATGTGATGCATAAGTTTATGCATATGTTCATGTTGACGTGTTGCAAGTATTCATGATGAATATTGCAATGACTTGAATTCAGTTTGAATTCAAGGTTCTATCAATATGGCATATTGATAGGGGGAGTTTGTTTAAACTCCGGGAGTTAAGTTTAACTCCGTCATCAAGTGGTTGTCATCATCAAAAAGGGGGAGATTGTTGAATCTCATATTTTGATGATGAAACTACTTAATATATGTTTATGATTTAATATGCGTTTTGAGTGACGCAGAATGCTTTGATCAGGATGAGACAATTAAAGCAGGAACATCATGTTGTGCCGGAGGAACATGTCAGAAGATTGGACGTCGGGCCGGTGGATCGGTCGACGTATCGACAGAAGGCTTCGGGTCGTGGACTCGGGCATCGGGCCAAGAAGAGCGGGTATTGTGCCAAGGATAACGGAGTTGCGGAGCCAACAGGCCGATTGGGCAATAGGCTGCAGGAAAGGACGATGCGCCGAAGAATCGGACGAAGCGTCGAGGGACCAATGACATGCCGGACAACTTGGTTAATTGCTTAGGATTAATTGTCTCAATCAAAGTTTTTGTTTTAAGTGTGCAGGATTAACTATGATGAAAGTTAGACAAGCAGCAGGAGTTGCGCCGGAGTCAAGTTCATGATCACGTTGGAAGTTCGAGAGTTCGACGGAAGTTCGGACGGTCGTCGGAGGTTCTGCGAGAACAGATCCGAGAAGTCCAGAAGCTTGCCAAGCGAAGCTCGTCGGAACTTGCCAAGTGGATCGTCGCAAAGTCCAGGAGTTTGCCGGAAGTCCGCAGGAGCATCACCGAGGGTTCATCGGATGATCGACGGAAGTTCGCCGGAAACTCGCCGGAAGAAGCGATTGACGCACCGAAGCAAAGCTGCAGAAATTGTCTTAGAACTAATCGTAGTTAGCACGTTGATTAAGTTGGAAAATTGGAGGTGATCCCATTAACTTAATCTTGGGCCAATTGGGCCCGAATTCGGACTGGTTTGGGCCAAGTTTAGAGCCCAACCAGTGATCTGGAATAGTGCCAGGAGGTGCAACCGCCTAGGCCAGGAGGTGGCACCGCCTGGGCTAAGCCTCCCAGCGAGACTAGGCGGTGCAACCTCTCCAGCCGGGAGGTGGCACCGCCTGAACTCAATCTTCGAGCAAGACTGGGCGGTGCAACCTCCCTGACAGAGAGGTGGCACCGCCTGAGCTCAGTCTTCGAGCAAGACTGGGCGGTGCAACCTCCCTGGCAGAGAGGTGGCACCGCCTGAGCTCGGTCTTCGAGCTCTGCCAGGCGGTGCAACCTCTCCAGTCAGGAGGTGCAACCGCCTGATCTCGGAATTCCGGGATTTGATCGTTTTGAGCTCCAAATTTGAATTGGGTTGGGGCCTATAAATACCCCACCCATTCAGCACTGAGACAGCAAGAACTCAAGCCGAAATCTTGATCTTTTCAGTGGTTCTTAGAGCTCAAAACTGCTAGTTTTCCTCCTCCTTCTGTTCTTCAAGTTTGAGTTGTAAAGTGAGGAGAGAAAACATTTGTAAGGGTTGTCTCCTAAGCCCATCAAAAGGAGTGAATCTGTAAGAGGGTAGTTGGCCTTCGCCTATTGAAGGAAGGCTTCTAGTTGACGTCGGTGACCTCATCGGTGGAGGAAGCCAAAAGTGGAGTAGGTCAAGACTGACCGAACCACTCTAAATCTCTGGTTTGCGTTTATTTTGAGCACTTTATCATTACTGCAAACCTCCTACTTAGCCTCTGCTCTCTGCGCTTTTACGAACGAATTCTGTGCAGTTTACGTTTACGTCTTGATTTCATTTACAACTGCAAACTGTCTTCTGCGCTTTTACGAACAAGGTTCTGTACAGTTTACGTTTACGTCTTGATTTCATTTACAACTGCAAACTGTCTTCTGCGCTTTTACGAACAAGGTTCTATGCAGTTTACGTTTACGTCTTGATTCTGTTTATAACTGCAAACTGATTTCTGCGAACGAGTTTCTTTGCAGTTTACGTTTACGTCTTGATTCTGTTTATAACTGCAAACTGATTTCTGCGAACAAGTTTCTTTGTAGTTTACGTTTACATCTTGATTCTGCTTAGACGTAAAACTGTGTTTTAGACGTAAACTACTTTTGAACGTAAAACTACATTTAGACGTAAAACTGCGTTTAGACGCAAACTGCGTTTAGACGTAAAACTACGTTTAGACGTAAAACTGTGTTTAGACGTAAAACTGCGTTTAGACGCAAACTGCACTGCGCTCAGACGCAATCTGATCTTAGACGTAAACTGCGCTCAGACGCAAACTGCGCTTAAACGCAATATGAGCTTAGACGTAAATCTGCGTTTAGACGCAAACTGCGCTTAGACGCAAAACTGCGCTTAGACGCAAACTGTGTTTAGACGCAAACTGCGCTTATACGCAAAACTGCGCTTAGACGCAAACTGTGTTTAGACGCAAACTGCGCTTAGACGCAATCTGCGCTTAGACGCAAACTGCACTTAGATACAAATTGTGAATCAGCTTTTGCATCATAATAGTTTCTATCGAACGAACGCAGCTTTCGGTTTTAATCGCTGTAAAATTTCCGCTGCACTAATTCACCCCCCCCCCCCTCTTAGTGCTCTCGATCCTAACAGGTACCACTCGTGTCAAGCGGTGGTACCGCCTGAGCTCGGTCTTCGAGCGATATCAGGCAGTAGTACCGCCCAGACTGAGCGATAGTACTGCTCAGTGACAGATGACAGGTGGTAGTACCGCCAGGACCCCGAAAAATCGGGAGATGACACTTTTCAACTCCAAATTCAAAGTGATTGGGGCCTATATAAACCCCACCCTTTCTGCATGAAAGGGAAACCAAAAGCTTGATCTTACTCTGTGATTTTAGAGCTCAAAAGTGTTGTAAAGGCCAAAAGTTCTCCTCCCTCTTTTCTTCCAAGTTTTGATCATTCAAGAGAGGAGAGAAAATTCTATAAGGGTTGTCTCCTAAGCCCGTCAAAAGGAGTGAAACTATAAATGGGTGGTTGGCCTTCGCCTATTGAAGGAAGGCCTCTAGTGGACATTGGTGACCTCGTCGGAGGAGGAAGCCAAAAGTGGATGTAGATCAAGATTGACCGAACCACTCTAAAATTACGGTGCTCTCTGGTTTGCATTTATTCTTGCTGTTTACCTTACTGCAAACCTCCATATATGCTTTACTTCCTCATTACTTTTGCTGCACTCCTTTATGAACTCGCTTTAAAGTTATGTTTCCGAAAATAGTTTTACGTTGGAAATGATTTCATCGTACGAATGTCATTTGAAATGGACGAAGGTTTTTCCGCTGCACTAATTCACCCCCCCCCCCCCCCCCTCTTAGTGCTCTTGATCCTAACAATTGGTATCAGAGCAAGGTTAACTCTCAATCGGATTAAAACCTAAGAGAGATGGCATACGCTGGAAACCAAGAGGGTCACTCTATTACACGTCCACCCATGTTCAATGGGACGGACTACACCTATTGGAAGACCCAAATGAGGATCTTCCTTATTTCAATGGATTTTGAACTTTGGAATATTGTTGAAAATGGATTTTCAAATTCTTCTTTTCTAATGATCGATTGGAATGAATTGGAGAAGAAAACTTTCGCTCTTAATGCAAAGGCTATGAATGCTTTATTTTGTGCGTTTGATAAAAATGAGTTCAATAATGTTTCGGTTTGTGAAACCACGTTTGATATTTGGCATACACTCGAAGTGACTCATGAAGGCACAAGTAGAGTGAAAGAGTCAAAAATCAATCTATTGATACATTCTTTTGAACTTTTCTGAATGAAACCAAGCGAGACTATTGGCGACATGTACACCCGTTTCACGGATATCGTCAATGGTCTAAAAGGACTCGGCAAAAGTTTTTCGGATTTTGAGCTCGTAAATAAGATTCTAAGATCCCTTCCTAAGAGTTGGGACCTTAAAGTCACTGCTCTTCAAGAGGCTAAAGATTTAAACAATTTCCCTCTTGAAGAACTAATCGGGTCATTAATGACCTATGAAATGACTTGCAAGGCTCATGAAGAGCAAGAAGACATCCTTCCAAAGAACAGGAAGGATATGGCACTTAGAACTTTAGATTAGCACTTTAGAGAAAACTCAAGTGATGAGGACTGTGACAATGACTTGGCACTTATAACAAGAAAATTTAAAAAATTCATTAAGAGAAACAAGTTTAAAAATGACACAAAAAATAAATTTGTACCCAAAAAGGACCAAGTTATTTGCTATGAGTGCAAAAAGCTGGGACACTACAAAAGTGATTGTCCCTAAGCCAAGAAGAGAACATCAAAGAAGAAGGCGCTCAAAGCAACGTAGGATGACTCTAGTGCGTCCGAAAAAGAAGAGTCCAACACCGAGCAAGTTGCTCACTACGCCCTAATGGCCATCAGAGAGGAGGTAACGGATTTAATTAATATAGATTTATCATTTGATGAATTATTAAATACTTTCCATGACTTATTTGATGAATGTAAAATAATTAGTAGAAAATATAAATTGTTAAAAAAAGGAGCATGATAGTCTTCTCAGTAATTTCGATAAATTAAAAACTAAATATCATAATAGTTTAGCTCCATATATAAAATACCATGATCTAGAAACTCTTCAAAAGGAAAACTTGCTACTTAAGGACACTTTGAAGAAATTCGAGGTTGGTAGCAAGTCTTTCAATATGATCCTTACAAATAAGGGTCACATTCATAAAAGAAGTGGAATCGGATTTGTGAGAAGTCCTCACCAAAATCCAACCACCTTCATTAAAGGCCCTATCTTACATATTCGGCACCAAAGCAAATGCAACTTTTGTTGCAAACATAGACATAGAACTTATCATTGTCCATTCAAGAATGTTAGTTCGAACAAACTGATTTGGGTTCCTAAAGGAACCATGATAAATTCTATGCAATATGATAAACAATTTAGATCAGTTTTTTAGGCACCCAAAAGTAAATGTGTACGTAAAATTCATCCTTTCTTGTAGAAACATATACCATCACAAGCTAGGAGCAAGAGATAATATCTTACTTTTTGGGTTCTCAACATTCATGACCCGAGATCCAAAAAGACTTGTGATGCTCTCTAGCCTAAATGATAAAATAAGGATTAGTAGAATTAATACTACCAATTACTGAGTGATATTGATACAATCATGTTTGATCCCTCAAATTTTGGAGCTTATAATTCTCCCTTCACACATCTTCTAGATTTCTGAATTCATCGCATTCATACCTGCTTCATTTTATTTTCGGATCTAACTTATGTCTTGCAAGCCAAGTTTGTCATGAACTAGCAAAGCTTACAAACTTGTATAATAAGTCATGAACATGTCAAAAATTGTATACGACAATTGAAGTAGAGTATGCACTTCACAAGATCTATCATGAACGTATGAAATCTCTTATCTTGTGATGGAAACCTTTACGTAATTACGTAATTAAGATTGATTGCTCGTCAAATAAAAATTTTCTGCAAATTGAAAACATCCACATCAGCCCACACAACCCTAAAATAGTGCTCACCGCTTGTAGGCGGTGGCACCGCCCAGTTGGCGGTAGCACCGTCGGTTGTCACGGGTGGCAAGTGGTTGCACCGCCCAACCATCGGTGCCACCGCCCGCAATATGCCCCTTTTAAATCGAGCTAGGGCTGACAGTAGAACTGACCCCAACTCACTCTCTCCTCCTCCTAGCAGCTCTAAAATCTTCTCCACCTCTATTCCTCCCTTTTAGCTGCCCAAAAACTACCTATTTCATGCAAGATCAAGAATCAATCATTCATCCTCTTGAAGATCTCAACTAAGGTATTCTCTAAGAGGCTTTTGATTTCTATTTTGAATCATCTACTCTTGCTCATTAGCTTCCTAAATAGTAGTAGTTATGGGCTCTAGAAGATCCTCTAGGGACAAAGGGAAGAGGAGATTAAAAGAAAACTTTGATTCCACACTTTTTTATTCAAATCTACATGCCCAAAAATTTGCTTCCATAGAATTTAGAAATGTTCACAAGGGAAAGTACGTTGACTTAGATGAACTAAGTGATTTAGAGCTAATTCAATGGTTTGCAAATCTAAATCTTCTCCCAATTCTACAAATAAGTGAACCCATCTACCCTAGACTTGTTAGGTTGTTTTATAACAATCTACATATAGATGAAGAAGAAAGGGTGTCTACCTATCTTCTAGGATATCATATATCTATCACGGATAGATCCCTTTACGACATAATAGGTATCCCTGTAAAAGATAGAGATTATTATTTTAGAGGACAATGGGATGATGAAACAGTTGGGACTATGTATGTTGATGCCTTAGGAATAATTTTCGGTAATCCCAACTTAATGGTTTATCCTAAAAGCTGTGAACATCTATTACCATTAAACACCAAAGTACTTCATCACATTCTAATTTGTATCATTCTCCCTAAACAATACCATTATGATGAAGTAAGTCAAATGGAACTAGGAACCATGTACTGGATCATGAAAGGATTTAACAACTTGTTTGGTTACCTTATTCAACAAAATATGATAGAAATATCTAAGAAAGACATGATGCTTACATATGGTGGCATAATCACTAGAATACTTAATGCCTACGATATTGTAATACTATTCGACGAAGAGGTTATAAAGGTAGATAGATTTAGCATCATAAATAAAAATCTACTTTGTCGAATGAGATGTTTATTTATAAATGGAATGTGGGTTAGAATGCCTAGAAGAACTGATCCCCCTCAACCTGAACCAAAACCAGAAACACCAATATTTAGGGGTACTCAATTTCCTCTAACTGGTCCCTTTAAAGAAACACATCCATTTGAGTAAGCTCCTGCATCATCTATCAAAGACATAGGGATTCGGATGGATCATTTTGAACAAAGACAAGATCGGTTTGAACATCGCCAAGATCAAATCCTATCTGAGCTACAACAAATTCATCGACAATTTGACTCCTTATTTAAGCATTTTAATTTTCCACCTCCTGAATGAGCTTGTATATGTAAATGTAGTCTCAATTTCTTCTTATCTTGTTGTAACAATTATGTTGTTGTAAACTCTTTATGCTACTCACCTTGATCACAATGCCCCTTGCCTTGATAACTACTAATCTTTGATATGTTTTACTTAATGTATTATTTTGTAAGCATATGCAGAGTTAGGAATATTAATATAGATTGAACATCGTTTTCGGATTTTCCTTGAATCTCTTTACGCTACTCGTTTTCAAATTTTTCTTGATCACTTAAGTTTCATGTTGAGATTGAATGCTTCTATAACGTGCTTACTTTATAAGTTGAAAATTTTGTGCTAGGTTTCAATCGAACCCTAAGATATCTCATCTCAAAGCAGTTAAAAGAATACTTAGATATCCTAAAGGTACCATAAATCTAAGATTATGGTATCCAAAATCCGAGAATTTTGAGTTAATTGCTTATGCTGATGCGGATTTTGCTAGGTGTAGATTAGATAGAAAAAGCACATTAGGAACATGTCAATTTTTGGGACTTTCCCTTGTTTCCTGATCATCTAAGAAACAAAACTTGGTTGCACTATCAACAACCAAAGCTGAGTATATTGCAGCTAATGCTTGCTATGCACAAGTTGTGTGGATGAAAAACACCTTAGAACATTATAAAGTCTAATTAAAAACATTCTCATTAAATGTGATAACACAAGTACAATATGCTTAACAAAGAATCTCATTCAACACTCAAGAATAAAATATATTGATATTAGACATCACTTTATACGAGATCATATCACTAATCATGATGTAATCATAAAGTTCATTGATACAAAGCATCAACTAGCTGATATTTTTACAAAACCTCTAACTGAAGAACATTTTGATTTCATTAGAAGAGAATTAGGAATATTAATGTGTCCAAATACATGAACTTGTTAAGATTATTTTTCGGACTTTCTTGATTTAATGATCAAATCACTTAATTACCATGATGATTTTATATGATTACATGTCTTAATAACATGTTGGAAATTACGTGTTTTGGATACAAAAATTTCCATGATGATAAGCATGTTTATCTTTATGATTATGTTTAAAAATCTATAGCAAAACCATGTCCGAATGCATGAAAGTGTTAAATTTCATTTTCGGATCTTCTTAATCTTAACAATCGGATTTTCTCGATACATTATTCTCTTTCGGACTTAATAAACATATGTCATATCGAGTTTTGATTCACATCATTAATTTTTGACATATGGAATCAACTAGCAAATGCATCTCTCATAGACTTATCATGTGAAAAATATCTTTCGATAAATGGATTTGACGATTCCTTCTTATATTTTTTGAGAAATAGTTTTACGTGCAAGGATTTGTTTCATACACATATTTTGATTCTTATAAAAATAAAGCGTGCTTTAATATCTTATCAATTTTAACTTCATTGGAGTAAACTCACAAATGGCTTTCCTCCTTCATGCAAAAAGATAATAACAAATAAAGATAATAACAAATAAAGAGGAAGAAGTAATGAAAGTCATCTCCATGTCATGTTTTCCTTGAGATGTTTGTATAATTGGTATCCTATCACTTATTATTGAAAAATGACATAAACCTAGTTAAAATTTGCTTATATCGTTCTCCTTTTTGTTGATGACAAAGGGGGAGAAATATATGAATTGATACTATGAGTGCCATATTTGAATGAGAAATATATGAATTGATGCAATGAGTGCCGTATTTGAATTTGAATTATGTTAAGATATCAAAAGATTACATCGAAATATATGATAAATTGGTGATAGAATTGCTATGATTGCCATATTTGCACTATGTTAAGATATCTAGAGCTTACATCGCAATTCTACAAATTGATATCTTATTATGTGATGAAATGCTATGATTGCTAAACACTTGAAATGTTTGTATTATGTTAAGATATTAAGAACTTACATCACAGTTTTACATATTGATATCTTACCATATGATGAATTGCTACAATTGCTATCTTTCACATTTGAAATGTAAAACCTGAAAATGGATGTCAAGCCTTGACATTATTTTTAAAGAAATACATTATGATAGTAGTATTGATAAAGTTAAACGATCTTAACTTTGAATTCAAAGGCTTTGAATTCAAGAATAACTTATCTCAAGTATAGCATATAGATAAAGGGAGTTAAGGTTAACTACGTTATCAATTAATTGTCATCATCAAAAATGGGGAGATTGTTGAATCTCAGAATTTGATGATGAAGTCAATTATCATTTGTTTTCTAATCCATATGTTGAGATAAGTGTGCAGGATTAACTATGATGGAAGTAAGACATGCAGCAGGAGTTGTGCTGGAGTCAAGACCATGATCACGTTGGGGGTTCGAGAGTTCAAGGGAAGTCCGGGCGATTATCGGAGGTTCTGCGGGAACAAATCCGAGAAGTCCAGGAGCTTGCCAAAGAAGCTCATTGGAACTCGCCAAGTGGATCGTCACAAGTCCAAGAGTTTGTCGGAAGTCCATTGGAGTATCGCTAAGGGTTCGTCGAATGTTCGCCGGAAGCTTGCCGGAAGAAGCGATTGACGCACCTGAGCAAGTTACAGTATTAATGTCTTAAATATCATAGTTAGCATGTAGATCAAGTTAGAAATGGGAGGTGATCTCTTTAACTTAATCTGGGGGCAATTGGGCCCTTGACACACCCAAATTGGGCCAAATGGATTAGCCCATTCGGACCCAGAATTCCTGGCCGATGGTGGCACCGCCCAGGAGACTTGATCTCCCAGGAATTCTAGGCGGTAGTACTGCCCCTATCAAGCGGTGGTACCGCCAGAGCTCGATCTCCGAGCGATGTCAGGCGGTAGTACCGCACAGACTGAGTGGTAGTACCACTCAATGACAGATGACAAGCGGTAGTACCGCCCAATTATGGCGGTAGTACTGCCAGGACCCCGAAAAATCGGGAGATGACCCTTTTCAGCTCCAAATTCAAACTGATTGGGGCCTATATAAACCCCACCCTTTCTGCATGAAAGGGAAACCGAGGGCTTGATCTTACTTTGTGATTTTAGAGCTCAAAAGTGTTGTAAAGGTCAAAAGTTCTCCTCCCTCTTTTCTTCCAAGTTTTGATCATTCAAGAGAGGAGAGAAAATTCTGTAAGGGTTGTCTCCTAACCCCGTGAAAAGGAGTAAAACTGTAAATGGGTGGTTGGCCTTCACCTATTGAAGGAAGGCCTCTAGTGGATGTCGGTAACCTCATCGGAGGAGGAAGCCAAAAGTAGATGTAGGTCAAGATTGATCGAACTACTCTAAAATTGTGGTGCTCTCTGGTTTGCATTTATTCTTGCTATTTACCTTACTACAAACTTTCATATGTGCTTTACTTCCTTATTACTTTTGCTGCACTCCTTTACAAACTCGCTTTCAAGTTAAGTTTCTGAAAAGAGTTTTACGTCAGAAATGATTTCATCGTACGAACGTCGTTTGAAATCGACAAAAGTTTTTTCGCTGCACTAATTCACCCCCCCCTCTTAGTGCCGACTCGTTCCTAATAGTTTAAATATATAATGAAAATGTTAAAAGGATCATGCTTATCTTTCTAGTAATTTTGAAAAAGATATTGACAATTGCATGTTTTATTATAATACAATAAAATGTTAGATATAAATCTAATGATTGTACACTTAGTAAGATTAATCTTATGTATGTGATTAAGAAGCAATAATGAGTATTTTGATGATTCCATATACCTTTTCGACTTTGATTAAAAGATTCCTTATGAAACCATGTTTGATGATTATGCTTAATGAGTTTATTCTTGTAATTTATGGCTTATCGGTTTTTACCATAATGAAAGTTACTTTTTTGGTTTAAAAATGATGTATGTTTTGATTTGGCATAAATAAAAAAGGCATCTTATATGAAATAATGTAAGTATCATGCTTCACGATTTTATATTTAATTATGCATGATGATTTGAAGTAATGATGATTTTCGGATAATTTATGGTTTATTGATCTTGATGCTTTCTATGATGAGATTTGCTCTTTCGATTCTAAACTATAATGTATGGTTTTCATGCGAAAAAAAAAAAAAAAAACTTGAGCATACTTATATAAAATCAATCACTTAAAATGAAAAACATAAAAAAGAAAATATATTATCTTTGGAATTAAAATAATGAATCAAATCTATTATTTAAAGAAGCCTTGTTTAATGTATTATAATTTTTTGGTCTTGATGGTTTTTATAATGAAATTTATTTTTCGATCCTAAATGTTGATGCATATTTTTATTTGGCATAAAAAGACAAATGCATGCTTGTATGAAACAAACAACTTCAAATGAAACACATAAAAAATGAATACATTTTCCACCTCTATCTTATTGATTTTTTGATAAAAGATTAATGAATCCATGTATATTATGCTTTTGTGAATTTCTTGAAAATAATTTTGATTTGACAATTTAAATTTGAATGAGCTTTATCTTGATTTCTTTTTAGATTTATAACTTGAGATTTACCCTATCGAGATCTTTTATCCTAGATGTTTCTTTTTGCTATCTACTATCCAAATGAATTATGATTTTTCGGAATTATAATTTTTATGATTCGTAATGAATTGAGAGATATTATACATGAATCGAGATCATTTATGTATTCTCTCATAACACCTTTTGCTATGGGAATGTCTTAATCATGATCTTGAATTCTCGATATTGATACTTGAAATTTTTTTATGAATCAAAATCTTATTTTTGAACTCCCATGATTCTTTTTGTTATTTACTAAAAGGGAGAGTTGTCAAGATAAATCATGTCATTTAGTATTCATGACTTAATCCTTCATGATCTTTGATATTTTATCTTTCATGATATAATTTTTACATATAATTTCTTGTGTTCATAAAATATTTATCTCATCACCCAATTAATTCTTCTTGATATTCTTCATATAACGATATGAATGCATGAAATACTCATAATATTATTTTGATGCATACAAATGAGAAGTTATGATCATGCATGGTAGGATGTAATTTGACACTTTGATACCATCATGATTTGAAATATTTATGATTTGGAATGATGCATGCAATAGTATGATTCTTTAATTAAATGATGTGAAAGTCAACCATTATCATTTTTTGAAATGATACTCTAGAATGTTCATTTATCTTTGTCATGCTTTGAAAACTATTGTAAAGGAAAAAAGAGATACAAAATTGTATTCTTCCCTTCTTTTTGCCAATGACAAAAGGGGAGAAAGAATTAACAATATGCACATCTCAAAGGAGAAGCAAAGATTGCTAACTTGCATATTTCAAGAAGTAAAAGTTGCTTTCTTGAACATCTCAAATATTGCTAGCTTATATTTTTTAAAATGATGAAAAAGGGGGGTGATTATTGAATCTCGAATTTTTGATGATGAAACCAATTGATAGTGTTTATGATTTGATATGCATTTGAGTGATGCAGGACTAACATCGATCAGGAGAGGCAAGTTGATTAAAGTAGGAAGTAGGAAAGAAGTAGAAGCAATAAAGAAGTACATTTGAGTACATTGCTATAGTAGAAGCAGGAAAGAAGAAAGTCTGGATGAAAGAGTTTATCACATATCTTAGAGTCATGTTAGGCACCGAGGAGCCGATTCCCTTATATTACGACAACAATAGGCAATTGTTCAAGAGAAAGAACCCAAGTCTCATTAGAAGTCGAAGCACGTTCTGAGGAGGTTCCACTTGATTAGAGAGATCGTGGCCCATGGTGATGTAACAGTGGAAAGAGTTCCATCCGAAGATAATATTACAAATCCACTAATGAAGCTGTTATCTTATATTATCTTTGAGCATCATAGGGGTTTAATGGGGATCAGACACAGGTGATTCACTTTAGGTCAAGTGGGAGATTGCTAGTCATAGGTGCCCACAAGTCAATCAAGTGAGTGATGGCACGTGTGAAACAAAACATAGTCTTTTTACTTATTATTATTATTGGCACTTTCTTACTTTATATTACATGTTACATATATTATGATGTTCATAGGTCTGTATAATGGAAATCGGATCATGATGTATAATGAGACTGATTCGCCTTTAAACTCGGACCCTAAATAATTCTGGTCGTAGGTTACTTGATAGGGACATCGAGATAACCGGATAGACTAGTGTGTTGTATACCCGTCTATATGATGGAGGCGGCTAGTCTCCTAGTTGCTGATGTGGGGACACTAGGGATATAGTGTAGGTGCTCATTAGAGAATGAGTTTACTAATTGATCTAAACACATAATGCTGGATGGTTAATCATACCTCATTGTCAAATAGCGATTTCGTGGTCCTAGTTATGTGTTTGGTCCTTAGACTTGAGACACCAAGGATATCCTGTATAAGTACTCCACTCTTTGATACTAGACTTATAGGTTTGAAAGTTTTAGATCTAGCATGACCGATCATCGAGAGTAGTACCCAACCTTACAAGGGCAATTGAGTATCGATAGAGGATCGTCCACTCTCGGTGTTATGAGAGAAATATCATATATATTCTTACTTAGGCAAATCCCTAGTCACGGTCATTCGGATTAAGAGAGTAAAAGTTATTTGGGAGAATCTGATTAGAGCAAGGCTCAAGTAGCTTCTATATGAGCCTTACAGCACCATACCCGGTATAGAATCTCTGGGATTTAGATGGATGAGAGACTATAGATACATAATAATTAAGGACAGACAGGTCAAATGGATTTGATTCCCTTGTATCATTTGTGAACTATGGCGTAGTGGCCTACGTCCATAGTCAATAAGTCGAGTGAATTATTATGGAGATAATAATTCACTAAGTTAGAATGAGTTATGATAAGTATAATTCATTACTAAGTCGATATTAGGCCTAGAGGGTCACACACATATGGTAGGTGTTGTGACAAGTAGAGGTTTGGATATAAGATATCCGTTGAAGCCCCTATCTTATTGGATATCCAGTAAGCCTCTGAATTATTAGATCTTGTGGATAAGATTAATAAGAGCCAATGAGAGATTATTGTGTAGAGATACACTAATCTAAGAGACTTAGGTAGTTAGGTGGAGACCCAATACCCAATAGGGCAGGATCCATTGGGGTTAATTTGATAAGGACCTCTATAAATATGAGGGAACCAAATGGGCATATGCTAGACCCATTTTAGCTGCCACCTTCTATTCTCCTCTCTCCCTCTCCTACTCAACTGATAGCCTTAGTTTGGGGCATGTGGACAACAAGAAGGGCCAGCCCCTTCTTGTCACGTGGTGCGTATAAAGAGAAAGATTGTATAATGATTTGAGGAGCGTCTTCATCGCATTTACCATGTGGATCATCACTAGAGAGGAGGACAATTGACCTCCTTCATCCACTCCTATAGTTCTGAAAATTTTATAGGATATATGATCTCCCTAAATAACAAATCTACTTTGACACACGTAGTTTTCGGTTATGTTTTGTTTTACATACTAATCTTCATACGACGATGAAATTTTTTTCTTTTAGGAAATATGAGATTTTATTTTTCTGTTCTTTCACTACGTATGTGATACTCTATCCAAGTTTTTCAATACTCGTCACCATGACTCCTCAAATCTGCTACTCCTCTGTTGGCTTGTTTATTGCCCTCCATCACCGCAACTCCTTAGATCGAGATAGGTAATGGTCATGCACAGGGCAACATCTGCAGGGCTGTTGCTCTTTGGCTCTGATCTCATGTTGTCCTCAGATGCATCTTGTCATATCATTCAACCTTGGCACTGTCTACCCACTATTGATCTACAAACATCAATGTAGCACAATAAATTTGGTCACTCCAGCGACATTGATCTAATTTTCCACCAACAATGTTGATATGATCTGTTGCCTCTGATGATTGTTCCCCTACTTCTCCTTAGTGATCACCTACCTTTTGCTTTTCACCAATTAAATTCATTATTGATCTCCTCTTTTGCTCGACGGTCTTCCTTACACACCACTGACATGCTGTAATCTCCAATCCTCATAGCATATTTGAGCGCGCTCATCGCTATTGTGTGCTTGGTAGCAATAGTGGATCCTCAACCAACAGCTCTTGTGCCCTTGACCTCCTCGATAATAACACTATTTGCTATTCTCCTCCTTCAATTCTTCTCCTTCCGTTGGGCTCCTCTCCTATAATTTGATTCGCTAGATCGATTTATATTCTCAACATGTCTTCCTCATCCACATCTAATACTCCAATTATTGTTCCTATAGGAAACAATAGTTCTTCTCACCATAGGGCTTATATCCATCAATGCTACAAGTCTAATTCCTTTCCAAAACTATGGATGGGCCTTCAGTAATGTAAGCCACTTTAACAACCATACATCATTGGATTTATATAAGTACACTTTAGACCCCATTAAACATATCTCTCATTATGCTAACTAGTAGTTCTCCTTAAGACATATACTCCCTTGTCACTCTAGTTCAACAATACCTCATGCACTCTATAGCTTTTTCACCTTCTTCTCCATAAATTCACTCTACAATGCCTGATGAAGCAACACCCTAGGCCTCACAAAAAATGTCTTTGTCCTCTCCTGGACCAAGTGACACCGAAGTATATTAGCTTGATCAAAAAGTGTCAATAACTCTCCACCAATTTTCATACCTCCAACACAATCCAATAATGCCACTATGCTTGAAAATCATATGATAATATACTCTAAAAATGATATTTTCAAACCACGTTAAATCCTTGACCTCCATGCTACCATAAAGCTCTCTACCTAAACCTATTGAATCCACAACTATCACCCAGGCTAAAAAATCTTCACACTGGTGCAAAGTCATATGTGAAAAATATGATACCCTACTCCATAATACTATATGGATTCTTGTACCATTTCATCACACACAAAATATCATTAGGTATAAGTGAATCTTTCAAATTAAGTAGAACCTAGATGAATCTATTGTTAGATACAAATCATGTCTATTGGCCAAAGGGTTTCACCAACAACCAATTGTTGACTTAACAAAAACATTCAGTCCAATTGTTAAACATATAACAATTCGGCTCATCTTGAATTTGGCTATCACCCAAGGCTAGCACATATGCGACTGTATGTTAACAATTCTTTCTTACAAGAGATATTAACTGAAGATGTCTTTATGCAGCAACCTCTTGGCTTCATCTACTTTTAATATTCAAGCCATATTTGTCCTGCTCCAAGAGCGTAAAATACCAAACTTGGCTCGTTTATGACATTAACTGGCTTCATCAACTCCAAGTCTAACATCTCATTATTTCTACGATAACAAAAGGAAGTATTATATATCTACTAGTATATGTGAATGATATTATCATTATAGGCAATAATCTTATGGAGATCGAGCAATTCCTTAAGTAGTTGGCAAATCAATTCTTCATCAAAGATCTACGAACCTTAAGCTACTTTCTAAAAGTAGAAGCAACATTAACTTTTTTTGGACTTCCCTATCTTAAAAGAAGTACATTTAAGATCTACTATCAAAGATGAATATACATAATGTCAAAGAAGTTCCACCCCACTCTTCATTATTGAATCACTTAAATTATACAATGACAACCTTATTATGGATCCTATATAATACCTACAAGTACTTGGCTCCTTATAGTACTTATCTCTCATATATCTAGACATCTCATTTGCAGTCAATAAATTATCATAGTTTATACATTGGCCTTTCACTATGCATTGGTTTGTAGCAAAACGAGTCATATGATGTCTAAAAGGGATTATCAATCATGGACTTTTTTATAAACACTCATTACTTTATTTCTATGCTTTCATTTATACTGATTGGGTAAGTAACATTGATGATAAAATATTTATGTCAGCCTACATTATTTTTTTTGGAGTAAATCCAATCAGTTGGAGTTCCAAGAAATAGAAAACAATCACAAAATCCATCACCAAGGCTAGATACCAAGCCATTATCACCACCGATGCAAAACTCAATTGGGTCACTAATTTACTATAAGAGCTTGACATTACTTTTCAATCCACTTTTACAATATAATGTGATAATGTCGGTGCCACCTACTTATGTGCCAATCCAATATTCTACTCACGCATGAAATATATTGTCATTAACTTTCACTTCGACAGAAATTAAGTTGTTAGACATCAACTATATGTTTCTTACGTACATACTTCTGATCAACTCATAGATTCCCTCATAAAACTTCTCGCTCATAAAACATTTCAAGTATATTGATCAAGATTGACATCCTTAACAGAAGCTAAATCTTGTAGAGGCATGAAAGAAGATCATAATAGAGACACACATGAAATAACATCCTTATATTCCTTATATCCTCAATCAATCAATGATTTGAGAATTAATCATAGATTTAAATAATCGATCTGATTACATGATTTAAGTGCATGATTGAGAAAAATATCTTCATCATATATTTAAATAGTTGACCTGATTCCTTGATAAAAATGTCTCCGTCGTCACCTTAATAAATAAAAATCATTTCTTACGTAATATATTCCTAATTTTACATTTTGCACTATTCAATCACTTCTGCTTATAGTGTCATAAACATTTTAATATTGCACTGATGTTTCGAGCGGCTAACTGTTGAAAGCATTAACGAAGAATATTCAACAACTTTGAGGCCGTGAGATATCACTTATGGATGATAATAACAGAGTACTTACTGGTTACAGCCATGTGAGAATATTCAACCACTCATGTTTGGCAACAGGATGCTCATTATCATACGAAAGGCGCACTCCCAAGTGATCTCCAAACTACATTATCATGCAAATAAATTGAACTTTGTCACACAAGGCCACAACATCAAGTACATCAACAGTAATCATTTTCTTCTCCTCCAAGAATCTAAAATCTTTCCTTCAGTACCACCAACATGACACAAGTACAAACCTAATGGCCAACAATCCAAATTACATAAATTTAGTGGTAAGGGACACGCAATCCTAATACGATCCACGATCTTTTCATCATCAAACTTCGTCTTTGGTGATACCTGAACTGGATGAGTACTTATTGTTTCTGCACATTCACGTCGCCAAACCAGCGAGAACAAGTATACACCGAGCAAAATGCTTGCAGACCTGTGAGAATCAGCAGCAGCATGGCAGCCACAAAGGTCAGAACCTGCCATGAACTGAACACATACTTCTTCATGAACCTCCACAACTTCACCCTCCACCTGCTATTGTGGTACTTGTTCACGTCCTCAATAACTTTGTCCAAGAACGCCACCCTCGTCAGCCTCACCGATCTGCTCATCCCGTTCCAAAGCTTCGCCACTTGTCCATCGCTCTTCATCCGGTTCAGCACCACCCCTCTTTCCCTCAGCAGCTTCACGTCTTCGTCGGTGTCGATGATGCCGTTCATCAGCTCGGTGTACCTGGTGAACACCAGCGGCCCCGTTGCAGCAGAAGCTTCGTACGCCACCAGGTTCCTCAGAATGACTTCGGTGTTCACGTCCAAGCTGACGGTGGGGAGGTAGAACGTCACTGTCTTCACATCGAACGCGATCGTTGTCAGGTCGCCATGAGTCGGCAAGAACTTTACGCCGGCGTCGATCAGCTCTGTCACCGAAGGAATCATGATCTCTTCCACCGGTGGTGGTTTGTGTATGCTGTTGGTGGAACTTGGCTCTTGGGCCCGGGAGCTTTCTTCTCCCTGGAAGGAGAAGAAGTACTCGTCCGGCTGTTTCGCGATTGAGAAGCCCGGGAGGCTGGTGAGGATCTTCCTAGGAACCTGCACCACGAACTTGACGAGCCTCGACACGATGACGCTCTTGATGAAGCGGATTGGAGCTCCGTTGAGACTCGATCCGATCTTCGAGACCGCATCGAGAAGCTGCCTGACGTAGCCGGAATTCCCGTACGTATGCTCCTTCGCCGCTGCCTCGTCGTTCTGCTCCTCGATCTCGTTGTCGTCGCCGTCGTCGTCGGCTTTAGGGACGACGACATTGTAGAGTAGCTCCAACAAGTGGGCGTGCTGCGCGACGTCGATGCAGGGGAAGTTCTCCATCAGCTTGAAAGGGGAGATCTCCTTGAGCAAGCCGGTGAGCATCTTGGTCAGCGTGCCGTCAGCGACTTCTATCGAGGAGCATTGCAGCTCCAGGATCTTGCGCAGCAGGAAGAGTGGGATTTGGTTCTCCAGCATCATTATATCTCTCAATATCACGTTGTGCGCCGACTTCCTCCCCGTGTAATCCACCAAGTGGGACATCCGAGAAGACAACCTTCTGAGCACCTTACCTTTTCCTTCTTCTTCTTGGATAGCATAAACTTGCAGGAATTCAAGCAAGAACGACACATCCACCGCCATCAACCACGCCAACGTATCTCCATTGAAATCAAGGTACCTGTAAACAAGACTCGTTCAGTCTGATATATCCGAGTTAGCATCGCCGGCACAAGAGGGAAGACTGGGGACCTGTGGTAATGGGCACGGATCTTGTGCTCGAGCTTGGTGAATTGCTCGATGAGGTGCTGCAGCTTGATGGTGTGGAATTGCTTCTGCGTCCTCCTCGCGGCGGCGAGCTTGTAGCGCTCCATCTCGTACAGCTCCGGGCGCCAGTGGTGGTACGGCCCCACGGCGATCAGCTGGGGGACGTACGCCTCGGGCTTGGTCACCTGCAAGCATCTGGGGACGTTGAACACCGACACGGGGATGCCCACGTCGTCGTCGTGCTCCTCCTCCAGCGTGTGGCGGATCTGGATCACCCACCGGAGCTCGTCGAAGTGCGGGTAGTGATGCGTGTCCTTGGAGGCCGTGGACTGGGTAGAGGCCATGCTCATGCTCTGATCCTGCTGCAGATCGCTACCGGCTCTCTGGCGTTCTGCTGCTCGGTCTCAGAAGCATCATCAATCAATTCCTTGGTGATGCTATCATCATACTGTATAAATGAAAGCAGGTCAGTCCTCGCTTCACATGTGCTAGAAAGCTTCTATATCAGCTTATTTGGCTCTGATCCAATGTTAAAAAAAGCTATAGATTCTCTACCATCTTTCACAAAGGTTTGCCTGTAATCGTCACTGATCAATTAATTGGCTCCTCATGGAAGGAAAAAGATGCCATGTAGTTGCCTCTTCAGAGCAAATTCTATAAGTAATCTGGTCCAGCCTCAATCAGCTTTTCCTGCAACTTTACATAAAGCTAAGGGGAGAGAAAATACTCTTGAATCTGCTGAAGGTCCCAAGCCATTATAAGTCCAATGTGCTGACCTTGCAAGACAACAAACAAGAAAAAGCACATATAATATGTGGATAATGGCTTAATTTCCCACGAGATTGCACCATCATTATTTTCTAAAAATTAATATACATATTTCTCTTAAATTTAATTTATAGCTCATATTATTATTATATAAAATTTTCAGATTAACTTGTCACTCACACTCATGTTAATTTTGGATTGATCAGTTCAATTGCATGAAGATTATGGTATTTTTTATTATTTAATAATATATTATTTTTTAAAGAAATTTGCTTGCAATGTTATCTAAAATTATGAGTTGGTGTGTGTTATTGTAAATGTCGTAAATGTCAAAGGTGTTGAATCTCATCTTTTGATGATGAAATCACTTGATATATGTTTATTATTTAATCTGCGTTTTGAAAAACGTAGGATGCTTCGATTAGGATGAAACAATTAAAGTAGGAAAAATCATGTTGTGTCGGAGGAGCATGTCAAAAAATAGGACGTCGGGCCGGTGGATCAGTCGACGTATCGACAGAAGGCTTCAGGCCGTGGACTCGGGCATCGGGCTAAGAAGAGCGGGTATTGCGCCAAGGATATCGAAGTTGCGGAGTCAACTGACCGATTGGGCAATAGACCGTACGAGAGGACGATGAGCCAAAGAATCGGACGAAGCGTCGAGGGACCAATGACATACCGAACAACTTGGTTAATTGCTTAGGATTAATTGTCTCGATCGAAGTTTTGTTTTACATGTGCAGGATTAACTACGATGAAAGTAAGACATGCAGCAGGAGTTGCACCGGAGTACAGACTATGTTAACGTTGGGAGTTCGAGAGTTCGATGGAAGTCCGGATGGTCGTCGGAGGTTTTGCGGGAACAAATCCGAGAAGTCCAAGAGCTTGCCAAAAGAAGCTTGTTGAAACTCGCCAAGTGGATCGTCGCAAGTCCAGGAGTTTGCCGGAAGTCCACAGGAGCATCACCGAGGGTTCATCGGATGATCGACAGAAGTTCGCTGGAAGCTCGCTGGAAGAAGCGAGTGATGCTCCGGAGCAAGTTGTAGTAAATGTCTTAAGAAATATCATAGTTAGCACGATGATTAAGTTAGAAATGGGAGGTGATCCCTTTAACTTAATCTTGGGGCAATTGGGCCCTTGACATACCCAAATTGGGTCGAATGGATCAGCCCATTCGGACCCAGATTTCCCAGTCAAGCGGTGGCATCGCCTGGGCTCAGTCTCCGAGCGAGACTGGGCGGTGCAACTGCCCCTGACAGGCGGTGGAACTGCCTGAGCTCGATCTCCGAGCTATGCCAAGCGGTGCAACCGCCCCTGTCAGGCGGTGCAACCGCTAGACCCCGGAATTCAAACTGGTTTGGGGCCTATAAATACCCTTCTCATCCCTGGTTAATTCATACAAGCACAAAGAGATTAAAAGAGAGAAAACGTTGCTGCAATCTCTAGAATTTCCCTCCTCTAAATTCTAAGTGTTAGAATTCTGTTTAGAGAGGAGAGTGAGTGCTTGTAAGGGTGGTCTCCTAAACCCGGTAAAAGGAGAAGAGGGGTGTAAGAAGGAGGTTGATCTTCGCCTAGTAAAGGAAGATCGTTAGTGGATGCCGGTGGCCTCGACGGAAGAATAATCGGAGGAGTGGATGTAGGCCACGATTGACCGAACCACTATAAACTCCCGTCTTCTATGGTTTACATTTTATTTCCTGCTATTACCTTACTGCAAACCCCTTCAATAGCTTATTGCCTTCAATACATTTACATATGCTTTCAAGTTAAGTTTTCAAAATCGGTTTTACGTCGAAAACGAATTTTATCGTACGAGAGATTTGACGAAGTTGATGTTTTTATCCGCTGCACTAATTCACCCCCCCCCCCTCTTAGTGCTCTTAATCCTAACATTTGGTATCAGAGCCCGGTATTTCTCATTTCGGATTTACACCTGAGAGAAATGACTCTTCATAGCTTTCAAGAGGGTTTATCGGTTGTTAGTCCACCGTTGTTTAACGGATTGGACTACGCTTATTGGAAAACTTGAATGAGAGTTTTCTTAATTTCTATGAATTTGGATTTATGGAATATTGTTGAAAATGGTTTTCAACTTCCCTCTAAACCGATGAACGAATCGTCGGATTTAGAGAAGAAATATTTTTCTTTAAACGCAAAGGCTATGAATGCCTTATTTTGTGATTTGGACAAAAATGAGTTCAATCGGATTTCTATGTGCGAAACGGCTTTTGATATTTGGCACACTCTTGAAATCACACACGAAGGCACAAGTAGTGTAAAAGATTCTAATGTAAATTTTATGATGCATGATTTCGAGCTTTTTCGAATGAAGTCGAGCGAAACCATTGTTGACATGTACACCCGTTTCACGGATGTCGTCAATGGTTTAAAAGCTCTTGGCAAAAGTTTCTCAAATTTTGAACTTGTTAGTGAAGTTTTACGATCACTTTCTAAAGTTTGTGAATCAAAAGTAATGGCAATACAAGAAACAAAAGATTTAAATATTTTTCTACTTGAAGAACTTATTGGCTCATTGATGACATATGAAATGGTGTGCAATGTACATGCTGAACATGATGAACAAAACAACCTTCCTAAGAACAGGAAGGATTTGGGACATAGAACATTTGAAGACCATTCGAGCATAAGCTCAAGTGATGGTGAACAAGAACTTCAAATAAGATTTAAAAAATTAAAGAAACAAAAATTTAAGAACAAAAAGAACGGAACTACTTGCTTTGAACGCAAGAAGAAGAACACAAAGTGGGATGAATCAAGCTCCTCCGAAGACGACGAGGAGAAAATAAAAAAAGGCTAGGTGGCAAACGACGCCTTAACGACATTCAATGATGAGGTAATCGAAATCCCCTTAATTTATTTTAAAATTACTTGATGTTTTCCATGATGCATTTTCTTTTTTAGAATAATTATTTTTCTTGAAAATTATATATTAAATTTTTTTTTTTTGAAAATGCAAGAATATGATCATGCTTGTAATATTGAAAATTACATGTTTTATGTTAATGGAATAAAATGTTAGATTTAAATCTAATGATCATATGTATGTTTTTCTTAAGAAGAAAAAATGTGTATCTTGATTATTTTCGATTTTGATTAAAACCATGCTTGATGTCTTAATGAAAATATTAAGAAGTTTAATATCATGCTATATGTGGTTAAGAAGTAATAATGTGTATCATTGTTATTTCTCGATTTTGATTAAATGAAATCATGTTTGATTTGAAGAAATGCATAATGATATAATATTAAATATTTTGATACCATGATTGATAATTTTATGCATGAGATTTTAAATTATACATGATGATAAGCATGTGTTATTTTCATGAGTGTATTTGAAAAACATATGGCAAAAATGTGTCCGAATGCATGAACTTATTAAAATTATTTTTCGGACGTTCTTAATTCATTCACTTAATTGCTATGATGAGAACTTTACACTATTACATGCCTTAATAACATGTTGGAAATTATGTGTTTTGGATACAAAAATTTTCATGATCATGAGCATATTTTACCTTCATGATTGAACTTGAAAATCTATAGCAAAACCTTGTCCGAATGCATCAAAGTGTTAAATTTCATTTTCGGATCTTCTTGATCCTAATAATCGGATTTTCTCGATACATTATTCTCTTCCAGACTTAATAAACAAATGTCATATCGAGTTTGATTCATATCATTGATTTTTGAAATATGGAATCAACTAGCAAATGCATCTCTCATAGACTTATCATGTGAAAAATATCTTTCGAGAAATGGATTTGATGATTCATTCTTATATCTTTATAGAAATAGTTTTACGTGCAAGGATTTGATTCACACATATCTTGATCCTTGTAAAAATGAAGTGTGCTTTAATATCTTATCAATTTTAACTTCATTCGAGTAAGCTCACAAGTGACTTTCCTCCATGCAAAAAGATAATAACAAATAAAGAGGAAGAAGTAATGAAAGCTATCTCCATGTCATGTTTTTCTTGAGATGTTTGTATAATTGATATACTATCACTCATTGTTGAAAAATGACATAAACCTAATTATGGCATGAATCATTACCGCACTTACATTTAAAATTTGTTTATATCGTTCTCCTTTTTGTTGATGACAAAGGGGGAGAAATATATGAATTGATACTATTAGTGCCATATTTGAATTTGAATTATGTTAAGATATCAAAAGAAGCTTGCATCGAAATATATGGTAAATTGATGATAGAAATGCTATGATTGCCATATGCCATGTTAAGATATCAAGAACTTGCATTGTAATTTTACTTGCTGATATCTTGCCATATGATGAAATGCTATAATTTGTTGTTAAAATGATGCATGCAATACTTATGCCTTTTATTATGATGTATGTGATGTATTGCACATGATGTGAATCATGATTAAAATTACCTTAATTTGAATTCAAGATTTATCTCAATTATGGAATTTTGAAATAAGAATGATTACTCACCTTTGTCATAATATAAAAATTGATATAAAGGTCCTCCCTTCTTTTTGATAATGACAAAGGGGGAGCAAAAATTTCTAGCATGAACATCATGAAAAGAAGCAAACTAGCTAGTTTGCACAATTCAAGAAGAAAGCAAAAATTACACTTCTCAAAAGAGAAAAAATTGCTACCTTGAACATCACCGATAATTGCTAGTTTGAAATCTCAAGAAGAAGCAAAATATGCTAATGTGCACATCTAGCAAACTTGCATATTTCAAGAAGCAAGAGTTGCTTTCTTGAATTTCTCTAAATTGCTAGCTTGCATGTTCTAAAATGTTGCTAGCTTGCAAGATGTAGAGCTTGCTATCTTGAACATCTTAAGAAACAAAAATTACAAAAGTGCTATCTTACCTATCTCAAGATGCTAAACATGCTAAACTTGCACTTTGCAACGAAAGCAAAATTGCGAGCTCAAACATTGCAAAGGAAGCAAGAATCATGAGCTTACACAAGAAAGCTATCTTGCATTAGCTTTCGAAATCTTTGCTAGCTTGTATGTAGTAAAAATTGCATATCGTAAAAATTGCTAGCTTGTAGTCTAAAGAGAAGCAAACAGTTGCTATCTCATGAAAAGCAAACATGCTAAACTTGCACATCTTTAATTGCTAGATTGCATGATGATAAAACTTGATATTATGTTTTTCATGCAATGAGTTGAACTTATATCACAAACACATTAGAGTTGGAACTTCTCCTTTTTGTTGATGACAAAGGGGGAGAAGTATGATGTTATGCATAAGTTTATGCATAAGTTCATGATGACGTGTTGCAAGTATTCATGATGAATATTGCAATGACTTGAATTCAGATTTAATTCAAGGTTCTATCAATATGGCAAATTGATAGGAGGAGTTTGTTTAAACTCCGAAAGTTAAGGTTAACTCCGTCATCAAGTGGTTGTCATCATCAAAAAGGGGGAGATTGTTGAATATCGTATTTTCATGATGAAACCACTTGATATATGTTTATGATTTAATCTACATTTTGAGTGACGCAGGATGCTGTTGAATCTCGTATTTTGATGATGAAACTACTTGATATATGTTTATGATTTAATCTGCGTTTTAAGTGACGCAGGATGCTTCGATCATGATAAGACAATTAAAGCAGGAAAAATCATGTTGTACCGGAGGAACATGTCAGAAGATTAGACGCCGGGCTGGTGGATCAATCGACGTATCGATAGAAGGCTTCGGGTCATGGACTCGGGCATCGGGCCAAGAAGAGCGGCTATTGCGGCAAGGATATCGGAGTTGCGGAGTCAACTAGCCAATTGGGCAATAGGCCGCAAGAGAGGACGATGCGCCGAAGAATCGGACGGAGCGTCGAGAGACCAATGACATGCCGGACAACTTGGTTAATTGCTTAGGAATAATTGTCTCGATCGAATTTTTGTTTTACATGTGCAGGATTAACTACGATAACGATGAAGACATAAAGCGAAACAAAGTGTCAGAGTCAAGCGCGAAGGATTCGTTGCGAGTTCGAAAGTTCGACGAAAGTTCGAAGGTTCGTCGGGAATGCTATCGGAACTAGCCGAGAATGAGTAGGGAGCTTGCCGAAGGGTTTTTCGGAAGCTCGCCAGAAGGTTCATTGGAAGTTCGCGGAGCTCGCCGAGAAAGATCGGAGCTTGCCAAAGAAGCTCGTTGGAACTCGCCAAGATCAAATCGTGAAGTCTAGGAGCTTGCCGGGAGTCCGCAGAATGGTTTCCGAGAGTTCATCGGAAGACCACCGGAAGTTTGCCGGAAGCTCGCCAGAAGAAGTCTTGACTTGCAGACTTTGTAATAGCTTAGGAAATGTCTTTAAATTCATAGTTAGCACATTAATTAAGGTTAGGATTATGTGCTAATCCTATAACCCAAGTAGGGGCCAATTGGGCCCGATTTCGGACTGGTTTGGGCCAAGTTTGGAGCCCAACCAATG
The DNA here is from genome assembly GCF_036884655.1 of Musa acuminata AAA Group. Classification (NCBI taxonomy): domain Eukaryota; kingdom Viridiplantae; phylum Streptophyta; class Magnoliopsida; order Zingiberales; family Musaceae; genus Musa; species Musa acuminata. The sequence continues at coordinate 31,981,841 of NC_088356.1, read as the reverse complement.
AGCTGAAATAGTGTAGGCGGTGGCATTGCCAGATTAGGCGGTGGCACCACCCAGGAGAGGGTCTCCCAAGAAAGCTGGGCGGTGCAACCGCCCCAGGCAGGCGGTGGCACTGCCTGGGCTCAATCTTCGAGCGAGACTAGGCGGTGCAACCGCCTCTAACAGAGGTGGAACCGCTTGAGCTCAATCTCCGAGCTCTGGCTGGGCGGTGCAACTGCCCTAGTCAGGCGGTGGCACTGCTTGAGCTCGGTCTCTGAGCTCTGGTAGGAGGTGCAACCGCCCCTGACAAACGGTGGCACCGCCCAGAGGCTCAGTCTCCAAGCTCTGCCAGGCGGTGCAACCGCCAGACCCCGAAATTCCGGGAGATGACAGTTTTGAGCTCGAAATTCAAACTGGTTTGGGGCCTATAAATACCCCACTCTTTCAGCAATGAAAGAGCAACCAAAAACCACCGAAATCCTAATCTTACTCTGTGATTTTTAGAGCTCAAAAGTGTTGTATGAGTTAAAAGTCTTCTCCCTCTTTTCTTCCAAGTTCTAATCTTTCAAGAGAGGAGAGAAAATTCTGTAAGAGTTGTCTCTTAAGCCCGTCAAAAGGAGTGAAACTGTAAAAGGGTGGTTGGCCTTCGCCTATTGAAGGAAGGCCTCTAGTGGACGTTAGTGACCTCGTCGGTGGAGGAAGCCAGAAGTGGATGTAGGTCAAGATTGATCGAACCACTCTAAAATCGCGGTGCTCTCTGGTTTGGATTTACTTTGAGCATATTATCTTTACTGCAAACCTCCTTAATAGCTTACTGCCTTCTGCGCTTTTACGATTGTGTTTCAAAGTTCAGTATTTTCCGAATCGGTGTTTTGACGTAAATCAGTTTTATCGTACGAACATCATATTTCAGTTTGCGCTTACATTCTGATTTCCATCATAACTGCAAACTGCCTTTATAGATTCACTTTAATTGCATCTTGCTTGATCACAAGTTAAAGTGATTTACGAATCGGCTTTTTTACCGAAATCGCTCGTATCAAACGAACGTAGTTTTAATCGTTGAAAGTTTTCCGCTGTACTAATTCACCCCCCCCCTCTTAGTGCTCTTGATCCTAACAATTGGTATCAGAGCCCGGTATTTCTCATTTCGGATTTACACCCGAGAGAAATGGCTCTTCATGGCTTTAAAAAGGGTTTTTCGATTTTTCGTCTACCGTTGTTTAACGGTTGGACTACAGTTATTGGAAAACTCGAATGAGAGTTTTCTTGATTTCTATAAATTTGGATTTATGGAATATTGTTGAAAATGGTTTTCAACTTCCCTCTAAACCGATGAACGAATGGTCAGATTTGGAGAAGAAGTATTTTTCTTTAAACGCAAAGGCTATGAATGCCTTGTTTTGTGCACTTCACAAAAATGAATTTAATCACGTTTTGATGTGCGAAACGGCCTTTGATATTTGGCGAATACTTGAAATCACGCACGAGGGAACTAGTATAGTCAAAGACTCGAAAGTTAACATTTTATTACATGATCTTGAGCTTTTTCAAATGCAACCAAGCGAGACTATAGGTGACATGTACACCCGTTTCACGGATGTCGTCTTGGTAAATCTTTTTTGAATTTTGATCTCGTAAGCAATATCTTAAGATCCCTTCCAAAAAGGTGGGATCCTAAAATAACCGCAATACAAGAAACAAAAGATTTAAATATTTTTTCACTTGAAGAACTAATCGGTTCATTGATGACATATGTAATGGTGCACAATACACATGATGAACAAAACAACCTTCCAAAGAACAGGAAGGATTTGGAATTCTGGACAAATGAATACCACTTGAGCGATGACTCAAGTGATGAGGACAATGATGAACTTGAACTTCGAACACTAAATCTTAATAAGTTTATTAAACAAAAATCTAAAATAAATAATGAACTTGAACAAAGGAAGAGGCCAAAGAAGAAGATCACAAAGTGGGATGAATCGAGCTCCTCGGAAGAGGAGGAGAAAATCAAGAAAGGCGAGGTGGCAAACTACGCCTTAACCGTTTTCAATGAAAAGGTAATCGAAATCCCCCTGATTTATTTTAAAATTACTTGATGCTTTCATGATGTATTTTCTTTTTTAGTTTAGAATTAATTTTCTTAAAAATTACATGTTTAAAAATAAAAATACAAAAATTATAATCATGCTAGTAATTTCAAAAATGATAATATTACATATTTTATGATAAACAAACAAAATGATTTTGATTGAAAATATGATATCATGATTAAGACATAATAATGTGTATTATGTTTGATTAACATTGTTGAATAAAATCATGTTTGATTTGAAGTAATGCATAATGATGTAATGAAAATATTAGATGTTTTTGATACAATGATTGACAATTTTATGCATGAGATTTTAAGTTATACGTGATGATAAGCATGTGTTATTTTCATGAGTGTATTTGAAAAACATATGGCAAAAATGTGTCTGAATGCATGAACTTATTAAAATCATTTTTCGGACATCCTTAATTCACTCACTAAATTGCTATAATGAGAACTTTACACTATTACATGCCTTAATAACATATTGGAAATTATGTGTTTTGGATACAAAAATTTTCATGATCATGAGCATGTTTTATCCTCATGATTGTGTTTGAAAATCTATAGCAAAACCATGTCCGAATGCATGAAAGTGTTAAATTTCATTTTCGGATTTTCTTGATCCTAACAATTCATTTTTGTGATTTATTAATCTTAATGGTTTTATGACGAAATTCTTTTTTCGATCCTAAACTTTGATGCATGTTTTTATTTAACATAAATGAAAAAGCATGCTAACATGAAATCAATCACTTAAAATGAAATACTTAAAAAGGGAAAAATACATTATCAATGAAATCATGAATCAACTTATGTTATGAATTTTGTGAACCATAAAAATGATTTTGGTGATTTGAATTTGAGATGAGTTTTATCAAAATCATGATCTTGATTTCTTGGAATAACATGAAATTTTCCTTGATGATCATCTCGATTATTTAAAAGGAGATTTGTCGAAACGATTCATGAAATTTTCGATTCATTTGTTTATGAAATGGTTGAAATCGTTGTACCTTTGAATTATTCCCTTCTCCTTTCAATTTTGAATTTATGCATGTTATATGTCAAAAATTTGAAACCATGTTTTGGTATCATGCATATCTAAGAAATGTTGATTTGACAAATTGAATGAGTTGAAAAAGAATGATAATTTCTCTCTTGAATATAACTTGTGATATTTTTTATATAAATCATCATTTTGATTTCTCGACATTCGATACATGAGATTTTATTATGAATCAAAATTTCTCATTAATCGATCTCCTACGATTCTACTTGATATTTTCATAAGAGGAGATTTTCTAAATGAATCATGATTTTTTCCTTGTGAGTTCTTGGATTTATTACTTGCTTATATCGTTCTCCTTTTTGTTGATGACAAAGGAGGAGAAAAATATGATTTGATACTATGAGTGCTATATTTGAATGAGAAATAGATGAAATGCTATGATTGTTAAATACTTGAAATGTTTGAATCATGTTAAGATATCAATAACTTGCATCGTAATTTTACTTGCTGATATCTTGCCATGTGATGAAATACTATGAAAATCAATAATTGTCATTTTCTATTAGAATGATGATTTGGAATCATGCATTAATGATGATTTTATATTTTATGATTTGGTATGATGCATGCAATGATGAAATATTCATGAATTTGAAATTATGCATGCAATACTTATGACAATGATGTACATGATGATATGTATCATGAATGATTTAAATGATGAATGTTTGGTATCATGATCAACATGTTGATAAATGCTTAAAAATTTTAATGTTTGAGTATCAAATATGATATGCCTATTAATGATGATTGATTTATTTTTCGGTATCGTGCATGAAAAATAAGATTTTTAAAATTATGTATGTTTTAATTTGAATATATAATGATGCACAAATAAGATTGATATCTACCTTTGTCATAATATGAAAATTGATATAAAGGGTCTTCCCTTCTTTTTGACAATGACAAAGGGGGAGCAAGAATTTCTAGCGTGGACATCATGAAAAGAGGTAAACTTGCAACTTGTACATTGCAATAGGAAGAAAGAATTATGAGCTTACACAAGAAAGCTATCTTGCATTTGCTTTCGAAATTTTTGCTAACTTGTATATTGTGAAACTTGCATATCGTAAAAATTGCTAGCTTGTAGTCTAAAGAGAAGCAAAAAGTTGCTATCTCAAAAGAAGCAAATGTGCTATCTTGCCTATCTCAAGAGGCAAAAATGCTAACTTGCACATCTAGCAAAACTTGACAAATTTGCGTATTTCAAGAAGCAAGAGTTGCTTTCTTGAACATCTCAAAACTGCTAGCTTGCATGTTATAATATTGCTAGCTTGCATGATGTAGAACTTGCTATCTTGAACATTACCAAAAATTTGCTATCTTGTATGTTGTACAACTTGCATATCTAAAACTTGATAGCTTAAATGTTCTAAGCATGATGTAACACTTGCTAAATTTTCTAGCTTCAAATCTGCATGATGATAAAACTTGATATTATGTTTTTCATGCAATGAGTTGAACTTATATCACAAACACAAGAATAGTTGTACTTCTCCTTTTTGTTGATGATAAAGGGAGAGAAGTATGTTGATGACTTGACATGTTATGCATAAGTTTATGATGACATGTTGCTTGGATATTTGAATCCAAGAATTTCTATCAATATAGCATATTGATAGGGGGAGTTTGTTTAAACTCTGGGAGTTAAGGTTAACTCCGTCATCAAGTGGTTGTTATCATCAAAAAGGGGGAGATTGTTGAATCTCATATTTTGATGATGAAACCACTTGATATATGTTTATGATTTAATCTGTGTTTTAAGTGATGCAGGATGCTTCGATCAGGATAAGACAATTAAAGCAGGAAAAATCATGTTGTACCGAAGGAACATGTCAGAAGATTGGACGTCGGGCCGGTGGATCGGTCGATGTATCGACAGAAGGCTTCGGGTCATGGACTCGAGCATCGGGCCAAGAAGAGCGGGTATTGCGCCAAGGATATCGGGGTTGCGGAGTCAACTGGCCGATTGGGCAATAGGCCGTAAGAGAGGATGATGCGCCGAAGAATCAGACGAAACGTCGAGGGACCAATGACATGCCGGACAACTTGGTTAATTGCTTTGGAATAATTGTCTCGATCGAAGTTTTGTTTTACATGTGCAGGATTAACTACAATAACGATGAAGACATAAAGCGAAACAAAGTGTCGGAGTCAAGCGCGAAGGATTCGTTGTGAGTTCGAAAGTTCGACGAAAGTCCAAAGGTTCACCGGGAATGCTACCGGAACTAGCCGAGAATGAGTAGGGAGCTTGCCGAAGGCTTTTTCTGAAGCTCGCCGAAAGGTTCGTTGGAAGTTCACGGAGCTCGCCGAGAAAGATCGAAGCTTGCCGAAGAAGCTCGTTGGAACTCGCCAAGATCAAATCGTGAAGTCTAGGAGCTTGCCAGGAGTCCGCATAATGGTTTCCGAGAGTTCATCGGAAGACCGCTGGAAGTTTGCTAGAAGCTCGCTAGAAGTCTTGACTTGCAGACTTTGTAATAGCTTAGGAAATGTCTTTAAATTCATAGTTAGCACATTAATTAGGGTTAGGATTAGGTGTTAATCCTATAACCCAAGTAGGGGCTAATTGGGCCTGAGTTCGGACTAGTTTGGGCCAAGTTTGCGCCTAACCAGTGAGCTGAAATAGTGTAGGCGGTGGCACCGCCTAGGAGAGGGTCTTCCAGGAAAGCTGGGCAGTGCAACCGCCCTAGGCAGGCGGTGGCACCACCTAGGCTCAGTCTCCGAGTGAGACCGGGTGGTGCAACCGCCTCTGACAGAGGTGCAACCGCCTGAGCTCTGTCTCCGAGCTCTAGTTGGGCGATGCAACTGCACCAGTCAGGCGGTGGCACCGCCTGAGCTCAGTCTCCGAGCTTTGGCAGGAGGTGCAACCGCCCCTGATAAGCGGTGGCACTGCCTAGAGGCTCAGTCTCCGAGCTCTGCTAGGAGGTGCAACCGCTTCAGTCAGGCGGTGCAACCGCCAGACCCTGGAATTCCGGGGAATGACAATTTTGAGCTCGAAATTTAAACTGGTTTGGGGCCTATAAATACCCCACTCTTTCAGCAATGAAAGAGCAACCAAAAACCATCGAAATCCTGATCTTACTATGTGATTTTTAGAGCTCAAAAGTGTTGTATGAGTTAAAACTTCTTCTCCCTCTTTTCTTCCAAGTTTTGATCTTTCAATAGAGGAGAGAAAATTCTGTAAGGGTTGTCTCCTAAGCCCGTCAAAAGGAGTAAAACTGTAAAAGGGTGGTTGGCCTTCACCTATTGAAGGAAGGCCTCTAGTGGACGTCGGTGACCTCGTCGGTGGAGGAAGCCAGAAGTGGATGTAGGTCAAGATTGACCGAACCACTCTAAAATCGCGGTGCTCTCTAGTTTGCATTTACTTTGAGCATATTATCTTTACTGCAAACATCCTTAATAGCTTACTGCCTTCTGCACTTTTACGATCGTGTTTCAAAGTTCAGTATTTTTCGAATCGGTGTTTAGACGTAAATCAGTTTTATCGTACGAACATCATATTTCAGTTTGCGCTTACATTCTGATTTCCATCATAACTGCAAACTGCCTTTATAGATTCGCTTTAACTGCATCTTGCTTAATCACAAGTTAAAGTGTTTTATGAATCGGCTTTTCTACCGAAATCGCTCTTATCAAACGAACGCAGTTTTAATCATTGAAAGTTTTCTGCTGCACTAATTCACCCCCCCCGCCCCCCCCTCTTAGTGCTCTTGATCCTAATAGATGCTTCGATTAGGATGAGGCAATTAAAGCAGGAAAAATCATGTTGTGCCGGAGGAGCATGTCAGAAGATTGGACGTCGGGTCGGTGGATCGGTTGACGTATCGACAGAAGGCTTCGGGTCGTGGACTCGGGCATCGGGCCAAGAAGAGCGGGTATTGCACCAAGGATATCAGAGTTGCAGAGTCAACTAGCCGATTGGGCAATAGGCCGCAGGAGAGGACGATTCGCCAAAGAATCGGACAAAGCGTCGAGGGACCTATGACATGCCGGACAACTTGGTTAATTGCTTAGGATTAATTGTCTCGATCGAAGTTTTATTTTACATGTGCAGGATTAACTACGATGAAAATAAGACATGTAGTAGGAGTTGCGCCGGAGTCAAGACGATGATCACGTTGGGAGTTCGAGAGTTCGACGGAAGTCCGGATGGTCGTTGGAGGTTCTACGAGAACAAATCCGAGAAGTCCAGGAGCTTGCCAAAAGAAGCTCATTGGAACTCTCCAAGTGGATCGTCGCAAGTCCAGGAGTTTGTCGGAAGTCCACAGGAGCATCACCGAGGGTTTTTCGGATGATCGACGGAAGTTCGTCAGAAGCTCGCCGGAAGAAGCGATTGATGCACCGGAGCAAGTTGTAGTAAATGTCTTAAGAAATATCACAGTTAGTACAATGATTAAGTTAGAAATGGGAGGTGATCCCATTAACTTAATCTTGGGGCAATTGGGCCCTTGACAGACCCAAATTGGGCCGAATGGATCAGCCCATTCGGACCCAGATTTCCCAGTTAAGCGGTGGCATCGCCTGGGCTCAGTCTTCGAGCGAGATTGGGCGGTGCAACTACCCCTGACAGGCAGTGGAACCGCCTAAGCTCGGTCTCCGAGCTCTGCCAAGCGGTGCAACCGCCCTAGTCAGGCGGTGCAACCGCCAGACCTCGGAATTCCGGGAGATGATAGTTTTGAGCTCCAAATTCAAACTGGTTTGGGGCCTATAAATACCCCTCTCATCCCTGGTTAATTCATACAAGCACAGAGAGATTAAAAGAGAGAAAACGTTTTTGCAATCTCAATTATTTTTCTCCTCTAAATTCTAAGTGTTAGAATTCTGTTTAGAGAGGAGAGTGAGTGCTTGTAAGGGTTGTCTCCTAAACCCGGTAAAAGGAGAAGAGGGGTGTAAGAAGAAGGTTGATCTTCGCTTAGTAAAGGAAGATCGTTAGTGGATGCCAGTGGCCTCGACGGAAGAGGAATCAGAGGAGTGGATGTAGGTCACGATTGACCGAACCACTATAAACTCCCGTCTTCTCTAGTTTACACTTTATTTCCTGCTATTACCTTACTGCAAACCCCTTCAATAGCTTACTGCCTTCAATACATTTACATATGCTTTCAAATTAAGTTTCCGAAATCGGTTTTACATCGGAAATGGTTTTTATCATACGAGAGATTTGACGAAGTTGATGTTTTTATCTACTGCACTAATTCACCCCCCCTATCTTAATGCTCTTGATCCTAACAAAAGGATATCTCTTGGAAGCTTAGAGTATTAAATGTGAATGTCTTATATTGATATAAACTTATGATAAATGATTGATTTTTATGATTATGATATTTTTATTGGATCATAAGAGTCTATAAGTGATTGTTAATGATTTTGATTTCTTATTGGGTCTTATGAAGTTATCAAGTGATACGTTATATTATTATAAATTGCATAAGTTTTATAGTATGTGGGTGGATGAAAATTGAATGCACGTAGTATCCTCAAGTTTTATATTATGGATCTTGAGTTTGGATATATGGACAATTGAAAATTATTCTTGATTTAAGATAGATTTGCATATCTATAATATTATTTAGGGGTGTGACAAAGGTGGTATCAGGATCACTAGGATATAGGATATACTAGTTTTATTGTATCCTTTGAGGTCTAATAAATTATCTAATGATTGATGGAATATTCTTTAGAGTTTTTAAAAAGTTAAAACAATGTGAGAATTTTTTAAAAAATTGATAAAAACTATTACTCATATGATTAATGATGAATATAGAATAGTAAAAAGGTTTGAAAGAAAGATAATACTAATGTGGTCGATGTTGAATCTCGGATTTTGATGATGAAGTCAATTATTATTTGGTTATCTAATCCATATGTTGAGATAAGTGTGAAGGATTAACTATGATGGCAGTAAGACATGCAACAGGTGTTATGCCAGAGTCAAGACCAAGATCACGTTGGGGGTTCGAGAGTTCGACGGAAGTCCGGACGGTCGTCGGAGGTTCTGTGGGAACAAATCCGAGAAGTCCAGGAGCTTGCCAAAGAAGCTCGTTGGAACTCGCTAAGAGGATCATTGCAAGTCCAAGAGTTTGCCGGAAGTCCGTTGGAGCATTGTCGAGGGTTCGTTGGATGGTCGCCGGAGGTTCGCCGGAAGAAGCGATTGACGCACCGGAACACAAGTTGCAGTATTAATATCTTAAATATCGTAATTATCATGAATATTAAGTTAGGAATAGGAGGTGATCCCATTAACTTAATCTGGGGCCAATTGGGCCCTTGATAGATCCAAATTGGGCCAAATGGATCAGCCCATTCGGACCCAGATTTCCTAGCCGACGGTGGCACCGCCCAAAAGCTCAGTATCCAAGCGAAGTCAGGCGGTGGTACCGCCCCTGTTAGGCAGTAATACTGCTTGAGCTCGGTCTCCGAGCGAAGTCAGGCGGTGGTACTGCCCATGTCAGGCGATGGTACCACTTGAGCTCGGTCTCGGAGCAGTGTCAGGCGATAGTACCGCCCAGTTCTGGTGGTGGTACTTCCGGGACCCCGGAAGTCCGGGAGATGACACTTTTGAGCTCCAAATTCAAACCAGTTGGGGCCTATATAAACCCCACCCTTTCCTGCATGAAAGGGCACTGAAAGCTTGCATTTATTCATTCTGAGAATTTGAGAGCTTAAAAGTGTTGTAAAAGGCTAGAAGTTCTTCTCCCTCTTTTCTTCTAAGTTTTGATCATTCAAGAGAGGAGTGGAAATCTGTAAGGGTTGTCTCCTAAGCTCATCAAAAGGAGTAAAGTTGTAAAAGGGTGGTTGGCCTTCGCCGATTGAAAGAAGGCCTATAGTGGATGTCGGTGACCTCAAAGAAGAAGGAAGCCAAAAGTGGATGTAGGTCAAGATTGACCGAACCACTCTAAATCTCAGTTTGCATTTACATTCTACAACTTATCTTAACTGGAAATTGTCTCCCTTACTTTACGTCAACTATACTTCCGTTTACTCTTAAGTTGAAGAACTTTTCGAAACGATTTTCGTATGAAGTCTTTTTTGAACCGACGAAAGTTTTCCGCTGCACTAATTTATCCCTCTCCCTCTTAGTACTCTTGATCCTAACAATTGGTATCAAAGCGGGGTTCACTCTTAATCGGATTAAAACCCAAGAGAGATGGTATATGCCGGAAACCAAGAGGGTCACTTTATTATACGTCTGCCCATATTCAACGGGACGAAGTATACCTATTGGAAGACCCGAATGAGGATCTTCCTTATTTCCATGGATTTTGAACTTTGAAATATTGTTGAAAATGAATTTTCAAAGTCTTCTGTTCCAATGATCGATTGGAATGAATTAGAGAAGAAGACTTTCGCTCTTAATGCAAAGGCTATGAATGCCTTGTTTTGTGCGCTTGATAAAAACGAGTTCAATCGTGTTTCGATTTGTGAAACTGTATTTGATATTTGGCATACACTCAAAGTGACTCACGAAGGCACAAATAGAGTGAAAGAGTCAAAAATCAATCTTTTAGTACATTTTATAAACTTTTTCGAATGAAACCGAGCGAGACCATAGGTGACATGTACACCCATTTCACGGATGTCGTCAATGGTCTAAAAGGACTCGGTAAAAGTTTTTCGGATTTTGAGCTCGTCAATAAAATTCTAAGATCCCTTCCAAAGAGTTGGGACCCTAAAGTCACTGCTATTCAAGAGGCTAAAGATTTAAACTACTTCCCTCTTGAAGAATTAATTGGGTCATTAATAACCTACGAAATGACTTACAAAGCTCATGAAGAGCAAGAAGACACCCTTCCAAAGAACAGGAAGGATATGACACTTAGAACTCTAGAAAACCACTTGAGAGAAAACTCAAGTGATGAGGACTTTGACGATGACTTGGCACTTCTAACAAGAAAATTTAAAAAATTTATTAAAAGAAACAAATTTAAAAATGACACTAAAAATAAACTTGAACCCAAAAAGGACCAAGTTATTTGCTACAAATGCAAGAAGCCGGGACACTACAAAAGTGATTGTCCCCAAGCCAAGAAGAGAATACCAAAGAAGAAGGCGCTCAAAGCAACGTGGAATGACTCAAGCGTGTCCGAAGAAGAGGAGTCCAACACCGAGCAAGTTGCTCATTACACCCTAATGGCCGTCGGAGAGAAGGTAACGAATTTAATTGATGCAGATTTATCATTTGATGAATTGTTAAATGCTTTCCATGACTTGTTTGATGAATACAAAACAATTAGTAGAAAATATAAATTATTGAAAAAGGAGCATGATACTCTTATTAATAATTTCAATAAATTAAAAATTGAACATAATGATAGTTTAGCTCCATGTATGAAATGTTACGATCTAGAAACTCTCCAAAAGGAGAACTTGCTCCTTAAGGATACCTTGAAGAAATTCGAGGTTGGTAGCAAGTCTTTGAATATGATCCTTACAAATAAGGGTCACATTCCTAAAAGAAATGGAATCGGATTTATGAGAAGTCCTCACCAAAATCCAACCACCTTTATTAAAGGCCCTATCTTGCATGTATCATACCAAACAAATGCAACTTTTATTGTAAACATAGACATAGAACTTATCATTGTCCATTCAAGAAAGTTAGTCTAAACAAATTGATTTAGGTTCCTAAAGGAACCATGATAAATTTCATGCAACATGATAAACAATTTAGATCAGTTTTTGAGGCACCCAAAATTAAATGGGTACCTAGAAATCATCCTTTCTTGTAGAAACATATTCTATCACAAGCTAGGAGCAAGAGATGGTACCTTGATAGTGGATGCTCAAGGCATATGACCAGAGATCCATCTCAATTCTCTAAGCTCACTAACATAGACGAAGGCTATGTCACATTCGGAGATAACAAGGGTAAAATCATTGGTAAAGGAACCATAGGTAACAAATTCAACTTCTTTATTGAAGATGTTTTGTTAATTGATGGTTTAAAACATAACCTCTTGAGCATTAGTCAATTGTGTGATAAAGGATATATTATCAAATTCGAATCTAATGCTTGCATCATTAAAAAACCACACAAAAATACATCTATAATTGCATTAAAACAAAATAGCGTATACACCATTGACATCAATGATCTTTGTAATGAAATGTGTTTCTTGGTTTTGAATGACAATGCTTGGCTTTGGCATAGGAGATTAGGTTATGCTAGCATGAAACTAATCACTCAAATTTCATTCAAAGAACTTGTAAGAGGAATTCCTCATATCAAGTTCATCAAAGATAATGTGTGTGATGCTTGTCAATTAGGAAAACAAATTAAGGGTAGTTTCAAATCTAAGAACCAAATAAGCATCTTTAGACCATTGCAATTGATCCATATGGACTTATTCAGACCAATCTCTACATCAAGCCTAGGAGGTAGCAAATACGTCTTTGTTATTGTAGATGATTACAGTAGATACACATGGACTTATTTCTTGAAACACAAAAATGAATGCTTTAGATATTTCACCAAGTTTTGTAAACTTGTTCAAAATAAAAAAAGGTTCTATGATTTCATCAATTATAGTGATCACAGTGGTGAATTTCAAAACCATGATTTTCATGAATTTTGTGAATTTAATGGATACAATCACAACTTCTCTACTCCAAGAAATCCTCAATAAAATGGAGTAGTAGAAAGAAAACATAAAAATTTACAAGAAATGGTAAGAACTATATTGAATGAACATAGCCTACCCAAATATTTTTTGGGCCGAAGCCGTAAACACTACATGCTATATTTTGAATAGAGTTCTAGTAAGACCCTTACTCACCAAAACTCTCTATGAGTTGTGGAACAAAAAAAAACCCAATGTTTCATATTTTAAAGTTTTTGGGTGTAAGTGTTTTATCTTGAATGAAAAAGATGCCTTAGGAAAATTTGATGCTAAATCCGATGAAGAAATTTTTCTTGGTTATTCTTCGATTTTTAAAGCTTTTTGTATCTTCAATAAAAGAACTTTAATTATAGAAGAATCCATTCATGTTATTTTCAATGAGATTTTCGAAATCAAGAAAAACTATTTTGATGATGATGTTAATTTTGATTCTTTGAATTTAAATGAAACCCCTTCTCCAACTAGCAACTTGGATGCATCCACTTCCGAAACATCCTTACCCAAGGATTGGAAGTATATAGATGCTCATCCTAAGGAGCTAATCTTAGGAGACACATCTAAGGGGGTTCAAACACGTTCTTCTCTTAAAAAATTTTGTACCAATGTCACTTTTCTCTCCCAAATTGAACCTAAATGTATTAACAAAGCCACGAAAGATGATTCATGGATTATCATAATACAAGATGAGTTAAATCAATTTGAGAGAAATGAGGTATGAAAGTTTATTCCTAGGCCAAATGACCATTTGGTTATTGGTACTAAATGGGTCTTTAGAAACAAGCAAGATAAATATGGTATCGTGGTTAGAAATAAGGCTAGATTAGTTGTCAAAGGTTTCAACAAAAAAGAAGATATTGATTACAAATAAACCTTCACTCCTGTGGCTTGATTAGAAGCCATAAGGATGCTCCTTGCCTATGCTAGTATTAATAATTTTAAGTTATTTCAAATGGATGTTAAAAGCTCTTTTCTTAATGGCTTTATTTCCGAATAAGTTTATGTTGAACAACCTCCCAGATTTAAAAATAATAGCCTCCCTAATTATGTGTTTAAATTAACTAAAGCTCTGTATGGCTTAAAACAAGCCCTAAGGGTTTGGTATGAGAGACTTAGTTCATTTCTTATTGAAAATAATTTCTTAAAAGGCAAGGTCGATATTACATTGTTTATCAAAAATTTTGAAAATAATTTTCTCATTGTTCAGATTTATGTTGATGATATTATCTTTGGTTCTATGAACGAATCTCTTTGTGAATCTTTTACTAAAACTATGAGCCTTGAATTTGAAATGAGTTTGATGGGGGAATTAACCTCTTTCTTATGCTTACAAATTAAATAACTAAGTAATGTCATCTTTATTAGTCAAACTAAATATGATTTAGATTTGCTAAAAAGATTTAATATGGATAGCTCAAAAGCTATAAAAACTCCTATGAGCACCTCCACTAAGTTAGAATTTGATGAAAGTGGAGAAAGCTTCGATCAAAAAACTTATAGGGGTATGATAGGAAGTTTACTTTACCTCACTGCGACTAGATCAGATATCATGTTCAGTGTAGGACTTTGTGCTAGGTTTCAATTGAACTCTAAGATATCTCATCTTAAAGTAGTTAAAAAAATACTTAGATATCTTAAAGGTACCACAAATCTAGGATTATGGTATCCAAAAATCGAGAATTTTGAGTTAATTGCTTATGCTGATGCAGATTTTGCTAGGTGTAGACTAGATAGAAAAAGCATATCAGGAACATGTCAATTCTTGAGACATGCCCTTATTTCCTGGTCATCTAAGAAACAAAACTCGGTTGCACTATTAACAACCGAAGCTGATTATATTGTAGCTAGTGCATGTTGTGCACAAGTTGTGTGGATGAAAAATACCTTAAAAGATTATAAAGTTCATCTTAAAAATATTCTCATTAAATGTGATAATACAAGTGTAATATGTTTAATAAAGAATCTCATTCAATACTCAAGAACAAAACATATTGATATTAGACATCACTTTATACAAGATCTTATCACTAATCATGATGTAATTATAGAGTTTATTGATACTAAACATCAACTAGCTGATATTTTTACAAAGCCTTTAAGTGAAGAACAATTTGATTTCATTAGAAGAGAATTATGAATGTTGATGTGTCCGAATGCATGAACTTATTAAATTTATATTTTGAACTTTCTTGATTCAATGATCAATCACTTAATTGTTATGATGAGAATTTTACACAATTACATGCCTTAATAACATGTAGGAAATTATGTGTTTTGGATGTAAAACTTCTAGGATGATGAGCATGTTTTACCTTCATGATTGTGTTTAAAAATCCATAGCAAAACCTTGTCTGAATGAATGAATTTGTTAAATTTCACTTTCGAACTTTCTTAATCCTAATAATACATGATTTAGTATTTCTCTTCCGAACTTAATGTAGCTTTTATAAGCCTATGTCATATCAAGTTTGTTTCATATAATTGATTTTTGACATATGGAATCAATTAACAAATGCATCTCTCATAGATTTACCTTGTGAAAAATATTTTTTCAAGAAATGGATTTGATGAAATGATTCCTTCTTAATGAAGAAAGATTTTTAAAATGAAGTATGATTTAATCTCTTATCATTTTAACTTCATTCAAGTAAGTTCACAATGGCTTTCCTCCTTTATACAAAACGTTAATGATAAATAAAAGGGATGAAGTAATGAAAGCTATCTTCATGTCATGTTTGCTTAAAAAAGTTGTATAATTGGTATCCTATCAATTATTGTTGAAAAATGACATGAACCTTTTTATGACATGAATCATTACCACACTTATGCTTAAAATTTGCTTAAATCATTCTCCTTTTTGTTGATGATAAAATGGGAGAAATATGTGATAAATTGATGATAGAATTGCTATAATTACTATGATTGCCATATTTGTATTATGTTAAGATATTAAAAGCTTGCATCGTAATAACACATATAGTTTTATTAAAAATGTAAAAGTTATGATGAGAATTTTAGACAATTACATACCTTAATAACATGTTGGAAATTATGTGTTTTGGATGTAAAACTTCCAGGATGATGAGCATGTTTTACTTTCATAATTGTGTTTAAAAATCCATAGCAAAACCTTGTCCGAATGAATGAATTTGTTAAATTTCACTTTCGGACTTTCTTAATCCTAACAATACATGATTTAGTATTTCTCTTCCGGACTTAATGTAGCTTTTATAAGCCTATGTCATATATTTAGTTTGTTTCATATCATTGATTTTTGACATATGGAATCAATTAACAAATGCATCACTCAGATTTACCTTGTGAAAAATATTTTTTCAAGAAATGGATTTGATGAAATGATTCCTTCTTATGAATTCCTTCTTGATGAAGAAAGATTTTTAAAATGAAGTATGATTTAATCTCTTATCATTTTAACTTCATTCAAGTAAGTTCACAATGGCTTTCCTCCTTCATACAAAACGTTAATGACAAATAAAAGGGAAGAAGTAATGAAAGCTATCTTCATGTCATGTTTGCTTGAAAAAGTTGTATAATTGGTATCCTATCACTTATTATTGAAAAATGACATGAACTTTTTTATAACATGAATCATTACCACACTTATGCTTAAAATTTGCTTAAATCGTTCTCCTTTTTGTTGATGATAAAGTGGGAGAAATATGTGATAAATTGATGATAGAATTGCTCTAATTGCTATGATTGTCATATTTGTATTATATTAAGATATTAAAAGCTTGCATTGTAATTTTATGATATTGATATATTAAAATATATGATAAATTAATGATAGAATTGCTATACACATGAAATGTTTGCATTAATGAAAAGATATCTAGAGCTTACATTGCAATTTTGCAATGTTGATATCTTGCCATGTGATGAAATGCTATGATTGCTATACACTTAAAATGTTTGCATTGTGTTAAGATATCAAGAGCTTACATCGCAATTTTACAATGTTGATATCTTGGCATGTGATGAAATGCTATGATTGCTATACACTTGAAATGTTTGCATTATGTTAAGATATCAAGAGCTTATATTACAATTTTACATATTGATATCTTACCATATGATGAATTGCTACGATTGCTATCTTTCATATTTGAAATGTAAGATGTGAAAATGGATGTCAACCCTTGACATCATTTTCAGAGAGATACATCATAATAGGAATCATGATGGGAGTATTGATAAGGTTAAATGAACTTAACTTATCAATATGACTCTTGAATTCAAAGGCTTAGAATTCATGAATGACTTATCTCAGGTATGGCATATAGATAGGGGGAGTTAATGTTAACTCCGTCATCAATTGATTGTCATCATCAAAAAGGGGAAGATTGTTGAATCTCGGATTTTGATGATGAAGTCAATTGTCATTTGGTTATTTAATCCATATGTTGAGATAAGTGTGCAGGATTAACTACGATGGTAGTAAGACATGCAGTAGGTGTTACGCCGGAGTCAAGACCAAGATCACGTTGGGGGTTCGAGAGTTCGACAGAAGTCCGGACGGTTGTCGGAGGTTCTACGAGAACAAATTCGAGAGGAGCTTACCAAAAAACCTCATTGGAACTCGCTAAGAGGATCGTCGCAAGTCCAGGAGTTTGCCGGAAGTCCGTCGAAGCCTCGCCGAGGGTTCGTCGGATGTTCGTCGGAAGTTCGCCGGAAGAAGCGATTGACGTACCGAAACATGAGTTGCAGTATTAATGTATTAAATGTAGTAGTTAGCATGAAGATTAAGTTAGGAATGAGAGGTGATCCCATTAACTTAATATGGGGCCAATTGGGCCCTTGACAGACCCAAATTGGGCTGAATGGATCAGCCCATTCGGACCCAGATTTCCTAGCCGGTGGTGGCACCGCCCAGAAGCTCAATCTCCGAGCGAAGTTAGTCGGTGGTACTGACCCTATCAAGCAGTGGTACCGCCTTAGCTCAGTCTCCGAGCAAAGTTAGGCAGTGGTACCGCCAAGACCCCGGAAATCCGGGAGATGACACTTTTGAGCTCCAAATTCAAACCATTTGGGGCCTATATAAACCCCACCCTTTCCTGCATGAAAGGGCACCGAAAGCTTGTAATTATTCTGAGAATTTAAGAGCTTAAAAGTGTTGTAAAAGGCTAGAAGTTCTTCTCCATCTTTTCTTCTAAGTTTTGATCATTCAAGAGAGGAGTGGAAATTTGTAAGGGTTATTTCCTAAGCCCGTCAAAAGGAGTAAAGCTGTAAAAGGGTGGTTGGCCTTCACCTATTGAAGGAAGGCCTCAAGTGGACGTCAGTGACCTCATCGGAGGAGGAAGCCAAAAGTGGATATAGATCAAGATTGACCGAACCACTCTAAATCTCGGTTTGCATTTACATTTTGCTCCTTATCTTAACTACAAACTGCCTCCTTTGCTTTACGTCAACTATACTTCTGTTTACTCTTAAGTTGAAGAACTTTCCGAAATGGTTTTCGTACGAAGTCTTTTTTGAACCGATGAAAGTTTTCCGCTGCACTAATTCACCCCTCTCCCCCCCCCCCCCCCCCTCTTCGTGCTCTTGATCCTAACAGTAGATAGATTTATGATAATTGAAAGGAACACTAAGGGGATTCAGGAAATCAATGGCAAGAATGATAAGGCCAAATTCACTGATCATAAGAATAGAAGAGGAAATGAATCAAAAGTTTGTAACAAGTGATTTAAAATATCTATATTTAAGGGAAAAAAGTCATAACAGATGATTGGTCATAATAGAGAACTCCATCATGTAAAAAAATATAGGAGAAATCATGAAATGAGTTGGTATTTTTTAGTGACAAGAGCTTGTTTAGCTTATCGAAAGTGGGTCATAAGATGGAGGATTACCCTTTTTGATAAGAAAAAAAAGCTATTGCCTCCTTTGCCCACAACTCACGCCAAAGCATATGCTACCGTTAAATAAGAATCTAAATATTCTAAATGAGTGGTTGAAAGCATTATACATAGTTTTATTAGAAATGTAAAAGTTTTGATCGATTTTAGTTCTAACCTTATCTTTTGTTTTATAATATTGTGTTTGCTACTTATGTATTCAACCTAGACTACTAGATTACATGCTCTATGTGGCTATTGCTATTAGGGATTCTTTGATAGTAAACTTGATCTATATTGTTTGATTTCTATTGAAGAATGTGAACTTCTTCCTGATTTGATTCTCTTCGAGGTTTAAGGCTTTGATATTATTCTTAGTATGAATTAAATAGTATTGATTGTTTCCAAAGGTGAGATCACTTTTTGTGTTCTAGATCAAACTATATTTTATTTTGAAGGAATTAGATATGATTGGTCTCTTTGATAGTATTTGTGATTTAATGTGTGTTTAAGTGACGCAGGGCTAACCGTTGAATCTCATATTTTGATGATGAAATAAATTGTTAAGTATTTATGATTTGATCTATGTTTTGAGTAACACTGGATGCTTTGATCAGGGAGAGACAATTAAAGCAAGAAGAATTATGTTAAGCCGAAGGAAAATGTGTCAGAAGATTAGACATCGGGCCGAAGGATCGATCGACATATTGACAGAAGGTTCGGGCCATGGATTCGGGCATCGGGCCAAGAAGAGTGGATATTGCACCAAGGATATTGGAGTTGCAAAGATCAACTGGCCGATTGGGCAATAGGCCGCAAGATCGGACGATGCACCGAAGAATCGGACGAAGCATCGATGGACCAATGACATGCCGGGCAACATGATTCATGCTTAGTAATAATTGTCTAGATCAAAGTGTGTTTTTGTATGTGTAGGATTAACTACGATAGCAAGGCATAAAGAAAAATGAAGTCCTAGAGTCAAGAATGTGATTTCGTTGGGAGTTCGAGAGTTCGTAGGAAGTTCTGCCGGAACTAACCGAAAAGTCTAGGAGCTTGCCAAAAAAGCTCGTCGGAACTCACCAAGAAGATCGTCGTGAAGTCCAGGAGCTTACTGGGAGACCACCGGAACATTGCTGAGATATCATTGGAAGTTCGCCGGAAGATCACCGGTAGAAACCAGACTTATCTTGCTTAGATTATGTCTTAGGAATCGTAGTTAGCACATAATTGGAGTTGGGATTGGGAGGTAATCCCATCAACTCTGTTAGGGGCCAATTGGGCCCAAAGTTGGGCTGGTTTGGGCTAGATTCAAGGCCCAACTAGGGTGCTGAAACCTTGGCCAACAATGGCACCACCTGGTGAATAGCACCCCAAGTATTCTGGGCTGTGGTACTATGGGCAGTAATGTTGCCAGCAGTGGTACCGCCCATATTAGGTGGTGGTACCGCCCAGTGGTAGATCCGACGATGGTAGTACCGCCTAGGAATGACAGTGGTACCGCCAGTACCTAGGAAACCTAGGACGAGACCTTTTTAGGCTCCGAGTTTGAATTAACTTGAAGCCTATAAATACCCCTCTCATCCCTAGTTAACAAAAGAAAGTACAGAGAGTTTAAAAGAAAGAAAACACTATAGAAATCTCTTGAAAAATCTCCTCCTCTAGCTTAAACTTAGAATTCTATTTAGAGAGGAGTGTGTGCTTGTAAAGGTTGTCTCCTAAACTTGTGAAAAGGAGAAGAGAGGTATAAAAAGGAGGTTGATCTTTGCCTATTAAAGGAAGATTGATAGTGGATACCAGTGGCCTCGAAGGAAGAGTAATCGCTAGAGTGGATGTAAGTCACGACGACTGAACTACTATAAAAATCTAGTTTGCTTTTTCTTTTGTGTAATTTATTTTACTACAAACCTCCTTACTTACTTACTGCTTTCAATATGTTTACGAATATGCTTTCAAGTTAACATCTTCCAAAATCAGTTTTATCCTATGAAATAAATTTTCAGAACCGACGTGATTTTACCGCTGCACTAATTCACCACCCCCCCCCCCCCCCTCCCCTCTTAGTGTCGTTCTTGATCCTAACAGTTAAAATCAGAGCCTCGTATTTCTCATTTGGTTTCACATCTAAGAGAAATGACTTTTTTCGGCTTTCAAGAGGGTCACTCTCTCATTCGTCCTCCCTTTTTCAATGGGATAGACTACACATATTAGAAAACTCGAATGAAAGTTTTCTTGCTTTCTATTGATTTGAACTCATGGAACATTTTTTAAAATGGTTTTCGAAGGTCTTCTCTTTTAATGAACCATTGGAATGATTTGGAGAAGAAGATATTTTATTTAAATGCTAGAGCTATGAATGCTCTATTTTGTGCCTCAAACAAAAACGAGTTTACTCGGGTTTCTACTTATGAAACGACTTTTGATATATGACACACTCTCGAAATTACACACGAAGGCACTAATAGAGTAAAAGATTCTAAAATAAATCTTTTAATACATGATTTTGAACTATTTCGAATGAAGCCAAGGAAACCATTGGAGACATGTACACCCATTTTACGAATGTTGTCAATGGTTTAAAAACTCTTAGAAAATGCTTTTCGAATTTTAAACTCGTTAACAAGATTTTACAATTGCTCTCTAAGAATTGGGATTCGAAAATAACGGCTATACAAGAATAAAAAAATTTGAATACTTTTTTGATCGAAGAACTTATCGGGTCTCTAATAACCTATGAAATGATGTGTAATACATGTAAAGAACTTGAGAACCACCTTCCAAAGAATAGGAAGGATTTCAGACTAAGAATAATCGAAGACTCGAGCATAAACTTAAGTGATGGTGATCTTGAACTCCTCATGAACTTTTTAAAATAAGAATAAAAAAATAAAAATGAACCTAAAAAAAAGAAGAAGGCGACTTTGGACGAATCAAGCTCATCTGAAGACGAGGAGAAATGTTAGGAAAGGGGTCGACACTAAGAGGGAGAGTGAATTAGTGCAGCGGTAAAATCACGTCTTCAAAAATATTTCATTTCAATAAAACCGGTTTCGTAAAGATGTTAACTTGAAATTGTACGGAAATATAGTGAAGGAGGAATTCAGTTTGCAATAAGGTAAATAGCAAGAAGTAAATGCAAACCAAATTTTAGAGTGGTTCGGTCGTCGTGACCTACATTCACTTTACCGATTTCTCTTCCGTCAAGGCCACCAGCATCCACTATCGGTCTTCCTTTAATAAGCGAAGATCAACCTCCTTCTTACACCCCTCTGTTAGGATCGGAGCGGCACTAAGGGGGGGGGGGTGAATTAGTGCAGCGGATTAAAACTTCGATTTTAATCAAAATCTTTCGTACGTTAAGAACGAAACTTGAGAAATTTAACTTGAAGGCGTATTCTTGAAGTTGCGCAGCAAGAGTAATAAGGAACTAAAGCAGTAAGAAGATTTGCAGTAATGTAAATGACAATAATAAAGAGCAAACCAGAGATTACGCCGATTTTTAGAGTGGTTCGGTCAAATGACCTACTCCACTTGCGAGGCCCCTCTTCGATGAGGCTCCCACCTTCCACTAGCAAGTCTCTTGAAATGGAAGGGTAAACACCCCTCTTACAACCTTTTACAAGCAGCTCAACCTCTTACAAATTTTCAATAAGAAAGAAGGAGGAGAACTCTCTAGCAAATTGAAAACAAGACTTGCTAAGACTTTCTAAGACTTTTCTCTCAATCAAAATGCTTCTCAAAAGTTGTAACCTCAGCTGAGATTTGAGGGGTATTTATAGGCCTCAAGAGGATTCAAATTTTGGGCTCCAAAATTTGAATTTTCTTAGGGTTTCCGGTGCTGGAAGTGCCACCGCCCAACCAGGCGGTGCCACCGCCCAGCGCTCGGGTGCTGGACGGTGCAACCGCCCAGCCAAGGAGGTGTCACTGCCCAGCACTCGGGTGCTGGGCGGTGCCACCGCCTACAGTGTTTTCAGCCCAACTACAGTGTTTTCAGCCACTAGTTGGGCTTCAATCTTGGCTCTCTAGTTCGCTGGTTTAGCTTAATTTTTAGCCTAAACCAACTCTGACTTTGGGCCCAGTTGGCCCCTAACCAGGATATAGGATTATCTCTTAATCCTAATCCTAATTACAAGTGAACTACATAACAAAAACACATCCTAAGCAAGTTTTCAACCGCGAACGTCGAGTCTTGTTCCGGCGAGCTTTCCGACGAACTTCTTCCGACGGACTCCCTGCAAGCTCCCAATCTTTGTGATGACTTTAACGAGTAGCCGAGCCTTCTCGGTGATCTCCGCGAGCCTCCGACGATTTCTTCGGCGAACTTCCGACACGTTCCCGATTTCTTCTTGGATGGTTCCGGCAGCATCTCCGATGATTCTTCGGTCTCTTAAACGTCCATCGAGCTCGACTCCGGTATCCTTGCTTTATGTTTTCTGGTTATCGTAGTTAATCCTGCACACTTAACTCAATAATATGGATTAGATCAATTAACCCACCAATTGATTATATCATCAAAATCCGAGATTCAACAATCTCCCCCTTTTTGATGATGACAATCAATTGATGACGGAGTTAAACATAACTCCCCCTATCTATATGCCATATTATGAGAAGATAAAAAACACTTGAATTCCATCCCATTGGATTCAAGCATAACCCGATAAGTTCTAATCGTAGAACTCTATCGTTATCCTCATTAAACAATAGTAAGTACGAAACTTTGATGAAAATCTTTTTCAAGTCGAAAGATAAGAGACAAATTTTACTATGACAAGAGATAAAGATTTTCAACTTGAATTGCATGATTATACATTTTAGACATGCATTCAATATGATCAATCAATCTTACAATATTTTCAAGGATTTTGCAAGGCATATAAGATAATCATCGATCAATCACTTTTCTCAAGGATTTTACAATTCATATTTTGTCATGCTATTAAGAATGATATAAGTCATCACTTTTCTCCCCCTTTGTCATCAACAAAAAGGAAAATGAGACTTGAAGCACATATTTTGTCATACAACGATTTTATCATTGAAAATTAAGTATGCAAAAATATTTACGCAGAGTTCATTTTAGAGGAAAATTCAACATGCATTCATATTATCTAATCTCTTCTTTCTATGAATAATAGAAATTGTAGATGTATAAGAGAGAGATTGGGATAAAAAATTCAAGTAGTAATTTCACGAAGTCAAGATCATA
The DNA here is from genome assembly GCF_036884655.1 of Musa acuminata AAA Group. Classification (NCBI taxonomy): domain Eukaryota; kingdom Viridiplantae; phylum Streptophyta; class Magnoliopsida; order Zingiberales; family Musaceae; genus Musa; species Musa acuminata. The sequence goes on along the minus strand of NC_088356.1, from coordinate 31,958,011 downwards.
ATTCGAATACAAACTCATTCAAATCGTCAAATTCATGAAAATCTCAACATTACTTTTTAATCATCACATAAGGCATTTAAAGAATTTTTGAAACATAGGAGAATGATGAATTTAAGCATACAATGTTTCAATCAAATTCAAGTCATGAATGCCAATACTTTCATATTTGTAAGTATCAATTCATGAATGCCAAAAGATATTATTTGTGATTCCAATTTTGCAAGATCAAGATTATGATTTAGATAAAACTTATTTAAATCAAATTGCTAACTTGAAATTCATAATCAAGTCATCAAAGTCGATTTCGAGATTCAAATTATCATAAAATCATTAATCTTGATCAGATGGAAGCGGTGTTTGACTCAAGATAGGATAAGATAATTTAACAAGTCACCGAGGAACGGAGAGAGAATGAAAAACTTTACGGAAAATCCATTCAAACAAGTTTATTCTTAGGGACAATTTAACATACCTAATTCCCTTCTAATGAATTCAAATTGGTCTTCATTCAAAGCTTTTGTAAATATATCTGCTAATTGATGCTTTGTGTCAATGAATTCTAGAACAACATCATTGTTAAGGACATGATCGCGTATGAAATGATGCCTAACGTCGATGTGCTTAGTTCTAGAGTGCTGAATTGGATTTTTAGTAAGACATATGGCACTAGTATTATCACATTTTATGGGAATATTTTCAAGGTGAATTCCATAGTCTTCTAATGTATTTTTCATCCAAATGACTTGTGCACAACATGTACTTGCAGCAATGTATTCGGCTTCCGCCGTAGATAGTGCAACTGAATTTTGTTTCTTGGAAGTCCAAGAAACAAGTGCATGTCCTAAAAATTGGCATGTTCCGGATGTACTTTTTCTATCTATCCTGCATCCGCCAAAATCGACATCTGCATAAGCTATTAGATCAAATTTTTCAGATTTTGGATACCACAATCCTAAATTTGGAGTTCCTTTAAGATACCTAAATATTCTTTTAACACTCTTAAGATGAGATAATTTAGGATTAGATTGAAACCTAGCGCAAAGTCCTACACTAAACATAATATCCGGTCTAGTCGCAATGAGGTAGAGTAGACTACCTATCATTCCCCTATATGTTTTTTGATCGAAACTTTCACCATTTTCATCCATATCTAACTTAGTCGCAGTACTCATAGAGGTGTTTATTGCTTTTGAATTATCCATGTTAAATCGTTTTAACAATTCTAATGTATATTTAGATTGGTTAAGAAATATACCATCACTAAGTTGTTTGATTTGTAATCCCAAAAAGAAAGTTAATTCACCCATTAAACTCATTTCAAATTCAAGACTCATACATTTGGCAAATGATTCACATAGTGATTCATCCGAAGAGCCAAACACAATATCGTCAACATAAATTTGCACAATAAGAAAATTATTTTCAAAATGTTTAATAAACAATGTAGTATCAACCTTGCCTTTGGTAAAATTATTTAAAATAAGAAAGGAACTAAGCCTTTCATACCAAGCTCTAGGAGCTTGTTTTAAGCCATAGAGAGCTTTAGTCAATTTGAATACATGATTAGGAAGAAGAGAATTTTCAAATCCGGGAGGTTGTTCGACAAATACTTCTTCGGAAATAAAACCATTCAAGAAAGCACTTTTAACATCCATTTGAAATAGTTTAAAATTATTACTACTAGCATAGGCAAGGAGCATCCTTATGGCTTCTAATCGAGCCACAGGAGCGAAGGTTTCTTCGTAATCGATACCTTCTTCTTGGTTGAAACCTTTGGCCACTAATCTAGCCTTGTTTCTAACCACGATACCATTTTCGTCTTGCTTGTTTCTAAAGACCCACTTAGTACCTATGACTAAGTGGTCACTTGGTCTAGGAACAAGCTTCCATACCTCATTCCTCTCAAATTGATTCAATTCTTCTTGCATTGCAATGATCCAAAAATCATCTTTTAAGGCTTCGTCAATGCATTTAGGTTCAATTTGAGAAAGGAAAGCGGTGTTAGCACAGAAATTTTTGAAAGAAGAACGAGTTTGAACCCCTTTTGATGTATCTCCTATAATTTGCTCTTTTGGATGAGCATCTACATACTTCCATTCTTTTGGTAAAGAAATTTCGGAAGAAGATGCATTCAAATGGCTATTTTGAGGAGAGGGTTCATTTAAATTCAAATTATCAAAACCAAGATCATCATCAAAATCATTTTTCTTTAAATCGGAAATTTCATTAAAAACTACATGAATAGACTCTTCAATTACTAAAGTTCTTTTATTAAAAACCCGAAAAGCTTTAGAAACGGAAGAGTAACCAAGAAAGATGCCTTCATCGGATTTAGCATCAAATTTTCCTAAAGCATCCCTTTCATTTAAAATAAAGCATTTACAACCAAAAACTTTAAAATAGGAGATGTTTGGTTTTTTGTTATTCCATAATTCATAGGGAGTTTTGGATAAGGATGGTCTTATTAGGACTCTATTCATGATGTAGCAAGCCGTATTTACAGCTTCAGCCCAAAAGTACTTAGGTAAACTATGTTCATTCAACATAGTTCTTGCCATTTCTTGTAGGTTTCTATTTTTCCTTTCAACTACTCCATTTTGTTGAGGATTTCTTGGAGTTGAGAAGTTGTGATTGTACCCATTACTTTCGCAAAAATTTTGAAAGTCACGGTTTTGGAATTCACCACCGTGATCACTCCGAATTGATGAAATCATGAAGCCTTTTTCGTTTTGAGTGAGTTTACAAAATTTAGAGAAACACTTGAAGCAATCACTTTTGTGAGCTAAGAAATAGGTCCAAGTGTATCTAGAGTAGTCATCCACAATTACAAAAGCATATTTGCTTCCACCTAGACTTGTTGTATCAATTGGTCCAAATAGGTCCAAATGGATCAATTGTAATGGTCTAGTAGTGCTAATTTGATTTTTTGGTTTGAAGCTTGTTTTTATTTGTTTGCCTAGTTGACATGCATCGCATACTTTGTCCTTAATAAACTTAATATTTGGAATTCCTCGTACTAATTCTTGAGATGAGATCTTAGATATTGTTTTCATGCTTGCATGGCCTAATCTCCTATGCCAAAGCCAAGCATCATCATTTACGACGGAGAAGCACATTTCATTACTTAGTTCATCAAGATTGATGGTATAGACATTATTTTGTTTTAAAGCAATCATAGTCATGTTATGATTTGGTTTTTCAATAATGCACATATTTGATTCAAATCTAACGATGTAACCTTTATCGCATAGTTGACTAATACTCAAGAGATTATGTTTCAATCCATCAACTAGTAAGACATCATCAATGGAAAAATTAAATTTATTACCAATAGTTCCCTTGCCAATGATTTTGCCCTTGTTGTTGTCTCCGAAGGTAACGTACCCTTCTTCTTTGCTAGTGAGCATAGAGAAATGAGATGGATCTCCAGTCATATGTCTTGAGCATCCACTATCGAGATACCATCTCTTGCTCCTAGCTTGTGGGTTTGTCTACAAAACAGGATGATTTTTAGGTACCCATTTGATTTTGGGTGCCTCAAAAATTGACCCACTAACTTTGTTATTTATTATTGAATTCTTTATAGTTCCTTTAGGAACCCATATTAATTTTTGTGAACTAATTTTCCTAAATGGGCATTTGTAGGCAATATGTCCGGATTTGCAACAAAAGTTGCATTTCATATAAGAGGAAACATGTAATGTAGGTCCTTTTATGAAAGTGGTAGGATTTTGATGTAATCGTTTTACAAATCCAATTCCATTTCTATTTGCGATGTGACCCTTGTGTGCAAGGATCATATCTAATCCTTTGCTACCAACCTTAAACTTGTTTAAGGTTTCCTTAAGAAGTAAATTTTCATTTTTTATTACTTCTAAGTGCTCACACTTAGAGCATGGAGGAGTTTGAAGACTATCAAACTTATCTTGTAGCAAAGCATGCTCTTTCTTTAAGATACTTAACTTCTTGCTAATAGCTCTACATTCATCAAATAATTCATGAAAAGCGATAGATAGTTCTTCAAAAGATAACTCTTCATTAAATAAATCACATACCTCTTCTCCTAACGCCACTAGCGCGTAATGAGCAACTTGCTCGGTGTTGGACTCCTCTTCTTCGGATGCGCTTGAATCATCCCACGTTGCCTTGAACGCCTTCTTCTTCGATGTTCTCTTTTTGGCTTGAGGACAATCGTTCTTGTAGTGTCCCGGTTTTTTGCATTCATAGCAAATCACTTGGTCCTTCTTTTGTTCAAATTTGTTTTTAAATTTGTTCTTTCTTAAGTATTTCTTAAATTTTTGAGTCAAAAGTGCAATGTCATTATCACTGTCCTCATCACTTGATGTTCCTTTCAAGTGGTCTTCTTGTGATTTGAGTGCCATATCCTTCCTGTTCTTTGGAAGGGGGTTCTCGAGCTCGTCATGAGCTTGACATGTCATTTCGTAGGTCATTAGAGACCCAATGAGTTCTTCAAGAGGGAATGCTTTAAGGTCTTTGGCCTCTTGAATGGCCGTAACTTTTGGATCCCAACTTTTAGGGAGGGATCTTAAGATTTTAGTTACTAGTTCAAAGTTAGTAAAATCTTTACCAAGAGCTTTGAGTCCATTGATGACATCCGTAAACCGGGTGTACATGTCTCCGATGGACTCACTTGGTTTCATTCGGAAAAGTTCGTAAGAGTGCACAAGGATGTTGATTTTGGACTCTTTCACTCGGCTAGTGCCTTCATGAGTGACCTCAAGAGTTCTCTAAATATCAAAAGCCGAATCACACATTGAAACACGATTAAATTCGTTTTTGTCTAGTGCACAAAACAAGGCATTCATAGCCTTTGCATTTAAAGCAAAAACCTTCTTCTCCGATTCATCCCATTCGCTCATCGGAAGAGAAGATTTTTGAAATCCATTCTCGACAATAGACCAAAGCTCAAAGTCCATAGAAATGAGGAAGATTCTCATGCGAGTCTTCCAATATGTGTAATCCGACCCATTAAACAAAGGTGGTCGTGCAATAGAATGGCCCTCTTGCATGCCGGAGTAAGCCATCTCTCTTGGGTATTAAACCAAATATGAGAGATAACCTTGCTCTGATACCACTTGTTAGGATCGGAGCGGCACTAAGAGGGGGGGGGTGAATTAGTGCAGCGGATTAAAACTTCGATTTTAATCAAAATCTTTCGTACGTTAAGAACGAAACTTGAGAAATTTAACTTGAAGGCGTATTCTTGAAGTTGCGCAGCAAGAGTAATAAGGAACTAAAGCAGTAAGAAGATTTGCAGTAATGTAAATGACAATAATAAAGAGCAAACCAGAGATTACGCCGATTTTTAGAGTGGTTCGGTCAAATGACCTACTCCACTTGCGAGGCCCCTCTTCGATGAGGCTCCCACCTTCCACTAGCAAGTCTCTTGAAATGGAAGGGTAAACACCCCTCTTACAACCTTTTACAAGCAGCTCAACCTCTTACAAATTTTCAATAAGAAAGAAGGAGGAGAACTCTCTAGCAAATTGAAAACAAGACTTGCTAAGACTTTCTAAGACTTTTCTCTCAATCAAAATGCTTCTCAAAAGTTGTAACCTCAGCTGAGATTTGAGGGGTATTTATAGGCCTCAAGAGGATTCAAATTTTGGGCTCCAAAATTTGAATTTTCTTAGGGTTTCCGGTGCTGGAGGTGCCACCGCCCAACCAGGCGGTGCCACCGCCCAGCGCTCGGGTGCTGGACGGTGCAACCGCCCAGCCAAGGAGGTGTCACCGCCCAGCACTCGGGTGCTGGGCGGTGCCACCGCCCAGCTAGGCGGTGCCACCGCCTACAGTGTTTTCAGCCCAACTACAGTGTTTTCAGCCACTAGTTGGGCTTCAATCTTGGCTCTCTAGTTCGCTGGTTTAGCTTAATTTTTAGCCTAAACCAACTCTGACTTTCGGCCCAGTTGGCCCCTAACCAGGATATAGGATTATCTTTTAATCCTAATCCTAATTACAAGTGAACTACATAACAAAAACACATCCTAAGCAAGTTTTCAACCGCGAACGTCGAGTCTTGTTCCGGCGAGCTTTCCGACGAACTTCTTCCGACGGACTCCCTGCAAGCTCCCAATCTTTGTGATGACTTTAACGAGTAGCTGAGCCTTCTCGGTGATCTCCGCGAGCCTCCGACGATTTCTTCGGCGAACTTCCGACACGTTCCCGATTTCTTCTTGGATGGTTCCGGCAGCATCTCCGATGATTCTTCGGTCTCTTAAACGTCCATCGAGCTCGACTCCGGTATCCTTGCTTTATGTTTTCTGGTTATCGTAGTTAATCCTGCACACTTAACTCAATAATATGGATTAGATCAATTAACCCACCAATTGATTATATCATCAAAATCCGAGATTCAACACCCTCTTCTCCTTTTACGAGGTTTAGGAGACAACCCTTACAACCCCACTCACTCCTCTCTCAAACTATTCTAACACTTAGAACTTTGAGAGGAGTTTCACACAAGATTACAATAGAGTTTCTTTCCTTTTTTACTCTCAATACTTGTGTGTTACTTAACCAGGGATGAGAGAGGTATTTATAGGCTTCAAGTTGATTCAAACTTGGAGCCTAAAAACATCTCATCTCGGATTTCCCGAGTCCAGGTGGTACCATCGCCCAGATTGGCAGTACCACTACCTGCAGCTTCTCGGAGGCTGTGTCTAGGCGGTATCACCGCCTGACACAGTCTCGAAGAGTATGCCATAATGGTGCTACATCTTAGGTCACTATTTGGGCCTCTCATTGGACCCAACACAGTCCTTACATGGGCCTAACAGGCCCCTAATTGGGTTAACCCAAATCCAATCCCAATTATGTGCTAATTATGAAATCTAAGGTGTACTTAAGCTAAACAAGTTCGTAAGTCTAGTTTCTTCCGGCGAGCTGCCGACGATCTTCCGGTGAACTTCCGACGATCTCTCGGCAATGTTTCGATAGACTCCCGGCAAGCTCCTGGACTTCACAATGATCTTCTTGGTGAGTTCCGATGATCTTCTCTGGTAAGCTCTGAGACTTCTCGGCTAATTCCTGTAGAACTTATGACGAACGTCCAGACTTTCGGCGAACTCTCGAACTCCTAACGAAATCACGTCCTTGACTTTGGGACTTCATTTTGCTTTATGCCTTGCTATTGTAGTTAATCTTGTATATGTAAAAACACACTTCGATCTAGATAATTAATCCTAAGCATAAATCATGTTGTTCGGCATGTCATTGGTCTCTCAACGCTTCATCCGATTCTTCAGCGCACCTTCCTCTCTTGCGGCCTATTACCCAATCGGCTAGTTGACTCTACAACTCCGATATTCTTGGCGCAATATCTGCTCTTCTTGGCCTAATGCCCGAATCTATGACCCGAAGCCTTCTGTCGATACGTCAACCGATCCACCGACTCGACGTCCAATCTTCTAACATGTTTTCCCCTAGCCCAACATGATTCTTCCTGCTTTAATTGTCTCATCCTGATTGAAGTCCTATGTCAATCAAAATACAGATCAAATTATAATCACTTATCAATTGGTTTCATTATCAAAATATGAGATTTAACAATCTCCCCCTTTTTGATGATGATAACCAATTGATGACGGAGTTAACTAAACTCCCGAAGTTTAAACAAACTCCCCCTATCAATATGTTATATTGATAGAAACTCTTGGATTTAAAAATCTAAGCAACATTTTATCATAAACTTATGCATAACATCATCATACTTCTCCTTTGTCATCAACAAAAAGGAGAAGTCCAACTATCAAATGTTTGAGATATATGTTCAAATTATCGCATACTAAACAAAATCTTCAGTTTTATTATCATGCAAACTAGCAATAATTTTACAGCATTTTAAAACATGCAAGCTAGCAATTTTGAGATGTTCAAGAAAGCAACTCTTGCTTCTTGAAATATACAAGTTTGTAAATCTTGCTAGATGTGCAAGTTTAGCATGTTTTGTTTCTTGAGATAGGCAAGATAGAATTTTTGCTTCTTTTGCAAGCTAGCAAGTCTTGGTGATGTTCAAGATTACAAGTTCTACGACATGCAAGCGAGCAAATTTAAAGATGTGCAAGTTGGCATACATGCTTTTTTTTACGATGTTCAAAACTACCAAGTTTTTTAAAAGTATAAGATAGCATCATTTTTGCATTTTCTTGAAATGTGTAACTTAGCAAAATTCACAAGATAGCATCATTCTTTCTTCTCTTTTGAGAAGTGCAAGCTTATCAATTTTATTTTCTAGCAAGTTTTGCTCCCCCTTTGTCATTGTCAAATAGAATGGAAGAATACAATGTTGTAATTTTTTTCCCTTTACATCAATTTCTAAATCATGACAAAGGTAAACAACAAAAATGAATGTCAAAAGATCATATCTCATTTTTGACAAGTTTCTTCTTTTTGTAAATAGAAAGCATGATAAGAAATGATCTTGATTCAAAAAGAAAACTCAAGTTATAATTCAAGAATTAATAAAAATCATGATTCATTTGAGAAAAAGATTGTTGATTTATACATTTAAACCAACATCACTTCAACTTATCATGCATAATTTCAAAATGTAAAATCATCAAACATGATACAAGCATTTGTGTTCAAAACCTTCATCATTACTCCCATGCATAATAATAAAGCATTCATGATACCAAACATTAAATCAACATTTCTAACCATTTAACACTTCATGATTGTTGGCACCAAACATTCATAAATAAATCAACATTTTGATCATTTATTTTCTCTTGAGCAATTGGCAAAAAGAACCATAGGAGAAAAAATGATATAATATCTTGATTGATGCATAAAAAATCTCTAGTTATAAATTTTAAAAAAAGTCAAGAAAAAGCTCATTCAAATTCAAATCGTCAAATCAAAATCATTTTCAAGAGATTCATAAAAAAAATATAGATAAATTCATTAATCTCTCCTTTATAGAAAAATGGTAAGAAGAAACATAGGAGTTCAGAAACAAGATCTTGATTCATAGAGAAATCTCATGTATCAAATATCGAGAAATCAAGATGATGATTCATATAAAAAATATCACAAGTTATAATCAAGAGAAAAATCATCATTTATCTTCAAATCATTTAAATTATTAAATCAATAAAGTCACTTTAAGAGATTCATAAAAATGATACAAATAGATTTATCAAAATCAATAAGATAGAGAAAAAGAATTTTTGAGAAAAATGCTTTTCTCTATTTAGTTGTTTCAATTCATGTGATTTATTTCATTTATGCCAAATAAAAACATGTATCATGTTTAAAACAGAAAGTGCAAGATTTATTACGACAAAGATCAATAAGGCATAAATCACAAAAATCATCATGCATAATTTCGAAAGATAAACTTATTAAACATTATTATCAAATCATTACTTCAAATCAAACATGATTTCATTAAGTGTTTTCAGTCAAAAGTAATACGGAAACCATTAAGACACACATTATCATTAAAACATCTAGCATGATTTAAGTCTAACATTTTGTTCCTTTATCATAACACATGCAATTTTCATGATTATTTTCAAAATTACTATATAAGCATGATTCCTAATTTTTTATATTTTCATTTATTAAACATGTAATTTTCAAGAAAAATAATAATTTTTTAAACTAAATTAAAATTAACTCATCAAAAAAATCATGTAATTTCGAAATAAATTAAAGGAGTTTTGTTTGAGTTGTTTACCTTATTTACGAAAGTCGTTAAGGCGTAGTTTGCCACCTCATCTTCATTGGTTTGCTCCTCATCTTCAAATGCACTTGTTTCGTCCCATTTTATGTTCTTTTTAAGTTTATTTTATTTTTTTATTATTGTTTCATGAACTTTTTTAAATTTCATGAGGAGTTCAAGTTCATCATCACTTGAGCTTATGCTTGAGTGGTCTTCAATTGTTCTAAGTCTAAAATCCTTCTTGTTCTTTGAAAGGTTATTTTTGAGTTTTTCACGTGCATTGCATGTCATTTTATAGGTCGTCAAAGACCCTATTAATTCTTCGACAGAGAAATAGTTCAAGTTTTTTTATTCTTGAATAGCGGTTACTTTTGAATCCCAAGTTTTAGAAAGTGAGCGCAAAACTTTATTCACAAATTCAAGATTCGAAAAACTTTTACCAAGAGCTTTTAAACCATTGATGACATCCGTAAAATGGGTGTACATGTCTCCAATGGTTTCACTTGGTTTCATATTAAATAGTTAAAAATCATGCATTAAAAGATTAACTTTAGAATCTTTTACTCTACTCGTGTCTTCGCGTGTGATTTCGAGAGTGTGCCATATTTTGAAAGTCGTTTCGCAAGTAGAAACCCAATTAAACTCAGTTTTATTTAAAGTGTAAAATAGAGCATTCATAGCTCTAACATTTAAAGAAAACGTCTTCTTCTCCAAATCATTCCAATGGTCCATTGGAAGAGAAGACATTCGAAAACCTAATTTGACTATGTGCCATAAATCGAGATTCAATGAAAGCAAAAAAACTCTCATTCGAGTTTTCCAATAAGTGTAGTTCATCCCATTAAAAAAGGGAGGACAAATGAGAGAGTATCCCTTTTGAAAGCCGAAAAGAGTCATTTCTCTTTGGGTGTTAAACCGAATGAGAAAACGAGGCTCTGATACCAATTGTTAGGAAAGGGGTCGACATTAAGAGGGGGGGTGAATTAGTGCATAGGTAAAATCACGTCTTCAAAAACATTTTGTTTCGATAAAACCAGTTTCGTAAAGATGTTAACTTGAAATTGTATGGAAATGTAGTGAAGGAGGAATTCAGTTTGCAATAAGGTAAATAGTAAGAAGTAAATGCAAACCAGATTTTAGAGTGGTTCGGTCGTCATGACCTACATTCACTTCGCCGATTCTTCTTCCGTCGAGGCCACCGACATCCACTATCGATCTTCCTTTAATAGGTGAAGATCAACCTCCTTCTTATACCCCTCTTCTTCTTTTACTGGGTTTAGGAGATAACCCTTACACCTCCACTCACTCCTCTCTCAAACTATTCTAACACTTGGAACTTTAAGAGGAGTTTCACACTAGATTATAGTAGAGTTTCTTTCCTTTTTACTCTCAATACTTGTATGTCACTTAACCAAGGATGAGAGGGGTATTTATAGGCTTCAAGTTGATTCAAACTTGGAGCCTAAAAATATCTCATCCCGGGTTTCCCATATCCGGGTGATACCACTGCTTGTATTGGGTAGTAACATCGCTAGTGTCAGTCTGACAGTGACACTGCACTAGGCGGTACCACCGCCTAGTCTGATGGTACCACTACATGATACTGGGCGGTATTACCACCTAGACTGGTGGTACCACCACTTGCAGCATCTTGGAGGTTGTGTCTGGGCGGTACCACTGCCCAGACTAGCGGTACCACCGCCCAGATTAGCGGTACCACCGCCTGACACAGTCTCGAAGACCATGCCACGACGATGCTACCTCTTGGGTCACTATTTAGGCCTCTCATTGGGCCCAACACAGTCCTTACATGGGCCCAACTGGCTCCTAATTGGGTTGGCCCAAATCTAATCCCAATTACATGCTAACTACGAAATCTAAGGTATACTTAAGCTAAACAAGTCTGTAAGTCTAGTTTCTTCCGGTGAGCTTTCGGTGATCTTCTGGTGAACTTCCGACGATCTCTCAATAATATTCTGGCAGACTCTTGGCAAGCTCCTGGACTTCATGATGATCTTCTTGGCGAGTTCCAATGAGCTTCTCTAGCAAGCTCGGAAACTTCTCGGCTGGTTCCTACAGAACTTTCGATGAACGTCCGGACTTCCGGCGAACTCTCGAACTCCCAACGAAATCGCGTTCTTGACTCCGAGATTTCATTTTGCTTTATAACTTACTATCGTAGTTAATCTTGCACATGTAAAAACACACTTCGATCTAGACAATTAATCCTAAGCATGAATAATATTGTCCGGCATGTCATTGGTCCCTCGACTCTTCATCTGATTCTTCGGCGCATCATCCTCTCTTGCGGCCTTTTGCCCAATTGGCCAGTTGACTCTGCAACTTCGATATCCTTGTCACAAAATCCACTCTTCTTAGCCCGATGCCTAAATCCATGGCCCAAAGCCTTCTGTCGATATATTGACCGATCCACCGGCTCGACGTCCAATCTTTTCACATGTTTTCCACCGGCCCAACATGATTCTTCCTACTTTAATTGTCTCATCCTGATCAAAGCATCCTATGTCACTCAAAACACAGATTAAATCATAAGCACTTATCAATTTGTTTTATCATCAAAATTTGAGATGTAACAAGAAAAACAAAGGCGAGGTGGCAAACTACGCCTTAACGACTTTTTACAATGAGGTAAACAACTCAAATGAATCTCCTTTAATTTATTTCAAAATTACATAATACTTTTCATGAGTTATTTTTAATTTATTTTAATTATTTTTCTTGAAATTTGCATGTTTAATGATATAATGAAAATGCCAAAAAAAAAATAGGGATCATGCTAAGTAATTTTGAAGATGATCATGTTTTATGATAAATAAATAAAATAATTTTGATTAAAAATGCCTTTTGAACGTTTTAAGTAGATGCAAAAACACGCTATCTTACGTATATCAAAAGGAATGCAAAAAACTCATTAGTTTGCATAATGCAAAACTTGTTAGCTTGCTTCATGTAAAACATTGTATCTTGCTAGCTTGTTATCTTGCATTATTTTTCAAAAACTTGCTAGCCTTCATACTTCAAAGAGAAGTAACACTTGTCAAATCGCTAGCTTGTATGTTGTAAAATAATATAAAATTTTGCTAGCTTGCACTTTGCAAAGAAAGCAAAAATGCCACTTCTCAAAAGAGAAGAAAGAGCGTGCTATCTTGCCTATCTCAAGAAACAAAACTTGCAACTTGCACATTGCAAAAGGAAGCAAGAATCGCTAGCTTACACACTTCAACAAGAAAGCTATCTTATATTTGCTTTCAAAATGTTTGCTAGCTTGTATAAACTTGCTATCTTACTACCTTGCATATCTAAAACTTGATAGCTTGCTTGATGTAGCACTTGCTAAATTTTCAAGCTTACAAATTGTATGATGATAAATGCAATGTTTGATATTATATCTCAAACACTTGATAGTTGAACTTCTCCTTTTTGTTGATGACAAAGGGGAAGAAGTATGATGATGTTATGCATAAGTTTATGATAACATGTTGCTTGGATTTTTTAATCTAAGAGTTCTATCAATATGGCATATTGATAGGGGGAGTTTGTTTAAAGTCCGGGAGTTATGGTTAATTCCGTCATCAATTGGTTGTCATCATCAAAAAGGAAAAGATTATTGAATCTCGGATATTGATAATGAAACAAATTGATAAGTATTTATGCTTTCATCTACGTTTTGAGTGACATAGGATGCTTCGATCAGGGAGAGATAATTAAAGTAGAAAGAATCATATTGGGTCGGAGGAAAATATGTCGGAAGATTGGACGTCGGGCCGGAGGATCGGTCGACGTATCGACAGAAAGCTTCGGGCCATGTATTCGGGCATCGGGCCAAGAATAGTGGATATTGCACCAAGGATATCGAAGTTGAGAAGATCAACTGGTCGATTGAGCAATAGGTGGCAAGATCAGACGATGCGTCGAAAAATAGGACGAAGCGTCGATGGACCAATGACATACCGGACAACATGATTCTGCTTAATAATAATTGTCTAGATCGAAGTGTATTTTTGTGTATGCAGGATTAACTATGATAGTAAGGCATAAAGCAAAATGATGTCCTAGAGTCAAGAACGTGTTTTCGTTGAGAGTTCGAGAGTTCGTCGGAAGTCCGGACGTTCATCGAAAGTTCTGCCAGAACCAACCGAGAAGTCCAGGAGCTTGCCAAAGAAGCTCATCGGAACTCGCCATGAAGATCGTCGTGAAGTCCAGGAGCTTATCGAGAGACCGTCGGAAGTTCGCCGGAAGCTTATCGGAAGAAATCAGACTTATCTTGCTTAGATTATGTCTTAGGAATCGTAGTTAGTACATAATTGGAGTTGGGATTGAGAGATAATCACATCAACTCTATTAGGGGCCAACTAGGCCCAAATTTAGGCTAGTTTGGGCCGGATTCAAGGCATACCAAGGTGCTGAAACCCTGGCCATCACTAGGGCCGGCGGTGGCACCGCTAGGGCCGATGGTGGCACTGCCTAGGGAATGGCACCCGAGGTATTCTGGGCGGTGGTACCACCGGCAGTAATGCTGCCAGTTGTGGTACCGCCCCTATCAAGCGGTGGTACCGCCTAGTGGCAGATCCTGTGGCGGTAGTACCGCCTAGGAACTACGGTGGTACCCTCAGTACTTAGGAAACTTGGTTTGAGACCTTTTTAGGCTCCGAGTTTGAATCAACTTAAAGTCTATAAATACCTCTCTTATCCTTGGTTAACAAAAGAAAGCACAAAGAGTTTAAACGTAAGAAAACGCTATAGAAATCTCTTGAGAAATCTCCTCCTCTAGCTTAAACATAGAATTCTATTTAGAGAGGAGTGTGTGCTTATAAAGGTTGTCTCCTAAACCTGTAAAAAGGAGAAGAGGGATGTAAGAATGAGGTTGATCTTTGCCTATTAAAGAAAGATCGATAGTAGATGTTGGTGGCCTCGACGGAAGAGGAATCGACGGAGTGGATGTAGGTCACAACGACTGAACCACTATAAAAATCTGGTTTGCCTTTTCTTCTGTGCAATTTATCTTACTACAAAACTCCTTACTTGCTTATTACTTTTAATACGTTTACGAATACACTTTCAAGTTAACAATTTTTGAAATCGGTTTTATCATACGAAATAAATTTTCAGAACCAACGTGATATTACCGCTGCACTAATTCACCCCCCCACCCCTCTTAGTGCAACTCTTGATCCTAACAGTTAGTATCAGAGCCTCGTATGTCTCATTTGGTTTAACACCCAAGAGAAATGACTCTTTTCAGCTTTCAAGATGGTCACTATCATATTCATCCTCCCTTTTTCAATGGGATAGACTACACATATTGGAAAACTCGAATGAGAGTTTTCTTGCTTTCTATGGATTTGAACTTATGGAACATTATTGAAAATGGTTTTCAAAGGTCTTCCCTTCCAATGAACCATTGGAATGATTTGGAGAAGAAGGCATTTTATTTAAATGTTAGAGCTATGAACGCTCTATTTTGTGCCTTAGACAAAAACGAGTTTAATTCGGTTTCTACTTGCGAATGACTTTCGATATATGGCACACTCTTGAAATCACACACGAAGGCACTAATAGAGTAAAAGATTCTAAAATAAATCTTTTAATATACGATTTTGAACTATTTCAAATGAAGTCAAGTGAAACCATTGAAGACATGTACACCTATTTTACGGATGTTGTCAATGGTTTAAAAGTTCTTAGCAAATGCTTTTCTAATTTTAAACTCATTAACAATATTTTACGATCACTCTCTAAGAATTGGGATTAAAAAATAATGGCTATATAAGAATCAAAAAATTTAAATACTTTTTTGATCGAAGAAATAATCGGGTCTCTAATAACCTATGAAATGATGTGCAATGCACATAAAAAACTTGAGAATGTTAGGATCAAGAGCACTAAGAGGGGGGGGGGGGGGGGGGGGGGGTGAATTAGTGCAGCGGAAAACTTTCGACGATAAAAAATTACGTTCGTACGACGTACGATAAGAGCGATTTCGGTATAAAAGCCGATTCGTAAATCACTTTGACTTGTGATCAAGCAAGATGCAAACTGAAATATGATGTTCGTACGATAAAACTGATTTACGTCTAAACACCGATTCGGAAAATACTGAACTTTGAAACACGATCGTAAAAGCGCAGAAGGCAGTAAGCTATTGAAAAGGTTTGCAGTAAAGATAATATGCTCAAAGTAAATGCAAACTAGAGAGAACAGTAGGCAGTAAGCTATTGAAAAGGTTTGAAACACGATCGTAAAAGCGCAGAAGGCAGTAAGCTATTGAAAAGGTTTGCAGTAAAGATAATATGCTCAAAGTAAATGCAAACTAGAGTGGTTCGGTCAATCTTGACCTACATCCACTTTTGGCTTCCTCCACCGACGAGGTCACCGACGTCCACTAGAGGCCTTCCTTCAATAAGCGAAGGCCAACCACCCTTTTACAGTTTCACTCCTTTTGACGGGCTTAGGAGACAACCCTTACAGTCTCCTCTCTTTAAAGATTAGAACTTGGAAGAAAAGAGGGAGGAGAACTTCTAGACTTTACAACACTTTTGAGCTCTAAAAATCACAGAATAAGATCAGGATTTCGGTGTTTTTTTGTTGCTCTTTCATTGCTGAAAGGGTGGGGTATTTGTAGGCTCCAACTCAGTTTGAATTCTGAGCTCAAAACTGTCAATTCCCGGAATTCCAGGGTCTAGCGGTTGCACTGCTTGATTGGGGCGGTTGCACCGCCTGGCAGAGCTCGAAGACTGAGCCTTTGGGTGGTGCCACTTCTTGTCAGGGGCGGTTGCACCTCCTGCCAGAGCTCAGAGACCGAGCTCAGGTGGTGCCACCGCCTGATTGGGGCGGTTGCATCGCCCAGCCAGAGCTCGAAGACCGAGCTCAGGCGGTTGCACCTCTGTCAGAGGCGGTTGCACCGCCCAGCCAGAGCTCGGAGACTGATCCCTGGGTGGTGCCACCGCCGACCTAGGCGGTGCCACCTCTGGCCAAGTAATTTGGGTCCGAATGGGCTGATCCATTCGGCCCAATTTGGGTCTGTTAAGGGCCCAATTGCCCAAAGATTAAGTTAATGGGATCACGTCCCATTTCTAACTTAATCATCATGCTAACTACAAATTTCTTAAGACATTTACTGCAACTTGCTCCGATGCGTCAATCGCTTCTTCCGGCGAGCTTCCAACGAGCTTCCGTCGATCATCCGATGAACCCTCGGTGATGCTCCTGCGGACTTCTGGCAAACTCCTGGACTTGCGACGATCCACTTGGCAAGTTTCGACGAGCTTCTTTGGCAAGCTCTTGGACTTCTTAGATTTGTTCTTGCAGAACCTTCGACGACCGTCCGGATTTCCGTCGAACTCTCGAACTCCCAACGTGATCATAGTCTTGACTCCAGCGCAACTCCTACTGCATGTCTTACTTACATCGTAGTTAATCCTGCACATGTAAAACAAAACTTCGATCGAAACAATTAATCCTAAGCAATTAACCAAGTTGTCCGGCATGTCATTGGTCCCTCGACGCTTCGTCCGATTCTTCGACGCTTCGTCTGATTCTTCGACGCATCGTCCTCTCCTACGACCTATTGCCCAATCGGCCAGTTGACTCCGCAACTCCGATATTCTTGGCACAATACCCACTCTTCTTGGCCCGATGCCTGAGTCCACAACCCGAAGCCTTCTGTCGATACGTCGACCGATCCATCGGCCCGACGTCCAATCTTCTGACATGTTCCTTCGGCACAACATGATTTTTCCTGCTTTAATTATCTCATCCTGATCAAAGCATCCTACGTCACTCAAAACGCAGATTAAAATATAAACACAATTATCAATTGGTTTCATCATCAAAATATGAGATTCAATAGAGAACCACCTTCCAAAGAACAGGAAGGATTTCAGACGAAGAACAATCGAAGACCACTTGAGTATAAGCTCAAGTGATGGTGAACTTGAACTCCTCATAAAATTTTTAAAATAAGAATCAAAAATTAAAAATTAACTTAAAAAAAAAGAAGAAGGCGACTTTGAACAAATCAAGCTCATCCGAAGACGAGGAGAAAAACAAATGCGAGGTGGTAAACTACGTCTTATCGGCTTTCTACAATAAGGTAAACAGCTCAAACAAAACTCCTTTAATTTATTTCAAATTTACATAATACTTTTTATGAGTTATTTTTAATTTAGTTTAATTATTTTTCTTAAAATTTACATGTTTAATGATGTAATGAAAATGCCAAAAAAAAAAGGGGGATCATGCTAAGTAATTTTGAAGATGATCACGTTTTATGATAAATAAAAATAATAATTTTGATTAAAAATACCTTAGAAAATCATGCTTTATGTTTTAATGATGCTTTATAATTAATGAAATCATGTTTCATTTGACGTAATGATTTGATATCATACTCAATAAGTTTATATTTCGAATTTATGCATGATGATTCTTGAGATTTATGAATTATCAATTTTTACAATAATGAATGTGATCTTTTCAGTTTTAAACCATGTTGAATGATTTTCATACGAAAAAACTTAGGCATGTTTGTATGAAATCAAATCACTTAAATTAAAGCAAAAAGGGGGAATGCATATTTTTCTTGAAAATAACTCTAAAGTTTTTCGATTTTTCAACAAGTGATTCTTAGTGATAAATCTATCTTATGTAATCTCTTGAAAATGATCTTGATTTGATGGTTTAAATTTAAATGAGCTTTATCTTGATTTTTTGAAATTTATAACTTTAGATTTCTTATGCACGAATCACGATCTGCTATGTTTCTTTTATCCACTTATAAAAGAAGAGATTTGTTGAAATAAATCATGTCTTATGACATTCATGAAAAATTGAGACATTATGCATGAATCGAGTTCTCATGAGAATCTATTTACGTTGTCTTCATTGAATTTTCTTGAAAAGATGTTAAATCTCAGATTGTTGAATCTCAGATTTTGATAATGAAACCAATTGATAAGTATTTTTTATTTGATCTGCATTTTGAATGACGCGGGATGCTTTGATCAGGGAGAGACAATTAAAGTAGGAAGAATCATGTTGGGCTAGAGAAAAACGTGTCATAAGATTGGACATCAGGCTGGAGGATCGGTCGACGTATCAACAGAAGGCTTTGGGCCATGGATTCGGGCATCGGGCCAAGAAGAGTGGATATTGCACCAAGGATATCGGAGTTGCAGGGATTAACTAGCTGATTGGGCTATAGGCCGCAAGATCGGATAATGCGCCGAAGAATCGGACGAAGCGTCGATGGACCAATGACATGCCGGACAACATGATTCATGCTTAGTAATAATTGTCTAGATTGAAGTGTGTTTTATATATGCAGGATTAACTACGATAGCAAGGCATAAAGCAAAATGATGTCCTGGAGTCAAGAACGCATTTTCGTTGGGAGTTCGAGAGTTCGTTAGAAGTCCGGACGTTTGTCGGAAGTTCTATCGGAACCAACCCAGAAGTCTAGGAGCTTGCCAAAAAAGCTCATTGGAACTCGCCAAGAAGATCGTCGTGAAGTCTAGGAGCTTGCCGGGAGACCACTGGAACATTGCCAAGAGATCGTCAGAGATTTGCCGCAAGAAACCAAATGTATCTTTCTTAGATTATGTCTTAGGAATCATAGTTAGCACATAATTGGAGTTGGGATTAGAAGGCAATCCTATCAACTCTGTTAGAGGCCAACTAGGCTCGAAGTTGGGCTAGTTTAGGCCAGATTCAAGGCCCACCCAGGGTGTTGAAACCCTGGCCGACGGTGGCACCGCCTGGGGAATAGCACCCCAGGTATTCTGGGTGGAGGTACCACCAACTGTAATGCTGCTAGCAGTGGTACTGCCCGCTGGTAGATCCTGCGGCGGTAGCACCGCCCAGGAATGACGGTGGTACCACCAGTACCCAGGAAACCTAGGTTGAGACCTTTTTAGGCTCCGAGTTTGAATCAACTTGAAGCCTATAAATACCCCTCTCATCCATGGTTAACAAAAGAAAGTATAGAGAGTTTAAAAGTAAGAATGCGCTGTAGAAATCTCTTGAGAAATCCCCTCCTCTAGCTTAAACTTAGAATTCTGTTTAGAGAGGAGTGTGTGCTTGTAAAGGTTGTCTCCTAAACCTGTGAAAAGGAGAAGAGGGGTGTAAGAAAGAGGTTGATCTTCTCCTATTAAAGGAAAATTGATAGTGGAAGTCAGTGATCTCGACGGAAGAGGAATCGACGGAGTGGATGTAGGTCACAAAGACCGAACCACTATAAAAATCTAGTTTGCCTTTTCTTTTGTGCAATTTATCTTACTACGAACCTCCTTATTTGCTTACTGCTTTCAATACATTTATGAATACACTTTCAAGTTAACATCTTCTGAAATTGGTTTTATTGTACGAAAGAAATTTTTAGAATCGACGTGATTTTACCGTTATACTAATTCAACCCCCCACACCCCCCCCCCCCCCCCCCCCCCCTCTTAGTGCCTCTCTTGATCCTAACACTAACGTTGAACAAAAAAGGCAAATTGATTAAACTAGGAGGAATTAGATGTTGAGCCGGAGCAAACATGTCAAAAGATTGGACGTCGGGCCGGAGGAACGGTCAACGTATTGGCAGAAGGCTTCGGACCGTGAATTCACATATCGGTCCAAGAAGGTTGGACATTGCACCAAGAAGATTAGATGTTGTAAGAAGACATCGTGCCAATTGTACAATACACCAAAGGAGAGGCTGATGCGCCAAAGGATCGGACGAAGCGCCTGATGAACCAATGACATGCCGGACAATAAGGATTCGCTTGTAATCGATTATATCTAGATCGAATCAATTTGGAGTCTAATTGAGTCAGTTTAGAGTATAAGTAAGCCAACTCAGTTAGGGGCCAACTAGGCCTAAAATAGGGCTATTTTAGGCCAAGAGAAAGGCTCATTCAGTAACCCAAGTTTGGGCTGTGTTAGGCTAAGTGAAAGGCCCAAACAGAACCAAACAGGTGAAACCGTCGTAGCATAATCTCCGAGACTATGTCAGGCGATGGTACCACCAAACACAATCTCCGAGAGACTATCAGGCGGTGGTACTGCCTAGTGATAGGGCACCAGGCGGTGGTACCACCTAGTGTCAGAAAGCACAAGCGGTGGTACCGCCAGCACAAGTGGTGGTACCACCCGTACCCGGGAGACCCGGGATGAGATATTTTTAGGCTCTAGGTTTGAATCAACTTGAGGCCTATAAATACCCCTCTCATCTCAAGATAACATACACAAGTATTAAGAGTGAAAAAGAAAAGAAATGTTGCTGTAATCTTATGTGGACTCCTCTCAAAAGATCTAAGTGTTCATATAGTTTGAGAGAGGAGTAAGTGAGGGTGTAAGGGTTATCTCCAAAACCCGGAAAAAGGAGAAAGAGCTATAAAAGGGTAGTTGGTCTTCGCCCATTGAAGAAAGGCCGTTAGTGGATGCCGATGGCCTCGACGGAAGAGGAATCGGTGGAGTGGATGTAGGTCATGACGACCGAATTGTTAGGAAAAGAGTCAGTACTAAGAGGGGGGGGGGTGAATTAGTGCAGCGATAAAAATGTCGGTTCTGAAAATGTTTCATATGATTAAAACTGATCTCGGAAAGTTGCTTAGATTGAAGGCATGTTCATAAACATATTGAAGACAGTTTGCAGTTAATGTAAATTATAATAAGTAAATGCAAATCGGATTTTATAGTGGTTCGGTCGTTGTGACCAACATCTACTCCGTCGATTCCTCTTCTGTCAAGGCCATCAACATCCACTATCGGTCTTCCTTCAATAGGCGAAGACCAACCACCTTTTACAACTCGAATCTCCTTTTACCGGGTTTAGGAGATAACTCTTATACCCCCACATACTCCTCTCTCAAACTATTCTAACACTTAGAACTTTTGAGAGGAGTTCACATAAGATTGTAGCAGCGTTTCTTTCTATTTTTACTCTCAAGTCTTGTGTAAGTTAACTAGGGATGAGAGGGGTATTTATAGGCCTCAAGTTGATTCAAACTTGGAGCCTAAAAATATCTCATCCCGGGTCTCCTAGGTGTTAGGATCGAGAGCACTAAGAGGGGGGGGGTGAATTAGTGCAGCGGAAATCTTACAGCGATTAAAACCAAAAGCTGCGTTCGTTCAATAAAAACTATTATGATGCAAAAGCTAATTCTCAGTTTGTATCTAAGTGCAGTTTGCGTCTATGCGCAGATTGCGTCTAAGCGCAGTTTACGTCTAAACACAGTTTGCGTCTAAGCGCAGTTTTGCGTCTAAGCGCAGTTTGCGTCTAAACGCAGATTTACGTCTAAACTCAGATTTACGTCTAAACGCAGTTTTATGTCTAAACGCAGATTTACGTCTAAACGCAGATTTACGTCTAAACGCAGTTTTACGTCTAAACGCAGATTTATGTCTAAACGTAGTTTTACGTCTAAACGCAGATTTACGTCTAAAACGTCTTTACACAGTTTACGTCTAAACGTAATTTTTACGTCTAGACGCAGTTTCAAAGGGATCTGAACTTTAGAAACTCGTTCGTAAAAGCGCAGAAGACAGTTTTGCAGAATCAAGGCGTAAACGTAAACTGCAATGTAAATATCGTACGAAAACGCTGGTTTACGTCTGAAAGCAGATTCGGACAGATCAGCACTTAAAAACTTGTTCGTGAAGGCGTAGAAGACAGTTTTGCAGAATCAAAACGTAAACGTAAACTGTAATGTACGAAAACACCGATTTACGTCTGAATGCAGATTCGGAAAGAACAGCACTTAGAACTTGTTCGTAAAAGCGCAGAATGCAGTAGTTATGAAGGAGGTTTACAGTAATGATAAAGTGCTCAAAATAAACGCAAACCAGAGATTTAGAGTGGTTCGGTCAGTCTTGACTTACTCCACTTTTGGCTTCCTCCACCGACGAGGTCACCGACGTCAACTAGAGGCCTTCCTTCAATTAGGCGAAGGCCAACTGCCCTTTTTACAGTTTCTCTCCTTTTGGCAGGCTCAGGAGACAACCTTTACAGACCTTTCTTTCCTCACTTTACAACTCAAAACTTGAAGAACAGAAGGAGGAGACTTAAAGGCTTTACAACACTTTTGAGCTCTTAGAATCACAGAAAAGATCAAGATTTCGGTATAGGTCTGTATCTTTTCAGTGCTGAATGGGTGGGGTATTTATAGGCCCCAACCCAGTTCAAATTTGGAGCTCAAAACGATCAAATCCCGAAATTCCGGGATCAGGCGGTTGCACCTCTTGACTGGAGAGGTTGCACCGCCTGGCAGAGCTCGAAGACCGAGCTCAGGCGGTGCCACCTCTCTGTCAGGGAGGTTGCACCGCCCAGTCTTGCTCGAAGACTGAGCTCAGGCGGTGCCACCTCTCTGTCAGGGAGGTTGCACCGCCCAGTCTTGCTCGAAGACTGAGCTCAGGCGGTGCCACCTCCCGGCTGGGGAGGTTGCACCGCCCAGTCTCGCTGGGAGGCTTAGCCCAGGCGGTGCCACCTCCTGGCCTAGGCGGTTGCACCTCCTGGTGCAATCAGGGTCCGAATGGTTAGCTCCATTCGGCCCAATTTCATTCTTTCAGGGGCCCAATTGCCCCAAGATTAAGCTAATGGGATCACCTCCCATTTTCCAACTTAATCAACGTGCTAACTACGATTAGATCTAAGACAATTTCTGCAGCTTTGCTTCGGTGCGTCAATTGCTTCTTCCGGCGAGTTTTCGACGAACTTCCGTCGATCATCCGATGAACCCTCGGTGATGCTCCTGCGGACTTCCGGCAAACTCCTGGACTTTGCGACGATCCACTTGGCAAGTTCCGACGAGCTTCGCTTGGCAAGCTTCTGGACTTCTCGGATCTGTTCTCGCAGAACCTCCGACGACCGTCCGAACTTCCGTCGAACTCTCGAACTCCCAACGTGATCATGAACTTGACTCCGGCGCAACTCCTGCTGCTTGTCTAACTTTCATCGTAGTTAATCCTGCACACTTATCTCAAACACATAGATTAGACAACAAATGACAATTGACTTCATCATCAAAATCCGAGATTCAACAATCTCCCCCTTTTTGATGATGACAATCAATTGATAATGGAGTTATCCTTAACTCCCCCTGTCTATATGCCATAGTTGAGATAAGTCAACCTTGAATTCAAGACCTGAGAATTCAAGTGACGTATTGATAAGTTAGATCAGTTAAACTCATCAATACTCCCATCATGATACTCATCATGATGTATCTCTTCAAGGATGATGTCAAGGCTTGACATACATCATCAAGTTTGTATGATTGTGTTTGTAACTATTCATCATGTAGTTTGAACATTATCATATAAAGCTGTGAAGCACTATTACATGATGCACACATTTGAAATATCCTAGCAATTTTTGCATTTTCTTCACATGATAAGATATCAACTTAAGGCATAATGCAAACTTTAGCACATGTTCATATATCTCTTGGTGATGCAAGGATGGCATAATCATAGCAGTGTGTTTATAGCATCACTCATAGTATTTCTAATCATGGCAGTGTTTATCAATTCATATATCTATTCATATATCTCCCCCTTTGTCATCAATAAAAAGCATAGTAATTATGATACCAGGAAAATAATAATAGCAAGCTTATAGAGGAATTTTACATAGATTGCTTTAAATACTTCTTCCCCTTTTTGTTATAATCCATTGTCTATGTAAAGATTTTGCAGGATGGAATACATACACATGAATCACTTCATCAAATCTATTTCAGAAACTTATTTTTCATGAAAGTGTACGAGAAAATCTGGTGTATAGCATTCAAAAAATAAGATACATTCGGACAAGATTTTATTGCAGATTTTCACATATAATCATAGAAACATGGCAATCAAGTGGTTTGATCATTCAACATAGTCCGAAAAATAATTTTAACAAATTTATCTATTCGGACACATCAACATTCCTAATTCTCTTCGAATGAAATCAAATTGTTCTTCACTTAGAGGTTTTGTAAAGATATCAGCTAGTTGATGTTTAGTATCAATGAACTCTATGATTATATCATGATTCGCAACATGATCTCGTATAAAGTGATGTCTGATATCAATATGTTTTGTTCTTGAGTGTTATATAGGATTCTTGGTTAAGCATATTGCACTCGTGTTATCACATTTAATGGGAATATCTTTAAGATTAATTTTGTAATCTTCTAAAGTGTTTTTCATCCATACAACTTGTGCACAACATGCACTTGCTGCAATATATTCAGCTTCGGTTGTTGATAGAGCAACCGAGCTTTGTTTCTTAGATGACCAGGAAACAAGAGCATGTCCTAAAAATTGACATGTTCCTGTTGTGCTTTTTCTATCTAATCTACAACCAGCAAAGTCCGCATCAGCATAAGCAATTAACTCAAGATTCTCTGATTTTGGGTACCATAATCCTAGATTTGTGGTACCATTAAGGTATCTGAGTATTCTTTTAACTGCTTTAAGATGAGATATCTTAGGGTTTGATTGAAATCTAGCACAAAGTCCTACAATGAACATGATGTCTGGTCTTGTTGCAGTGAGGTAAAGTAAACTTCCTATCATACCCCTATAAGTTTTTTGATCAAAGCTTTCTCCACTTTCATCAATTTCTAATTTAGTGGAGGTGCTCATAGGAGTGTTAATGGCTTTTGAGTTCTCCATATTAAACTTCTTGAGTAAATTCATGGCATATTTGGTTTGACTAATAAAGATGTCATTGCTTAGTTGTTTGATTTGTAAACCTAAGAAGAATGTTAACTCTCCCATTAAACTCATTTCGAATTCAAGACTCATAGTTTTAGCAAAAGATTCACAGAGAGATTCATTTGTAGAACCAAAGATAATATCATCAACATAAATTTGAACAATGAGAAAATTATTTTCAAAATTCTTGATGAATAATGTAGTATCAACCTTGCCTTTTATGAAATTATTTTCAATGAGAAAAGAACTAAGTCTCTCATACCAAGCCCTTGGAGCTTGTTTTAAACCATAGAGAGCTTTAGTTAATCTAAACACATGATTAGGGAGACTATTATTTTCAAATCCAGGAGGTTGTTCAACATAGACTTCTTCGGAAATAAGGCCATTTAGAAAAGCGCTTTTAACATCCATTTGAAATAACTTAAAATTATTACAACTAGCATAGGCAAGGAGCATCCTTATGGCTTCCAATCGAGCCACAGGTGCGAAGGTTTCTTCGTAATCGATACCTTCTTCTTGGTTGAAACCTTTGGCCACTAATCTAGCCTTATTTCTAACCACGATACCATTTTCATCTTGCTTGTTTCTAAAGACCCATTTAGTACCAATAACTAAATGGTCATTTGGCCTAGGAACAAGCGTCCACACCTCATTTCTCTCAAATTGATTCAATTCATCTTGCATTGCGATAATCCATGAATCATCTTTCATGGCTTCGTCAACGCATTTGGGTTCAATTTGGGAGAGAAAGGCGGCGTTTGCACAAAAAGTTTTAAGAGAAGATCGTGTTTGAACCCCCTTTGACGTGTCTCCTAAGATTAGCTCCTTAGGATGAGCATCTACATACTTCCAATCCTTGGGTAAGGAAGTGGATGCATCCAAGTTGCTAGTTGGAGACGGGGTTTCGTTTAAATTCAAAGAATCAAAGTTAACATCATCATCAAGATCATTTTTCTTAATTTCGGAAATCTCATTGAAAACAACATGGATGGATTCTTCAATAATTAAAGTTCTTTTATTGAAAATACGAAAAGCTTTAGAAACCGAAGAATAACCAAGAAAGATTCCTTCATCAGATTTAGCATCGAATTTTCCTAAGTTATCCTTTTCATTCAAGATAAAACACTTACACCCAAAGACTTTAAAATATGAGACATTAGGTTTTTTGTTATTCCATAACTCATAAGGAGTTTTGGTGAGTAAGGGTCTTACTAGAACTCTATTCAAAATATAGCATGCAGTGTTTACAGCTTCGGCCCAAAAATATTTGGGTAGGCTATGTTCATTCAACATGGTTCTTGCAATTTCTTGTAGATTTCGATTTTTTCTTTCTACTACCCCATTTTGTTGAGGATTTCTTGGAGTAGAGAAATTATGGTTGTATCCATTGAGTTCACAGAATTCTTGGAAATCATGGTTTTGAAATTCTCCACCATGATCACTTCTAATTGACGAAATCATAGATCCCTTCTCATTTTGAACAAGTTTAGAAAACTTGGTAAAATATCTAAAGCATTCATTTTTCTGTTTTAAGAAGTAGGTCCATGTATATCTGCTATAGTCATCAACAATGACAAATGCGTATTTGCTACCTCCTAGACTCGATGTAGAGATTGGTCCGAACAAGTCCATATGGATCAATTGTAAGGGCCTAGAGGTGCTTATTTGATTCTTAGCTTTGAAACTACCCTTAATTTGTTTACCTAATTGGCAAGCATCGCATACATTATCTTTGATGAACTTGATATGAGGAATTCCTCTTACAAGTTCTCTAGATGATACTTGAGTGATTAGTTTCATGCTAGCATGACCTAATCTTCTATGCCATAGCCAAGCATCCTCATTCATAACCGCAAAACACATTTCATCACATAAGTCATTGATGTCAATAGTGTATACATTATTATGTTTTAATGCAATCATAGACATATTTTTATGTGGTTTTTCAATGATGCAAGCATTAGATTCGAATTTGACAGTATATCCTTTATCACATAATTGACTAATACTCAAGAGGTTATGTTTTAAACCATCAACTAACAGAACATCTTCAATAAAGAGGTTGGATTTGTTACCTATGGTTCCTTTGCCAATGATTTTACCCTTGTTGTTGTCTCCGAAGGTGACATAGCCTTCGTCTATGCTAGCGAGCTTAGAGAATTGAGATGGATCTCCGGTCATATGCCTTGAGCATCCACTATCAAGGTACCATCTCTTACTCCTAGCTTGCGATGGTTTAGTTTTCTACAAGAAAGGATGATGTTTAGGTACCCATTTGCTTTTGGGTGCCTCATAAATAGAGCTACATTTCTTATCATGTTGCATAGAATTTGTCATGGTTCCTTTAGGAACCCAAATCAATTTGTTTGGACTTATTTTCTTGAATGGACAACAATGTGTCTTGTGTCCAGATTTGCAACAGAAGTTGCACTTGGTTTGGTGTTGAACATGTAAGATGGAGCCTTTTATGAAGGTGGTTGGATTTTGGTGAGGACTTCTCACAAATCCAATTCCACTCCTTTTGGGAACGTGACCCTTGTTTGTAAGGATCATGTTCAATGACTTGCTACCAACCTCGAATTTCTTCAAGGTGTCCTTAAGTAGCAAGTTTTCTTTTTGGAGAGTTTCTAGATTATGTCATTTTATGCATGGGCTTAAACTATCATGATGTTCAGCATTTAACTTATCGAAATTACAAATAAGACTATCATGCTCCTTTTTTAGCAATTTGTATTTACTACTGATAATCTTATACTCATCAAACAATTCATGGAAAGCATTTAATAATTCATCGAAAGATAAATCTGTATCTATTGAATTTGTTACCTCATCTTCGATGGCCATTAAGGCGTAATGAGCAACTTGCTCGGTGTTGGACTCTTCTTCTTTGGATGCGCTTGAGTCATCCCATGTTGCTTGAAGCGCTTTTTTCTTTGATGTTCTCTTCTTGACTTGGGGACAATCACTCTTGTAGTGTCCCGGCTTTTTGCATTCATAGCAGATTACTTGGTCCTTCTTGGGTTCAAGTTTATTTTTTGCATCATTCTTAAACTTGTTTCTTTTAAAGAACTTTTTAAACTTTCTTGTTAGAAGTGCCAAGTCATCATCACAGTCCTCATCACTTGAGTTTTCTCTCAAGTGGCATTCAGAAGTTTTGAGTGCCATATCCTTCCTGTTCTTTGGAAGGATGTCTTCTTGCTCTTCATGAGCTTTACAAGTCATTTCGTAGGTCATTAATGACCCGATTAGTTCTTCAAGAGGGAAATTTCGCAAATCTTTTGCCTCTTGAATAGCAATGACTTTAGGATCCCAACTCTTAGGAAGGGATCTTAGTATTTTGTTAACAAGCTCAAAATCCGAAAAGCTCTTTCCGAGTCCTTTTAGACCGTTGACGACATCCGTGAAACGGGTAAACATGTCGCCAATGGTTTCACTCGGTTTCATGCGGAAAAGTTCAAAAGAATGTAACAACAAATTGATTTTTGACTCTTTTACTCTACTTGTGCCCTCATGGGTCACTTCGAGTGTGTGCCAAATATCAAATGCAGTTTCACAAGTTGAAACACGGTTAAACTCGTTTTTATCAAGTGCACAAAATAAGGCATTCATAGCCTTTGCATTAAGAGCGAAAGCCTTCTTCTCCAAATCATTCCAATCGATCATTGGAAGAGAAGACTTCGAAAATCCATTTTCGACAAGATTCCACAGTTCAAAATCCATAGAAATAAGAAAGATCCTCATTCGGGTCTTCCAGTAGGTGTAGTCCGTCCCACTGAACATGGGTGGACGCGTAATAGAATGCCCCTCTTGGTTTCCGACGTATGCCATTTCTCTTTGGGTTTTAATCCGTTAGAGAGTTAACCTCGCTCTGATACCAATTGTTAGGATCGAGAGCACTAAGAGGGGGGGGGTGAATTAGTGCAGCGGAAATCTTACAGCGATTAAAACCAAAAGCTGCGTTCGTTCAATAAAAACTATTATGATGCAAAAGCTAATTCTCAGTTTGTATCTAAGTGCAGTTTGCGTCTATGCGCAGATTGCGTCTAAGCGCAGTTTGCGTCTAAACACAGTTTGCGTCTAAGCGCAGTTTTGCGTCTAAGCGCAGTTTGCGTCTAAACGCAGATTTACGTCTAAACTCAGATTTACGTCTAAACGCAGTTTTACGTCTAAACACAGATTTACGTCTAAACGCAGATTTACGTCTAAACGTAGTTTTACGTCTAAACGCAGATTTACGTCTAAACGCAGTTTTACGTCTAAACGCAGATTTACGTCTAAACTCAGTTTACGTCTAAAACGTCTTTACACAGTTTACGTCTAAACGTAATTTTTACGTCTAGACGCAGTTTCAAAGGGATCTAAACTTTAGAAACTCGTTCGTAAAAGCGCAGAAGACAGTTTTGCAGAATCAAGGCGTAAACGTAAACTGCAATGTAAATATCGTACGAAAACGCTGGTTTACGTCTGAAAGCAGATTCGGACAGATCAGCACTTAAAAACTTGTTCGTGAAGGCGTAGAAGACAGTTTTGCAGAATCAAAACGTAAACGTAAACTGTAATGTACGAAAACATCGATTTACGTCTGAATGCAGATTCGGAAAGAACAGCACTTAGAACTTGTTCGTAAAAGCGCAGAATGTAGTAGTTATGAAGGAGGTTTGCAGTAATGATAAAGTGCTCAAAATAAACGCAAACCAGAGATTTAGAGTGGTTCGGTCAGTCTTGACCTACTCCACTTTTGGCTTCCTCCACCGACGAGGTCACCGACGTCAACTAGAGGCCTTCCTTCAATTAGGCGAAGGCCAACTGCCCTTTTTACAGTTTCTCTCCTTTTGGCAGGCTCAGGAGACAACCTTTACATACCTTTCTCTCCTCACTTTACAACTCAAAACTTGAAGAACAGAAGGAGGAGACTTAAAGGCTTTACAACACTTTTGAGCTCTTAGAATCACAGAAAAGATCATGATTTCGGTATAGGTCTGTATCTTTTCAGTGCTGAATGGGTGGGGTATTTATAGGCCCCAACCCAGTTCAAATTTGGAGCTCAAAACGATCAAATCCCGGAATTCCGGGATCAGGCGGTTGCACCTCTTGACTGGAGAGGTTGCACCGCCTGGCAGAGCTCGAAGACCGAGCTCAGGCGGTGCCACCTCTCTGTCAGGGAGGTTGCACCGCCCAGTCTTGCTCGAAGACTGAGCTCAGGCGGTGCCACCTCTCTGTCAGGGAGGTTGCACCGCCCAGTCTTGCTCGAAGACTGAGCTCAGGCGGTGCCACCTCCCGGCTGGGGAGGTTGCACCGCCCAGTCTCGCTGGGAGGCTTAGCCCAGGCGGTGCCACCTCCTAGCCTAGGCGGTTGCACCTCCTGGTGCAATCAGGGTCCGAATGGTTAGCTCCATTCGGCCCAATTTCAGTCTTTCAGGGGCCCAATTGCCCCAAGATTAAGCTAATGGGATCACCTCCCATTTTCCAACTTAATCAACGTGCTAACTACGATTAGATCTAAGACAATTTCTGCAGCTTTGCTTCGGTGCATCAATTGCTTCTTCCGGCGAGTTTCCGGCGAACTTCCGTCGATCATCCGATGAACCCTCGGTGATGCTCCTGCGGACTTCCGACAAACTCCTGGACTTTGCGACGATCCACTTGGCAAGTTCCGACAAGCTTCGCTTGGCAAGCTTCTGGACTTCTCGGATCTGTTCTCGCAGAGCCTCCGACGACCGTCCGAACTTCCGTCGAACTCTCGAACTCCCAACGTGATCATGAACTTGACTCCGGCGCAACTCCTGTTGCTTGTCTAACTTTCATCGTAGTTAATCCTGCACACTTATCTCAAACACATAGATTAGACAACAAATGACAATTGACTTCATCATCAAAATCCGAGATTCAACACTAGGTACGGGCGGTACCACCGCCTGGCACTAGGCCACTGGGCGGTACCACCGCCTAGACTGGTGGTGGTATGAATTCTAAGACATTTACTAATCTAAACAAGTTCGTAAGTCTATCTTCTTCCGGCGAGCTTCCAGCGATCTTCCAGCGAACTTCCGACGATCTCTCGGCAATGTTCTAGTATACTCCCGACAAGCTCCTAGACTTCACGACGATCTTCTTGGTGAGTTCCGATAAGCTTTTTTGGCAAGCTTCTGGACTTCTCAATTGGTTCCAGCAGAACTTCCGACGAATGTCCAGACTTTTGACAAACTCTCGAACTCCCAACGAAATCGCGTTCTTGACTCTTGGACTTCATTTTGCTTTATGTTTTGCTATCGTAGTTAATCCTACATATGTAAAAACACACTCCGATATCCTTGGCTCAATATCTGCTCTTCTTAGCCCAATGCCCGAATCCATGGCCCGAAGCCTTCTATCGATACATTAACCGATCCTCCGGCCCGACGTCCAATCATTTGACATGTTTTCCTCCGGCCCAAAATGATTATGTTAGGAATAGAGTGAGCACTAAGAGGGGGGGGGGGGGTGAATTAGTGCTGCGGTAAAATATATTGATTCCGAAAAATTTTTGTACGATAAAAGCCAAAAACTTTTCATACAATAAAAGCCAAACTCAGAAATGCTTAACTTGAAAGCATGTTCGTAAATGTATTGAAGGTAGTAAGCAAGTAAAATGGTTTGCAGTAAAGTAAATTACTCAAGACAAAATGCAAATCAGATTTTAGAGTGTTCCGGTCGTCGTGACCTACATCCACTTGTCGATTCCTTTTTCGTCGAGGCCACCGGTGTCCACTATCGGTCTTCCTTCATTAGGCAAAGGCCAACCACCTTTTACACCCTTCTTCTCCTTTTCACAAATTTAGAAGATAACCTTTACAAGTAAACACACTTTTCCTAAACAGAATTCTAGACTTAGACTAGAGGAGGGGATTTCTCAAGTGATTGGAACAGCATTTCTTCACTTTTAAACTCTCTGTACTTATATATATTAACCAAGGATGAGAGGGGTATTTATAGGCCTCAAGTTGATTCAAACTTAGAGCCTAAAAATATCTCATCCTGGGTTTGCTAGGTTCGGGCAGTACCACCGCCGATGCCAGGCAGTACCACCGCTAGTGTCAATCTGACACTAACACTGCACTAGGCGGTACCACCACCCAGTTTGGTGGTACCACCACCTGTAGCCTCTCGGAGGTTGTGTTTGGACGATACCACCGCCTAGACCGGTGCTACCACTACCTGACACAATCTCAGAGATTGTGCCATGACGGTGTCACCTCTTGGGGCATTGTTTTGGCCTTTTTATTAGGCTCAACATAGTTCTTACATGGGCTCAACTGGCCTCTAATTGGGTTGGCCCAATTCCAATCCCAATTACTTGCTAACTATGAATTCTGAGACATTTGCTAAGCTAAACAAGTCTGTAAGTCTAGTTTCTTCCAGCGATCTTCCGGCGAACTTCCAACGATCTCTCGGTAATATTCCAACCGACTCTCGACAAGCTCCTGGACTTCATGATAATCTTCTTGGTGAGTTCTGACGAGCTTCTCTGGCAAGCTCTGAGACTTCTCGGCTGGTTCCTGCAGAACTTCTGACGAACGTTCGGACTTCCGACGAAATCTCGAACTCCCAACGAAATCATGTTCTTGACTTCGGGACTTCATTTTGCTTTATGCCTTGCTATCGTAGTTAATCCTGCACATGTAAAAACACACTTCGATCTAGACAATTATTACTAAGCTTGAATCATGCTGTCCGGCATGTCATTGGCCCATCGACGCTTCGTCCGATTCTTCGGTGCATCGTCCTCTCTTGCGGCCTATTGCCCAATCGGCCATTTGACTCTGCAACTCCGATATCCTTAGTGCAATATCTACTCTTCTTGGCCCGATGCCCGAATCCATGGCCCGAAACCTTCTGTCAATACATCGACCGATCCTCCGGCTCGATGTCCAATCTTCTGACATATTCCACCAGCTCAACATGATTCTTCCTGCTTTAATTGTCTCATCCTGATCGAAGCATCCTACATCACTAAAATTGTAGATCAAATCATAAACACTTATCAATTGGTTTTATCATTAAAATATGAGATTCAACAATCTCCCCCTTTTGATGATGACAACCAATTGATGACGGAGTTAACCTTAACTCCTCCTATCAATATGCCATTTTGATAGAACCTTGAATTAAAGCTTAATTCAAGTCATTGCAAATTTTATCATGAATATTTGTAATACATCATCATGCGTAACATGATCATACTTCTCCATATTTATCATCGACAAAAAGGAGAAGTGTAACTTTCAAGTGTTTGGACATACAAGTTTAAATTATTGCCTAATAAACATAATATTCAGTTTTATCATTATGCAAGCTAAAAATAATTTTATAACATTTTAAAATATGCAAGCTAGTAATTTTGAAATGTTCAAGAAAACAACTCTTGCTTCTTGAAATATACAAGTTTGTAAATTTTGCTAGATGTGCAAGTTAACATTTTTGCTTCTTGAGATAGGCAAGATACCACTTCTTGGTAATGTTCAAGGTAGTAAGTTCTACATCATGCAAGTTAGTGAATCTTACAACATTTTAGAACATGTATAATCACCAAATCATCATAAATTTTAAAGATGTGCAAAATTACAAAATTTGCAAGTTTGCATTTGTGCGTCTTGAGATTTGCAAGATAGCACTTTTTGCTTCTCTTTTAAGATGAGTAAGCTACCAAGTTTGCTTCTTTTGTAATGTGCAAGTTTCCAAATTTTGCATCTTGAGCTAGCAATTTTTCTCCCCCTTTATCATTGTCAAAAAGAAAGAAAGAATACAATGTTGTAATTCTTTTCCCTTTACAATAATTTTCAAATCATGACAAAGGTAAAGAATTCATTCTTATTTCAAAATGTCATAATTGAGATAAACCTTGAATTCAAATCAAAGAAATTTCAATCATCATATGCAATACATCACATACATCATCATAATAAAAAGTATAAGTATTGCATGCATCATTATCATAAGTTGAAGTATACCATGCATAATACCAAATCATCATTCATAATTGTATCAATATTCCAATCATTATTTCAATCATCAAAAATAGAAAGATCAAGTCTAAAGTTTGAGAAATCAAGAGAAACCATGATTTATTTTAACAAATCTCCTCTTAAATAATTAAAGAAAAGAATTCTTAGGAGATCATGATATAGATAAAATTCATTTAATCTTATAGGAGAACAAGATCTCAATTCATGCATATAAAATCTTTAATCATCAAAATCATGATTCATCTAGAAAATTCTCCTTTTTAAATATTCAAAGAGAGATCTTAGGAGGTCAAAAGATATTCAAATGAAATTTTAAGTCATGAATTTTGTAAAAGATATTCTCTTTAGTAAATTGTAAAAGGAAACGTAGGAGAAAAATATTTCAATTCATACATAAGAACTCTTATGATTCATATTGAAAATTTTCTCAAAATGTAAGTGAATAAAGAGTAAGAAATCTTGATTCATAAAAGATTTCAAGTTATAAATCTCGAGAAATCAAGATCGTGATTTCAATAAAAACCCATTAAATTCAAACCATCAAAATCAATTTCATGGTTCACAAAATTCATAATATAAATTGATTCATTATTTTAATTTCAATGATAATATATTTTCCTTTTTATGTGTTTTATTTTAAGTGATTGATTTCATGCCTTTTTCATTTATGTCAAATCAAAAACATGTCTCATTTTTAAAACCAAAAAAGTCATTTTCATTATGGTAAAAATTGATAATCCATAAATCGCAAGAATCATCATGCATAATTTAGAAAGATAAACTCATTAAGCGTGATATCATCAAACATGATTTCATAAGGCATTTTTAATCAAAATCATTTTGTTCATCATAAACATGCTATTTTCATGATTATTTTCAAAATTACTAGCATGATTCCTAATTTTTGTATTTTCATTATTAAACATGTAATTTTTGAGAAAATTAATTCTAAACTAAATTTAAAATAACTCATGAAAAGCATTATGTAATTTCAAAATAAATTAAGGGCATTTTGATTACCTCATCGTCGAAAGCCGTTAAGGCATAGTTTGTCATCTCGCCTTTGTTGATTTTCTCCTCATCTTTGGAGGAGCTTGATTTATCCCAAAGTGCTTCTCTCTTCTTGCGTTCATAATAAGTAGTTGTGTTATTTTTGTTTTATGAACTTTTTAAATTTCATAGTGAGGAGTTCAAGTTCACCATCACTTGAGCTTATGCTCGAGTGGTCTTCAATTGTTCTAAGTCCGCTTTGTGCCACATCGGTCATTTCGTAGGTCATCAAAGACCCGATTAGTTCTTCGAGTGGAAAACAGTTCAAATCCTTGGCCTCTTGTATGGTCGTTACTTTAGAGTCCCAAGTTTTAGAAAGTGCGCATAAACTTTATTCAAAAGTTCAAGATTTGAAAAACATTTGCCAAGAGCTTTTAAACTATTGACGACATCCATAAAGTGGGTGTACATATCAACAATAGTTTCGCTCGACTTCATATAAAATAGTTTGATATCATGCATTAAAAGATTAATCTTTGAAACTTTTACTCTACTAGTGCCTTTGTGTGTGATTTCGAGAGTGTGCCATATATCGAAAGTCGTTTCGCAATTAGAAACCTGATTAAACTCAGTTTTATCCAAAGCACAAAATAGAGCGTTCATAGCTCTAGCATTTAAGGAAAAAGTTTTCTTCTCTGAATCATTCAATTCTTTCATTGGAGTAGAAAACTTTTGAAAACCACTTTCGATAATATTCTATAAATTCAAGTCCAAAAAAGATAAGAAAACTCTCATTCGAGTTTTCCAATATGTGTAGTTCGTCCCATTGAACAAGGGAGGACGAATGAGAGAGTGACCCTCTTGAAAGCTGAAAAGAGCAATTTCTCTTGAGTGTTAAACCAAATAAGAAATCACGAGGCTCTGATACTAATTGTAATGAACAAAGTCGGTACTAAGAGGGGGGATGAATTAGTGCAGCGATAAAATACGTCGGTTCCCAAAACTTTTCATACGATAAAAGCCAAACTCGGAAATGCTTAACTTGAAAGCATGTTAATAAATATATTGAAGGCAGTAAGCAAGTAAAATGGTTTGCAGTAAAGTAAATTACTCAAGACAAAATGAAAACCAGATTTTAGAGTGGTTCAGTCGTCGTGACCTACATCCACTTTGTCGATTCCTCTTCTATCGAGGCCACCAACATCCACTATCGGTCTTCCTTCAATAGGCGAAGGCTAACCACCTTTTACACCCTTCTTCTCCTTTTCACAAGTTTAGGAGGTAACATTTACAAGCACACACACTCCTCCTAAACAGAATTCTAGACTTAGACTAGAGGAGGGGATTTCTCAAGTGATTATAACAGTGTTTCTTCACTTTAAAACTCTCTGTGCTTATGTATGTTAACCAGGGATGAAAGAGATATTTATAGGCCTCAAGTTGATTCAAACATGGAGCCTAAAAACATATCATCCCTGGTTTTCTAGGTCCGGGCAGTACCACCGCCTGTGCTGGGCAGTACCACCGCTAGTGTCAATTTGACACTGACACTGCACTGGGCGATACCACCACCCAGTCTAGCTGTACCACCACCTGCAGCCTCTCGGAGTTTGTGTCTGGGCAGTACCATCGCACAAACCGACGGTACCACCGCCTGACACAGTCTCAGAGATTGTGCCACGATGGTGTCACCTCTTGGGGCACTATTTGGGCCTTTTTATTGGGCCCAACATAGTTCTTACATGGGCCTAACTGACCCCTTATTGGGTTGGCCCAATTTCAATCCCAATTACGTGCTAACTATGAATTCTATGATATTTCCTAAGCTAAACAAGTTCGTAAGTCTAGTTTCTTCCGGCAAGCTTCCAGTGAACTTCCGACGATCTCTCGGCAATGTTCCAGCGGACTCCCGGTAAGCTCCTGGACTTCACGATGATCTTCTTGGTGAATTTTGACGAGCTTCTCTAGCAAGCTCCGAGACTTCTCGGCTGGTTCCTGTAGAACTTCCGACAAACGTCCGGACTTCTGATGAACTCTCAAACTCCCAACGAAATCGCGTTCAGGACTCCGGGACTTCATTTTGCTTTATGCCTTGCTATCACAGTTAATCCGGCACATGTAAAAATACACTTCGATCTAGACAATTATTACTAAGCTTGAATCATGTTGTCCGGTATGTCATTGGTCCATCGATGCTTCGTCCGATTCTTCGGCGCATCATCCTCTCTTGCGGCCTATTGCCCAATTGGCTAGTTGACTCTGCAACTCCGATATCCTTGGCACAATATCCGCTCTTCTTGGCCCGATGCCCGAATCTAGAGCCCGAAGCCTTCTGTCGATACGTCGATCGATCCTTTGGCTCGATGTCCAATCTTCTAACATGTTCCACTGGCCCAACATTATTCTTCTTGCTTTAATTGTCTCATCCTGATCGAAGCATCCTACATCACTAAAATCACAAATCAAATCATAAACACTTATCAATTGGTTTCATCATCAAAATATGAGATTTAACATATTCTTCCTACTTTAATTGTCTCTCCCTGATCGAAGCATCCTCTAGTCTAAGTCTAGAATTCTATTTAGGAGGTGTGTGTGTGCTTGTAAAGGTTATCTTTCTAAGACATTTACTAAGCTAAACAAGTCTGTAAGTCCAGTTTCTTTCGACGAGCTTTCGACGATCTTCCGACGAACTTCCGACGATCTCTCGGTAATATTCCAACGAACTCCAGGAAGCTCGTAGACTTCACGACGATATTCTCAGCGAGTTCCAACAAGCTTATTTGGCAAGCTCCTTGACTTCTCGGTTGGTTCCGGTAGAACTTCTGACGAACGTCCGGACTTCTGACAAACTCTCGAACTCCTAACGAAATCACGTTCTTGACTCCAAGACTTCATTTTGCTTTATATCTTGCTATCATAGTTAATCCTACACATGTAAAAACATACTTCGATCTAAACAATTATTACTAAGCTTGAATCATGTTGTCCGGCATGTCATTGGTCTATTGACGCTTCGTTTGATTCTTCGGCGCATCATCCTCTTTTGCGGCCTATTGCCCAATCGGCTAGTTGACTCCTCAACTCCAATATCCTTAGCTCAATATCCGCTCTTCTTGGCCCAATGCCCGAATCCATGGCTCGAAGCCTTCTATCGATACGTCGACCGATCCTCTGGCCCCACGTCCAATCATTTGAGATGTTTTCCTCTGGCCCAACCTGATTCTTCCTGCTTTAATTGTCTCTTCCTGATCGAAGCATCCTGCATCACTCAAAACGTATATCAAATCATAAACACTTATCAATTGGTTTCATTATCAAAATCCGAGATTCAACAATCTCCCCCTTTTTGATGATGTCAACCAATTGATGATAAAGTTTAAACAAACTCCCCCTATCAATATACCATATTGATAGAGACTCTTGGATTCAAAAATCCAAGCAACATGTTATCATAAACTTATGCATAATATCATACTTCTCTCCCTTTGTCATCAATAAAAAGGAGAAGTGCCAACTATCAAGTGTTTGTGTTAGGATCAGGGTCGACAATAAGAGGGGGGGGGTGAATTAGTGCAGCGGTAAAATCACATCTTTAAAAACTTTCATACGATAAAATCAATTCCGATAAAAATCAATTTCAAAAACTTAGCTTTGAAAGCGTACGTTTATGAAGTGAATACAGTAGGCAAGTAAAGATTTAGTTTGTAGTATGTAAATGGCAGGAAGTAAATGCAAACCAGAGAACACGCCAATTTTATAATGGTTCGATCGTCGTGACCTAAATCTACTACGCTGATTCCTCTTCCATCGAGGCCACTAGCATCCACTATCGATCTTCCTTTATAGGCGAAAATCAACCTCCTTCTTACACCTCTCTTCTCCTTTTACCGGGTTTAGGAGATAACTCTCTATGCTAGTGTGCTTTAACTAGGGATGAGAAGGGTATTTATAGGCTTCAAGTTGATTCAAACTTGGAGCCTAAAACTTTCCTATCCCGAGTTCCCTAGGCATGGGCGATACCATCGCCTGCGCTAGGCGGTACCACCGCCCAATGTCAATCTGACACTAACACTGCCTTGGGCAGTACCATCGCCCAAGTCTGGCGGTACCATCACCTGGCTCCCTGCCAAGGGTGGTACAATCGCCCAGACTAGTAGTACCACCGCCTTATATAGTCTCGAAGATCGTGCCATGACGGTGAGACTTCTTGGGGCACTATTTGGGCCTCTTATTGGGCCTAACACAATTCTTACATGGGCCTAGCTAGCTCCTAATTTGGTTGGCCTAAATCCAAACCCAATTACGTGCTAACTATGAAATATAAGACGTAATCTAAGTTAAACAAGTCTGTAAGTCTATTCTTCCGGCGAGCTTTCGGCGATCTTCCGGTGAACTTCCGACGATCTCTCGACACTATTCCGGTGGACTCCCGATAAGCTCCTAGACTTCAGATGATCTTCTTGGTGAGTTTCGATGAGCTTCTCTAGCAAGCTCCGTGACTTCTCAATTGGTTCCGCCAGAACTTTCCACGAACTGTCACGGACTTAGCTAGTTTTGCCTAAGTCGTACGGCACCCTTACATGTCCGTTTGCAAATGTCAGCCTCCCCGAAGCCTCCCATTGTCCCTTAGGACCAACAAAAGAGAGAACGGGTTAGAGAGAACGCCTCACTCGGGATCCACAAGCAAACATTTTCGAAAAATACTTCATAGACAAAGCAAATTACAAACAGACTTTACAAGCTCTGAACAGTTGCACAACAAAGGGTAAAATGGTCCATTATAGACCGAACTAAAATGGGACTATTAAGCCTTCGGCTGTCCCTCTATATGTTAGTCAAAGTATGAACATACCAATAGACACGGACATACATAAATATTACATCAAACATCCTATTCAGAAGTTTGTCCGTGACATTCTCCCCCACTTATTCCTTCGACGTCCTCTTCGAAGCCTTTGTCGACACTACAACTCCTCGCCTTTGCTGAGTCTTCAATCTTCTGCTCTAGCTGCAATGCGTCTCTTGGCTCCCAACTGCTCTCCGCTACTATTTTTGAGTAGTCGAACATTTGATCCGCCATGCTGCTTCAACTCACCAATGACTCTGACTCTGGTGTGGGGTTGGCTGAGTTGTGTTGATCCTTGTTAATTTCTACAGATCCTCTAAATGAAGGAAAAGACCATCCTTGCTGCGCTAGTCTCTCAAATGCCTCATGTTGTTTGAACTGGGTGGATGCTTGTTGGAGCTTTTAACGAGCATCATCTCGCAAACTTCTGAAGTTTTGGGTCCTTCCTCCACAAAATTTACCCATTGACTCTTCTTTCACTTAGTTGTCACTTCCAAGTAGGTTCGCATCACTTCCGCTTTCGATTGGCATTTCGTTGGGAAATGAAGCGGACAATCTACT
Source organism: Musa acuminata AAA Group (assembly GCF_036884655.1). Lineage (NCBI taxonomy): Eukaryota > Viridiplantae > Streptophyta > Magnoliopsida > Zingiberales > Musaceae > Musa > Musa acuminata. The sequence goes on along the minus strand of NC_088356.1, from coordinate 31,917,214 downwards.
CTCAATAGCACTGATCACCGTTGGTGAGGATTTGACAACTATTCTCTTCCATTATCTTCGAAGAGTCTTTGAACTTGTGCAGAGCTCCTCTGTTGGATAGATAAGAGAATTGGGGTACTCAGTTTCGCCCATTCTCTTAAGGATTGAGAAGGCAAAGGTTACTTGACTTCGCCCGCCTCCTTGAGGTTGTACTCCATGCATCGAGCTGGTTACTGGCCTTCGCCTGCTCTTTGCTCACACTTCTGAAGCACTTGAAATGTTTGCACTCCTTGCGTTGAGTTAGCTACTATGATTCACCTTCTCAATGCCATCGAACTTCTGGAATGTAAGAAGTTTTCACCCCAACTTGGAGTAATTCTCTAATAGATTTGGTCGCCTCTGGGATTGTACCATCTTCTCCATCAACCCTGCCGCCTACTCCCTTGAGTAGCGAAGGTATAGCACCGCGTACTGCCTACTTTATTCCTTGGTCGTGCACTCTTGCATGACCCGAAGTCCTTCACTTTCGGCTATCTTGATGAGAAACTCATTGACACCGGTCTTACGAAGTTCCTTGGCCTATGCCCTTCAGTCTTGTCTCGGTACTTGGAGTTTGCCTCTGCATGCTCTACCTCCTTGGCCCCTTTCACAACCAAGCGCTCTCCCTCCATGAGAGCAAGGGATCAATGACTTTCACGGAAGTCCCGCCTCTATGGTACCATGGCGCTGCCATGCCCATGGCACTACTATCTGTTGCCTCGCATATGCATCCCTTTTCTTCATAATCAGTAGATATGCCTCTGTGGTACTCCTCCGAGTCCACCTCCATTCTAACTGATGCTTGATTTTGGGTAGCTAAGTCCCTCTGGACTCGTCGTCGCTTCCTCGCCCCTTTCGATCCCCTGCTTTAACACCTCTATGTTTTCTAAGCAGCTCCCTTTGGTCGATGGAAAGACAGACTGCAACTCTCATGCATGGCCGCTGCCATCACGTTATAAGGTTTACACCGATTCTGTTCTCCTTAGCTTCCTTGGTAGCAATGTTCGCTTACTCGATCTAGTCCTCTGACTTGCCGGGCTCTCTTAAGCGAATATGAGCTCTGGAGTAGTCCAACTCTCCAGCTGCTTCGATCATACCTCTGTATGATCAAGTCCCTCCCATGGGACTCACTGGTACTTGCATTCGAACTTTTCCCTTGGTGGAACACAGCCCCCATATGCTGATGACCAAGGCTTTCATCCGATGCAAAATTTGATCCACGCACGGAAGACCCGTCTCTACGGTACCATGGCCTTCACTCCTTGAATCCATAGCCCTTCTTGTCATCATGTTGTTCACCGAAGTGGAGCTTCCAGTAGCTCCCGATCATACCTCCGTATGATCTAGTCCCTCACGGGACTATATCGTGTGTATCGCATTTGCCATGAACTATTCCACCACGATCCACTGCACCATGTCGCCTCCTGGTGACATCTCCATTGCATTCTGATCCTTGTGGAATAAACTCAAATTGTGGTCCCTCCATGTGTGGCCTCTGCCAATACATCGCAGGGTCACTTCCACCTTCGATTTTGTTCGCTCCTTTGGCAATCGACCTTCATCCACCCACTCTTGGGTCACACCTAGATGAAGCACCGCTCTAGGACAGTCTGTCGCCTAGTAGCTCTCGAAGTCCCCCGACTTCGCTGCAATTAGTGCACCATTGTCTGGATCCTGGGCCTTTGCCCCTATCAGCACAATCTCCGCTGCGCACCGCTTCCTGCCCAGCAACTTGATTTGCAACACTGTGGCATATTCTTCAAGAGTACCCGCCTCTGCCTCCTCTTGCCTCGTGCTAAGGCCTTCTGAACCCAACTTCACCTCCGCAAATTGAGTCGCCTTAGTTCCTCCATCAAATGCTTTTCCGAGTTAAGGTGCATGTGCCCAGAAGCTCCCTTCATCTTTGGCACCATGCAAGATGAGTCAACTCCGTTAGAATGAAGGACCCATGGAACAACATTATCCTACTCTTGCCTCTAGAAGAGTTCATGTCCTTGACCTCTGTCTAAGGAAAGCACTGTGCCTCTGCTCCATGTTCCAACTTCTATGCTGGCTCCCTTTATGCGGTTTGGGTACTTCGCCAAGTTACACCCAAGTTGCTCTGCTCCTCGGTTTTGCATTGAGTCGATGGTGGCCCTCGCGCCCACCATTCCACGAGTCAGCCCTCCCTTAAGTCTGATCTCCATATCGACTCCAAGTGTGCCTTCATTTAAGTTGCTTTGGGTCGCTCCCCCACTTGATCTCGCAATGCATCCACTAATGCATTCTTTCAAGCGAAATCATGCGACGACTCCTCGCTGCTTGCTCAGTCCATTGAGCTTCATGGAGTTGTTGTTTGTTGAGGTACTCCTCCTCAACATGTGAGGTCCGTCCCACATGATTCTCCCTCTGAAGAGCCAGGACTTATCCCTCCTGGATAACTGTCCCATTGGAGCAACATCTCTCTTCGTTTCGGAGACCACCATCCCCTTGGACTACTCCGATCTGCTGAACAAACTGTGCATTGTTCTGCCTCCTGCAAACGCACTTGCTAGATTACGACTCCACATCAATACAGCCCCCGCTGCACCACTCAAGGCCTAGCAACATGCTGAACTCATTGCACACTTCAGCCTCCTACGGACGTATCCTTCGCATGCCAAAGAGAAAGTTTCAATGCTCCATGGCACCGAGTTTCGGTCGCCTTGGGATGGCCACGAACATTCCATCGTCCGCATACAAGCCCATGCATGAGTACCGAATTCTTTGAGTTAGCAATTCCCCTTACCTCTGTGAGCTTTGCACAACTCTTTCGATCGCTGAGCAACTCATTCCAACTTGCATGGTCTCATCCTTTACCAAGCGCCTCGCTTGCCTTGAGCACCATCAAGTATTGTTGTCAACGTTGAGCCGTAGCTCAAACTCAACCATCCCAACCTTTGTGCGCTCCGCATTCTTCCAGGCTTGCCTGTTCTCATGGTGCCTCTTACGTGAAGGGTTGGCCATTCCTCTGAATGCCAATCTCAGATGCCCGCTCCTCCGAGCAACACATTTTCCCTACATCTCCATGCCCGTTTTCCCCCAAACGATTGTGCATGTGCTGACTGCCCTTAACGCAGCCCCGCTAGGTCCCCCACATTTGCATGCTAAGTGTTTCTATGAGTGCTTGTCCCACTTTGATACCATCTGTAACGGACTTAGCTGGTTTTGCCTAAGTCGTACGGCACCCTTGCGTGTCCGTCCGCAAAGGTCAGCCTCCCCGAAGCCTCTCATTGTCCCTTAGGACCAACAAAAGAGAGAACGGGTTAGAGAGAACACCTCACTCGGGATCTACAAGCAAACATTTCCGAAAAACACTTCATAGACAAAGTAAATTACAAACAGACTTTACAAGCTTTGAACAGTTGCACAACAAAGGGTAAAATGATCCATTACAGACCGAACTAAAGTGGGACTATTAAGCCTTCGATTGTCCCTCTACATGCTAGTCAAAGTATAAACATACCAATAGACACGGACATATATAAACATTACATCAAACATCCTGTTTAGAAGTTTGTCCGTGACAGAACGTCCGGACTTCCGATAAACTCTCGAACTCCTAACGAAATTGTGTCCTTGACTTCGAGACTTCATTTTGCTTCATATCTTGCTATCATAGTTAATTATGCACATGTAAAACATACTTCGATCTAGACAATTAATACTAAGCATTTATCATGTTGTCCGGCATGTCATTGGTCCCTCGATGCTTCATCCGATTCTTCAGCACATCGTCCTCTCTTACGGCCTATTGCCCAATTGGCCAGTTGGCTTCGTAACTCTAATATCCTTGGTGTAATATCTGCTCTTCTTGGCCCGATGCTTGAATCCATGGCCCAAAGCCTTCTGTCGATATGTTGACCGATCCACCGACTCGACATCCAATCTTCTGACATGTTTTCCCCCGACACAACATGATTCTTCTTGTTTTAATTGTCTTATCCTGATCGAAGCATCCTACGTCACTCAAAACACAGATTAAAACATAAACACTTATCAATTGGTTTCATCATCAAAATCCGAGAGTCAACAATCTCTCCCTTTTTGATAATGACAACCAATCGACAACGGAGTTAACCTTAACTCCCGGAGTTTAAATAAACTCCCCCTATCAATATGGCATATAACTCTTGGATTCAAAAATCTAAGCAAACATGTCATGATAAAATCATGCATGACATCAACATACTTCTCCCTCTTTGTCATCAACAAAAAGGAGAAGTCCAACTATTCATGTGTTTGGAAATATAAGTTCAACTCATTGCATGAAAAACATAATATCAAGTTTTATCATCATGCAATTTGAAGATAGAAAATTTAGCAAGTGTTATATCATGCTTAGAACATTCATGCTATCAAGTTTTAGATATGCAAGTTTTACAACATACAAGCTAGCAAATTTAAAGATGTGTAAATTGGCATATTTGCTTTTCTTTGTGATGTGCAAGATAGCATTTCTTTATAATGTTTAAGATAGCATGTTCCACATCATGCTAGCTAGCAAATTAGAGATGTTCAAGAAAGCAACTCTTGCTTCTTGAAATATGCAAGTTGCAAGCTAACAAATTTTTGCTTCCTTTGTAATGTTTGAGCTAGCAATTTTGCTTTCGTTGCAAAGTGCAAGTTAGCATGTTTTGCATCTTGAGATAGGCAAGATAGCACTTTTGGTATGCAAATTTATAGTATGCAAGTTATCAAATTTTACACATAAAAATTTAGGAAAATTTTACATCTTTTGAGATGTGCAAGATGGACTATTTTGCCTCTTTTTGAAATGTGTAACTTGGCAAACATTGCTTCTCTTGAGATTTGCAAGATAGCACTTCTTGCTTCCTTTTTTAGATTAGCAAGCTAGCAAGTTTGCCTCTTTTCGAATTGTGCAAGCTAGCAAATTTGCTTTCTACCAAGTTTTGCTCCCCCTTTATCATTGTCAAAAAGAAGGGAAGACCCTTTACATCAATTTCTATATCATGACAAAGGTAAAGTATTAATCCTTTTTCAATATGTTTGTGCATCATCCTAGTTTCAAATTAAAATATGCACAATTCCAAAACTTTACATATCATCCTTACTTCATGCATTATACACATAAATCAATTATCATCATGGGCATATCACACATGATATTCAAGCATTCATGATACATCATTTTGGCAACATGATCATAGCTTTTCAAATGATGGTATCTAAATGTTAAAATTCATTACATCTTATCATGCATGATCATTAACTTCTCATTGTATTTCATGCATAATTTCATTTCATCACATTCAAAATATCAAGAGAATTTTGGTGATGACAAATTTCATGAATACAAGGAATTTTACATAGTAAAATTCAAGTAATAAATTATCAAGATATCAAGTAGCATATCATGGTTAATCTGAATACATCCTTTTTAGTTAATACTAAGAAGAATCATAGTATGAAAAATCTTGATTCATAGAAAAATCTCATGTATCGAATATTGAGAAATCAAGATGATGATTCATAAAAAAAATATCATAAGTTATATTCAATAGAAAAATCATCATTCATTTTCAATTCATTCAATTTGTCAAATCAACATTTCTTGGGTATGCATGTTATCAAAACATGGTTTCAAATCTTCAACATATAACATGCATAATTTTAAAAATCAAAAGGAGAAGGGAAGAATTCAAAGGTACAAAGATTTTAACCATCTCATAAACAAATGAAGGATCAAGTCATGAATCCAAAATTTCCATGAATCATTTCGATAAATCTCCTTTTAAATAATCAAAATGATCATCAAAGGAAATCTCATGCTATTCCAAGAAATCAAGATCATGATTTTGATAAAACTCATTTCAAATTCAAATCATCAAAATCTCAACATTACTTTCAAGAGATTCAAAATGGCATAAATAATTTTATTGATCTCTTAGTGAAAAATTGATAAGGTAGGGATTTGAGAAGTTTTCAAGAAAAATACTTTCCTCTTTTTGTTTCAACTTATTAATTGATTTCATACATTCATGTTCTTTTCTTTTATGCCAAATCCATGTATTATCATTCAAAACCGAAAAACACATTTCATTACAAAGATCATTAATGTCAATGGTGTATATGTTATTTTGTTTTAATGCAATCATAGATGTGTTTTTGTGTGGTTTTTTAATAATGCAAGCATTAGATTCAAATTTAACAATATATTCTTTATCACACAATTGACTAATGCTCTAGAAGTTATGTTTTAAACCATCAACTAACAAAACATCTTCAATAAAGAAGTTGGATTTGTTACCTATGGTTTCTTTGCCAATGATTTTACCTTTATTGTTGTCTCCGAAGGTGACATATCCTTCGTCTATGCTAGTGAGCTTAGAGAATTGAGATGGATCTCCGGTCATATGCCTTGAGCATCCACTATCAAGGTACCATCTCTTACTCCTAGCTTGTGATGGTTTATGTTTCTACAAAATAGGATGATTTTTAGGTACTCATTTGACTTTAGGTGCCTTAAAAATCGATCTAAATTGTTTATCATGTTGCATGAAATTTTTTACGGTTCCCTTAGGAACCTATATCAATTTGTGTGGACTAACCTTTTTAAATGGACAATGATATCCACGTTTGTAACAAAAGTTACATTTGTTTTAGGGTGAAATATGCAAGATAGGGCCTTTAACGAAGGTGGTTGGATTTTGGTAAGAGCTACTCACAAATCTGATTCCACTTCTTTTATGAATGTGACCCTTATTGGTAAGGATCATATTCAAGGACTTGCTACTAACCTCAAATTTTTTCAAGGTATCCTTGAGTAGAAAATTTTCTTTTAGAAGTATTTCTAGATCATGGCATTTCGTACATGGAGCTAAACTATCATTATGTTCAATTTTTAAATTACTAAGAAGAGAATAATGCTCCTTTTTTAATAATTTATATTTTTTACTAATTATTTTGTATTCATCAAATAAATCATGAAAAGCATTTAATAATTCATCAAATGATAAATTTGCATCAATTGAACTTGATACCTCATCTCTAATGGTCATTAGTGCATAGTGAGTAACTTGCTTGGTGTTGATAGGCTCCTCTTCTTTGGATGCGCTTGAGTCATCCCATGTTACTTTGAGCGCCTTCTTCTTTGGTGTCCTATTCTTGGCTTGGGGACATTCACTCTTGTAGTATCCCGATTTCTTGCATTCATAGCAAATTACTTGATCTTTCTTAGGTTCAAGTTTATTTTTAATGTCATCTTTAAATTTATTTCTTTTAATAATTTTTTAAAATTTCCTTGTTAAAAGTGCCAAGTCATCATCAAAGTCCTCATCACTTGAGTTTTCTCTCAAGTAGTCTTATTATGTTCTTAGTGCCATGTCCTTCCTGCTCTTTGGAAGGGTGTCCTCAAGCTCTTCATGAGCTTTGCATGTCATTTCATAGGTCATTAGCGACCCAATTAGTTCTTCAAGAAGAAAGTTATTTAAATCTTTGGCCTCTTGAATGGCCATGGCTTTAGAGTCCCAACTCTTTGGAAGAGATCTTAAAACTTTATTAACGAGCTCAAAATCCAAAAAACTTTTACCAAGTCCTTTTAGACCATTGACAACATCCGTAAAACGGGTGTACATGTTTCCAATGGTCTCACTCGATTTCATTCGAAATAATTCATAAGAATGTACTAAAAGGTTTATTTTTTAGTCTTTCACTCTACTAGTGCCTTCGTGAGTCACTTCAAGAGTGTGCCAACTATTAAAAGTCGTTTCACAAATCGAAACTCGATTGAACTCATTTTTATCTAGAGCACAAAACAAGGCATTCATAGCCTTGGCATTTAAAGCGAAAGTCTTCTTCTGCAATTCATTCCAATCAATCATTGGAAGAGAAAAGTTTTGAAATCCATTTTCTACAATATTTCAAAGCTCAAAATCCATAGAAATTAGGAAGATTCTCATTCTAGTCTTCCAATAGGTGTAATCTGTCCCATTGAACATGGGCGGACGTGTAATTGAGTGACCCTCTTGGTTTCCGACAAATGCCATCTCTCTTGGGTTTTAATCCAACTGAGAGTGAATCTCGCTCTGATATCAATTGTTAGGATCGGGGTCAGCACTAAGAGGGGGGGTGAATTAGTGCAGCGGTAAAATCACATCTTCAAAAACTTTCATACGATAAAATCGATTCTGATGAAAACCGATTTCAGAAACTTAGCTTTGAAAGCATGCATTTATGAAGTGAATGTAGTGGGCAAGTAAAGATTCAGTTTGCAGTATGTAAATGGCAGGAAGTATATGCAAACCAGAGAACACGCCAATTTTATAGTGGTTTGGTGTCGTGACCTACATCCACTCCACCGATTCCTCTTCCGTCGAGGCCACCGGCATCCACTATCGATCTTCCTTCTTACACCCCTCTTCTCCATTTACCGGGTTTAGGAGACAACCCTTACAAGCACTCACTCCTCTCAAACTATTCTAACACTTAGACTCAAAGAAGAGGATTCTCATAAGAGATTACAATAGCATTTTTCTACTTTTAAACTCTCTATGCTTGTGTGCTTTAACGAGGGATGAGAAGGGTATTTATAGGCTTCAAATTGATTCAAACTTAGAGCCTAAAACTTTCCCATCCCGGGTTCCCCAAGCATGGGCAGTACCACCACCTAGTGTTAGTCTAACACTAACATTGCCCTGGGCAGTACCACCGCCTGGGGGGCAGTGCTAGCGGTACCACCGCCCAGACTGGCGGTACCACCACCTAGCACCCTGCCAAGGGTGGTACAATCGCCCAAACTAGCGGCACCACCACCTGACATAGTCTCGAAGACTATGCCATGACGATGAGACTTATTGGCGCACTGTTTGGGCATCTTATTGGCCCCAACACAGTCCTTACATGGGCCTAGCTGGCCCCTAATTGGGTTAGCCCAGATCCAAACCCAATTATGTGCTAACTACAAAATCTAAGCCATAATCTAAGCTAAACAAGTCTGTAAGTCTATTCTTCCGGCGAACTTCCGACGATCTCTCGGCAATGTTCCGATGGACTCCCGGCAAGCTCCTAGACTTCATGACAATCTTCTTGGTGAGTTCCGACGAGCTTCTCTAGCAAGCTCCGAGACTTCTTAACTGGTTCTGCCAGAATTTCCGACGAACGTTCGGACTTCCGATGAACTCTCGAACTCCCAACGAAATCTCGTCCTTGACTCCAGGACTTCATTTTGCTTCATGTCTTGCTATCGTAGTTAATCCTACACATATAAAACACACTTCAATCTAAACAATTAATACTAAGCATTAATCATGTTGTCCGACATGTCATTGGTCCCTCGACGCTTCGTCTGATTCTTCAGCACATCGTCCTCTCTTGCGACCTATTGTCCAATCGGCCAGTTGACTCCATAACTCCGATACCCTTGGCGCAATATTTGCTCTTCTTGGCCTGATGCCTGAATCCATGGCCCGAAGCCTTCTGTCGATACGTCAACCGATCCACCGGCTTGACGTCCAATCTTCTGACATGTTTTCCCCCAGCACAACATGATTCTTCCTGCTTTAATTGTCTCATCCTAATCAAAGCATCCTATGTCACTCAAAACGTAGATTAAAACATAAACACTTATCAATTAGTTTCATCATCAAAATTCGAGATTCAACAATTTGGGCATACAACATTTTAAAACATGCAAGCTTGCAATTTTGAGATGTTCAAGAAAGAAACTCTTGCTTCTTGAAATATACAAGTTTGTAAATTTTGCTAGATGTGCAAGTTAACATTTTTTGCTTCTTGATATAGGCAAGATAGTACTTCTTGGTGATGTTCAAGATAGAAAATTCTACATCATGCAAGCTAATGAATCTTACAACATTTTAGAATATGCATAATCACCAAATCATCATAAATTTTAAAGATGTGCAAAATTACAAAATTTACAAGTTTGCATTTTTGCGTCTTTAGATTTGCAAGATAACACTTCTTGCTTCTCTTTTGAGATGAGTAAGCTAGCAAGTTTGCTTCTTTTGCAATGTGCAAGTTTCCAAATTTTGTATCTTGAGCTAGCAATTTTTCTCCCCCTTTATCATTGTCAAAAATAAGGGAAGAATACAATGTTGTAATTCTTTTCCCATTACAATAATTTTTAAATCATGACAAAGGTAAAGAATTCATTCTTATTTCAAAATGCCATAATTGAGATAAACCTTGAATTTAAATCAAATCAATTTCAATCATCATATTCAATACATCACATACATCATCATAATAAAAAGCATAAATATAGCATGCAACATTCCAAATCATAAATATTTCACATCATGATAGTATCAATTTGTCAAATTATATCCTACCATGCATGATCATAACTTTTCCTCATTTTATCATTGTAAACAATAAAGAATAAGGGAAGAACATAATAGTGTAAAATATTTCAATCATTTCAATGCATTCGTGCCATAAATATAAAGAAATCATGTCATCAAAGATAAGACCACTTAAATACTAAAAGACATGATTCATATAGTTAATCTATTCTTTAAATAAAATACCAAGAAGAATCGTAGGAGAACAATTAATGAAAAATCTTGATTCATAATAAATCTTAATTTGTAAATATCAAGGAATCAAGATCATTATTTGGATAAAAATTTATTCAAATTTAAATCATCAAAATCATTTTTCAAGTCTAAGAGATTCATAAAAATGATACAAATGGATTCATCAAAATCAATAAGATAGAGAAAAATAATTTTCAAGAAATTTTTTTTCCTCTTTTTAGTTATTTCAATTCATATGATTTTATTTCATTTATACCAAATAAAAACATGTATCATGTTTAAAACCGAAAGTTCAAGATTTATTATGACAAAGATACATAAATCATAAAAATCATCATGCATCATTTTTAAATCTCATGCATAGTATAAAATCACCAAGTATGGAACCAAAAATTTTAATATTTTCATTACATAATTACATCATTATGCATCATCGAAAATGATTTTATCAAACATAAAGCATTTTCAATCAAGTTCATTTTGTTTGTTGTAGTCATGCATTTTTCTTTTTAGATGAATCTAACTTTTCATGCTTAGTTTTCATACAAAAGTCATGAGTCATTTTTAAAACCAAAAAAGCAACTTTCATTATGGTAAAAATCGATAATCCATAAATCACAAGAATCATCAAGCATAATTTCGAAAGATAAACTCATTAAGCATTATTATCAAATCATTACTTCAAATCAAACATGATTTCATTAATCATAGAGCATCTTTAATTAAAATCATTTTGTTTATTTATCATAAAATATGTAATTTTCATGATTATTTTTAAAATCACTAGAAAGGTAAGCATGGTCCAATTTTATTTTTGCATTTTCATTAAATATGCAATTCTCAAGAAAAATAATTATTCTAAACTAAATTAAAAATAACTCATGAAAAGTCTTCTTCTCCAAATCATTTCAATGGTTCATTAGAAGAGAAGACGTTCAAAAACCGTTTTTAACAATACTCCATAAATTTAAATCCAAGAAAAGTAAGAAAACTCTCATTCGAGTTTTCTAATTTGTGTAGTCCGTCCCATTGAAAAAGGGAGGATGAATGAGAGAGTAACCCTCTTAAAAGCCAAAAAGAGTCATTTCTCTTTATGTGTTAGACCAAATGAGAAAAACGTGGCTCTGATACCAACTATTAGGAAAAGAGTCAGCCCTAAGAGGGGGGGGGGTGAATTAGTGCAGTAGTAAAAATGTTAGTTCTGAAAATATTACGTACAATTAAAACCGATCTCAGAAAGATGCTTCGATTGAAGGCGTGTTTATAAACGTATTAAAGATAGTTTGCAGTTAATGTAAATTGTAATAAGTAAATGCAAACTATATTTTATAATGGTTCGGTCGTCGTGACATACATTCACTCCGTCGATTCCTCTTTCATCGAGGCCACCGGCATCCACTAACGGTCTTCCTTCAATAGGCGAAGACCAACCACCTTTTACAACTCGAATCTCCTTTTACCGGGTTTAGGAGATAACCCTTACACCCCCAATTACTCCTCTCTCAAACTATTTTAACACTTAGAACTTTTGAGAGAAGTTCACAAAAGATTGCAGCATCATTTCTTTCTATTTTTACTCTCAAGTCTTGTGTAAGTTAACCAGGGATGAGAGGGGTTTTAATAGGCCTCAAGTTAATTCAAACTTAGAGCTTAAAAACATCTCATCCTGGGTCTCCTGGGTATGGGTGGTACCACCGCTAGTGTTAGTTTGACACTGACACTGCTCTGGGGGGTACCACTACCCAGTCTGGCGGAACCACCGCCTGGCACTGGGCCATTTGGTGGTACCAACACCTAGACTAGCGATACCACCGCTTGGCACCCTGCTAGGGGTGGTACCACCACTACCCAGACTGGCGATACCACTGCCTGGCATAATCTTGAAGACTGTGCCATGACGCTGCCACTTCTTGGGTCACTGTTTAGGCCTTTCATTGGGCCCAACACAGTCCTTACATGGGCCCAACTAGCCCTAATTGGGTTGGCCCAAATCCAATCCCAATTATGTGCTAACTATGAATTCTAAGACATTTACAAAGCTAAAAAAGTCAGTAAGTCTAGTTTCTTCCGGCGAACTTCCGGCGATATCTCGGCAATGTTCCAACAAACTCCTGGCAAGCTCCTAGACTTCACGATGATCTTCTTGGTGAGTTTTGATGAGCTTCTTCGGTAAGCTCCTAGACTTCTCTGTTGGTTCCGGCAGAACTTTCGATGAACGTCCGGACTTCCGACGAACTCTCGAACACTCAACGAAATCACATTCTTAACTTTGGGACTTCATTTTGCTTTATGCCTTGCTATCATAGTTAGTTCTGCACATGTAAAAACACACTTCGATCTAGACAATTATTTCTAAGCTTGAATCATGTTGTCTGGCATGTCATTGGTCCATCGACGCTTCGTTTGATTCTTCAGCGCATCGTTCTCTCTTGCGGCCTATTGCCCAATCGGCTAGTTGACTCTACAACTCCGATATCCTTGGCTCAATATCCACTCTTCTTGGCTCAATGCCCGAATCTATGGCCCAAAGCCTTCTGTCGATACGTCGATCGATCCTTCGGCCCGACGTCTAATCATCTGACATGTTTTCCTCTAGCCCAATATGATTCTTCCTGCTTTAATTATCTCTCCCTGATCGAAGCATCCCGCGTCACTCAAAATGCAGATCAAATTATAAACACTTATCAATTGGTTTCATCATCAAAATTCGAGATTCAACACAAACCACTATAAATCGGTTTACATTCTTATTCTGCTTTTAATTCTCATATTGCAAACTGATTCACTTACTTTATTTGCTCATTACATTCTTGCAAACATTTTAAAGTTAAACACTTTTTGAGATCGATTTTAGACGAACGAAGATTTTACAAAATCGATATTTTTATCTACTGCACTAATTCACCCCCCTCTTAGTACCGAATCGTTCTTAATAGCACATGTATCAGAGCCACATATTTCTTATTTGGTTTAATACTTAAGAAAAATGGCTCTTTTCGACCTTCAAGATGGACACTCTCTCATTCGTCCTCCCATGTTCAATGGGGTGGACTACATATATTAGAAACTCGAATGAGAGTTTTCTTGGTTTCTTTGGATTTGAATTTATGGAATATTATCGAAAGCAGTTTTTGAAGGTCTTCTCTTCTAATGAACCATTGGAATGATTTGGAGAAGAAGACTCTTTCTTTAAATGCTAGAGCTATGAATGCTCTATTTTACGCCTTAGACAAAAATGAATTCAATCGGGTTTCTACTTGCGAAATAGCTTTTGACATTTGGCATACTCTTAAAATCACACATGAAAGCACTAACATAGTTAAAGATTCAAAAATCAACTTTTTAATGCATGATTTTGAATTGTTTTATATGAAACCAAGAGAAACCATTGGAGAAATGTACACCCATTTTACAGATGTCATCAATAGTTTAAAAGCACTTGGTAAAATTTTTTTGGATTTTTAACTTGTAAACAAAATTTTACGTTCTCTTCATAAGAACTGTGATTTAAAAGTAACTGTCATACAAGAGGCAAAAGTCTTAAATAAGTTTCTACTCGAAGAACTTATCGGGTCTTTGATGACCTATGAAATGACTTATGTGACACTTGATGGACATGAGAACCACCTTCCATAGAACAGGAAGGATTTGGAACTTCAAACAATAGAATACCACTTGAGTGATGACTCAAGTGATGATGATGATGACCTTGAACTCCTCACAATAAAGCTTAAAAAATTCTTAAAATAAGAATCTAAGAACAAAAATAAACCTAAAAAGAATACAACTACTTGCTATGAATGCAAAAAGAAGGAAGCACTATGGGATGAATCGAGCTCATCCGAAGACAAGGAGCAAACCAATAAATGTGAGGTGGCAAACTACACCTTAACAGTTTTCGACAACGAGATAACCAAAACCTCTTTACTTTATTTTGAAATTACTTGATACATTTCATATGTTATTTTTAAATTAATATATAAAATATAAAAATTATAAATAAATAAATAAAAGGGGATCATGCTTTTCTTTTTCTAGTAATTTTAAAAATAATAATGATAATTACATGTTTTATGAAATTACAACAAAATATTAGATATAAATCTAATGCTAATCTTATGTATGTGTTTGAGAAGCAATAATGTGTATTATGTCGATTTCCATATTGCTTTTCAATGTTGATTAAAAATGTCTTATGTTCAATGAAACCATGCTTGATGTTTTAATGAAAATATTAAGAGGTTCGATATCATGTTTATAATTTGAAATTGTGCATGTTATACCTTGAAAACTTGAAACCATGTTTTGGTATCATGCCCAAAGTAATGATGCATAATAATCATGCTTAAAGAAATTATGTAATGATAATTTGAAATCATGCTTAAATGAGTTTATATTTCGAAATTATGCATGATGATTTTTATGATTATGGCTTATCAATCTTTGTCGCAATGAACATTGCTTTTTCAGTTTTAAACAAGATGAATAGTTTTCATATGAAAAACTTGAGCATATTTATATAAAATCAACCACATAAAGTGAAACACATAAAAAAAATATATATATTGCCATTGAAATTAAAATGATAGATCAAATCTCTTGTTTAAAGAAGTTGTATGTTTAATTGTGTTATTTTTTTTGTCATAATGATGAAATTTGTTTTTCGATCTTAAATGATGATGCATGCTTTGACTAGGCATAAAAAACATGGGCATGCTTGTGTGAAATAAATCAAATAAAAAAGGGGAAGGAAAACATTTTTTTTTAAAGAATTTCTCAATCCCTACTTTATCGATTTTTCAAAAAAGGATATCAATGAATGTATTTTTGTTATTTTATGAATCTCTTAAAAATAATTTTGATGATTTGTTGATTTGAATTTGAATAAGTTTTATTCAAATCATAATCTTGATTTCTTAGAATTACTTGAGATTTTTTTTTAATCAAGATATTCTCTTTGTACTCCTATGATTTTTTCTTGGTGTTTTATTTAAAGAGGAGATTTACTATATGAATCATGTCTTTTGGTATTCACATGATCTTTTCTTTCATGACATGATTTCTTTGTATTTATGGCTTGTATGCCTTATAATGATGAATGTTTCGAAAATAAATGTTTGTATCATGGTTGATGATTTTACATTTTGAAATTATGCATGATGAGTTGAAGTGATGTTGGTTTAAAATATATATATTTATTTAGATGCATGAATCAATAATCTTTTTGCCAAATGAATCATGATTTTTCTTTTGAATTCTTAGAATTATAACTTGAGTCTTCTTTTTGAATCAAGATTGTTTCCTATCATGCTTTCTATTTACAAAAGAAAAAACTTGTCAAAAATAATATATGGTCTTTTGACATTCATGACTTGATTTTACATCTTTATTATTTACCTTTGTCATGATTTGAAAATTGATGTAAAAGAAAAAAAATTACAATATTGTATTCTTCCCTTCTATTTGACAATGACATAAGGGGGAGCAAATTTTCCTAGCTTGCTAGATAGCTTGCATACTTCAAGAAGAAGAAAAAATTTGCTAGTTTGTATATCATAAAGAGAAGCAAAAAAAACTCACTCATCTCAAAAGATACAAAACTTTTGTCAACTTTCATATGTGTAAAAATACTAGCTTGCACATTTCTAGTAGATGCAAAAATATGCAATCTTGCATATATCTAAAGGTATAAAAAAATTTGTAAAAAAAAACTTATGAGCTTGCATGATGCAAAATTTATTAGCTTGCTTCATGTAAAACATTAGTATCTTGCTAGCTTTCTATCTTGCATTATTTTTCAAAAACTTGCTAGCTTGAACATTGTAAAAGAAACAAAAATTGCTAGCTTGCACTTCTCAAAAGAGAAGAAAGAAAATTACTAGCTTGCATGATGATAAAACTTTAGATTATATTTATAATGCAATGATTTGAACTTAAATATCTCAAATACTTGATAGTTGTACTTCTCCTTTTTGTTGATGACAAAGGGGAAGAAGTATGATGATGTTATGCATAATTTTATGATAACATGTTGCTTGGATTTTTGAATCCAAGGGTTCTATCAATATGGCATATTGATAGGGGGAGTTTGATAAACTCTAGGAGTTTGTTTGAACTCCATCATCAATTGGTTGTCATCATCAAAAAAGGGGGGAGATTGTTGAATCTCATATTTTGATGATGAAACCAATTGATAGTGTTTGTGATTTAATGTATGTTTAAGTGACGCAGGGCTAACGTCGATTAGAAAAGATAAATTGATTAAAGCAGAAGGAATCAGACGTTGGGTCGGAGCAAACATTTCAGAAGATTAGACGTCAGGCCGGAGGAACGATCGATGTATTGGCAGAAGGCTTTGAGCCGTGAATTCGAGCATTGGGTCAAGAAGATTGAACATTGTGCAAAGAAGATCGGATGTTGTGAGAAGACAACATGTTGATTAGGCAATACACCGAAGGAGAGGACGATACACCGAAGGAGAGGACGAAGCACCGGATGAACCAATGACATGCCGGACAACAAAGATTCACTTGTAATCGATTATGTCTAGATCGAGTCAATTTAGAGTCTAATTGAGTCAGTTTAGAATGTAATTAAGCCAACTCAATTAGGAGCCAATTGGGCCCAAAATAGGATTGTTTTGGGTCAAGAGAAAGGCTCGTTCAATAACCCTAGTTTGGGCTATGTTGGGCTAAGTGAAAAGCCTAAACAATGACCAAACAAGTGAAACCATTGTGGCATAGTTTCCGAGACTGTGTCAGGTGGTACCGCCTAGACATAGTCTTCGAGAGACTGTCAGGTGGTGATACCGTCAGACTAGGAGGTGGTACCACCTAGTGACAGAGTGCTAGGCGATGGTACCGCCCCTGTCAGGTAGTGGTACCACTAGCACAGGCGATGGTATCGCCCGTACCCATGAGATCCGGGATGAGACATTTTTAGGCTCCAAGTTTGAATCAACTTGAGGCCTATAAATACCCCTCTCATCCTAGGTTAACATACACAAGTATTAAGAGTGAAAAAGAAAATAAACAATGTTGTAATCTTGTGTTGACTCCTATCAAAATATCTAAGTGTTAGTATAGTTTGAGAGAGGAGTAAGTGGGGGTGTAAGGGTTGTCTCCTAAACTCGGTAAAAGGACAAAGAGCTATAAAAGGATAGTTAGTTTTTGCCCATTGAAGGAAGATCGTTAGTGGATGCTAGTGGCCTCGACGGAAGAGGAATCGGTGGAGTAGATGTAGGTCACGACAACCCACCCTCCCCCCCCCCCTCTTAGTGCTGACTCGTTCCTAACAGCACATGTATAAAAGTGCTACCTGATTTAAATATAATCCTTTGGGTTAGAAAGTTTCCTAATGTATTTTTAAATAACTTACCCGGATTATCTTCTGATAGAAAAAGTATATTTGTTATTGATCACCCTAGGACAACACTAATATCTAAGGCTTCTCGTAGAATGACAACACTTCGAGTTAGTAGAGTTGAATATGAGACAACGAAGATTGATAAAATTTTAAAGATTATGATTGTACCATTTGTTTTTAATAAAATAAAGTCAGTGTTTGATGCACTTGGTAGGAAATATATAGGTTTTATGGTCAACCTGATTGTGAATCAATGGAACTTGTTGGAAGAAACATATGAGTGTAGGATTGAAAAATAATAATGACTTTTATTCAGATTCAATTTGAATAGCTAATTTTGAGAAATGAGATGGAAAAAGGGATTGAAACCTAATTTTCATATTAAAGTAGATGACATGTTAAGATTAGTAGTAGATTATGTGCTCCTAATGATTCTGACATCAAGAACCAAATTTTGGAGGAAGAAAAATTAAAACACTTAAGATTTACTTAGTGCTTATGTCATGGATTGAAAAAATGATTGGGATAAAGTATCCTAAAAAGTCAAATCATTCATTTGGTTCAAGTGGCTTGGAAACTTCATTCTATGAAAAAACAAAATACTTAAAAGCTAGAATGATGAAGAAACTTGCCCCAATCTTTTTATTGATCGAGGTATAACAATTTAGATGATTAAAATTTTCTTTTAAGGGGGGAGAATATAATATTCTTTATTTTTAAATTATTTATAATATAATAAAATTTTTAGTTATTTTAATATGAGATTTTATTTAAAAAATTTTAATTAAATAATTTTTATATTGGAGGACTAATGCTAGGGACCAAATTGTGAGTCCTAGAATTTGGATATAATTTGTGAAAATTTTCATATTAAATTAGTGGAGGAAAAAATATGAAAAAAAATAGAGAAAATAGAGGACATGTGTCACTAGCTAAATAAAGAAATATATCAACCATGCTTGTTATATTGTTCATACTTATGCTTTTTTTATGTATGATTGTCATGTTGCAACTCTTATATTATCTAAATTATTATAATTAGAGAAAAAAAGGAGAAAAATATTACCAAGTTAGAGTTTATTACCTTCTACCTTGTATTAGAGAATTGAATGAGAAGGAGAAGAAAAAGAAGTGAAGTGTGCTTGGTTTGACTTGAAAATTTTGGCTAATTCAAGATTTTTGGAGATAACTTTTAAAACAAGTGTTCACTCCCATCCTATAGTGATTTTTATATTTAATTCCTTCTTATTTATGAATGATTTGTAATGCTTTGTTCTTTCCGGGAGCATTAACCTCATTTGTGTTGTAAATTTATTATTCTGAAATTTATGATAAATCCTGACCTATCTATATTGTTTTGATTATAATATTATATGCAAAATTTTGATTTGAGTAAAATCACTTTCGTTGGAAAGTAGACTCTCATACATTTGTTTTGGTTTTGTTTAAATGATTTAAAATAAAAATACTTATTCAAACATCTATTTTAATGGACCCTTGAATTTTATCAAACAAAGACAAAACATTTTAACATATCTGTATTGTTTTGACTATAATATTTTGTACAGGACTCGAAATTGAACAAATCCTCTTTTTTTGAAATTAGAGTTATATCTTTTGTTGATATCTTATTTGAATGATTTAAAATTTAAATACCTATCTAAATATTTAACTAAATTGATCCCTTAAATTTTGTCCAACAAAGATAAAATGACCTGAACTCTCTGTCTTATTTTAATAATATTATTTTGTATAAAATTCTGAATAAAGTCAAATATCCTTCGTTGAAAGCTAGACTCTAGCATTTCGTATTCTATGCCAATGATTTGAGGGACAAATGTATGTCCAATTATTTATTGGAATTAATCTTTTGAATTCTAGAGGCAAGATGATTCTAACCTATCCATATTTAGTTACTTGCAATTTTCTTGTAGACAATTCCAATTTACACAAAACCTATTTTATTTAAAAGTAGACTTGTATATATTTATAACTACTTAAATAATTTGGAACATAATTATCTATCAAAATATCCAGTGAAACTTATCTTATAAATTCTCAGATTTATCAATTCTTGCATTTACCTTTTCGAACTTGTTTTAAATATTTTTTTTACTCAAATGAGACTTATGTTGATGATGTAAACTCTTTTATCTCTTAGTTATTGATTCCTACCGTAATTGAATGAACTGTGTATATGTTCAAGTTAGCTTGATATTATTCTATATGTGCATATGTATACTTTTCTTGTTTCACTTTTGCTTCCAATACATTTCTATTTTCTTGATCAGAATATTTTTATTTATACTTTGGTATTTATAGGATATTTTGATCTCTTTTTTAGAAATAAAAAAATATATATGCTATGCTTATGGAACCATAACAAGCTCAAGATTTATGTTATGCGCATCTGGGTAGAATTATGTTATGTTATGATCTCACTAAGCCATATATGTTTGATTGAAATATGTTATTAGCTAAAATCCTTTTTTAAATTGTTAGACCATAAATGATACTAAGAGGGGGTAAATAGTACTTTCATAAAATTACATCGATTTAAAAAACTCATTCGATAAAACCTATATCGGAAAGATATTTAATTAAAAATATTTATAAGAGTAGATAGCAAGTAAATCAGTTTGTAATATAAATAAAAAGTATAGAATAAATACAAACCAAATTTTATAGTGGTTCGGTTGTCCCAACCTACGTCCACTCCTGATTCCTCCTCACTCGAGGCCACCAACTTTCACAACCAATCTTCTTTTAACGAACGAAGATCAACTATCCTCTTACAACTCTTTCTCCATTTGATAAGCTTAAGAGAGAACCTTTACAACCCTCTTTTATAAGGAAATCCTAACATCTCTTAGAATAACCTCTAAGCTCAAGGAGGGACTCAACTTTCTAATAGAGATTTCACACTCTAAAACACAAGTGTTTATTCTCTTTTCTTGCTTTCTTAAGCAAGAAAGAGTGGAGTATTTATAGGCCCTAAATGACTTAAAAAAATAAAGTCAAAAAGTGTCTCATCCCCGGTTTCAAGTGTACTGGCAATACCACCGTCATTATTGGGCGGTACCATTACTTGGCAGACTAACACTAGGTGGTACCACTAACCAGTCTAGGTAGTACTATCATCTGACACAGTCTGGTTTGGGCGGTACCATCGATTGACACTTGTGATACCACCATTGGGTCTTCCGGAAGAAGTACATTTTGTACCTTTTCAGCTCACAAGCAGTTCCACCACCTATTCTAGTGGTGCCATCGCCTAACCCATCTACGGATCATTGAATGGGCCTTCGACTTGGACCAAAATAGTCCCAACTCAGGTCCAATGGGCCCGTAATTGAGTTGGCATAATCACACCAAAAACCAACTCAATTATAACCTAAACTACTTCAATCTAGATATAATCTATTACAAATAAGAATCTTATATTGTCTTACATATCATTGGTTCATCTGACGCTTCGTCCAAAACTTCGGCGCATCATCCTCTCATTCGACGTATTGCTCGACCTTCAATATATTACTCGACTATCGACATATTGACCTCTCGCAATATCTGATCTTCTTGGTGCAATGTCCAATCCTTCTGGCCCGATGCCCGAACTCATGGCACAAAGTCCTTCTAGCACATTGACCAGTCCTCTAGCCCGACGTCTAATCTTCTGATATGAATCCACTCCGGCCCAACGTTTGATTCTTCCTGCGTAACTCAAATGCTGATTAGATCACAACTTCATCAATTGATTTCATCGTCAAAATTTGAGATTCAACAATCTCACCCTTTTTTATGATGACAACTAATTGATGACAGAGTTTAAACTAAACTCCCTCTATCTCTATGTTATATTGAAATAAACTTTGAATGTATATAATGATAACCATAGAATTCAATGTCAAAATGATTTCAATCATGAATCATAGTGATCGTATGCAACATAACATATCAACATAGTTATTACTTGTATCATAAGTTGAAGTATTGCATACATAACTTCAAATCGTCATGCATATTTTCAGAATAAAATCATCATTACTTTGGGCATAAAATGCATAATACCAAAATATTAAAATGTTCAAATCATTCATCATTACTTTGGGCATAACATGATACTAAAACATTTAACATTTTCAAAACATCATTACTTCTCTCCCTTTGTCATCAATAAAATAAAAAGAAAAAAAGTTCAACTAGCAAGCTTTTAAAACATGTAAGCTAGTAAGTTAGCAAGTTTTACTTCACTTTAGAACATGCAAACTAGCAAGTTTAGTAATTTTGCTTCTCTTGATATGTGCAAGCTAGGACATTTGTTTTTCTTTACAAGCTAGCAATTCTTGCTTCTTCTTGAAATGTGCAAGCCAGCAACTTTTTCTTCTCTTTGAAATATGCAAGCTAACAATTTTTTCTCCCACTTTGTCATTGTAAAAAATAAGGGAATAATATAATATTATAATTCTTTTCCCTTTACATCAATTTTCAAATCATGACAAGAGAGATATGAAGAAAAATCAATTTGGTGATGATGTATACAATACAAGGGAGTCATAAACAAATTTATGAATATCGAAAGATCAAGACTCATTTTGACAAATCTATTCTTTAGTAAAAAGAAAGAATGATATGAGAACATATAATAAGAGATCTTGATTCATAAAAAAGTTTAAGTTATAATTTCAAGAAATCAAGAGAAAATTCATGATTTATTTGGATAAATACTCTTTAGTAAATAGCTAAAAGAAACATAAGTGAATAAAAGATTTTGATTCATATAGAATAAATCTCAAGTTATAAATATCAAGAAATCAAGATCATGATTTAGATAAAACTGATTCAAATTTAATTCATCAAAATTATTTTTATAGTTCAAGAGATTTAAAAATAATAATATACATAGATTCATCAATCTCTTAAAGAAAACTCAATAAGATAGAGATTGAGAAATTTTTAAGAAAAAAAATGTATTCCCCTTTTTTTTGCATTTATGTAATTGATTTTATACAAGCATACCCTTATCTTTTATGTCAAATTCATACATCATCGTTTAAAATCGAAAAACATGTTTCATCATAAAAATCATCAAGATCAATAGTATAACACATTAAATAATAAAATATTTTCAATCAAAAGATTTATTACCAATTGTTCTAATTCAAATGATCTTTCTTTTATTATTGTTATTTCTTCTAGTGAGCTTTGTGAAGTGTGTTGGATCTCCGATCATATACCTTGAGCATCCATTATCAAGATTTTATCTCTTGCTCCTAGCTTTCGATTATAGAGATGTCTATAAAAAAGACAAATTTATTCTACGTACCCATTTAACTTTGGGTCCCTCATGGTTAGATTTATATATCTTAATTTTTGGCATTCAGTCATTCATGATTCCTTTAGGAACCCAAACTAATTTATGTGAGCTATATTTTTTGAATGAACATTTATAAGCAAAATGAGCATGTCTATCACAAAAATTACAATTATTTTTAGGGATAACATGTAATGTGGGTCCTTTAACAAAAGTAGTTGGCTTTTATTGAGTAATTACTCATAAAATCGATTACTTCCTTTTTTTGTATATGACATTTATTAGCAAGAATCACGTTTAATTATTTGCTACCAATTTTATAATTTTCTAATTCTTTTGTAGAACCATATTTTCCTTTTGGACTAAATCTAACTCTTTACATTGAGTACAAGAGGTTAACATGCAATTATCATACTTATTTTTTAATTTTTTAAATTAATTAGAGAGAGAAGCATGATCCTTTTTTAACAATTTATATTTTTTACCAACTAATTTAAATCATCATATAAATTATGTTGATTTAGAAAACTCATTCGACAAAGCCTATATCGGAAAGATGTTTAACTTGAAAACGTTTGTAAGAGTAGTGAGCAAGTAAATCAGTTTATAAAATAAATAAAAAGCATAAAGTAAATGTAAACCAGATTTTATAGTGGTTTGGTTGTCCCGACCTACGTCCACTCCCGATTCTTCTTCACTTTAGGCCATCGACTTTCACTACCAATTTTTTTTCAAAATGTGAAGATCAACTATCCTTTTACAACTCTTTCTCCTTTTGATAGACTCAAGAGAGAACCTTTATAAACCTCTTTTATAAGAAAATCCTTACAACCTCCCTTAGAATAACCTCTAAGCATAAGGAGGAAGGATTCAATTTTCTAATAGAGTTTTTATGCTCAAAAACACAGTTTTCATTCTCTTTTCTTACTTACGCAAAAAAAGAGTAGGGAATTTATAGGCTCTGAATGACTCCAAAAATGAAGCTAAAAAGTGTATCATCCTCGATTTCAAGGGTACTAGTGATACTACCGCCCTTACTGGGTGGCACCACCGCTTGCTAGACTAATACTAGGTAGTACCACCACCTAGTCTGGGTGGTACCACCGCCTAACATAGTCTGCGAGATTATGTTTGGGCGGCACCACCATCGGGTCTTCCAAAAGAAGTACATTTCATATTTTTCCAGCTCATAAGCAATTCCACTACCTAACCCATCTATGGGTCACTGAATGAGCCTTCAACTTAGTCTAAAACAATCCTAACTCAAGCCTAATAAGCTCCTAATTGAGTTGGCATGGTTACACCCAAAACTAATTCAATTACAACCTAGGTTACTTCAATCTAAGCATAATTGATTACAAACAAGAATCCTATATTGTCGTGCATGTCATTGGTTCATCTAGTGCTTCATTTGAACCTTCAACGCATCGTCCTTTCCTTCGGCATATTGCCCAACCATTGGCATGTTGACCTCCCACAACATATGATCTTCTTAGCGTAATATCCGATCCTTCTGGCTTGATGCCCGAACTCATGGCACAAAGTCCTTCCGGCACGCCAACTAGTCCTCTGGCCTGACATCCAATCTTTTGACATGATCCACTCCGGCACAACATTTGATTCTTCCTACTTTAATCGAATTGTCTTTCCATGATCGAAGTTAGTCCTACGTCACTCAAATGATGATTAGATCACAACTTCTTCAATTGATTTCAACATCAAAATCCAAGATTCAACACAAATAAGTTTCATATTATTTATTTAAAACTCTCTTTTATTTCTTAGTCATTGATTCTTATTATAATTGATATGTTAACGTTAGCTTGATATTATTTTATACATGCACATGTATGCTATTATCATCTCACATATGCCTTCAATATATCTTATCATCTTAATCAAAATGTTCTTATTATACTATGGTGTTTGTGGGATATATGCACTTTTATCATAAATAGAAAGAGAGTTATGTGTAGAGCCTGTGATGCTCTCAAACGTAAGTGACTACTGATAGGTGGTGGCACTGCTCGAGGTGGGTGGTGGAACCGCTTGAGGCTAAGCCCCCAGGAGGTCTGGGAGATGGTACCGTCGGCAATTTAATACTATTAGGTGGTGGTACTACTAGAGCCCAGTCTTCGTGACTCTATCATACGGTAATATTGCTAGACTAGGCAGTGGTGTCGTCTAGTGTCAGAGAGTTAGGCGGTAGTATCGCACAATAATAGTAGTGGTATCGCTAGTACCTTGAAAATCGAGGATGTGACATTTTTTGGCTCTAATTTTGAAGTCAATTGAGGGTTATAAATACCCCTTACTTCTCAGCTGGTAAAGAATAGAGAAGTGATCAGAAATGAACCGAAACTATAGTAAAATAGCTTGAAAAGTTGAGAGTTCACCTTCATCGTTTTTTACTGTGAAAGTTTGTAAAAGGAGAGTAAGCCACTTGTGAAAGTTTTGTAAAGGGGTGATTGGCCTTTGCCCTTCAAGAAAGATCAATAGTGGAAATTGGTGACCTCATTGGAGGAGGTGTCGGTAGTGGATGTAGGTCGGACAACTGAATCACTATAAAATTAGCGTGATCTCTTCTTGGTGTGTACTTTACTTTTGCTGCATTCTACTTTACTTCATTGTAAACTGTCCAATCCCCTCCTCTCTACTCACTTACAAACTCATTCGAGTCAAACGTCTTTTCAAAATGTTTTCGTCGAACTAAGAGTTTCATTGCATGAAGTTTTCTGAAGTTATTTAAGTTTGTCATTTCTATCCGCTGCAGTAATTCACACCCCCCCTCCCCTCTTAATGTCGTTCTTGATCATAACAGGTACCACCCAAATATAGTCTCTCATATTATGTCAGGTGGTAGTACCACTAGTGCACAAGGTGGCAAGCGATAGTACCGCCCAATGCAAGTGGTGGTACCGTCAGTACCCCGAAAACTCGGGCATTTGAATTTTTAGCTCTATTTTTTAATTCATTTGGGGCCTATAAATACCACACTCATTCTTGCTTGGGATAGTAAGAAAAAGAGTAGAAAGGAAAAAGAATTCTTGAGAAAAAAAAGTGTATAATCTCTCTTGAATTGTTGAGTCTCTTCCTCCTAGGATTTATAAGTTTTCTAAGGGAGGAGTGAGGTCTTTTGTAAAAGAAATGTATGAAGGTTCTCTCCTGAGCTTATGAAAAAAAGAAATGAGTGTAAAAAAGGTGATTAATCTTCGCTCATTAAAAAAAGATTGGTAGTGAAAGCCAGTGGCCTCGAGAGAAGAAGAATCGGGATTGAACATAGGTCGAGACGACCAAACCACTATAAATCTAGTTTGCATTTCTATTTATGCTTTTTCTTGCAATTACATATTGATTTAGTTGCTCAATACTTTTACTCACATTCTAAGTTAAATGTATTTTCAATATAGGTTTCCCCGAATAAAAATTTTCAAATTGTAATTTTTCAAAAGCACTAATTCAACCCTCTCCCCCTAGTGCCTTTACGATCCTAACAAATATGTATTTCAGCTTTAAAAACTAATAACATGAGAATACCATATATTATTTGTGCTTCTATCGGCATGATAGTTGTGATTTGAAACTTGGGTATTGCAAAATCAGATCAATTGGATAGGGAGACAAATAACAAACATCATGAAGTGCGCATGATCCATAATCCATAATTTGCATCATCATTAGATAATTTATATCAAATTGTATCTTCAAAATTAAATTTATATTATATCCATTGAAGTGCCCAAAAAATACTACACTACATTGATTTCCATCTTCACAATTCAACCATTAAATCACCTAAACAATTAGATATTAGTGGATAATAACTAGAGGAGAAAACATCCATCGATATTTACTGGAGAAGACGAAAGTTCTTTGTCATCGAAGAAGAGGGAAACAACCAAGTACTATCATTGTTGATGAAGCTAGAGAAGAGAGGAACCGAGTGCAATTGCTGGAGAGGACAAAAGCTCGCTTTCGTCGCCTACATTAGGATTACACTTGTTCGATGCAACCCGAGTGTAATTACTATGTTTTAAGTGCAAGATCCAACTTGCAACAAATGCGACCCTCAATCATGTTGACCCATAATTGACTGGACCCATATCTGACCCAACCCTTAAGAATCTAACTAGGCCAAATAATCCGACTTGAATTAAATCGATTCAAGGATTTTAGTAAAATTTTAATAAAAATACCTCTAATACAAATTAAATATAAAAATATCATTAGAGAAAATTTTATTATTAATTTTTTAATAAATTATAAAAAAAAACTTATAATTGTACTGAAAGTCGTCCTCGTTCGTATTCAAAATTGTCCTTTGAATTGAAAGCCCACATCACTTCAAAAAGGTTGGTCGGGATTCCTTTTCTTTGACTGTTCCAAATTATCCTTGGGATTTTTTTTTAATCCAAATATTTTTTGCATGGTGTCCGCTTCAGTTTTATATTTAGCTTTCTTTTTAGTCACATACATTTTGTATCTAATTATTCGATCATCAGTTGTATAAACAATTTAAACTAAATTATAGTCATTTGTGGTCAGTTTGTCGCCACCGATTTTTATGTTGCGAGCAGTTTGTCGCCACATAAAAATTTTTCGCCAGTTTGTCGCCACCGATTTTTCACCTTTTACCTACAAATTTTTCGGATATAATTAAATGTTATTTACAATTTGGTTCTTCTCCATCCTAAAGTTGTCAAATTCCCAACACTGAAGTAGACCGCTATAGACAAATAAATGATAAGAATAAAAAAAAAATCAAACAATCCGCATCAAAATACTTTACCTTAAGGGACAAAAACAAACACCTTAAAAGATGCGATGACGTCGCTCAAACGGCCGGCGACGTTTGTTTTGGGTGGAGTTCACAGTTCAATTCCTATGCCTTTGTTCGATTTGCGCCATCAACGGCTGTCGCAAAAGATTATGTACAAATGGGCGGATCTGATCTGTTCTCCGCCACACTCCCAGTTCTTTTTCCTGCCTTTCTTGCTGAAAAAATACTTAAACAAAAAAGTAGTAAAAAAAAAATCCAAGCTCCAGGATGTTCTCTGATAGCTGGCGACTTTCGCGGTCATGATGAGGAAATGTTTATGATACATTGCTTTTACGATTTCGTTTTTTTTCTTTTACGAACCTGATTCCAGATCTGTCAATAGGGCGGAAGGAAGCTACGGATCGTCGGCCGCTGTTAGAATATGTGGCATTTTATAATTGAATAAGATATATAATAGAATAACTAATTGGGTTCCATTCAGATATTTTAGCCAAGACTAAGTCCACTACGGAACGATTCCTTGGAGATATCTGGGAGGAAATCTTGCAGCAATCTTGGATTAAAGACGGTGCTTAGCAGATCTACGGGATCTCTGAACATATGGCATCAAAAGGTACACATCGTATGCTTACAATTGGTATCAGAGCCCGGTTTTTGAAATCATACATTAGATCTGTAAATTAATTTACGATGCATAATTACCTTTATCTTCTAAGAACTACTAAGCAGTAATGGTCACCATCGACCTCGCTGCAAATCTACGGTTACGCCGAGTAGCGTACGCATTACAGAACCCGTCCCATATGCGGACATCACAGAACCCGTCCCATATGCGGACATCACAGAACCTATCCACGCGACGGCATTACAGAACCCGTCCGCGCGACGGCATTACAGAACCCATCCGCGTGACGGCATTACAGAACCCGTCCACGTGACGGCATCACAGAACCCGTCCGCGCGACGGCATCACAGAACCCGTCCGCGCGACGGCATCACAAAACCCGTCTGCGCGACGGCGTAGAACTCCGTCCGTGCGACGGCATCACAGAACTCCGTCCGTGCGACGGCATCACATAACTCCGTCCGTGTGACGGCATCACATAAATCTGTCCGTGCGACGGCATCACATAAATCTGTCCATGCGACGGTCGGCCGCACGCAGGCAGACAGCCCAGGTGGCGGCCATGCGTGAGTTGGCCGTGCACAGGCGACGGCCGCGCGTGAGCAGTAGCAGCCCCGCGGCGGCAGCGCCGTGGCGGCAGTGGCCGCGCACAGGCTAGAACTACCGCTGGCAGCCGCGCACAGGCGGTCGCTGGTAGCTGCGCACAGGCGGCAGCCCGCAGCCGCGCACAAGCGGCAGCTCGCAGCCGCGTACAGGCGGCCAGGCCGCAAGCAGCAACGGTAGCGCCGCTCGCGCAAGCGGTGGCGGCGATGGCAGATTAGGGTTTTGGCATATTTACGTTTTGCCCTCGAGGCTAGGGTTTTGAAAAATTACAGTTTTACCCTTTTCAAATATCGTAATTATAGTTTATGTTCTGTCAACATATTTACGGTTTTACCATCGGGTCTAATTTCTGCCAAATTACAGTTCTGCCATTCGCATATTTTCGATTTATATCCAATCAAATATTTTCGGTTTTTATCATTATGAAATTGAGAAATTTAGGTTAAATTCTTAATTATAAAATTGATAAATATCATTTATTATAATTATGATTAATTTTAATCATGATTATATTTTTTGATTATTTGATTGGATTTACTTTTGATTTAAAAAAAAAACTATAAATTATGGTTTATTTTATGGTTTTCTCATATGAATTATTCATTATATATGTGGTAAATAAAATTAAAATCCAATTATTGTTTTTTGGAATTTTCATTTATTTATTCACATGTATATGCTTGAAATTATCATATGAGTTTTATTAATGTTCAATAATTATTATTGTTATTTTATTATTGAACTGTTTTACATTATTGTTCAATAATTATTATGGTTATTTATTATTGAACTGTTTTGCATTAATATTCAATAATTATTATTGTTTTTTATTATTAAATTATTTTGCATTATGTTCAATAATTATTATTATTATTTTATTATTGAACTATTTTGTATTATTGTTCAATAATTATTATGGTTATTTATTATTGAACTGTTTTGCATTAATATTCAATAATTATTATTGTTATTTATTATTGAATTACTTTGCATTAATGTTCAATAATTGTTATAGTTATTTATTATTGAACTGCTTTATATTAAATTTCAATAATTATTATTGTTATTTATTATTGAATTGCTTTGCATTAATGTTCAGTAATTGTTATGGTTATTTATTATTGAACTGCTTTACATAAATGTTCAATAATTATTATTATTATTTTATTATTGAACTGCTTAGCAAAATTAAAGAAATATTGATGAATATTATTTGTAATTTATTTCCTTAAGTTTTATCTGACTAGTAGCTGCCAAAGTGGCCTAGGATGATAGACTTTTGTGATATGAATTACAATAAAAGTTTTATCATTTATAGGACATTTTTATTTTATATCATGGCATTAGTCTTGTAGCCACCAAAGTGACCTAGACTAATGACTTATAAAATAATATTAAAGAATTAGTCCTAAATGATATTAAAGAAATAATATTCATAATGGCACATATAATTATGAGATTTAGATAATCCCAAAGGAGAATCTAATTTAAATAATTATGTGATGGGGTAGGATGATACTATTTTAGATATCCTTGCAGTTTATGGTTGTATACCCAAAGGTAACAATACCTATTCCTCAAGGAAGGTATTAGTCCTCCAAAAATATTCTTGAGTGAACACTAGATATGTCAATATTTCACCCAAAGGTGTAATATAGATGATATCAATAGTTCATCAATTTTTGACAAACTCAAAGCATTAATGTTGTTATATATCTTTTTGCAATGGTACTTCCGCATATACATTCATATGCTTCAAGTGTCCCTGTACTTTCTGGATCAAATTATTCAGAATGGTTAGAGCATGTGCAATTCACACTAGGTGTATTAGATCTTGATCTAGCATTACTTGTTGAAAAGCCTGCAGACTTGACTGATGAAAGTACTGCAGAACAAGTTAATGAAATGAAGACTTGGGAAAGATCTGATAGGCTTAGTTTAATGTTCATAAGAATGACAATTGCAAATAACATAAAGACTTCATTACCGATTGCAACTAGCGCAAAGGAATATTTAAAGGTTATTGAAGACAGATTTAAATCTGCTGATAAGTCATTGGCTGGCACATTGATGAAAGAACTAACTACAGCTCAATATGATGGTACTCGAGGAATTCAGGATCATATCCTCAATATGGCTGACAAAGCTGCAAAACTTAAAACATTAGGCATGAATGTTGATGAATCTTTCCTTGTGCAATTTATTCTCAATTCTCTTC
The DNA here is from genome assembly GCF_036884655.1 of Musa acuminata AAA Group. Lineage (NCBI taxonomy): Eukaryota > Viridiplantae > Streptophyta > Magnoliopsida > Zingiberales > Musaceae > Musa > Musa acuminata. The sequence continues at coordinate 31,885,753 of NC_088356.1, read as the reverse complement.
CTTCTCAGTTTGGCCCATTCAAGATTCACTACAATACAAATAAAGATAAGTGGGACTTGAATGAGTTGAATAGCATGTGTGTTCAGGAAGAATTGAGATTAAGGCAGGAAAATTCATATAATGTCATGACGACTACTCAAGGAGGTGGTAATAAGAAAAGAAAGTTGAAGCATCATCCATCAAAAAGATTTGCTAAGTCTGGAAATGTTAAACAGACTAATGAAAAGAAAGCTTTTACTGTAAAGTGCTTCTTTTGTGGCAAGAAAGGACATGTGAAGAAGGATTGCATTAAACGCAAGACTTGGTTCGAAAAGAAAGGTATTAACTCGACCTTTGTATGTTTCGAATCAAACATTACAGAAGTTCCTTATAACACTTGGTGGATTGATTCCGGTGCTTCAACTCATGTTACAAATAACATGCAGGGATTCCTTTCAATTCGGAAACCAAAAGAACATGAAAGATTCATCATTATGGGAAATCGTCTTAAAGCGAAAGTGATATCAATGGGAACTTATCGTCTACGCTTAGAGACGGGTCACTTGATGGATCTTGTTGACACATGTTATGTCCCTACAATTTCTAGAAATTTGATTTCTCTTTCTAGAATTGATGAGTTGGGATATTGTATTTCTTTTGGTAGTGGCAAACTCAGCATATTTTACGATTCAATAAAAATTGGTTTTGGAATTCTTTGTGATGGTTTGTACAGAATTAATTTGGATCTTGAGTTTGCAAAGACACTAATGACCCTGCAATCAAATGTTGGATTGAAACGTAGTTATTAGTGAAGGATAATATTTTGGAACATTTAGACTTCACTGATTTTGATATTTGTATAGATTGCATTAAGGGAAAGCAAACTAAACATATAAAGAAAAATACCACAAGAAGTAAAGAACTCCTTGAGATTATTCATACTGATATCTGCGGACCACTCCATATTCCTTATTTTAGTGGAGAAAAATATTTCATCACATTTATAGATGATCTGTCCAGATATGGCAAAGTTTATCTAATACATGAAAAGTCTCAAGCTATTGATACTCTTGAAGTATACATAAATGAGGTTAAGAGACAATTAGATAGAAAAGTTAAAATTGTCAGATCTGACAGAGGTGGTGAATTTTATGGCAGATATGATGGATCTAGTCAGAATATTGGTCCTTTTGCTAGATTCCTAGAACAACGGGGTATTTGTGCTCAATATGCATTACCAGGTGTGCCACAGCAGAACGGTGTTGCTGAAAGGCGAAATCGTACTCTGATGGATATGGTTAGGAGCATGATGAGTTATTCCTCTGTACCTGAGTCGATGTGGGGTGAAGCTCTTAGGACAGCTATGTACATCTTGAACAGGGTTCCTAGCAAGTCAGTTTCATCGACTCCATTTGAGTTATGGACTGGTAGGAAGCCCAGTCTGAGACATTTACATATTTGGGGATGTCCTGTAGAGATAAGAGTATTCAATCCACATGAAAAGAAATTGGAGCCAAGAACTATTTCAGGATATTTTATTGGTTATCCAGAAAAATCCAAAGGATATAGATTTTATTGCCCTAATCATAGTATGAGAATAGTAGAATCTGGTAATGCAAAATTCCTAGAAAATGGTGAAATCAGTGGGAGTGAACAATCTCGAAGGATTAATTTTGATATTGAGGAGATTCAGGTTAATTCTCCCATATCATCTCCTGTCCGAGAGATTGTTGTTCCTCAAATCAATGAGAGTATTGATGGGGGTGAACAACAAAATAACATCCAAGAACTCTCACATGATGTTGATGTCGCCGCTGATGATCTTGTAGAATAATCACAACTAGCAGATTTGAGAAGATCTCAAAGGAAAAGGAAACATGCCATTTCTGATGATTATGTTGTATATCTACAAGAATCAGATTATGATATAGGAATAAAAAGAGACCCCTTATCGTTTTCACAAGCCATAGAAAGTAATGATTCTGAAAAATGGTATGATGCAATGAAAGAAGAGTTAAAATCAATGGTACAGAATGATGTCTGGGATCTCGTTGAATTGCCCAATAATTGTAAAAGAGTCGGTTGTAAATGGGTCTTTAAGACAAAACGTGACTCAACGGGCAATATCGAACGATATAAAGCCAGACTTGTGGCTAAAGGTTTTTCTCAGAAGGAAGGCATCGACTATAATGAGACTTTTTCTCCTGTTTCTAAAAAGGACTCATTGAGAATCGTTATGGCATTAGTAGCTCATTATGATCTTGAGTTGCATCAGATGGATGTGAAAACAGCATTTTTGAATGGGGATCTAGATGAGGAAATCTATATAGAACAACCCGAAGGATTCATAGAAAAGGGAAAAGAAAGTTGGGCTTGTAAACTTAAGAAATCCATTTATGGCCTTAAACAAGCTTCCAGACAATGGTATATAAAGTTTCATAATACCATTACTTCCTTCGGATTTAAGGAAAATACTGTTGATCAGTGTATATACCTGAAGGTAAGTGGGAGTAAGTTTATTATATTGGTCTTATATGTGGATGATATTTTACTTGCCAGTAGTGATCTTGGTTATTGCACGAAACCAAGATATTTCTCAACAAGAACTTTAAGATGGTTGATATGAATGAGGCATCCTATGTTATTGGCATTGAGATATTCAGAGATAGATCTCAAGGATTATTAGGATTGTCTCAGAAAGGATATATTGATCGTATCTTGGAGATATTTAATATGCAGCTTTGCTCAACCAATGATGTACATATTACTAAAGGTGAAAAATTCAGTCAAAACCAGTGCCCAAGAAATGACTTAGAAAAGAATCAAATGAAGAATATTCCTTATGGATGCGTAGTTGGAAGTCTATTATATGCTCAAACCTGTACAAGACCAGATATCAGTTTTGCAGTTGCAATGCTGGGAAGATATCAAAGCAACCCAGGAATGGAACATTGGAAAGCTGCAAAGAAAGTAATGAGATATCTACAAGGGACAAAAGATTATATGCTCACATACAGGAGATCTGATCAGCTTGAAGTAACTGGATATTCAGATGCTGATTTTGCAAATTGCCTTGACAGCAGGAAGTCCACTTCAGGATTTGTATTTATGTTAGCTGGTGGGGCAATTTCTTGGAAAAGTGCAAAGCAATCGCTTATTGCATCATCAACAATGGAAGCTGAATTTGTGGCATGCTTTGAGGCCACAAATCAAGCTTTATGGCTGCGAAATTTTATCTCAGGACTTGGTGTGGTCGACTCAATTGCCAAGCCGCTGAAGATATTTTGTGATAACACCACAGTAGTTTTCTTCTCTAAGAATGGAAAGTACTCTAGTGGTTCCAAGCACATTGAGATAAAGTACTTGGTGGTTAGAGAAAGAGTCCAGAAACATCAAGTGTCAATTGAGAACTTGAGCACCACTATGATGATTGCTGATCCATTGACAAAAGCCTTACAGTGCAAAATATTCAAAGAACATATTCTTAGAATGGGGCTTGTGAGCAAGTCATAAAGGATATGGTGATGCATGTTTATGTGGATGCTATTATTGACATTTTACTTAATTAAAGTTATATGTTTCTGCTATCCTGTTTACATTTATGTTTATGCATATTATGGTTGAATGTAATAACAGGATTGTCTTGACAAGGCAAATTACAGGGGTCATTATGGACTATGTTAGGAAAGACTAACAATGTTGTGGTACATAGAAGGGAGTATGACATTGATGAAATACAACCGCTATGACTCGCATTGATAGGTGGACTTAATATAGTATTATTGTGTTTATTAGATTTATTGGCTTATTTTTAAAACATGGCCATGTATAAAATGCTTTTTAAAATTTCTTGGAATCCAATTAGGTAAAATTGTTTTCAAACAAATTTTGTTTTGTTTGTTTTGATTTTGTATCTCTTTTATATCTTATCAATTAATGGGCCAAGTGGGAGAATGTTAGAATATGTGGCCCTTTTATAATTGAATAAGATATATAATAGAATAACTAATTGGGTTCCGTTCAGATATTTTAGCCAAGACTAAGTCCACTACAAAACGATTCCTCGGAGATATCCTTGATGGGAGGAAATCTTCTGAGATCTCATCGTAGACCCTTTGCTCTCGCCTATAAAAGGACAGGATCTCTAGGGGTTGAGGGTGGGTTAGTGTGTTAGAGTGTCATAACGTTGACACGTATAGACGCACCTCTCCGTTGAGGGATTCAGTTATTCTCCTCGACTCTCTCCCAAAACTCTCTCCCCAAATCCATCAATCTGTGTGGATCCTGTGAAAGGATAGGAAGAGAGGAGAAAGGGTCTACTCTCCGCACTCCCTGCAGATTCTGCAGCGCGATCGGATTAAAGACGGAGCTTGCAGCAATCTTGGATTAAAGAGGGTGCAGCAATCTTGGATTAAAGAGGGTGCTTAGCAGATCTACGGGATCTCTGAACATATGGCATCAAAAGGTACGCATCGTATAATTAGATCTATGCATTGATTTCAATCCTGGAATTTAGGTTATTTTCGCATTATTGGCATAGCATAATTACAGATCTTTATGCTTACACGCGCTTCACCCAGTCGCCCTCACGGTCCCGATTCGTACCAGCGAGTTCGTCATCGCGGAACGGCGGGCATTGAGGCAGTTCGACGGGGCGGAAACGACAGCGGAGCGGGAACTGAGGCCCTTGTGAAGGCTGCAGCGGAACAATCCGGGGTGAGTGGTAGGGGAGCAAAGGCAGGTGCGGCGGACGGATGCCGAGGAGCGCTTGTTCGCGGTTGCGAGGGAGCGGCCGGGCGAGGTGGATCGGTCGATGGTGAACCGGACGCCCGGGGCCGGTGTATAGGCGGTGCCCAGGAGGTGGACGCGGGTGGGGGAGGCAGAACGGTGATGCTGGTAGTCGTGGTGTAAGAATGAGGCGTGTGACCAGGCTGCAAAGCTCGAAGAAGAGGAGGCGAAGGCGGAGGATCCGTCGCCCGCCGAGATCGATCGCCGCGAAGTCAGCACCGTACAGGTGGATCTTCTAGAAGATGACGCCATGTCTTACCCTTCTCGAGAGAGAGATGCCGGCTCGCCGATTTGGTAATCCTTGCCCGACGCCAGAGTGGTACTTATAGGAAGCCAATTAGGGTGGAGACGGTAAATAGATACAACTCCAGGGTTTAGTAACGTTTTGTGTTAGGGCTCAGGGCTTGGTTAGCTCAACCAAAGTAGCCGTTGGATGCGAGTTAGTTGACCCAACAACGGTTAAATCAAAAAGCGGTCGTCGTTGGAGCAACATATGCCCACCCCACAACGCCGATCCAACTGCCTCAAGACGCCACGCGTCTGCAGCAGCTTTCCTCTTGTACGATTCGGTGGCAGGTGGACGTACGATCAGTGTGCATTAGAGGACAGAAGGAGGGCATACCGGGCATGTGAGCTGTCTCTGGGAAAGCGGGAGGGGCCGGGCGTTATGCAAACGTTGTCAATTCTTTGTGCCCAAGCTTTAGCTGTCACTAGTTCGCTTATGATTATAATTATTATTAACGTAGTAAGCTTAAAACTAAGTTATTGTCTTAATCGACTGTAAAACATCTTCAACGTGGCGTCCTCTTACGTTTGTGGCCTGACACGTAGCTCTCTTCCTGAGAACGGCACATTGGAAACAAAGGATTAGACAAATAACGAGAGAGGTGGCAAGACAAATGTAACGATACAGTGATTGGTTCAATGATTTAGAGATGCTGGTGTTTAGAGCAGCGAGAGAAGCTACAAGATGACAACATATAGCAAGTTTTGCAAAGGGATTGATAGACAAATCACATGGGATAGCCATATATTTTCCGTTACTCTATCTCCAATTTAATGATTATTTTGCTATAAGATACCTGACTAATAAAAGCGAAAAGGGGACATAAAATGTTCCGTTCCCTTCTCTTCTCCACATGAAATTTATTATAGTTCATGACCAGAAAGAAGGAAATTTTAATTTTAGTCTCTCTCACTTTTGTACTTGATTAATTGGTGGAAGAGAAACTTCAAATTTTGTTTCCCTCTTATTTCAAAATAAAAAAACGATCTTGACATGCACAATTTAGTGTGTGTGTGTTGAATCTCGGATTTTGATGATGAAGTCAATTATCATTTGTTATCTAATCTATATGTTGAGATAAGTTTACATGATTAACTACGATTAAAGTAAGATATGCAGCAGGAGTTACGTTGGAGTCAAGACAATGATCACGTTGGGAGTTCGAGAGTTCGACGGAAGTTCGGACAGTCGTCGGAGGTTTTGCGGGAACAAATCCGAGAAGTCCATGAGCTTGCCAAAGAAGCTTGTCGGAACTCGCCAAGTGGATCGTCGCAAGTCCATGAGTTTTCCAGAAGTCCGCAGGAGCATCACCGAGGGTTCATCGAATGATCGACAGAAGTTCGCCGGAAGAAGCGATTGACGCACCGGAGCAAGTTGCAGTAAATGTCTTAGGAAATATCGTAGTTAGCACAATGATTAAGTTGGAAATGGGAGGTGATCCCATTAACTTAATCTTGGGGTAATTGGGCCCCTGAAAAACCCAAATTGGGTCGAATGGATCAACCCATTCGGACCCTGATTTCTGCCAAGCGGTTGAACCGCCCAAGCCAGGAGGTGGCACCGCTTGGGTTAAGTCTCCGAGTGAGACTGGGCGGTGCAACCGCCCCAGCCAGGAGGTGGCACCGCCTGGGCTCAGTCTCCGAGCGAGACTAGGCGGTGCAACCTCCCCTGACAGGAGGTGGCACCTCCTGGGCTCGGTCTCCGAGCTCTGGCTGAGCGGTGCAACCGCCTCAGTCAGGAGGTGGCACCGCTTGAGCTCGGTCTTCGAGCTCTGGCAGGAGGTGCAACCGCCCCTGACAGTAGGTGGCATCGCCCAGAGGCTTAGTCTTCGAACTCTGCCAAGTGGTGCAACCGCTCCAGTCAGGAGGTGCAACCGCCAGATCCCGGAATTCCGTGAATTGACAGTTTTGAACTCCAAATTCAAACTGGGTTGGGGTCTATAAATACCCCACCCATTCAGCACTGAAAGGGCCCTGAATATACACCGAAATCCTGATCTTGTTCTGTGATTTTTAGAGTTCAAAATTGTTGTAAAGGCCAAAAGTTCTTCTCTCTCTTTTATTCCAAGTTCTGAGCTTTAAAGAGAGGAGAGAAAATTCTGTAAGGGAGGCCTCTAGTTGACGTCGGTGACCTCATCGGTGGAGGAAGCCAAAAGTGGAGTAGGTCAAGATTGACCGAACCACTCTAAATCTCGGTTTGCATTTACTTTAAGTATATTATCTTTACTGCAAACCTCCTCTAAAGCTTACTTCTTTCTGCACATATACGATCAGGTTTTAAGCTTTGCACTTTCCGAATCGGCGTTTAGACGTAAAACAGTTTCATCGTACGATCATCATATTTCTGTTTGCGTTTACGTTTTGATTTCTATCATAACTGCAAACTACCTTTATATTCTTGCTTAAACTACATCTCGCTTAATCAAGTGATTTACAAATCAGCATTTAGACGTAAATCAGTTTTTTCGTACGAATATCATATTTCAGTTTGTGCCTACTATCTGATTAGAATCATAACTGCAAACTTCATTTATATCTTTGCTGCATCTCGCTTAAACAAAAGTTAAAGTGATTTACGAATCGACTTTCTTACCAAAATCACTTTTAACGAACGAACACAGTTTTTATTTTTCGTAGAAGGTTTTCTGCTGCACTAATTCACCCCCCCCCTCTTAGTGCTCTTGATCCTAACAATTGGTATCAGAGCAGGGTTAACACTCAAACAGATTAAAACCCAAGAGAGATGGCATATGCCAGAAACCAAGAGGGTGATTCTATTACACGTCCACCCATGTTCAATGGGACGGACTACACCTATTGGAAGACCCGAATGAGGATCTTTCTTATTTCTATGGATTTTGAACTTTGGAATCTTGTCGAAAATGGATTTTCGAACTCTTCTCTTCCAATGATCGATTGGAATGAATTGGAGAAGAAGACTTTCACTCTTAATGCAAAGGCTATGAATGCCTTATTTTGTGCGCTTGATAAAAACGAGTTCAACCGTGTTTCGGTTTGTGAAACCGCATTTGATATTTGGCACACACTCGAAGTGACTCACAAAGGCACAAGTAGAGTGAAAGAGTCAAAAATCAATCTTTTGTTACATTCTTTCAAACTTTTCCAGATGAAACCGAGTGAGACTATTGGCGACATGTTTACCCGTTTTATGGATGTCGTCAACGGTCTAAAAGGACTCGGAAAAAGTTTTTCGGATTTTGAGCTCGTAAATAAGATTCTAAGATCCCTTCCTAAGAGTTGGGATCCTAAAGTCACTGCTATTCAAGAGGCGAAAGATCTAAACAACTTCCCTCTTGAAGAACTAATCGGGTCATTAATGACCTATGAGATGACTTGCAAAGCTCATGAAGAGCAAGAAGACATCCTTCCAAAGAACAGGAAGGATATGGCACTTAGAACTTCAGAAGATCGCTTGAGAGAAAACTCAAGTGATGAGGACTGTGACGATGACTTGGCACTTCTAACAAGAAAATTTAAAAAATTTATTGAAAAAAAATATATTTAAGAATGACACAAAAAATAAACTTAAACCCAAGAAGGACCAAGTTATTTGCTATGAGTGCAAAAAGCTGGGACACTACAAGAGTGATTGTCCCCAAGTCAAAAAGAGAACATCAAAGAAGAAGGCGCTCAAAGCAACATGGGATGACTCGAGCGCGTCCGAAGAAGAGGAGTCCAACACCGAGCAAGTTGCTCATTACGCCTTAATGGCCATCGGAGAGGAGGTAACGAATTTAATAGATGCAGATTTATCATTTGATGAATTATTAAATGCCTTCCATGATTTATTTGATGAATGCAAGATTATTAGTAGAAAATATAAATTGCTAAAAAAGGAGCATGATAGTCTTACTTGTAATTTCGATAAGTTAAAAACTGAATATCATGAAAGTTTAGGTTCATGCATAAAATGCTATGATCTAGAAACTCTCCAAAAGGAAAACTTACTACTTAAGGACACCTTGAAGAAATTCGAGGTTTGTAGCAAGTCCTTGAACATGATCCTTGCAAACAAGGGTCACGTTCCTAAAAGAAGTGGAATCGGATTTGTGAGAAGTCCTCACCAAAATTCAAACACCTTCATAAAAGGCCCCATCTTACATGTTCGACACCAAGACAAATGTAACTTTTGTTGCAAACTTGGAAACAAAACGCATTATTGTCCATTCAAGAAAATTAGTCCGAACAAATTAATTTGGGTTCCTAAAAGAACCATGATAAATTCTATGCAACATGATAAACAATGTAGATCTATTTTTGAGGCACCCAAAAGCAAATGGGTACCTAAAGATCATCCTTTCTTGTAGAAACCTATACCATCGCAAGCTAGGAGCAAGAGATGGTACCTTGATAGTGGATGCTCAAAGCATATGACCGGAGATCCATCTCAATTCTCTAAGCTCACTAGCATAGACGAAGGCTATGTCACCTTCGGAGACAACAACAAGGGTAAAATCATTGGCAAAGGAACCATAGGTAACAAATCCAACTTCTTTATTAAAGATGTTTTGTTAGTTGATGGTTTAAAACATAACCTCTTGAGCATTAGTCAATTATGTGATAACGGATATATTGTCAAATTCGAATCTAATGCTTGCATCATTGAAAAACCATACAAAAACATGTCTATGATTGCCTTAAAACAAAATAACGTATACACTATTGACATCAATGATTTGTGTAATGAAATGTGTTTTTCGGTTTTGAATGAGGATGCTTGGCTATGGCATAGAAGATTAGGTCATGCTAGCATGAAACTAATCACTCAAATATCATCTAAAGAGCTTGTAAGAGGAATTCCTCATATCAAGTTCATTAAAGATAATGTATGTGATGCTTGCCAATTAGGTAAACAAATTAAGGGCAGTTTCAAATCTAAGAATCAAATAAGCACCTCTAGGCCCTTACAATTTATCCATATGGACTTGTTCGGACCAATCTCTACATCAAGCCTAGGAGGTAGCAAATACGCCTTCGTCATTGTGGATGACTATAGCAGATACACATGGACTTACTTCTCAAAAACAGAAAAATGAATGCTTTAGATATTTTACCAAGTTTTGTAAACTTGTTCAGAATGAGAAGGGTTCTATGATTTCGTCAATTAGAAGTGATCACGGTGGTGAATTTCAAAACCATGATTTCCAAGAATTTTGTGAACTCAATGGATACAACCATAATTTTTCTACTCCTAGAAATCCTCAACAAAATGGAGTAGTAGAAAGAAAAAATCAAAATTTACAAGAAATGGCAAGAACCATGTTGAATGAACATAGCCTACCCAAATATTTTTGGGTCGAAGCCATAAATACTGCATGCTATATTTTGAATAGAGTTCTAGTAAGCCCCTTACTCACCAAAACTCCCTATGAGTTATGGAACAACAAAAAACCCAATGTTTCATATTTTAAAGTCTTTGGGTGTAAGTGTTTTATCTTGAATGAAAAAGATAACTTAGGAAAATTTGATGCTAAATCCGATGAAGGAATCTTTCTTGGTTATTCTTCGGTTTCTAAAGCTTTTCGTATCTTCAATAAAAGAACTTTAATTATTGAAGAATCCATTCATGTTGTCTTTAATGAGATTTCTGAAATCAGAAAAAACGATTTTGATGATGATGTTAATTTTGATTCCTTGAATTTAAATGAAACCTCGTCTCCAACTAGCAACTTGAATGCATCCACTTCCGAAATATCCTTACCCAAGGATTGGAAGTATGTAGATGCTCATCCTAAGGAGCTAATCTTAGGAGATACATCAAAGGGGGTTCAAACACGTTCTTCTCTTAAAAATTTTTGTTCCAACACCGCTTTTCTCTCCCAAATTGAACCCAAATGTGTTGACAAAGCCATGAAAGATGATTCATGGATTAACGCAATGCAAGATGAATTAAATCAATTTGAGATAAATGATGTGTGGAAGCTTGTTCCTAGGCCAAATGACCATTTAGTTATTGGTACTAAATGGGTTTTTAGAAACAAGCAAGATGAATATGGTATCGTGGTTAGAAACAAGGCTAGATTAGTGGCCAAAGGTTTCAACCAAGAAGAAGGTATCGATTACGAAGAAACCTTCGCTCCTGTGGTTCGATTAGAAGCCATAAGGATGCTCCTTGCCTACGCTAGTAGTAATAATTTTAAGTTATTTCAAATGGATGTTAAAAGCGCTTTTCTTAATGACTTTATTTCCGAAGAGGTCTATGTTGAACAACCTCCTGGATTTGAAAATAATAGCCTCCCTAATCATGTGTTTAGATTAACTAAAGCTCTCTATGGTTTAAAACAAGCTCCGAGGGCTTGGTATGAGAGACTTAGTTCTTTTCTTATTAAAAATAATTTCACAAAAGGCAAGGTTGATACTACATTATTCATCAAGAATTTTGAAAATAATTTTCTCATTATTCAGATTTATGTTGATGATATTATCTTTGGTTCTACGAATGAATCTCTTTGTGAATCTTTTGCTAAAACTATGAGTCTTGAATTCGAAATGAGTTTAATTGGAGAATTAATATTCTTCTTAGGCTTACAAATCAAACAACTAAGCAATGACATCTTTATTAGTCAAACTAAATATGCTATGAATTTGCTAAAAAAGTTTAATATGAATAACTCAAAAGCTATTAACACTCCTATGAGCGCCTCCACTAAGTTAGAAATTGATGAAAGTGGAGAAAGCTTCGATCAAAAAACTTATAGGGATATGATAGGAAGTTTACTTTACCTCACTGCAACTAGACCAGATATCACGTTCAGTGTAGGACTTTGTGCTAGATTTCAATCAAACCCTAAGATATCTCATCTCAAAGCAGTTAAAAGAATACTTAGATATCTTAATGGTACCACAAATCTAGGATTATGGTACCCAAAATCAAAGAATCTTGAGTTAATTGCTTATGCTGATGCGGACTTTGCTGGCTATAAACTAGATAGAAAAAGTACATCAGGAACATGTCAGTTTTTAGGACATGCCCTTGTTTCCTAGTCATCTAAGAAACAAAACTCGGTTGCACTATCAACAACCGAAGCTGAATATATTGCAGCAAGTGCATGCTGTGCACAAGTTGTATGGATGAAAAACACCTTAGAAGATTATAAAATTCATCTTAAAAATATTCCCATTAAATGTGATAACACAAGTGCAATATGCTTAACGAAGAATCCTATACAACACTCAAGAACAAAACATATTGATATTAGAAATCACTTTATACGAGATCATGTCACTAATCATAATGTAATCATAGAGTTCATTGATACTAAACATCAACTAGCTGATAATTTTATAAAACCTCTAAGTGAAGAACAATTTGATTTCATAAGAAGAGAATTAAGAATGCTGATGTGTTCGAATACAATAAACTAGTTAAAATTATCTTTTGGATTTTATTGAATGATCAAATCACTTGACTGCCATTACATGCCTAAATAACATATTGGAAATTATGTGTTGAATACAAAAATTTCCATAACAATAAGCATGTTTTGTCTTCATGATTGTATTTGAAAATCAATAGCATAGTCTTATCCGAATGCATGAAAGTGTTAATTTCATTTTTCGGATTCGCTTAACAATTAGTATCCTAACAATCGGATTTTCTCATACACTTATG